>NC_133820.1:22226444-22878944 GCF_047830755.1 Zonotrichia albicollis
CACACTCTTGCTTCACTTTTGATGTATTAAATCAAACATGAATACTGTGTCGACTTTTCATTTGCTATGCTCATTTCTAATATTACTCACATGTCTTCATATAATTCATGGATTCATTTTCATAATTAAGTTGTATTTTTTTTCAAGGAAAAAATTATGCTTTAGTGTGAGATTAAGAAAAATTTGATTTTCTTCCTTAATTAACTATTTTGATGGAGGAATTTGGTGTAGCACAAAAAGATAAAATGTATGTAACAGTTTAAATATATCCATTGAAGTTGATCACATTACTATAGGATTGAATTAATGAGTGAATAAATCAGTGAAATAATACATAATCAAAATGAATATTTAAGATCCAAACCCAGTGTGATAAAGTACAAATCTAAATAGAACTTGCATTTCTTTGAAGTAGAATAAATCCATCTTTCTAACTGGTGTGCACACTTTGAGTGATGTTCCTTTTCATCACAGGACAATTTCTCATGCTAAATTTCATCTTGAATGAAACCACATGATGTGCAGAAGGAGCAAAATCAAATATTAGTTTTAAAATGCACTTTTCAGTGGCAGGATGATATATGTAAATTTATATATTAGAGCTACTGAAACTATTCACAGTGTTTAATGTAGCTGACAACCTTCCTGTAGTACACCTCATAATTTTTTTCAAGATATATAAAAATATGAACGTGCAAAACAATTATTGACACTTTTTCTCTCAACTGTAATAATGAGAATTATAATTTGAAGATTAAAATGAAGCTTTTTTATATTTGTTGCATGATGAGAATAAAGCAACTATTGTCCTGGAAAATTGTCATATCTTAATACATCTTTTGCTAAAATTAATTAATCTATAAAATCTCCTATCCAACGTCCTGTGTGGACAAGCCCAATCCAATTGACTGAGATGTGGTGATGTGAGTTGCAGAATGAGAATTCTGTTTGAACTCCTCCTCCCTGCTCACTGCCAGGTGAGCAGTCACTTTTTCAGCCAACCAGGCAGGTGATCAGGACTGGTGATACCAACAGAGAGAACACATCTCGAGTCTCCCTGTGCCCTTTGCAAGATTTCATCCAAAGGCTCCTGGCAAATTAATTAATCTGCCTGGAAAGAGGAAGCATTGCACGATATTGCAGGATCATTTTTCAGATGTGTTAGTCAAAACAAATTTCAGAGATAAACTCACTGCTGAATCCAGAAGTAATCTGTGCATGTGCCAAGAGCTGAAGACAGGGCATGGCAGCCCCATCAGAAGAAACAGGCAGGATATTGGCAGGAAGATCTGCAGTGCTGCTAGCACAGCAGGTGCCCTGGCTGTTACAGGCAGGAGATTTTGTTATAGGTGAAAGAGCAGTTTCTACTCCTTTCTGTGTTCATCTTTGATGTTGTCAGTGTTAAGGAATTTCTTACTTCTCCATCCCTTTAGAACTTTGCTAATAGCTCTTTATGGCTATGTTATAACCATAAAAAAAAATTGGTATCTGTAACCTAAGCTGTTTTCCCTGACAGTAACAAAATTCAGCTCACATCAAAACTTTGTTATTTAAAAAGAAAAATGCAAGGTGAAATCAACAAAACAAACTGTACTTTTGAGTGACTGACTCAAGAATAGACTTCACCCATGAGAGTTTTTGAGTCTTTTGACTTAATTCAACTTCATGAACACCTGCAGAATACCTCACCTGCTATGAACGGACTTCAAACCTGGGGACATCCAGCATAGTGAAACAGTGGAACAGTTCTTCACAAATGGTCATGTAATTTAAGCAACAATTCAAGCAAAAGTCCATGTAATTTAAGCAACTTTTTCAATGGTATCTAGCAAGTCTGTAAGGTCATCTGGGTGATCTGATATAGCTGCTAGATATGGGTGTAGTTCTAAAAAGGGATGTACAAAGCCTAAGGTTAATCTGTTGACTTTCCTCTTCACGAAGTCACTTAAAATGATCAAGATGAAAACAGGAGTGGAGGTGAGTAAATCAGGAATTCATAGTAAATCCTCCTCCTCTACAGCACGTCCTGCTCAAGGTTCAGAAAAACCTGCATTGTCAGGAAAGCTTATAATGGATTATAAGTAGACCTTTTCTTGTCTAATAGCTGAAAACTGGAAATATCTACTTCACAGTAGGTAACCAGTCTATAAAAAGCCAATAAAAAGGAGCTTGCCTCCTGAGTTTGTTTGGCACACATGGGAGGGAGGGATGGGGAATCACTACCTCCTGCCGATGTGTTACACAATGCTGAACAGGGACCAGTGCTGTGAGGGAGTGTTCACCTCTTCAGGGCTAACTGAAGGTTATCTTTTTCATTCTTTTGCTCTTAATTTAATTTTTTATTCTTAGTTGTGTCCTTGTAATACTTGAAGTACTTGATTGTGTGCTGCAGCAGCAGGGCCTTTTTCCCTAACAATGTTAGCTCCTGAATTCTCTCAAAGTCATGGAAGCAGAAAATAAAAACTTAACTTCTAAAAGCATAAAGAATACTATGAGCCCTGAGGGTTGTAGAATTATTAACGGTAATATTATCATTAACTTACATGCTACAAAACCTATAAACTATGATAACTTTAGGTGTGACTGCATCTTTTATGCAGTTTCTGTTTTCAAGAACCTTTGGCCTAGGAATGACAGGAGTGCTTAAAGCCAACATGGCAGCACTTTTAGCAGTAAGAATAGAGAATTGGTAATAGAAAGGAGCCCTTTTTAGATCCTCTGTGTCTCCTTTACCTGTGGATTCTTAATACCTCCTGGAAATAACCTAGATGAATAAAATACCTGTCTATAAAGTGCCCCTTTCTGTGCTGTTTTTACAAAAAAATGAGCACTGTCTTTGAGAAACAGTCCTTTTAATGCTGCTGAAGTTATTTTTTCTTCTGCATTCCTATTACGATACCTGTCTGACCAAAAGATGTCAGGCTCAGCAGGACAGTGAATCAAATTTTGAAAGCTGATAGATCTGGCAATCTCATTTAGTAACATTCACTGCTTTTACCTTAAGTCACTCTTTTTCCTGAGAGTTTTCCTGACTTGTGGTTTTGGCTACCCAAATCACACTACAGACTTGTGTTTAATGTGCAGACTATAATCTCCATTATGGTCACAAAGATAAGTGTCAGTAACCAGAGCAAGGTCATTTGTACATTCCTTACAGAGATGTTCTAGATGATGATCCAAGAGCAATGAGGAAACTCTTCTGGGATTTGTCTGGCCACAAAATGCTCTGAATATGGACCCTCTACCCTGATGTGCTTCTTGTCACATTCAGGTTAAATGTTTTCCACAGTATCTGGGATCTGCTGTGGATTATCTACATCTGTTTAAATATGCAGCCTTCTGACAGTTGTAGGAGAGTTCATGGCAAACACAGACGCATCTCTCTGTTGAATTCCTAGTCATTTGCTAAGTCAAAGTTTGTTCTCCACTCACTCAAGCTAAGACAACTCAGAAACCATTTTATATCTGTATAACTCCTTGATAGCTGCAATCAGTGGGGTCATTTTAGTGACTTTGTTTTCCAGGGTCTGGTCCTCCGGTTTTCTGAAAGAACTGTGATTGGGGAGATAAGATGTGTAAGCTCCACTGAAAGGCTGCAAAATGTCATGGGGGAAAGTAAAACTACTTTAGGGTGTAGTGTAAATCAAAATTGGGATTAGCAATTGAATCTTTTTGCAAGGATGTTTCTTTGCATTCAGTCCTTGTACACTGCTGTCGAAAGGAACAACAAATGTATATTTAATGTGTGTGTGCAATATTTCTGCATAGGACACAAAGGGGACTGCTCAGTGCACATGAAATGTGTGTGCAATATGATTCCTGAAGTAGTGCTGTAGCAGCCACATAATGAATTGTTTGCAGAGAGGTTATCTGGTTTCCTGCTTACTTAAACAGTCATCAAACATAAACAAACAAACCATTTAAAGTGCCTTTTGTAAAGGCTCTTTTGCTTTCAATTACTTTTGTGCACAGGAAAGATGATGGACTGACTGTCCTTAAAAGCTAAATACTTTAATCACTGAACTTGCAGCTAAGAATTACCTTCTGTTTATAACCCTTTCAATAAGCCTGTATTCTACCCTTCAATTAATGTACTGAAGAATTTATTATAGTAACTTATTTATTTATTTATTCATTTTATCTATTTATTTTGGTGATCTTAACTAGTCTTAACAAGTACTGACAAAAAACTTCTCTAAGGCAGAATATTCCAGCAATATAAGCTTTGCTTGTGATTGCTGTATAGAATTTCCCCCTTGCAATTAATAGCTACATTTTGTATTTCAGCTCGTTCTCTGAGATGTTGCCTTCATTAGGTGCACAGGTTTTACCTGGTTTTAAATTTTGCAGTATAATTTTGAGTGCATTACAGATGTTGGTTTGTAGTATAAGACAATAAAACCAAGACAAGATTGAAAGAGAGCTAAGGTATTCCAGCATCCTAGGTAGTTTTCTAGAGCTGTTCACAGGAGTGTGTTTGAGTGCTGATAAGGCACTAACTATAGTAAAAAGACAGGAGCAGAGCATAAGTATTGTTTTTCCTTTTCAGTCACTAAAGGATGATTCCTTCACACATTAGCCAAAAATGCAAAACCAAAGAACATTTTGTACATGTTAAAGTTTTCAAGATGCACATCTTAAGAGAGGTTTTTTTTCTTTAAAGATAAATTAAATACATCTGGTATTTTAACTTCTCTTTATTGTTTCTAAACTCATTAGAGACTGATTGCTTAGAAATCACAGCTGTTTGCTGAGGTCAATAGGAGCTGGAAAACCTATACAGGCCAATTTAACGCCTCATAATTGGTAATGCAATTTGGAATGTAAACTCCTTAGCATTTAGACAGATACAATGTTTGTAGAGGAAAACAATATACTGAATAGATATAGTTCTGAGCCATGTCTTTTACCCTGATGGTTGTTTTTCCTGCTTGACCTTTATTATGTGTGTTATTTGTTTTAATGGGTCCTATGACCTTGGAGGGGATTGAGGTGTTCCTCCTCACCCAACCTCACTAAAAAAAGGTACTACTTGAAATAAACTGTACTATTTAAACTAAATGCCAAAAATTTTTTTTTTTTTTGCCAAATGAGGTCATCACCTCTGTGGTACACATGGCCTCTTATCTTCCTGGCACTTTTACTTCTAACCTCAAATTGCTGTGCCAGTGCCAAAAGAAGAGAGCCACTGGAAAATGGTATTTTCATTGTCAGCAAGTGGAAATAAATTTGTGCCCTACTATGGTCTGAGAAAGATTTTTGTACATTTTTTTTTGTATGATAAAGCATATATCATATTTATTAAAAGTTATTCCAAAAATCCAAATTTGCGAGGAAAAAGCCCCAATTTTCCTTGATACATAAAGTTTAACTTTTATTGTATATACTGTGTACATCATTAGCTATACCAGGTAAAAATGTTTCATTTCACAACAGTGTAAGCATTGTGCTGGTAAAGAATATTTAAAGCAGGTGTAATGTGCCAGGAGCATCTCTGCAAACTCTGATTCACTCTAGACTGACGAGCACATAAAGTGTAAAGGTGGGACTTAATGTTATAGGTAGGTTTTCTATAAGGACTGGATAACTAACACAGGTGGAACAGTCTGCACTGATGGGCTGTTGTATGGGAACTTCAATATCTACATTTAACAGGGAAGAAAGATAACATTTGTTTACAGTTAGTTGAGTCTAAATGGGTACACAAATAATCTGCAGAAAATTCGGAAAATTATAGTCTAAGTATATCTAAAATTAGTTTTATTCACATATTGCACTTTCTTTTTATGATTTCAGCATGAAGGCTGAAATACTTGTGTTATCCCCTAATATGTTAGCTAGGCAAATAGTTAACACATTCTATATTGAAATATCAGCTGTCAGACTGATGGCATCCTATGGCACACAGTGCAATGAAAACTTTACAGAAGAGTAGTTTTGCAAGTATCTGTGGGACTCTGAAGAGCAGCTTGTATCTCACAGCCAAGACTTATCACAGCCAGAAAGGATTTTTCCTTTCTCTTCAGACGTGCCCCCCCTCCCGCTTTTCCCTTTTCCCCTTTCAAATCCTTGCTCCCTCTCACAGTTAGTGAGTGCTGCTGAATCCAATCCGCAGGCGAGGGGAATTTCGGTCCAGCTTTTTCAGGGAGCCGCGGATCCACACAAAGTTGGCTGATGTGCCATTCAGCATCCCGGCAGCTCTTTCTCTCCACACTCGCAATGGCAAAGCTTTGTGCGGATGCGCTGCTGGATGCTCTCAACTAAAACCGGCTGGGGGAACTTTGCAGGTTCTGGACAGCCTTTTAAAGGTAAGGATGCGAAAAACAGGCGTGCTGGAGAAGGAATCTGCGGGCGGAGAGCGTGGCGTGCCGGTGCTGTGCAGGCTGCATCTTAAGTCTCCTGCTCTGATGCAGGAGTCTGCGAGCAGTGGGTGGGAGGGGATGCTTTTGTACTTGAAATAAGAAGCCCCAGATTAAGTGTTAACGCAGCGACTACTTTGGAGCTTGTGACAAACGGTGCGGTGATCAAAGCTGTCTGAAAATGCCTCTGTCAATTATTTATCCGCTCCCAAGTTAAACCTAACTGTATTAAAAACAGCAGTAGAGGCCAGTAGCCCAAAGCTGCAAGGTGCTTTGAACATCTCTTCTCTTGCTGCTTTTTGAAGTCCCCTTATTGCAGTCAGTTTGGCTGAATACTCTTGAGAGAGCATTTCATGCACACTTATCTCTACTGGAACCTTTTCTTTTTCTATAATCCACCAAGGAACAGTATGTTTTAACAATAAAAGGCCATTTTTAATGCTCAAATCTCATACTGTGCCTAAATATCTTTTAAAAGACTACTTTTAGAGCCATATAGGTGTCTGTGCATTTAGGTTATAATTGGCTTTCATTCAAATGTTGTAATAGCTAAGGACTTCACTAAAATGTATATTAAAATTTAATTTCACTTGTAAAGCAGTTGAGGCTTTCTGCTTAAAATAATCTCTATTAGTAAGGTTGTTTTTACTTTTGCGTGGTCTGCTTCATCCCTTCATGTATCTGGCTGTTTCAGGTTAATGTTATATCAAATATCAGAATAACATGAGTAAATTTGAATATTGATGCTCATAGGCTATTTGGGGGTTTAGTACTTTGATGATAAAGTGGCTTTTGTTTCGTAATATTTTCCAAGTTTTTTTCAGTATTGTTTAATCTGAAAATGGAACATGAAGTGCATAGTGTTTTTCAAGTTTATTCAGGAAGTGTTTTAGCAAACAAACAGTACCCCAGCTACTGTAGATTTCTAGTGGTATGTATGTTAGACAAATGTTTGTGGCAGCATGCATTACTGCTTAAAAAGTTTCCACCTGAAAATAACTCTGAGAACCTTCTTTAGGAAAAAAGTACAGAATGCTTGTTTTCCCCAATCTTTAAATATTTCTTTTCAAATAACCTTCTTTTGAAATTTAGTGTGTAATTTTTGTCTTAAAATTGCATGCATTACCCCAGGCTGTTGGGGTTTTTTTTCTGCTCTTTCTTGCAGAAATATTTGACAGTTATTACCATGCATTTTCCAGTCTGAGGTTAGAGTAAGTTAAATCCCAAGCTGATATCAGATGAATTTTTCATTTTAAATTAGGTGTTCCAGGTAATAACATGAAGCAAAAAGTATGATTTTTTGCATACCACTGTTAGCATAGTTCATAGAAAGTATGAAAAGAGATTATATATTTTAATAATTAAATGACTTATGGAATTGCAGATTGATATTTTCAATGGTTTTTCATTACAGTTTCTGCCATTGAGGCAATGTGAGGGCTTTGAGAAAGATGGAGTGCTGTAATTACCAGGTGCACATGTTCATTAATCCTTCCTAGCTAGAAAAAGCTTCAAGTTCTCTTCCAGTGGCATATTCGTAAAGCTATAAATATCTGAATTGTGTCAGCCAAGAAGTCACACAGAATGGAGGCTCTTTTTGAGTTCAATTTCATGCACTGTTGCTTTGGTCTTGTGAGGAAGTGCTTTGCATTCTTCATGATGGATATTTGTCTTCTTCCTCATAAAAGTTCAGAAAACAAACAGTTATGTCATAGATTATTTAGTCTCAAGTATGTGTGAATAAATAAAGACAAGTATTCCTGAGCATGAAAACATGTAAAAATAGCCTTTTTAAGTGGAGACAAAACTGAGGAGTTGCTAAGATAAATTTAAATCCTAAACATAACATTTTAGTAAACAAACTAGGAAGGCTAGAGTTTAGAGTTAGGAAAAAGGATGCTAGAGGAACATCTACAATACTCTGCATTGGTTTTTTTTTTCCTTTATCTATATACTGGCAGGTTAAATAGCATGGTGATTGAATACTGCAGTTTTATTCTCTGACTTCCTTTTAAATACTCTGATATAATTGTCAGTCTTTATACAAACAGAAAGATTAGTAAATTCCATTTGTATCTCTGTCTATTTCCTTGTGGATGTCTATACATAAGCATTTAGGTATTGTATTTAATTACAGAGCATTAAAGGTAATTTTCATCAGATGTTATTTTTAATAGATATTTGAGGCATGCAATGGCATCTTCAAAATGTCTATATATAATTTCTCTATGAACATGCATATATGTGTGTGCACCTTTGGAAAATATTATTGTTAGCATTTATTGGAACTGCACTGAGATGTTGATTTTACAGTCAACTCCCTGTCTCCAACCTGCCATTTGACATATAGGACTGTTTCAGGACTACACATCAATTTGTTTGAAAAGCACTAAACTGTCTATTTCCTTCAGTCACAACTGTCAGTAATTTTAGACTCTCTTAGAAGTTCAACATTAAGGTCTTTTTTGATTACAAAATTATTCAGTTTTTTTTTTTCTTTTCCTTTCTTACAATGAGCTCAGAAAATCTCAAATAACAGGGATTGAGAAGAGGTCATACCTTGCTTGCACGTGAAAATGGTAGTTGTTATAAAAAAATACACCTGAAAGAAGGTACAGATGTTGCCTGTAGATAGTGCACTTCATTCACATTACCAGCCTGCATGGATTGCTGAGATCCAGTGCTTCCCTCCTCTCCTACAAAAGTGGGTAGAGACAAAGTGTTTGGATTTTTATTTTCCTCAAATAAGAAAAAAACCAAACAGTAGTGTGCCTCTGCATTATTCAGAGTAGAATGCATACAAAGGGTGAAATGGCAGAGGCTGGTGCTGTTCCTGGGCTCTCATGTTGGTGGGATGAGCCTCCCCTGCCCTGAGGGAGCTGTCCAGCATCAGCCCAGAGCCAGCAGCAGCCCAGAGCCCACTGCCCTCACCCCCTCGTCTCACAGCACTGGACAAACATGAAATAATTACGTCTCAGGATGTTCCCTTCCAGGGAGCTGTGAGTTAGATAGGAAATATATTACCTGGTGTGGATCATGGGCAGCTTCTTTAATGGTTTGTGGGATTTGGGGAATGGGTTCAGATCACCCTGTCAGACAGTGTCTCAGTGCATCTTCTTGACAGCATTTGGGCACAGTAACAGTGACATGGTTTAGCCTAAAGTTTTTATATTAAATAGCATAATTTTTGATAAAGATATTGTACTGGCTTTGCATGGCAAGGTTTTGGTAGCACAGGGGTACAGGAGTGACTCCCATGAGAAGCTACCAGAAGCTTGCCCCATGTACAACTGAGCCAATGTCAGCTGGCTCCAAAATGGACCCACCACTGGCCAAGGCCAAGCCCATCAGGGACAGTGGTTGCACCTCTGGGATAATGTATTTAAGAAGTAGGGGGAAAAAATTCTGTGCAACAGCAGCTGGCAGAGGAAGGTGAGAATGTGAGAAGAACAACTCTACAGACGCCAAGATCAGTGAGTGAGGAAGGAAGGGGAGGAGGTTCTCCAGGCATCAGAGCAGAGATTCCCCTGCAACCCGTGGTGGAGACCACGGTGAGCCAGCTGTGCCCCTGCTGCCCATGGTAATTAATTAAGCTAATTTCCCCAATGTTTGTTTGTATTGCCCATGACAGTTAATTGGTGAGTGATCTCTCCATATCCTTATCTCAGCCCAAGTAACTTAAATGTGTCTCACCTTCCTGGCTGAGGAGGTAAGAGATAGAGTGACTGTGGTGGGCACCTGGCATCCAGTCAGAGGCAACCCACCAGAGGTATGTCTTTATCATTACACTTTTGTTTCTTGCATAGAAACTTTTTTTTTTTCATTGTTGTATTGATTATTCAAGGAATATGTCTTTTTCATGCCAACAGTCTCTTTGTCTACCTCATTTTGGTAGGGTTTTAAAATTCTTTTTAGCTTGGTAAATATTTGATTACTTCTCCCTGGTAACAACAACCTGTGGCAAGACTAAAGACACATTTAGGCACAACTTTTTTCAGGTTCATCAGTTCTAATGATTTGCAGGGACATTCCCTTTCCCCTTTCCCCTTCCCTGTGGAATTCTGGGCTGCCGGTGCCCATTTCTGGCTCATGTCCCATCTCACCCACCACACCCAGACCTTCCTGGCCAGGGCTGCTCTCAATCTGCCCATCCCCAGTCTGTGTTGTTACCAGAGGTTGCTGATATGTTCATCTCATTCTTTTCCTGCTTGATGTTATCCTTATTTCTTCTCTGCTTTTGGTTTTGGCCACTGGTGGTGACTGGCTCAGTGTCTTCTTAGTATTTGTTCATCAGAAAACAGCTAAGACATTGCTGCTACATCCAGCATGCATTTAAGGAAGATTAATGATGTTTTACTGAAACTATATTCTGTCTTGGATACATTTTATTGATTTGTTTTATTTCTTTTTGTTTTCTTCTCTTTACCCATTTAAAAAAAAAGTTTGGTAGAACAGATGAATATACACTTTAACATTTTTGGACTTATGGACAGCATAACAACTGTAAAATTAGCTGAAATTATTTATGGGTGAATAGAGTCTTCCTGATATTTTTTCATTAATTCTAGTTTTCCAGCCTCATCTTCCAAAATGCTGACTATTTACTCAAAGCTCCATGTCAGGGCAGAATGAGAAATTATATTGTGCAGAAAGCAGTAAAACACCTTCACATTATGTTAAGTGCACTGGTTAGCAGGCTGGTGCAATTTCATTGATGGACATTGAGTATGGGGCGAATTTGATCAAGTTGGAGTGGTTTAATAAATGACCATGCCTTTTGCAAAGTAATGTTTTTTTTAGTCTAACTTCTGTGTAGCCAGTAATGCAAATTTGCATTGCCTCTAGCAAAAGAAGGAGCTCAAGCTCAGTCTCTTACTTTTTGGTTGAATGTAACTTAATCTCTAGGCTATAACACAATAAGGGAGGGCCCTGTTTTTAAGAGAAAAATGGGATCCATAATTGCTTCTTGCAAGACACCCAATTCTATCACTTTGTGTTAGGCATATTCGTGGAAAACTTATGGGTTAAACCCCCATTTTTGGCACTTCATGCAGCCTGAATTTTACATGGCAGTGGCAGCATGCATGTGCAGGATTAGCCTGTCTGTACAACCAAATGGCAGCCTTGAATATTTCTGGGTAAAATCTGAGATCTGGACTCTGGTTGTGCAGAGGCATGTGGTAGTCATCAGACTTTTCAGCTATGTTGAAATGTTAGTGTGCATTATTGTCGATACATAATTATTTTCAAATGCATTTTTCCTGCACAAGGGTAGAAAGGAATATAGATAGTATGATTTTGGATGCCAGAAGAAGATTTTAATTGGTAATATCACATACATCTGCTTCTTTTCTCGTAGATTTTGCTTCTGTTTTGAATAACTTATTGAAATTCTGCTATATATGTATGGCATTTCTTTTGGGGGTTTTTGGGTATGTTTTTTTTTAAGCCTTTGGTTTGATTTCATTACTTATTTGCTTCGTGTTTCTTCTTTGTCGTCTTACCAACCTTTGAAGCTTATGGTGCAGCATTAACCACAAGGATTTTTCTTCCTTCTTGACAAAATCATTAAGCTAAGAGGCCAAGGCCTTTTGCTACCTGTGTTGTGATAAAAGTTGTGCTTATAAAGTAGTAAATGTGCTGACCTTGCTCTGACTAATGGTAGCAAAGTAACCACCATAATACACATCCCAGTATGGACTGTAAAGCAATCAATAAAGGTTTTTCAGTGGTTTGTAACAGTGCTTTGTACCAACAGCCTTGATGTTAGTGGGCAATTTCTGGGTTCTGACTCTCTTTGTGGATGACCATGACCAGCCTGATGCATCTTTGGATCGTCCAACATCTGCACCTACTTCGATTTCAGAGAAACAGCTGCTGTCTTGTCACCAGCTCTCTGACAATCAGTGCTGTCAGGAAACCCCTGCTAATTTTCTATGCCCAAGTCAGAATAGAACCAAAAGGGAAAAAACCCTCTTTTTCGGCTCTCCTTTATTCACTTTAGGAAGTGAAAATATTGTGATCCTTTCCTCATCCTGCCCTGTCCCTTCTCATCACTTGCCTTAGTTATAACATGGATACAGGCTGGAGGAACTGCCATCTCAAAGCCTCATGCCTTTCTGTCCATCACCTCTTAGCATTTTTGTTGCTTCTGGAAATGAAGATTAAAAAAATCTGTAGAGGCTGAACCATTCATAAATATCATTAGAAATTCTTAAACATCTAAATTTGCACTTTCAGTGTCCTTGACACTGCCTCCAGAAGTACAGATATACTGTTTGGAGACCATATACTCTGGACTTTCTCTCCAGTGGAACAGAGAAGATAAAATCGATGTCATAAATTCCATATGCAAAGTAATTTTACCTTATTTCATCCTTTTTAGACTTTGTTTCATTTGACAGCTTTTTTTTTTTTTTTTTTTTTTTTTTTTAACAGAAAGAGGCTACTCTTCACACCTTAGCAGTAAGAGGAACAGATTACACTTTAAAAAACCTTCTCTGTAATATTAGTGAAGTAGCCAAGATGAGTGATGTGTTAGTACCTATAAAAATTAATATATTTGTTCATATAAAATGATGCTTATTTAAATACCAATTTTTCTTCAAAAACACAATATTAGCAATATGATGAAAGCAGCAAGGTAAGAAAAGACAGGAAGCAGATGTGAGATCCACTGAGGGGTTTCTCTTGGCCTGGGGCATTATTCTTGACAGAGTTACAGGACAGATGCAAAGCTGAAGTAGCAGGTACATGCTTTCTCTTGTGTTGTCTCCTTCTATAATATGTTATCTGGTAAATTGTAGTCTGCCCTTTTGTGTTTATTTTATGGAGATTAAAAGGTGTTGGAGAATTTTTGAACAAGTTAAGAATATAAGTTTTACAAGAGTTAGGGAAATGTAAAGTCAATGAGATTTATCAGACATCCTTATGCCAAATGATGTTTATAGATACAACTTTTATATGTTTAATTTACTTACAGCTTTGACATTAGTGAAACCTTAGCAGTTTCTCCCTCCTCCACTTCTTAAACTATATGTTGATAATGAATGTAGTCCTTATCACTATATTTCTAAAATCTGTGAATGTGTGGGGTTTTTGTAAATTTAAGTAATTATAAATTAGAGTACTTTATTCCACTTTTTTTTTCTTATGTATACCAAATGTTTTAAAATGTGAGATTCATGGAAAAATTGGTCATACAGACTCTTGACCATATTTTGAGATTATTTGTTCCCCCTAGAACCTTACAGGGAAACAGCACAGCCACTGAATGTCAGCTGTAGCATGCTCTGCTGAACTTAAAACACCTCTGCTTTCTAGTTTCATGAGAACCAGTGGGTTTGATGCCAAGGAAGTTTAACTGATACTAAATATAGCATCAGTTAGAGGGCATATCTAGTAACATTACAGTGAGCTTCAAATGCTACCGTCATTCATAAGATTTTCTAGTCTATTTCATGACTTGCACATTCTGGCAGAGATGCTCTTATTATTCATGACAAGAAACCCTAACATCAGCAATTTCTTTGCAACGACCCATTTTTAGTAAAAAGAGCATACTAGAATTTGTCCTCATGTCTATACTGCCTAACCCCTTTATTATTGCCACATTCCATGCAGTGCTGCCTTAGGTTTTCCCTTGCCTCCTGCTCCCTGTGTGTTCTGTATTTCTCATAGGACATAAAGGCTTTAATAGTGGCTGAATGACAGAAGTGAAAGTTTATTCATCCCAACACACATTTTGTCTTAATGGTTTGACCAGTTTAGAAATGCAGTTAAATATGCTTCCAGTATGCAAAGGATGACCTACTGGCCATTTCAGTTTTTCCTTTTGGAAAGAGGATGTTCAGTTTACTCTCCTGTTCCTTGCTGTAATGTGGAAATAGGCTGCTACAGATGGTACACATGACACTGTAAGTAATCTTTTTAGAGACACAAAATGATATATTTCTTTAATATGAATTCATTTCTAGATGATAGTTTCTGATCTCTAAGCAGAAGAGTCTTTAAGATTTTAATGAGGCTTTTCATTACAGGCTTCAAATGAAGCATATCTACCAATCTTGTTCATATGCTTTATGAATGTGTAGTTTGAAAATACAAATATATATATATATATTTCAAAGTTTTCTAAGCATCTAATGATTTTATTTCTTATTTATTTTTATTTTTTATATTTTTCTAATGACTTCTAGCATTCAGGAAAATGCGAATCTCATTACTTGATTGATTAATCAATTACTTTGATTTTTGTGTTGTAAGCATCTTCAAAGATAGGAAACTGTACTTAAGTGTTATGTGCTTTGTTTTGTTCCATTTGTTGTTGTAAAAGGGGAAAAAAATAAATGCCCCAGTCAGCAAAATGAAGTCTAGATTTTCTTCTCATATTTAGACCAAGGGAGGAATCAAATCCCTTGTTTCTTGATCTTATGCTCAGTGTAATGTTTGTTCCACTGAACATCACAATTACTTAAAGCTATTGATCATGTCAGTGTACTCAACCACTATTTGCAGAGATGTTTCTCTTCAACAGCATTAAAAATTTTAGCTTCCTGATTTATTTTCTTACACATGGCATGAAAATTAATAATTAAGAAACCCTAGACACAATAATTTTTATTTGATTGGGGTTTATAATGCTGCCTTAGTAAATCATGATTCTGTGATTGAAATGAAATGTGATTTTTCCCATGCAAGCATGCTAAATGTTCTTGTGACTTCAGTTGAACCTAAATATGTATATGGACAGGAGGAATGAATGATGTGACTCAAGAAGCAAAGGGTATTACATCTTGAAAATGCACATAATTAAAGAATCAGAGCACAGCAAAGTCAGCTTTAAGGAAGCCTGAGGATGGCAGAGTGGGACTAGAGGGAAATGCAAGATTTACTATAGGGCATATGGAAAATCTGTGACAAGAAAGAACCTTAAAAGAGCTGTCTGAAACTCTAGGAGGCTGAGGTCAGAGTGGCATCACAGTGGAGGAAAAGATGTGGAGGGCTGCATAATGTTCTGCCTTCCAGGTAGTTGGCTGGTGATGAATCAAGGATTGATCTTCTGAGAGTGCCGACCCTGAGGATGACTTAGATGGAAGGGATCCCATATTTCATCTTGGAAAGACAGAGTCTTAGCGCTGTGAAGCTAAACAGATATTCAATAGATCACTAGGGCAAAATGTCTCTTTTCTGATCTGTCTTGTGCCATCCTGGTCATTCCAAGAGAGGTAGCACTCCTCTCAAAGGAACTCCATAGCTCCTGATCATGTAATGTGGAAAATACCAGGCAGACAGGAGCAGCTTCCTTAGCCCCTTGCCTTCAGGAGACCATTTTATTGTTCTTGGAGCTGTATGTGTAAATAACTGCTAAATAAAGCATGCTTAGTTTCATATTGACTTGGAGCACGCTGATCTGCGAAACGGAACATTTGTATTTCATTTAAAATTGTTTACTACTTCTACACAAGAGAGCTATGTAGGCTGTGAAGGGATTGTTGATGAGGACATAGTGAGGCCTGTGTTACATTTTGAGAATAATGCTGAACTTTTTGACTGTAAACTCTACCCGTCAAGAATATAAACAGGATTGTGCTGCAGCTGCAGATTGCATCTGGCCTGCATAAGCATATTTAGACAAATTGTGCATGATTTGCATGTTTTTATTTGAAACGTCTATCGCCCATTATACAGCATTTTCCTGTAATACTGGGCTGTAGCCAGGCAAAGAGAATGAGGAAGCTGTGGAGAGGCAATCAGATATTTAAAGGGCTGGGCCACAGGGATCCCCATCTAGATTATTTCAATAAGCTGAATAAAATTTTGTAACTCCAGAAAATTTAGAAAGTGATTCGTAAGGTTTACATGTCTGTGTGCAAAGTGTGGAATGAAGGCTATAATTGAATGCAAGTGTGCATTATTCATCCCTCAGAGATGCTTGCATGCCTGCTTTTTGCTTCCATTTTCCAGGATGATGTATCTGAAAAAAAGGGGAAGGAAGAACAGCTTGGTGCAGTGAGAAGTAGGTTAGAGTCCTGAATTGTTAGTGGGGTGTAAGACAAGAAAGGATGGAAATTAGATGTCAATGAAATAAAGATTTTAGTTTGTGTTTAGTGGTGTACAATGGAGGCAGAAAGGAAAGAAATACATGCTCCAAAACAAGAAGATGAAAACCCTGTTTATGGATGTCCATTGTCTCAGAGGGGATAAAGGAAGGAGACAACACAGAATATAGGGGCAGATAAATATCTGCCTTTGAAGACTGGGAAAGTTATCTTTGTGTATGGGGAAGGTGTTCCTGGAAAGAGGTAATATCAAAATGTATCTTTAGTCAAAGACAGAAAGGAGAGATAGATGAGTGTTTTGGTAAAATGCTAAAGCCAAGCAGTTGTTACTTCACAACTGTTAAGTCACATGAGTGTTAAGGAATAAAGAATATGGCATTTCTGAAGTCCTACTCTGTCCATCAACTTAAAGAAAGTCAGCAGCTGTGCAGCTAACATCAGTCTTGCATAAATATACCACCACACATTTTGCAGTACTTTGCTTATGCATTTCTCACCTAGAAGTTATGTTTCACTATTTTTTGGATGACTCTGCCTAAATTGCTTGTGGCACCCATCTAAAAGTTGCAAGTAAATGACTGAACAAAAAAACCCCCTCTGTTTAATAGCTTGAATAAAACTGTTGTGCCGTTACTGTTACTCGGTCTCTCAAGTCGTTTTTATTCAGGCTACTGCAGTATTTATGCTCCAATTTACAAGGGATGGAATTAGCTTTTCTTTTTACTGATTGTTTTGTTTTGTTTTGTTTTTCTCCAGCTGGAGGGCTGAACCTCTTAGCTGTGGTGCATCAAAAATGCATCCAGTATCAACATCTCCTAGTCTCATCTTTTCACCCCTGAGATGGATCCTGTGAGTTGCCCAGAGCCTTGCAGTGGAACTACCCCCACCTTTCCCTTTGTAGTGAGTGCAACAAAAGGCATCAAACAATTCCCAGTCTTTAAAGTTAAATGTATTAGAGCACAAATTAATAAGCTAGAATCAGGTGACTTTTAAGAGATGGAAAAGTCAGATCTACTGAGACAGATGAAACAAAAGTACGTGAAAGAAAATCTCTTTGGTTACCGTGTGGTTGTGGGTTGGTCCTTTCCTGCACCCTTCCCTATGGGTCTCATGACTTTCTGTGTCTTCTTAGTTGAACGAACTCTAAAATATTCCTCAGGGTTCTTAGGAAGCTTTCTTTCCCTCTCTTGTCTTTGGGCTGAAAAGAAATCTGCTCACTGCAGATAGCACAACCCAAGTCCACTCAAAGGCTTGCAGTTTGCTCTCTGCAGGTTGCCTTCAGTGTTGGCTGTGTCTATTTGCCCTGCTCTGTGCCCTGAAGTTTCAGTTCAGGTCCTCTGGAGAATGAGGCAGTCTGCATTTTTCCTGCACAGTGAAAGCACAGTTCTGCAGCCAGCACCCTGCAGGAGGATCTCTTCCACACTGCCCAGCTTGTCTTGCATTTAAAGCAGTGTAGTACATAGTACATGCCCAGTAAGTTTTACAGCAGCAAACTCTGCTGCCATCTGTTACATGCGTCCTCATACAAGATAAGGCTGTTTATATACATTTATTTTATATCATATACTTATAGAGTATAGACACCAATGAAGTTAAGGGTTTTGATAGTGTTTAATATTAAGTTGGGCATTTTTGAGAAGTTTGGAACAGATCAGCAGGGTGCCTATGGCATAGGGAAAGATAAACCACCTAAAATCCTGGTGTTGATCAGATTATGTGCCCAAAACATACACAGGAGTACAACACATAGGAAATACTGATCTATGGGAAAAGAGGGAAATGCAGGAAATCAAGCAGAGTTGATAAATGTACAAATGGAAATCTGGAAAGAAAAGTACAACAGGAGCAACAAGTGGAATAAAGCCCCCAAAGTACAAGGAAATACTTCACAACAAGATTTGAGAAAAGGATTATTCTAGCTAGTGAGTTTTCCTAAGGTTATGCAAAAAATTGTTTAGAGGGCAGAGAGAGATTCCTTTCTGACTGGTGAGATTAAGAGAAGTAATTTAGGTAAAAATTTGTTATTTTCTAGTTTGAGGAAAAGATATCCTGATAAAATTAATTTAATAAATTATTGGAAAAAAAACCCCAACATGCAGTTTTGTCTCTTCAAAGTAGAACTAATGTTTGAAGAAAGACGTAGTCTGAGAAGACAACTGTAGGGAAGTGTAAAGCGATTTAAGATGCTACCTCTAACTATTTTAAGAGATCATATGGATCTTGAAGTTTATTGGCATCTCAGTAGAGCCATTTGTAAGATTATTTGAGATTTTAACTGCAATTTAAACAACCAGCAGATAGATTGCACTACACTTATTTATAGCACCTAGAGCTTTTGAGACTCTGTGACACTGGAAACTTTACAGCTGAGCTCTCCCTCAAGAGGAGATTTTAACTGTGCTGATACTCTTTTTCCAAATGAGAAACAAACAAAAAACCCTATGTCTTTCCTGAAGGCAGCTGATATTCTGCCTGCAGGAGGAAAAGCCTGAGAGAATACCTTTTTCCTTGCTGTCCCCCAGGAGGGACTCTACACCACTTATCTTGCTAATAACTTATGACATGTACAAATGTATATCACTTTAGATCTGTGTGGATGCTGCACCCTCTCAGGCAGTGAACTCCAATATAAAAATACCTTCCTGAATCCCATTGTGGACACTGCTGATTCTTCATTTTCCTCTTGGAAAAACTTCACGCCTTACTCCATACAGTAAGAATGCACTCCATAGGCAGCAGCAATCATAGAATATAACTTAGTGCTAGCATTTGAAGTGGGGTAAATCTCTACCCCTTAGGCTCTTCCATATAACAGCTAAATGCAAATTTAAATTTATAACTATATTAATTTAATTAATATTATTAATTTCTCAAATCCATCAAGCAGTGGGAAGGAAAATCACCTTTTGCAGTGGGAATTTGACCTTCACAGAATCCATATGTGGAATAGCAACTGTCCATCTCCTTTTCAGAAATCTTTTCCTTATGCTGTTGTTCAGAGAAAAGAGAGAACCCCACAACAAACCTATTTATGTGCTTCTTTTTTCATAAGCCCTAAATGGAGGCTGTGCCTTGCTGAGATTCCTCCTTGCCCAGGGCAGGCATTGTGCATGTGAAGGTGACAGGCACTGAACCCTTTGATTTGTGCAGCCTCTCAGCTGGGATCAGCTCCAGCCATAGCACTCCTCTCCTTTTCCAGCATGAAGTAAAACAGATTAGTTTAAACCTTCAAAATTACCTATTTGCTTTGCAACAGGCTGCAGAGAAGAGGAATGCTCGTTTAGTCAGGCACTGATCACAGTGGGGGAACAGCAATTTGTTGTTCTCCCTGAATGCAAAAGTGCATTTAATCTACCTTGAGAGATGTGGAGAGCTGCAGCTCCACAGCTCCTTTAGACAGCCACAAATGTGGGCTGCTACTGAAAGCCACAGTCCCACCCCTTTCTTTGTGCTGAGGTACTCTGCTCGCTGCTGTAGGATGAGTAGCATCAGCAAACTGGAATTAATTTCCCAGATAAAAATTAACCTTTTATTAAATCCATCTGAAAACTAACCATGAGAAGAAGGGTTTTGATCCACAAGGCTGTAGGAATGCTGGTGCTGGCACAAGGGAGTGGAGTGAAAGGTGCCTTGCAATCCCTTGTGCTTGCCTTCCTGGGACAGTGTGCTCCCCAAGAGCCTTGGGCATTTTCAGAAATCTGCAGGAGCAGCCTCAAATACCACGTGCACTGGTCTTGTCAGTTTAAGCAGCTGCTGTCTCAATCCAGTTATTCTCTGAAAGGGCAATATGAGACTTGCTGAGCATGACTCCTGTGTGTGAAAGGACCAATTTACTCATTTAAAGTGCCATCACTGTGAAGTGGTTCTCCCCTTCTTCTGTTATTTTATTAGCAACATTCATCACCATATTCTTTGCATAGATAAGGTAATTTAACGTGTCCTTTGAAAAGGGTAATAGAATAGAATATTACTTTAATAAACAATAAACCCCTTCTCATGATTTTTAAAATAAGGATGCTCTGTTTTCTTGAGCTAATATTCAACAATAGCATAGGTAATAATAAAACACATGTTTAATAATATAATCCTTCATGCAGTAGGTTAAAGTAAACAAAAGTCCTGTTGTTATTTCTTTGAGTTGTTTAATTTCCCTTCTGGACTGTGTATCAACAAAAAGATCCCCAGAGATGCTGAAGGTAGGAAAAGTAATATACATAATCAGTGTTTCAGTGTTTTAATTTCAGGGCACAACAGCATATTTTCATTGCACTACTAAAACCTTGTATACAATTTTTGTATTTTTAAAAACAAAACACCAAGATGTGATACAGGAGAGAAACAATTGAGTGTATTAATTAGCAGCCATAAGAAAGGAGCATCAACAATAAAAAGATAATTCATTAAGGCATCTGATACATAAATTTTTTTCTTGGTGTTTTCTGTGGATGGTGTTTTCTTGAGGTTTTTGTTTTGCTGTTTTTTTTCTGATATGTCCAATCTCAGGAATGAACTTTTGGTAAATATAAAGTAAACCAGTGGAAACCAAAGTGAGCATAAACATAAGAAATAGTTTGCTTTTAATTCTGAATTCTGCACAGATTCACACAAAAAACCCAAGCACCTTGCCTAATCCCTAGGTCCAGGTAATAAAGTTTCTTCTCTTGCAAAACAGTGAAGCAGAAATTAGCCTCATTTTTTCAGAGCTGTGTTATCCAACCTTAATTTTCAATTGAAGTTTAGTAGCCTAGGAAACAGAATGGCTTGTATAGTTCATAAAAATAAAGATCAGGTGTTTGAGGCCAATCATTCTACTGTATATCTGTTACATTGGGATTGGTTGCTGAATCTTCTACTGGTGGAAGAATCTTCTATGTCTTTGTTTTGCCAAATCAGCTCTTCCATTTCACCTTTATAGCCTTCCTTGTTATTTTCATTTATTTGTGTCTTCGTGATGTTTGTCAGATGCAATTCTGTAAGGAATAAATGAAAACTGTGCAGAGAAGGCAAAGTAAAGCAAGGACTTGTCTATCAAGATCTGCAGATTGGTGGACATTTAAATAACAATGTATAAAATTTTCCTTTTGGCAGTCATATCCCATGTTGAGAAATACCTTCTGTTAATCCCATTTTTGTGCACGTCAGTAAAACTTGAATCAAACTAGGAGCAGAAATGTTGAATAGAATTTATTTGAAAGTTCACATGAGGATGTAACAGAAGGAAGGTTGACCTCACACTCATAACTGGTGCATTGTTGTAGCAGTAATGTAAGTAAGTATGAATCATTGTGTAACATTTGAAGTAATAAGAGTTGCTAAAAAAAAAAAACCTGAAACCTGGATTTAAACCTGTAAAATGGTTAAAACATATAGTTTGTGTTGTAAAAAAGATTTGGTTTATAGAAGCCAGTTAATATGGTATTGTTTTAATTTTTTACAAAGATCAAAGCTTTAGCCTGTGGCATTACAAGAATATGTCAAAGGCTTTCAAGAAAAATTAGAAAAGAGCAGCAAACATTTTTATGGCACTGGCAACAATGGTGAAAAACATTTCAAGTTTTGTAATTTTTTTAGTATGATATGCATCTTTTGCATAAAATCCAAAGTTTTAACCATGACTTTATTTTGCACATTAAATTTTTATTATTGATACTACTAAAATATATGTTAGAAAAACTCACCCCACTAAACAAGTCCAACCAACAAACTGATTCTCATCAGCCAGTGTTCCACAGGAGGTAGTGAGCAAGTTTTTAGGCACCATCTGCAAATGCTCAAAGTTCCACAAAAAATGCAGATTTGTTCTAATTGAAGGCAATTGGACCTTTCTCTATACCTGTGTTTCATACCCTTTAGTGATGGGTGATGTATCCATGAGTATCCATGTATCATGTATACATCCAAGTATCCATGAGAAAATAAAGGAAAATATATTCATTTCCACATTATGGAATAATACGTCAAAAATGATGATTCTGCCTTACCCAACATCATATGAGCTGAATTTTTTAGTGAGACCATTTCTGATCATATAATAATTCAGTAATTCACTTTACCCCTTCCTTGTACACCTTGAAAAACTAGGTTGTGGTTCTGAGGGAATGTGAAAGCAAGATTCTGAAGGAAAAAAAAGAAATAGCGAGAGAACAGGTTGTTTTGAAATTAAAAGAAGTATGTGAAAATGGATTGTTGTTTTTAATTAGTCTTCTAACCTTAATTATATAGGGGCCTTGAATTTTTTAGAAGTTCAAAGTAGTTTTGTTCACTTCAGTTCCATTTACAAACCACAGAAATTAAAAAAAAAAAAAAGAAAAAAAAGAAAAAAAAGGAATGCAGGAAATCTGAGTTTTGCTGTTTTCTTTTGTTGCTGTTAACTGGTAAACACATGGCAGCAGTATGACCAGGCACCAACAACGGTTAGGAGCATCCTGTGCTGTACCAACATGATCAGAGGCGATGGGACATTTGAATTGATTATTCCCCTTTTACTCATCACTGGTTGGACCATATCTCACATAAGGTATCCAGTTTGGGGATGCCCAGTGCAAGAATGGTGTTGACAGACAACAGCATTCAGGGGTCACCAATGCGGTCAGTGAGGTGTGGAGACCTCACTCAGTGAGGAGAGGCCGTGGGATTGGGGTTTGCAGACCTTACTCAGTGAGGAGAGCTGTGGGATTGGGGTTTGCAGACCTTACTCTGTGAGGAGAGGCCGTGGGATTGGGGTTTGCAGACCCCACTCAGTGAGGAGAGGCTGTGGGATTGGGGTTTGCAGACCTTACTCAGTGAGGAGAGGCTGTGGGATGGGGATTTGCAGAGCCTGGAGGAGGGACAGCTGTGGGAAACCTTAACAGCCACCAGTCCTTTCTTACAGGGAGAGAGAGACAGGCAGGAGAACACAGGACCCTGATCATGAATTGGGAAAAATTAGCATTACTGGATATAAGGAAGAACTATCCTCGCAGAAGTAATTAAGCGCTGTACCAGAGTGCTCAGAGAAATTGGGATGGTTTGTGTTGTAAGTAGAGTTTGATATGCAATCACACTAGATTAGTTGATCAATGTCTATGCATTTGAAGTGGAGGAATATAACTCATGAGGTGTATTTGCCTAGAACCAGAATTGGAAAACCAAACCTTTGCAGACCAGATTGCTGGTGTTGTGGACTCCTATTTTCTTTAATAAGTGGAGGGAGAGAGAATGAGCTGAAGGGATAGTCTTGAGTTCTGACAACTGACTAAGAAAATTACAGTGAAGTTGATAGCATGGTGTGTTTGTATTAAAATAAGAAATTATTAATCCTCTTTGATTATGACTCCATGTTTTGCAAGGAGATACTATGATTATTATTATTTTTAATCTCAATTTCTGAAGTAATTTTGAGTTACTGAGTTATGTTCTATATTTCCAAATTCCAAGTATTATTTCAAGGTGAGTAGTTATGCTATAAATGTGTATTTTTTTTCCCTCCAAATAACATTTTGGATTAAAAGTGACTGACTGTCATGATACACAGCATATGAAATTTCCTTTTCCCTGCTGAAGTGGAAAAAGTGGTAAACCCCACCTATGACCTCATGTTAACACTGTACATCAGTTCAGGCTTCAATTGATTCCTGGGAATTTTACCAGGTCCAGTGCCCACAGCTGGAGCTTTCCACTGGTAAAGAGTGACATGGTGTCATTCACTGGGGAACTAAAGGAAAGATTTGGCTTTTTTACTTTGTGTCTCATATTCTTACCATACATGCCTGAGCCAGTTTCAATGAAGTAAACCAGATTTCACAGAAGAAAAGCAAACAAATCAAGTTTGAAACTGTAATCCTATTGTTTTGTGCAGTCTTTATTTCATGGAAGAACCACAGTAACCTTCAGTTCAAAGGAAAAAAAAAAAAAGAGCTTTGTCACCAAAGTGTCACACCTCATAGAACCCTAAATATATTCTTTCTTTAGCATTGTTTTAAGATTCATCTTTGTTTCCTGTTTCTTTTAGTGATGGGTCAGTTCTCATTCAACTTTGCCATCTGGGTCCGTCATATTTTGTTTAGGATCAGAATTCTAAAGAACTCTAGAGTTAAGAAAGAAAATCAAGAAAGTCAACAAATCCCCAGAACCTGGATCCTTAGCTGTAGTTCCACATTTGGTTTTTCTTTTCTGATATATGTTTTCTTAGTTTTGAAACATCATTTTTGCAGGCTACTTTTTATTTCTTTTATGAATTAGCATTCTCACAAGGAATTTTACAGCTAATAATGGATTAAGTACAATGTAGAGACTTTTTTTTGTTGTTTAGCCTACATTTAATCAAAGCAGAACTGGAGGTCAGAGGTCAAGGCTGCGGTAAAAGATATTTGAGATGCATACCCAGAATTCAAAAACACACACACTGGCAGATCATAGTGAAAAATTTGAAACATTCATTTGAATTAAGATACCTCTGATGTGTATTTGAGAGAAATAATTGAACTAAGTGAATTTTTAGAATTTTTTAATTAACTTATGACAAAGATAACTTTTCATAATTTATATTTAATGGTTATCTGAAAGAAAATTTTATGTCTTACGCATTTTTCCCTAGTATTTTTATTTTTTATGAAGAATACTTACGTTTCAGTAAATTCAGACAAGTCTACCCATGTTTACTTTTGTGAAACTGCTTGCTTACTTCATTCTGCAGTAGTAGATGGTCATTAAGTGGCCGAACATGTGTAATGACTGATTTAATAGTAAAAGACAACCAGCACCATATCTGTTTTGTTGTATGTCAACATTGGTATTAGCAAGGACAGCATCATAAATATCCTAATGCTTTCTTGCCAATGATTTGATCAGAGATATTATACAAAGAATCAGACTCAATTATTTTAAGGAAAATCTAGGACTCTGGAGTCTGCAGAGTCTCCACTTTCAGTGGAGACTGAATGCCTTTTTCAGTGGAGACATTCTTTGAAATCATTTACTCAGAACTGTTCAGCCAAAAATTTGGAACAATATATACCTCTGTTTTTTCTTTAGCTATAATTATAAAGAATTATGCAATAATACTATATATATATAATATGCAATATAATTATAAGGAATTATGCAAACTGCATTAGGCAATATTGATTAGAATTCTAATGTGCCAGAGTCAAAGATATATTTAAAGTTCCAAATTATCAGAACAGTACTGGAATAATACATCTTTCTTGAAAGACATGTATCTATGTATCCCATGTGTTCAACATTTGCCTTGACTTTGAACTGACCTTGCAGGTTAGTTTTGTTCTTGTACAGAAGTCTGACTTTAAAAAACAGATCATAACCCTAATGTTTTACCTCCACTGGAGGGACCTTGCAAAAAGTCTTGAGTGACAGTCTAATTAAATTCTCGGATAGGATGGTCTATTAAATGTTCTTATTCTCTTCTAATTACTGCCAAAAACCACAGTACCTACTCAGATGGCTTAAAAGTTTGTTTTGCAAATAGAACATATGCACAACAGAAGCTGGGAAGACATCTCCACAAGTGCAAAATATTCTGATCTTCCATGTGATAAAACATGAGTCTCCCTGAACCTCAAGAGCAGACCTGTTCTCTTGTATAAATTACTGTTTCTGAATACTAGTGCATTTCCACATGCTTAAAAAAATTAATTCACTCTTATAAGCAAAACCTTTAAAAATTCCAGACCTATCTTGTAGGAAGTTAGAGGTTTATTTAGAATGTGTTTATGCATATAAATATGTCCTATTTTAAGGAAATATTGACCACATTCTAAAACCAGTAAAGATTCACAGCCATAATGAAGTGGAATGTGCAAGCCACTAACTACAGAAGGTATATTAGAGACAAACCCATATGCTTCAGGTGAGTTTTGAAAAACTAGAAATGACAGAGGGAATACATAGCTGCAATTTGCTCTTGTTGCTGTGCTGTTAATGCACTCAGTTTCAGTATTAGTCTCATTTTATATGCATGGAAATGTGTTATATGCATGAACATCTCTCTCACATAGTCATCTTCAAACATCTACATCTCTCTTATGTGTTTTCCTTTGTGTTTTTGGTTTGGTTTGGATTTTTCAAAATAGCTGAATTTTTTCTGATAGAGTGGATTATTAAAGATATTCTTAGTGGTTTGTTTTAATGGCACTTTGTATTGTAATGACTGTTTTAAAATGCTTGTGGAATTTTATATCCAACTGAGCATCTTTATGCAAGGAGAAATTCTGAGAAATGTTTTTCTTGGTTTTGATATGCAAACCATAGTTCTTTTCTGAGGAATCGACTTTTCAAGTCCTGATACAGAAAACACAGCAACTTTAGGCAAAACTCTTTAGCAGTATTATTTATACCCTGTTTGTCTTTGCAGTGTTGTTCCGAGTTGAGCCAGGAGCCTTGTGGCACTTTTCTTTCAGGATTCAGCCATTCTGTCTGCGAGCAGCTTCACTTTCCTGATGTGACTTACAACTGGAAATCCTTATCAGAATGAATGTCTGTGACTGACATTACTGGTTTTGACTGAAGAAATGTGGCTACCAAATGTATAATTATACTGCAACCATTAAAAAAACATTTTAAAACCATTGAACCCATAAAATACGTTTTCCAAACATATTCCTTCTTAGCCAAAAGGAACAACAATATAGTTTATATTGTTGTTTAAATGCAGCTACATTTGTAATTATCTTAGCGCAGCTAAAGTTCAGTTTTGGTATACAATTGAAGCACTAGGACATGTCAAATATAGATAAGGAAAGGCTGAGAGAATTGGGATTGTTCATCCCAGGAAAGAGAAGGCTTTGGGGTAACCTTCTAGTTCCTGAATGGAGCCTACAAGAAAGATGGAGAGAGATTATTTGCAGCAGTATGTTGTGACAGGACAAGGGAGAACGGCTTCAGACTGAGAGTAGGTTTAGATTAAATGTAAGGAATAAATTCTTTACTGTTCAAATGGTGAGGCATTGAAGCAGGTTGCCCAGAGAAGCTGTGGATTTTCCATTCCTGGAAGTGTTCAAGGCTGGAGGCAGCTCTGAGAAACCCGATTTAGTGAAAGGTACAGGAACTAATGATCTTTAAGGTGCCTTCCAATCCAAGCCTTTCTATGATGCCTTACTAAGGGAAACCAAGTAATTTTGCATGACTGAAACATTTGGTTTGTACTCGACTTCCCACTTATAAAGGAGGGGTTTGTGTGACAGAACAAACTGTATTGCAAAAGCTTTTGTATTTCTGTGTTTCTAAAAGTATATTAAGCTTTTCCAAACTCCTTAGTATTCTAACAAATTGGTTCTCACCACAGAGAGACCATCATGGCAGCAAGCCCACGGAATGTGGCAAACATACATGTAACCAAACAATGCAACTGCTTCAAACAGCAACCTCAATTGAAAGTCTTTCTTGTTCCTTTTCTTGTTCCTTTTGGTAACCAACAAATGTGGACTCATGTCTAAGCGTTTGAAAGTATGTAGCCCTAAACTCATATCAAATGCTGGCTACAAACATTAAACAAACAATTTTCCTCTTTTGTGAGAATTTAAGACTTAAAAGTTTTGCTTTTGCTGAATAAGGGTGAAAAAACTCCTTTGTTGTGAAGTGTTGAGTAATTATATTTAATTTCAGATGTTTGTACATTTTCCCTAATTAAAAGAACATGCATTTTAACTTATTTCAAAAAGCTTGCTTGGAATGAGCAAAGGCATATTTACTAATTAAAAAAGATGAAACAGGACATCGTTTCAACATAAGGGAGAGACTATATTACAGTAAAATCAATCATTGACTGCAACAAAGTCTCAGAAACATGGTAGAGTCCCCATTGGTAGAGGTTTTAAAGCTGGGATAGGACAAGGTGCTTGATAATCTAATCAAGGCTCCCATTCCCATGGAAGATTGGATTTTTTGAAGTCCCTTCTAATCTGTGCTGTTCTATGATTCCATGACACAGGACAGTTTTCAAACAAAATGTCAGGCTATTCCAGCAAGAAATTAGTTGAAATTACTCCTGAACCATAAGAAATGTCCAGTTGTGTTAAATTTACTGTTCTGATGATTTATTTTTCCCAGTAACTCCAGCCAGCTGCTTTGAGTTTTAAATCTAGCTCTACAGTTTGCTGTGCAGACTAAAACAAATCAGTTTACTTCCCTATTCCCACTTTTCTTCATGATTAAAGCAGAAATAGTATTGAATGCCTTTTCTGGAATCCTACAAAATCTTGAGAGTACTCAACAAATGCAAGCACTTGACAGAAAAATGGATGATAACACGGGGAGATGGTTGTATTTTCTTTTTCACCTTAAAAAGAGAACTTTTCTTCAATGTGTTCATGTCTTTTATTGTAAATGTGCCTTGTACTTCAAAGGCAAGGTTAATCATGATTCAGACTTTGAACAGTAAAAGGAAAAATTTTGGAGACCTTGTTTTGTAATGCTTCTTTGAAAGGTGGAAGCAGCAACAAAACAGGCCTACAAGACACCAGAGAATGTTCAGCCTCCTTTTGCATAAATACCTAACAAAAAGAGGAAGAGGATTTTAATGTGGTTTAGGTCAATGATTTTTGTAATGAAAAGAGCCTTATCCTGCCAAGGAGCACATGAGTATATAAGAAATTTCTCTACAGATCTCTATGGAGAAATGGACTAGAATGAAGATTTAGTGCTTTGCAAAATGAAGATGGGCTTTATACATGAAGAAAAAAATCCACACAATTTTAATTAAAAAAGGATATTATATTTGATAGCTGGAAATAATATGTGAATATTTATTATTTTCTCCTGTTATTACCCATGTTTTTTTAACTGTCAGTAAGTGGTCACATATTTCTATTTGGGAGCTGGTGCAGTTCTTAGTGAGTCTCTCAAATCCTAAATCACAATTGCTCAGATTAGAGGATTGACTCAAAAATTGAACCCATTCTGGTGAATGTTACATGGCTTATGTTCTGTAGAAGCCAGGATATCAGAAGGAAGATATGGACTGAGGTTTTATATCAACATTATGTTACTTCACAGCAGAGACAAAGATTGAGACCTGAGGACAAGGAAATGTTTCATGTCCCAGGCTGATGCTGTAGACTGAGAGCAGTGCCTGTTGCCTTTTGCTGTGGGATAGTTGAACAGTAAAATAATTATCTTTGAAAATGCACCTCTAAAAATATCATCTTTCATGAGTGTGGAGAAGTAAAGTTTTGCTTTTTAGAAGATGCAAATTTGGACTTACGATCTCTTGAGCTTTTGATAAAATTTGATTCTCAGAATTTCAAATTTTTTGACAATTTCAGTTTTTTGACAAATGTCTATTGAAGCCTTTCTCCAGCTGCCTGACAAGTGAGAATCAAATATTTGACAGTGAGTCTAGGTTAACAGTAAAATATATATTTTTAGAAAAACTTATAAATTGATATCTTCTCTCTGACTCTGATTTACTTCTTAGTAAACAGATCTAGTAAAGAAGGGATAGCTCAGCTGTTGTGATAAAGGTCACGACTTTTTCTTAGAATTTATAGTTAGTGTCAATTATCCCTGCAGCATTTAATGGCACAAAAAGCCCTTGAAGTCTGTCATGTCAAAGATGAAAATCATGAACAAATCCAAGTAGATTGCAACAAATGATGACTGTAGTGGGGCTATTACAACCTGGTTTCATTTAAAAAAATGCCTAAAAAATTAAATTATTGCTGACTTAGTGTAGTTCAAACTTATATATAATAAAACAAAATTAGAATGGATTCCCTATTTTTTTCATCAATGTAAAGGCATTTGGTTTGTATTAATAGACATATAAAAGTAGTTTTAATGGCTAATTATATTTTGAAAATTCTGTGTGCTTCCAAGATTTCAGTTATAGTGAAGATTTCTTAATTTTAAAATTTGATTAATTGTTTTTGGTGTCTCTTAACTTGCCTGAAACAAAAAAAAAATCCCTGGATCTGGATGGGTTCCTAAAAGTTAATCCAATTCCTTTACTCCTTGCCACAGCATCACTGAATCTGTCTTTTCTCACAGGCTTTTATCTTTCACTTTGAGCAGATCACAGCCTTTCCAATCACCTCTACAGCTCTGCTACCTCAGAGGTCGAACTTTTTTCCTAATATCTAACATGAAACTTTCTTGCCAAATTTGAAAGTCTGTTAATGTTTTATGCAGATTATTCCCATCCTTTTCCCAATGATCCTTTATGTACTTAAACCTGTTTCTTCCTCTTTTCTCTTGTAGAACATGGGTTATGTTTTCTAGGTCTCTGATCTTTTCTTCTTTTCTGCTTCCTCTTCACTAGGGTTACAGCACTTCATCTTTCTTGAGGCTCAGTGTTTGAAACTGGGTTCAGTATTTCAGCTGAATAAAGTGCAAAGATTCGTCTATCTTTCAAACCCCTATAAATTCTAGCAGAGCATTTGAGCTCCAGTCTACAGGTTAATCAAAATGAAAAGCTAAACTGAATCTTCATTTCATCTTTCTCCTGCTTATAATTTTCTCCTCTGCTTTTTCTTGTACTTCTGTCTTTCAGTCAGAATGGAGAAGAGTATAAACTGAGAATTTCACTGTTACTTGAAGCAGAATTGATTTCAGAATTTGTAAAAATAATAAAGTTGATATGTAGTATTACATTGTTGAACAGCATTTTTACTAAGTACTCCCAAGAAACAATGAAAAGTTTTAAACAAGGCAGTGTTGTTTATTTTTTCTTCTTTAGCTATTTTTAAGCAATAATATAGCCTAAGAACTCTCTAAAACCATTGCCAGTCAATTCTTACTTTTTTTATCCATTTCTTCCTGCAATTTGACTTAAAATATCCACTTTATGGAAAATTCTTGTAGTGAGACAACCTCCGCCCCCTCATTCAATCATGCAGTTTTGTTATCCTCCTGTTCAATTTAATTCTACCATTTTTAAGATTTTTATCTTCCTTTCAGTGTATTCTTTTCCTAATTAATTCTGTTGGCAGCCTACTGAAATGTTGACAGTGGTCAGAAATCAATATTGTGGACATTATAAAGTGCTAACAGTGTGGCTGTATTTTTATTTTGCTGCCATGTGTTACTGCACTGAAAGATTTGTTGAATAACCTCACAAATTCATAAATTCAACTTAAATACTAATAAATAAATAAATAAATACTGGTTTATGTCATGATTTCATGAGATTGCATGCACAAACTGGAGGCAGAGGAGATGTGAACATTGAGGGTCTCTTGTCTTGGTTTGGGTTGTGACACCTTTATAGATGATGAGGTGCTGGAGTCTCCAGGAAAAATGTACATGCAGTCCCTGTCCTTAGTGTGTCCTTCCTCATATTTCTGTCCACACACATTTTCTACATCACTGCTTTCAGTGGGCTCTAAGCACATACTTGTATTAGTGCCTTTTAAAATATTTCCACCTTGGAAATATTATCGTAACTTTCTTGGGTACAAATAATGTAGTTTGTGGTTTTGGGGTTTTAAGCCTGTTTATATTGCTTTTCTTAAAAATAAAATAATAATCTCATAATAATAAAAAAAAATTAAAAATCTGTCATTTCTAAGAGAAACCAGTAGCTTTAAGGTGACCAGTCCTGAGTATATTTACATTTTTTCTGCATTAAAAAAAAGATACCTAGAATATTTAATATTCTGCTTGCACTTTTTGCTAAGACCACCAGGAATGTCTTGCTGCTCACAGGAAGGAAAAAAACAAACCCAACTGCATACACGAACACAAAATCCAGTTGGTGATAAATCATATATTATTAAAAATATAAGTACAAACCAATTTTCCATGACTTATGTTTAAGCTATGTTTAAATCTTTGAGCGGAGCAGGAAACCAGTGGCTTTTCATAAAACTGATTGCATCTGCTTATTCATTTTGAATAAACTATTGCTTTACTTCAAAATATACAAGCAGTAGCAATATAAGTTGAATTCAACTTTATCTCAATGAATATGTTATCAGCACTATTATTAACTTTTCTCCCCTCAGAGCAGGAAAGTGTTTTGTTGAATTCTTTTTCAGCGTACTCAGGGTTGAGAGTGTTTTGTTTTCTTATGCAGCTATGCTTTGTTCTGCTTATTTTCTCTTCAGTTTTGTCACTGTGACAGAAATTGCAGTATACTGTGAGTTCTATTTTTGTGACTCTAGTGATGTAGATTGGGCAGTTCCTTCAAGACTGGCATTCTAACTCCTTCTTTCTGTTCCTAGCAACTTAGTGTCAAATATATTTCATCAGTGTGCTCTTATTACTTGGGTAATCATCATAAGGAAAGTATCTAATCAGAACAATTTCAATTTTGATCTTGAAATAAATCAGGAATAGTCCTGCTACATTTTTCAATTTTTGTCAGTCCTAGTGCACTAATCAAAGTTTTCCCAATGTGCACATGTTGGCTTTCTGGTGGCATAGCATGATAATGTCTCTTGAACTCCAGGTAAGTGAAATCTACTGCCTTTCTTCTCTCCAAAAGAGCATTATCTGATTACACAAAGAGATACTATGTCAGTATAATTGCTATAAACTGCCTTTATTAGCCCCATGCTGATTCTTGCATCATTTTCTACTTACTCCTATCCTTAGTATTCAGATTTTTCTGAAATCATGTACATTATTAGCATCAGAATATCATTTCTTTTAGGAAAATGTGTACTATGTGAAATGTAAATAGACACAAATACACACAAAATATACACAATGGTCTATCCTGTAAAACACTGGCATTTTGTGTGGCTGTTATTAAAGAAAGCTCAATAATATATTCTTTTAGGGAATAGTCAGGTGCTACCCTTGTTACACTTGTAGCACAAGACTACAAAAGGCAAAGAAGGTCACAGCACTGGTCAAAACTTTCTCTTTATCAATTGTTTGCAAACTGCAAATTATATTTTTTGCCTACAGTACAAAAAAAAAAAAAAAAAAAAAAAAACTAATGAGAATCATGAATTATTTACTAACAGGGGCTTTGTAAATTCCCAAGCTACAAAACTTGAATAAATAAGTGGTATTGAAAATAAGTTCACTGTTACATCATTATTGCCTTCTGTTACTCCTATATTTTACAAGAATGCAGTTTTATCTCAAAGGTAAATTACTGTGTAGATCTGAATGTAAAATGTATGCACATGCAAATATATTCAGAACTAAGAAGAGCTACAAAGTAGAAACTAGTCAGTACAATGAAAGATGGCATTTAAAACACATTTGGTTTTGTTGTTTGGTGGTTTTTATTCCAACTGAATAAGTAGAATTTAACTATCAGGCATTTCTTTTCAATAAGGCTGTTACATTTTAATGCATTCTTGTTTAAGAAGTTATCGTTCACGTCTTCAGGGGAGGGGGAAAAAATAAAGCCTTCTTACATTCTGGGTGACTCAGAATTAGTGTTATTTCTCTCTATTCAATCAGGTCTGGAGAGAAAGAAAGTCTGTAGTCTGAGAAGAGTCAAAAGGAGGAACAGGCAATACTTAAGGAAATGCAAAGTGTTACAAGGAGTCGACCTTTGATATCAACATTTTGCCTGAAATGGTGTCAAGTAGAATCACTGTTGGCTTTCTGACTGGCTTGTCAAAGTTTGTCCTTATAGATTTATCAGTTATCCTCTCAAGATCTAGGCATAAGTCATCAGTCAGAAGTTATATCATTAGCTATTCTGTTAAAATAATTCTTTCCTTGCAGTAACTTCTGACCTTGTAGTCAACTCTAACTAGAAATTCAGAATGGCACCTCAGAGTGCCAGGTTTTTGAGTGCTTGTGTTGCTTCCATGATGATGTTTGTCTCAAGGCCACACAAATTGAAAATTGTTCAGAGCACAACTCCTTAATTTCTTCAGTTTCAGACAAAAATGAGTAAGGCACAGACTTCAAATTTAGCATTTCAATATATCAGTCTATCATGAAAAATGTGCCGTCTGACAACACATAGTTCATTGGTGCCACAGAAATTTCCAAGTAAAATATGTTAAAAAATAACTGCAAGTTATATGATAACTACAAATGATTTTAGTTAACCAACTGATGAGATCTCCATAGTACTGTATTAGTACTATGGAGACATAGTACTGTAGTAGTGTAGGCCATAAAATATATTGAGAGATTGATTAACTTTAGGTTTTGTCACTAGTAATAAAGATGTAATATCATGGTATTGCATGATGTAGTACATGTGTATTGAAGGTGATTTTAACACACAAGATAAGGTGGTTTATCTTTTTATTCAGGATTAATATGACATATCTGGAGGCATAGATTTGATAAAAGATGTCCTCCTTGGAATTTCTAATATACATTGAATGCAAAGTGCAGTACACTATGGTATAAAATATCTTTTTCTCTGTACACTTCTAAATTACTATAAGGAATGCCTATCTTTTTAAAAAATGTCATTACCTTTCTTTACAATCTTACTCTAATTCTTATATACACGAGAATGGGCATAGTTCTGGTATAATACATCCTTAAGTACAGATTTAATTTATAGAGCACAATACTGTACATGAGTGTATAGTGTGAGGAATGAATCTTGAAAAAAATTTTCATTGTTGCTTAGTTTCTATTTTGACTCTGTTTCCAATTATCAGTGATTTTACATTAGAAAAAGTATTTGACTCTCAGATTTTTGCAACAGACTTATTTTTCTTAACGTCCAATGTACAATTTTTAAATTTTTTTTTTTTTGAACAGGGCTCAGCTATAAGAAAATAGGATTTCTTGAACTTTTGTTGTTAAATGCTTCATTTGTAACAAAGTCAGTGGTTGAAATAGTCCTGTGTTCCTCATTTAAGATTACTGTTGTTAATGTACAGGATTTTAAAGAGCAGCCTTTAGTGTAGGTGCCAGGGCATTTAACAAAATAAGTGTCCAAATTCACTAAGGAAATTAATTTTTCTCTGCTATGAGGACTAATTTCCTCCATCATGTTGTGGAGAAGACACAGTGCCCAGTGAGCATGAGGGACCCTTCCAGTCCAACTAAACAGAGAAACACAAATGTGGTACTGGTAACAATATTTATGTGAATCTGCAAGAATTTTGTTACGTGCCCTCAACAGATATGCTTCTGTGTCATTTATGCTAATTCAATGGCCCTTTATCTCCTCCTTATTCTGCCTAAGAATGTCACTGGGTCTTGTAGCATGAAGCAATGCCAAGGGGCAGAGGATTCAGCCTCAGCAGAAAAAGTCTGACCCAGCAAATGCTATGGACTCCCAATGATTCCTTTCTGTCCCGGAGGTGGCTGAGTCATTACCCCTGGAGGTATTTTAAGACGTGAATACACAGTGCTTGGGGGGCTTGGCAGTGTTGGGTTAATGGCTGGGCACAATGATCTAAGAGGTCTTTTCAAACTTAAATGATTCTGTGATTTTATGATTAATGAGGAACCATGTTTTCAAATTAAAGATTCCAGCATTTTTTCTCTCCCTATAGTCTTGGAGATGTTTATAATATTGTTTTAATAGCTGTAGGAGAAGGATGTCCTTCCAATCAAAACCTTCCCTATTTGGAACATTTGGGTTACATCGAAACAACAATTATTTAACTGTAATGTTATTTAATTTCATTATGTCAAGTTTTAGTGGCTACAAGAGTTAATTATAGTGGGTGAGATGTAACTGAGTTAGATATGCTCTAACTCAGTTATTTTTAGGGGCAAAATCATACTTATTGGATCTCAAGGGATTACAGGGAAGGGTGAAATGTTCATCCTTTCCTCTAAGAATTCTAAGTTGCAAGTTGTCATTTTCATTTATGTGATATCTTGCTGTCACTAGGTCCCTTGGGTTTTCCTCAGATATCTTTAGGTCAGTGTGCCAATATAGGGAAAATAAGGCTTCTCATATTATTTCAGGTTCAGAACATAATGGAAGAGACTCACTTTCTGATGGATGTATTGAAATTTGCATTTAGTTTGGTAAAAGAGATTAAGCCATTTATTGAACTTTTTTTTGAACTTTTTTGGCAATTCTCTTTTCCCAGATTTTTTTATTTTCTCCCAGATAATTATATTCTACTGCAGCACTGACTGTTTATAATTTACTGCAGGAGTTATTAATTTGGAAAGGTGATTTTAGAATGGAAGATTCTTCTATAAATATTGAAATCATTGTGTTTAAGGATTTTTTTCTTTTTACCTGGCTTTAATTTGTGGCTAGTAAAGACATACTAAAGAATAAAACAGTGAAACAGAGTAATTATATTCTATTGAAGTCTTTGCATTTTATTCAATTGATATGGACTCTTGACTCCTTTCAAGTTGAAGAATATTTTTCTAACACAGCCATTCTGAAAATGACAGTTTTGAAGTCCATCTTCCCAAAGGACCTGCAATTCAATTGAAACCTCATTTAAAATATCAAATTACATGAACAGTCATAAACTGGAATTAATTACATTCAAATTAACTGACTTAAACCCCCAAAAATATTCAGTGCCTGTATTTTTATGACAGAAAATGCAGAACCTAGGTCAAATACATAAAATTCTAATGCAATAACTGAAATAACAGCATAAAAGCTAAGTAACAGTTCAAATACAATGTTTCGCTTGAAAAAGGATGCAACATTGTGTGATGGAACTAAATAATATCATAATAGTAATATTTTTTTTTCTGCTGAGTGGTTACTACAGTTAGTTTTTGTAACAAAAGCCTTTTCAGGGATTAAAAAAAATCATAAAAGGTGAAATCATAGAAATTTAAACTTCTTTCATTTCAGTTATTTTCCTAAAACAGTAAGGTAATATTTTGTATGAGATTTAGAGACCCAACACATGATAAAGTAGCATATTTTGGTAGTGAGGGGTGTGCTTTAGAGGACAGTTTCAGAAACCTGCCCCAGACTAGTGTTCAGCTGTCTCCTCAGCTTGTATATAAAATCTCATGTACCTATGCAGTGCTACTTTACTGCATTACTAAAGGATCTAGTAATTTATATTTTGTTTAAGGTAATTAGATTTTCATAACACTGATCTTTTTCTAATAAAAATTCAGACTGTGGTATTTTAGTGAATGTCTGATGGTTAATTTGGGTAGGGAATCTTATTGCCTTGGAAGCTCCGGTGTTGACATCGTTGCTGCCCAAATCCTTCAAGGAACAAATAATTAATTATTTGCTGGTCTGAACAAAATGCCCTATTCATATAAATCACTTAGTGTCTTAACTGCAGTTGAGATGCCAAGAATCTCCCCTAAAGCCTGTGGCAGAGAGAAGTAAGGGATAACATCTTATTACTGAAAAAGCTCCAAGTAAGAATATATTATACACTGCACTGTGTGTTAACCTTGTGTGTTGTGTAGAGTAGCTTTCATATTCCCTTTCTCTGTGCACTGGTAACCTGGAGGAGGTTAACTTTTAACCCTGTTAAGAAAAGAAGAAAGCTGAAGCTGAAAACTGAAAATTGTGGCTATTTATTTGCTAGAATTCCTACTAAGGGGACCACACTGAATTTACAAGTTTCTTAACTGCACAACTTTAAAGAAGGATTTTCCATTATGATACTTTGTTTGTTTCTATCTTATTTTCAAACTGTTAATTTTCTCTTCAGTTTTGTCACAGTGATAGCCCTCCAAGGATTTGTCATTCAGAGAAATACCTTGGCAGAATTTCCTACTCTGTCACTTTCATAATTTGGTTGTTTCACCAAGAGTGAGCAGGACTTGATGTCTGTGATACTTTTATAAAACCTCCATAAATGGCCCGGAAAAGTAAGGCAGCTATGTCATGAAATCAAGGAAAGCCAAGAAATCTGGGATCTGTTCTGTGTATTGTTCCAGGGTATCTGTAACCAACATACACACTGTGCTGCAACACTTCCTCTTTCTTAAAAGAAAGTTTGTACATCTGTCTCACCTGAGCACATGGAAACACATTCACAGTATTGCACACTTGGGTGAAATGGAGGGCAAATCTTTTGGTGTACTACTAGTGAGGGCACCCTAAAATTCCCATGGATAGGGCTATTTAGAATGCTTCTAAAATGCTTCTTTTTTATTTAGTTACAAAAAATTTACTCTCCATGAATCTTTTTCATTTGATTCTCAAAAGACTCTCTGGTTCTCAAGGCTTCACTTATTCAACTTTTCAGGAGGCTCTCATCAAAGGGTAACCTAATTTCTCCAAAATCTGGCACTTTTTTGCCATTTCATACACTTTTGAGTGTCTGAGGCAGTCATACAGGACTGGTAGATGTATAGAGATTACAAATGAGAGACTTTTACAAGCAGCAGCTGGAGGCTAGATGGGATTCCTTGGAGACAGTGCCTGAAAACTGGAACTCTGTATCTGGGTTCAGGCACATGATTCTCATGCTTTGTGACTGAAATTAAAAACAGGGGGGAATACTTCTCACCAAAACAAACAAACAAATGAACAAACAAACAAAAGCCTAAACAACTGATAATGCTAGTCCAAAATGTTAGATTACTGTTAATTAGACCATATGTTTAAACTCCTTTTAAGATCTTTAGGTAATGTAGAGAGGTGTGCTTTCCTTATTATTGTTATTTAGGTAATGTAGAGAGGTCTGCTTTCCTTATTATTGTTATTATATTTCTGAAAAATTAAGAATTAGACAAATGGTATTAGATATCTGTGTAGAATTTAGCAAAGAAATTGCTTGGACATCCTGGGAAACCCGGGGTACAGCACATATTTAAAATGTGTATTGTGGGATACTTCATATGCATTTCATACTTTTATACTGCAGCTTTTGTAGTTGCTGAAAATATCAAACTGATTTGAGTGATATGTAGGGAAGGGGAAACAAATTGAGCTGAAGACCTGCAGGTTTGGGAAAAGAAGTTAGAGAGTAACAGAGTAGGTTACCTCTCAAGAAGTCTCTGTTACCATGGGGCTGAAGAATGCTCTTTATGGGCCACTGGTACTCAGCTACTGAAGCCTTGGAAATGTCACAGTAAGGGCTGTATCTTTTTCAGGCTTGTGATGATCCTCATTTGATTCCAGATGCCAGAGTTGCAGGCGTTTTGCATATTTATTGCCTGACTAAATTTCTAAAACAATTCTATTAAAAAAATATCCTCAGCAAAGTGTCTATTCAACATGCCTTGACTAGCTGGGTAATGCAGTTTCATTACAGAACTGTATATTTGCATCCTGTAGCATGCATAGGATGTGAAACATAGTGGAGATTGTAAATACTGTGTGCTGAATAATACAGTAAGAGACTCCATTTGAAAAAATCACAGGTTACTTCAAAGATCACAGGAAGAGACACACTCCTAATGTATTATACAAGATATTTTCCATTTGGGAAAATGGGGAGATTCTATGCTGTCATATTTTTAGCTGCAGGTGGAATCCACAATCTGTAAAATGTTATCCAAGTGTTCAGGAACCACAAAATGCTTCCTGCCTGCTGGCAGTCTAGGGGAAATGTCAAACACAAGCACTGTTTTAAGAAAATATGGAGAGGGAAGCCTTTTGGAAGGCTTTAAATGATAACAGAAAGAGACCTTTGTGGATAAATTTGTGAATCATAGAACCATTTAAGCTGGAAGAGACCTTTACAAACACTGAGTACAATTGTTAACACCCCACTGCCAAGTCCATCACTAAGCCATGTCCCTAAGGGCCACATGTACATGTCTTTCAAATAGCTCCAGGGACGGTGACTCAGTCCCTGGGCAGCCTGTTCCCGAGCTTGACAACCTCCCTGGTGAAGAATTTTTAACTAATATCGAGTCTGAGACTCCCCTGGCACAACTTGAGGCAGTTTCTCCTCTCCTATCACTTCTTACTTGAGAGAAGATACCAACTCCCATGTCACTGAAACCTCCCTCTGAGTAGTTATAGAGAGCAAAACAACTGCAACTAGTATGAAGCAGAAGAGTTTTTTCAAACAGTAACTTTTCAAGAAGTAGGCAATGTCCAAGCAGATACAGAAATAGTGACAAAGGATATATAGAAAAGGATTTAGCAATATAGTTAAGTGGTCATGCATAGAGATTTTCTCAAACTTTGGGTGTTATAGTGGCAACCTGAACTTGACAGTTTGTAGGCTGCTAAGAGAAATGCCATACTGAGTGAGGTGTAGCTTCATGTACTGAACAAGGGAACATAATGAACAAGGGAAATAAATGGGGGAGAAGAAAAATATTGATTAATTTTAGATATTAGCGCAATGTAAAGTATTCATAGCATCCAAATAGAAAACAGCTGCAAATGTTTACAAAAGACAAATAAAAACTAGAAAGAAAAAAAATTGTGTTTTTTCTGATAACACTAAAGGTGAGATTTTTTGTAACACAGGATGCAGCCAAAAGGAACAGTCCTTCTCTGCCATCCTCCTCTCCAGCAGCATGTTCCCAAGTCTTTCCTCCCGTCTCTTCTGGTTATTATATTTGCCTTTTAAAAATAATTATAATCTTTTTCTACCTATGTGATGTCAGCTGGTTCAATGAGCAGGTGCAGCATTGCTGGATTCAAACTGAAACAGAGGGACAGTAAAGCCCGGATGGCAGAAAAGAGTGGGACCATTCTTGTTAGTGGAAGCCTGCAGGGTGGTTCACTTAATCTGTACTCCCAAATAATCAAAAGTCTTTCTCCTCTCAAATATATTTGCTTTCTAGACGGGAATCATATATTTCTGCATCCTTGTACTTTAGTTTGTATCCATTGCTGAGATCCTATGTTCTCCAACATTTTAAATTATTTTTCAGACAGCTGTTTGGATTTTAATTTTAGTTGCTCCTCATTTGAGTCCCTCTCCAGCCACATTAAACATTTCTTCCAAATTTTTCTAGTGCAGCAGGAGCTGCAAGACATAAAAACCTACACCTATAAACAGTAAAATTTGCATCTGTTTATGACTCTTGATTGGGACCATATGCAAAAGTAATCAAAGACTTTGGCCTGGCAATGGACTTGGGACAGTGGATTCTAAAATGTATTTGTTCTTGGTACAGCATATCATGTCAAAATCACTTTGGTTTTTAAAAACACAAATTCATTTTATCCTGAAATACCCTCTGCTGGGGATCGATGTGATGTTTGCAAACAGCATTCTGGTTGTAGAAAAAACATTTCATTTTGAAGTACTGTTGACTGCATAATAGGATTGTTTCATGGAGAAGGACTAAAACAATGTTTATTAATTAAAAAGTAAACATATTAAAGGTTTGTTCATTCTCATAATTTTTTATATTCCAATGACCAACCTTATCTCCTGAAGCTTCTTAAGTACAGTCTGATCTCGTTGAAATATTTACATGCTCCATATCCATGAATTTAATGTAAGAGCACTGCATAAATTGCTACAGAGAGATTACTGCAGTGACTTTAAATTAGTGAACTCCAAATCTAATTACTGAGTAAAATGGCTGAATAATATCCATTAACTCTTATCATCAAAAAGGACCGATAGTTAGAATCCTTCTACACTAGGTAATTTAACATTAATATGTGTGAAGTGCAAAAAAAACCCAAAAAACAAAACCAACCCAAAACAATCAGCAAACCCCTCAAATCCTTAAGAAATAAAGTTTTTTACTTCCTAAGAGAGGAAACCATTCTCTCTCTCCATTTCAGCTAGACTTCAATTTACAAGGCTGTTATCTACAGGGAATTTGATATATAAGGAAGCCGAAAAACCACCATTAGAAGAAAAACAAAAAGAAAATGGTTTTTTTTTTTCCTTCTCTCAAAGAATGTTGGGAAGGAACAATTTTTATGGGACTTTAATAATGACAATGGAATTATTTGCACTTCACTCTTTTCACTACTTACAGAATCAGACAGAAATGCTGTCAGTAAAACTGTTGAATGCACATGAGATATGCCCATAAAAAAGAAAAATATCAGGGCAAATAACTTGGTGTCTATGCTTCTACATCCCTTCCTTCCCTCAAGTAGGTGAAAAAGTTGACAATATGAGAAGAACTTTTTGTAAAAGAGTAAATAACCATCATATGCATAATCAAACACAGTTATGTCTTCTTGTACAATTAAAAATTAGATTAATAGACTAGTTTTATTATAGACGAAACTCAAATTGGCTTCATTTTTCATTAGAGGAAATTATAACTTTCCAATAATGAAGGTATACATCAATAAATGTCATAAACAAACAGACATTCTCATATTAAAAGATGTATTTAAAAAGATAAACATCTGTGGAGCCTAATTTGGACCAGCTTACAGCTTCCTTGAATTTATTTTGCATGTATTTTTATGTTGTGTTTTGTTTTAGCTCAGAGCCAACTGTTAAGGTTGGACACGCTCAGCTCTGGGTTTAAAACACAGGTTCAAATACAATGGTAACATCTGTTTCACAACTCCTGGGAAATACTTGTACCTTTGCAAAGTTTTATCACCCTTGTCCCCCTGCCTTGGATGTTGTCTGACGCTGACAAACAAAAAGTTAAGCTTGTTACCTTCATGCCTGATCACTGTTTTCCCCAATTCTTTTTCTTCCTTTACTGATTGCTTGTATTGCCCATGACCAATATTCCACCCACGTTTCTTCTGCCTCCTCCTCCTCCTCCTTGCTATATCTCATATAAATATTTTCCTTTTAGTTTTCAGTGGAAACTAATGCTTATAAAGTGATGTACCAAAAGTTCAGCCACATGAGCTCGAAGGGAACCAAGCATTCTTTCATCAGAAGCATTTGCAGTTGTCAAGGCTATGTCAAAACCAAGCAGCCTCTCTGAAGCATTCCTATTATCAAGCATTACAAATTCATTGCATTTTGCCTGCAGATGTCTATATATACATAGACATGTGGGATCTATGATGACATTTTGCAATAGAAGATAAAATAGAAGATGATAGAAAATATATTTGGTAAACGGGACAAAGAAAATGAAAACAGAAAATCATTCCACATAGATATATGAATTCTGCTAAGTGGGGATAGAAAAGAAGAGTAGTGCTTCCACCACTGAAGTAGTCTGAAACAGATAAAAATGAAGTTGTATTCCTTGTAGTAAATAGAAAAGAATCTACTGAGAATGTGCTAAAAAACAGTTTGGTTTTTGGGTTTTTTGTTTATTTTAGGTTTTTGTTTTGTTGTTTTGTTTTAACTTTTGATGTGTGTAGATCTAGGCACATATTTTTTCTGCTACTTCTAACAACTGAAAAAAATATAACTGTTTCTTGAATGGAATATTAAAGTTAGCTTCTGAATTACCCTGTGATAAAGTCTGACTATTTGTAATTAAGACTTAAATGAGTTATCTTGACAATCACTGGGCTTGTGCATTCTTTTTGTGTGCATGCCAGTGGAGAGCTCTATTATGAGAAGGCCCGGAAGAAGATTGAATTAGTAATTTCTCTTTGTCAGGCCCTGATTTATAGATCCCTGTGTCTCTTTCTAATGTAGTAAGAATATCAAATATTAATCAACTGTACTTCAAAACTATATGCACAAATAAGTGAAATGATTTAAAAATTCAGTTATAAATAAGTTTAGGGATTTAGAATTTGTGTTATTGTTTTCCTATTTTATTTTCCCCACGTGTACAAATTGACCCTCTGAATATGGCTATATTTAATAGAGCAAACAGTGCTGGTCTTGTGCCACTGATATTTAAAGAATATGATTGTTATTTCTTAGTGTAGGAATTTCTTTTTACACTTTACTCCTTTTCATTTACATAATCAATGTTTACTTTTCCAAAGGTATATCTTTTATTCTTGTCATATCAAACACTTATAATTTATCAATTTCTATAATAGTAATAATTATGATAATAAATAGAAACAATAAATTTTTAGTGGAAAATTTCCATGATTTTCTCATACTTACAAGTTACTTTTCACATCAGCTGGCTCCTTGAGAACATACAGTCTTACTCATATCTTCTCACTGCATGTGACTATGCAAGATACTAGGCAGAAAATTTAGGAAAATTATAATTGTAAAGTATGGTCTGAGAACACCTGCACCAGCTGCTTATATTTATCATGATATAAATTGTGCCGAGCTCACCAAATTCATTTGTTAGAGCAGCAGTAGTTATTCTCACTCGTGTAATGTAATTCATCTGCAGTCCTGAGACGTCGCTTTCATTGGTGCATTTACATTACAAAGCACAGAGGCTTTGGAAAACAAGAACTCTCGATTCATAACATGGCATAAAACATCCTCAGTGGACAACAAACTGATATTTCCCTGTTCTCTCTGAATAACTTCTCTGTCAGTGTGTGAAAACGTAGAGTACATTTAGCAAAATTCATTGTCTGTTGCCTGTGTTGGGTTCTTTTTGTTTAAGAGTCATGGAGGCAAATACGTGGGGATAATTGTCAAAAATTGAATGGTTTGGGTTTGCTGGATTATTAGTATTCACCCACATTAGTGAAATAAAAGTGAGCAATTTAAAATATGCAAAGCTTAACCTAAATATAGGATGCTGAAAGGGTTGGCCTGATTTTTTATAGCGCTGAATACAGACTTCCTGCTAAAATTGTGCATTTCAGACTGTTTATTTAAATATAAGACAGTATTTTTAGAGGGGGGGAAATATAGCACATTTATTAATTTTCATTTCTATATATATATTACTAGTAAAATCTCTAGCACAGAAGGAAAAAGTTAATCATACCAGTAAATTAGACATCTGCTCCTATGTTGCAGATGTAAGGAGAGTGGAAGAGGAAAGCTTCTCAGCAGCTCTGTTTGAACAATCCTTAAGAATTCAGAATCATTATGTCATCTTTATTCTGATAATCAAGATTATAAAGTAACTATTCTTAAAGTAACTGATCTTAATTAATGTACAAAATTTTATTCCCAAAGTGTTTTAAAATCACTTTAAAGTCACAAAGTGGAGAATATGAACAAAGACTGGTGAAATAGTGGGGAATTTTGTTAAAAGTACAGGTCACCTTCCATTGGTTCACAGGAGCATTTACTTATGCGATGAACAAGGTAACATTTCCACCTCTGCTTTGCTCTTACTCAGTCTAGAAGGCATTTACAGTGTTGTAAATAGGATCTAAATTTGACCCTTAGTTTTTATTTTCACCACACATTATTTTATGCTAATGAATAATTTCATCTCTGGGGTGACCCGAGCCAGGCCATTGTGGCAGAACTACAGCAGCACCAGGTGCTTCTGCTTCTGGATCTTTATTGTTAGGGTTTGGAATGGGTTTTTGGAGGTCATTGCAGTAATCATGTACAGGCAGGTTGATTGTTTAATCAAATACCTAATTTCAAAATTGTGTGTCATGGGCTTGTCTCTTGGTTCAGGAATAGGAAGGGAGATATAAGAGCAGGATCTTCTGGTTTAACCTGCTTTAGGGCTATTTTTCTTAATTGTGAGGATTCTGATAAGTTATTGTCAAGCCTTCAAAAATGATTTTGAGCTATTCCCTAAAGTCAGGTAAAGAGTTTGTGTTACTTTACACTTCCTACTAGTAAATTACATGTTGCCTTTTATCTGCTTTTTGTTTTCCTATTAATAAGGGTTGTAATATTGTTATGGCTAGAGAATGCAGAATAATGTTATAATATGAAGGAATAGACTATAAAAGGTAGATTTAGTAAAAACTAGTAGTTTGTCTCCACAACAAAATAGAAGCATTGTATAGGTGTCTGTACGAGCTTTGGAGTTATACCTACATTGCTGCAGTAATGCCAGCATGGAGTGTGAAATATCAGACTTTGTCATCCTTCGTGGTTTGGGTTCTGCCCCTAAACTGCACAGTGTGCTTTTCAAGGTTGGTCAAGTCCTTAGAACAGTCCATTGGAAGGCATAAACACTTCCAGCAATATTCAGTGTTATGCTGCTCTGTGAAAAGTGGACTTGGTGTGGGGAATGCCTTGGGTTATTTTGTCATTACTACAGTAAAAATATCTTAACTACTGGCTGGAATTAGGCTGATGAAGTTATGCTTCATGGTTCAGAATGTTTGCCATGGTCTTGGATTTCACTGTGATGGTGGTAATCAAACTGTGATTTATTCAAGGCCATCTTCCTTCATTTTCCATGAGGATTATGGTGTAGAGTTGTCTAAGATATGTTGCAGACCAATAGCAGGTTTTACTTGAAAATACTTGTAAATAACTCAGCTTTGCTGACTTCATATTTATTGTAAGACTTTCTCTAATAGCTGATTATGCTGTTGTAACTCATGGTTTGTACTTAACTGTGGGAATATTTGCTTTGAAAGTATTCTTATCTTTGTTTTATTACGTCTTTGCTGGCCAGCAAAGAATGCATAACTCCTGATCACTTCAATATGCTTACAAATGAGATTATTTGCACATCTAGATATCTTTCCCATAAAACTTTTAAGGGCATTTACAAATATTGATGCTTTTATAGGTAGGCTTTCTCTTGATGCTTTTAGAAATATAAATATATTAAACAGCCACTATTTTTCCTAATGAAGACATTAGCCCTTTAAGTTTGCAGATCTCTGATCTCTTTTGCACATGCTGCCCCATGTGACTGTCACTTGGCTTCCTTGTGCTCAAATATAATCAATAAGAGCAATTGTCAATTCCTGCCTGTTTTATTTAATATATTTCATAACAACATCTATACCTGTGAAAACTTTGATTAGTGCACAGATTTAGAGAGGGATCAGGGGCAAAGGATAAAGGACTATCAGTCCTGCAGGGAGAAGGCAGATGAGTGTCATAATGGGCTGGAAATGCAGAAAAAACAATGAAGGTTGCTTTGGTGAAAGAAAGGGACGGCAGAGGAAAGAGAATCACATTAGGCAATGACAAGATAGGAATCCAGGAGTGAATTAGTGACAAGGTGTGAATGGAACAGGCTGGAGAAGGGATATCAGAAACTTAGTGTAAAAGCAGCTCACAAGTTAAAACAGTGGTAGCTGGGTAGAGAAGTCATGGCAATTTTGACTAATGAGAATAGGATGAGGTAAGAGGAAAAGGTAATTCTCAAGGCTTTTAGCTCAGTCCTTGAGCCCTTTATCTAAATTTATTAATGAGAACTCTGATTTGGGAGTGGGGAGTGGTACACAATAATCACATCATATCCATCTCAAATAGGTACCCAAAATTAGCAAATACTTTGACCTTATGCACTGTTTGTCTTAACTCTCTTTCTGATAGATGGAGCTAATAATAGAACCTTGTCTCAATGCAGGCCTGTGGAAAATAATTAGAATTGGTAAGCACTCTGACACTGCTGTGATGCATGCTCCAAACAGCTCATTGTGGGACCTGATAATTCTTTACCAATTCACAGTTCAGTAGTGCAAAGCAAATAAGGCATGAGGTCACCCATTAAATTATTTGGGTAAAAATTAAATACTGAATAGTTTTATGTCAAATGAAGTTACTGTGTATTTAAAATTTGTATCAAAATTGTATCTGCTTAAGAAATATTACTAGATTTGCAGAAGAAATGTTAATTCTTTTAATTCTTATCTTTTGGGTCTTCTGGTTGACAATTGTAACACTGTTTTCACTGACATCTGGGGGAGATGTGGAGTGTGTATCAGAACATGGTTTGTGACAGGTAACTTGAAAGTTGACTGTAAATCTGACAGGTGTCTTTCCTATATTTGGTATAATTTGGGGATTTTATAACCTCTTATGTAAAACGTGCTGTTCTCCATGGGCAGTAGTTGTGTGCAAATGCCATTCTACTGGTTTTTCTATGTACCCACAATGCCTTCTAAATTCTTCAGTATATACATGTGAACATACAGCTAGATTTCAAAAGTAAGACAAGTTACCTCATGTCTTATGTTTAGTGTCTCATCTTCTCTTTTAAGTCAAGTTAGTGCCAATTGTAGTGCCAGAGTGGGAGACACAAGAATAGAAATCTGTTGTAAAGTCTGGTTGCAAGTATGAAACTTCTGACCCATTTGCAAACAAAACAGAGTATCTGGTACATAAGGTGTACCAAAGAGAAGAGATTTCTGCAAGGTTATTTTAATTGCCTGTATGACTTCAACAGTCAATAGGCCTTAAAATATGTATGCCTTGAAAAAAAACACGCATTCTTTAGTTGTGTACATTTGTGGAGTTTTTTTCTCAGCTTTTAGGAAATGTGAGATTTCTGAGTTGGAGGATCATGTATATCTGAATAGTCTCAAAACAGAAGGTAGGCAAATGAGTAGCTTGAGCTGCAGAGGGGAATAATATGTGCATTTTCTGTGTGTCTCTACTGAAACAATTAATATTAAAAATCTCTTGAGAATTACACTTCTGAACAGTGGGTTTTTAGTGACAGATTATTAAATCTGAAATCTGTCATGTTATGTCGGGACTTTTTCCTGTGAAAAATGTGGCTCCTTGAAAATCAATAATTTCCTATAGAAAATTTCAACTGTCCTGAAATTTTAGTTTAGGTTGTCATCTGCATTCTCCTCCCCCCCCCCCCACCCCAATTTGGATGTGCAGATGGGTCCCTTATTCTTTGCTGGGAATGATTACTTTGGTTTGAGGGATGAGGAGCCTTTAGCTTTTATATTATTCATGTTGTATTGGTTTTTTTCACTGTAAGCTAGAGAGTACATTATAGGAAATATAGTTTTTTCATGGGAGAACAAAGGTAAGAATGTCATATGAAGTTCTCATGAGGAATCATGGCACTCTGAGGAAATATGTTTTAATCCTCATGTGTCTTGAATTCAATTTTTCTTTTTATTTTCTAAAACAAACAAACAAAACAACCCAAAACCCTGCAGTAGTTTTAATTACCCAGCAAGCAAAATCTTCCTAATTGCTAACATAAAAAAAATAAAAATCATGTAGCTTAATTGAACTGTGAAATTTAATTCATTGTTTATGAATGTCAACATTTTTCTTGGTCTAAGATAAAAGGAAAATTTGAAATACCAAAGTTTTTTAAGGAGACCCAGTTCTACTTCTGCCTAGTTTTACAGAGTCATCAGATGGGCTGGAGGGGCCCTAAAGATGATCTAGATCCAACCACCTTCCATGGACAATGACAAGTTCCACCAGACCAGGTTGCTTAGATCTCCATCCAGCCTGGCTTTGAACAATTCCAGGAATGGGGCACCCACAGTTTCTCTGGGCAGCCTGTGCCAGTGCCTCACCAATCTCCCAGTGAAGAATTTATTCCCAATCTAACCCTAACCTCCTTCTGTTTAAAGCCATTACCCCTTGTTCCTATCACTACCTGGCCTTATAAAAAGTTCATCTCTCTTGTAGGTCCCTTTATATACTGGACACTGCTACAAGGCTACAGAGCCTTCTCTTCTCCAGGTGTTTCCCTTCATTTCATTTGTTAAGTGACAAAATCAGAAAAAACAAAATCAGATATTCCCATCCCCAACAGTTACTAATGGGAGTCCTTGTTCTACCTCTTTCTGTCCTGCTCCTTTCAGGACTTTGCTACCCTCAGAATTCAAGACTTTGAGGGTGTGGGCTCTTTGAGGTGGGGTCTCTGCTATTCTGCAGGGACAGATGTTGTCCTCTGCAGGGATGCAGCTCCGGGCTCATCCCAGGGAGTGGCTGAGTGAGGATGTGGATGTGGGAAGAGTTCTTCAGCTGAGAGCCTGAAGGCCTGGTTCCCTTGTGCCTGGACTTGTTGCTTAGGGGAGATCTGCTGGAAGGGATGATTATTAACAGCTACAATCTTGCTTGCACCTGTGAAAAACAATAGGTAATATTAATTTAATCTGAGCTCTAATTGTTATGACTGGATAATTTAATATTTTCTGTAATAGGCCTTGGGACCCATTTTATACTTCATGCTGACTGCTCTGTTTATTATTCACCTGGCATGCAAGTACATTGTCTGGCTGTGTTCAGAAAGTAACTGTACTAATACTGACTTTATTTTAGTAAAATTTTGTATTTACAGATTTGCTTCTTTTCTTTACACTTTTTTGTTCCATTGATCAAAGAAAGAAGGAAAACCTCTGTGTACATTAGCAATGTACAACAGCAAGACTCTGAATTTCCTTTAAGGCATAATATAACAAGAGATATGTATAGATTGTGCTGAGAAAGGTTAAGGTTATTTGTAGTATATTTGACTCACAGGAGTCAGTGCAAACAAAACATTGAGTAAGCAGTGCAGTGTGGAGGGGGAATAGAAGACGACTGCACACAATGGAGAGCTAAGAGTTCATTTATATTCCAGCTGGATGTTCCATGCTTATCTGTTTCATAACCTTTTCTTTTGCTTGTATTCTTGGTAACAGGCTTACAAATAGTTTCTTCCTTTGCTTTTTATCTGTTTGTTCTTCTGTTCACAATCTACCTGGTTAATTTTAAAAGGATTTCTTGGTCAAACCTATACTTTCAAAAATCTTTCAAAATAATACTGAATACTTTTGCAAACTTAACAGGTATGCTACAATTACTCATGTAATTGTACCTAGTAACTAGACATGTCTCTGCTACTTCTGATACCTTAATGTGCATTTCCCTTCATAAGATTTTACAATTATGATATATCTCAGTACAGCATTAATACAAGAAACTTGTGAGCCAGGTCACCACTGACCAATATTGAAATACTCAAAATGGAGTTTTCAGTCTAAATATAGAACAGAAATAAACAGGCCTATATCATAAAAATGAACTCAAAAATCACCATGGCAAAATAAATGATACTTTCAGGTTTTACTGAGCTACACAGCAGACCTAGGTCTCATCCTGCTTCTCATATATTTTTCCTAATACCATGCAAAAGCATGACTTTTACAGCTGGATCACTACTTTTAAGTAGAAAGAGACTACTTTTTTACTCCCAGTAGTACACCATTGAGTTATAAAGTCAGCCTGCCACTGGTTTAAAATTCAGTCATTTTTGATTTAAAATGTGTTTTATTTCTCTAATAAATTAAGCTAATTTAATAGATAACTTTAAAGGACAGACATTAGATCTCAGGTGGAAGAGCCCTCATATAAGATCAAAAAAACAGGGGAAAGGGGATTTTAAATGCTTTTCTCCTGAAATAGTCATTAGAATAAATTATAGTCTCCAACAGGGATATGAGTGGGAGGATATATAATATGCATATTTTATATTTATGATCTGTATTAAAATATGCACATGCATGTACATCTGTCTTCACCCCCCACTGGATTAATTTGGTCAGATTTCTGTGCATATTTGCATATGCTGTAAAGCTTATTTTTCTATTTATTTTAGCCATACACTGGTACCTGAAATTCAATTGCAAGTAAAATAAACATAATGGCTTTCTCCCAGACAAACACCCCCTGCCCAGTTCTTCACATGATGAATTTTGGAATACCCCTGTGCTCAGCTGTTCCAGCTGTGTTCCCTCACAGCTCAGCAGGATCTAAACACTGGTTCTCAGGGCTGGTTTAGTCTTAATCCAAACCAGAGCCCCACAGAGGCTGCTGCCCCTCCCAGGCAGAGCAGCACAGGGGGCTCAGGAGCAGCTTTAATCTGGGTGCACAGGAAGGATGTGCTAACCTCAGACACACACACACACCTCTATAGATAGAACAAGGCTGTCGAAAACATCTTTAGAATTAAGAGAGGTATGATCTCTGTATGATTCAATGCAGTTGAAGACTGGTGTAACTTTTACCAGGCAGACATTTGATGTCAGAAGTACAAGAGATGCATACATTTAATTTTTTTTTTCCCCAGTAACTTTGTAAAATTTTATGTCTTCTTTTTCTTGCTGGGCTTAAAGTCAACTTCCTACTTTCAGAATACTCAGTATGTTTACTATATAGTGTTTTGCTGTGCAGGGTATTTGTAATTGGGTATTTAACCTATCAGTTCCATGAGATTATGGTATGTTAATCGTCCTCTTACACTATAAGGTCAGGAAATTAAAAAGCAATTTGCATTCTCGATGAATAGGAATTTCTTGAATTTAATGATTTGTGTTTTCATTATTGCCATAATATCTGGTTTAATTACTGCATAGACAGTAAAAAATATAAACTATCTTCTTTCTTTACTGGTGGTGATTCCCTCTTTTAATCTTTAGAAAACTCTCAGTGTTCAGATGGATCTGAAAAGATGTCAACCATCTGTACTACAACTGTGCTCTGTTCTGAGCTCATGTGAAAATCAGATTACTCTTAATCTTATACCGTCACACCTTAAATGTGGCAATAACACCTTTAAGGAGATGACAAGACTATATTTGTAGAATTTGTTGCATTTATTATGCAAAAAAACCCCAAGCTTTACAAACATTTTATTATATTGCTTTTATAAATAGTGATTTTATTCTCACATAAGTACTGATGGGGATAATGATAACACATGTAATAACAAAAGTAATAAAATGTGGTCATAAATGAGTTTAGTAGATCTTTATTATGGATTTGTTGTCCTGCTCTCTGGTTTTTGGATTTCTTGCTTGAATGGCTGGATAGGATGAACAGGGTATTTTCTTTCTGATTGCCTTTTAAAAACTAAAGTATGGACTGTCCAGACTGAAACTACTGTTTTTTAAAGATGAGATTTGCATCAGAAGCACCAAAATTGTAGGAATCCTTCAGGCTGAGAAATGAAAACTTCTCAAGTGAAGTGACATGAACGGATTTAAAAATAGATGATACCTCAAGTGGCACATACTACAGAAGGAAGATGAAATAATTCTGACAACTTTTATATTGTATTTCAGTACATCTACAATATAATTTTCAGGAAGTAATTATTTTTTCTGATAATTGGCTGGGTGATGAACTGCTAAACAGAGCCGTGTTAATCAAAGTTAATAGCTAGATTCTAAGTTATTGTTTGCTTGCCTGTTTGCATTTATATTCATTCTCATTAAATTTTGTTAATTTGCACCAGATGAGAAACAGATTCTTAATTATTTGATTTCAGTTCTACCAAGAATAGATCAAAACCCAATGATAAGAACTGTCTTTAAATCTACAGATAGAAAATTATTTTTTGGAAGTGTCATTTAGTGTCAGAATTTACCTGATGAACATCTCAATTTTGTTTTGAGAAATGTAGAATAATATGAGTTTTCAATATGTTCTAAGGAAAAATATTTATATTTTTAGAAATGTCTCTTAATTTTTTGTTTGGTTATATCCGTGTGCATAAACACCTGATGGGAGAGGGAATATAAACAACAGAGGTAGACAGTGAGGTCCAGTAAGAGAATGAAAGACACAAACCTACATAAATTAAGAGGGAACTTTTTTAGTGTTAAAGGAGGCAAAGTCTGGCACAGGTTGCTGTGAGGCTTTGTGGAGTTTCCATCTTTTGAGATATTCAACACCCGTGGCCCTGAGCATCGTGATGGGAGTGGGAGCTGGACTGGACAATCGCTGGACAGGCTCAGCCATTCTGTGGTGCTGTGCCACAGGGGTGCTGTGCAGAAATGTCAGTGTACACCCTGCTTTGTGCTCTCACCACACTTACTCAGGTTGTTCTGATTGTGCAAGGATTGGGAGAAGGAACAACTCCAGGACAAAACCAGTAGGAATGGCACTTTGGAGCATATCTGCATTTCACTATTATTTACACCCATGAACCACAGAACTGACAGTAATAAGAAACTCAGTGTCCCTGGTTAGTGGTGAAGCAAAATGTCCCCACTCCAGAACACATGACTAAAGAAAAATTCAGCTTTCAGGATTACTCTAGGCATCATAATGGTTTGAGAAATGCAGAGAGCGGGAATAGAAAACAGAAGTTTGCTTCACAAGCAAGTACAGGATCAGGAAAATGATTGTAATGAAAATAAGAACATGAAACCAAAGCAGAAAGTAAATACTGAGCAATGAAACTGAGTGGATCTTGGAAATCTTGGCACTGGGGTGTTAAATTATCACATAAAGAGGTGAAAGTCAGACAATCTACAAGCAGACAGCTAAAATATTGTACAGCTCTGTGCTGTATCAAAACCAAACACCAAATCTGTACTCTAGGCAATGTTGTATGATTAAAGAAATGTTCTTGTTGTGCTATCTGAAGCAGTATGCCAGAATATAGTAAATGATACCTTAAGAAAATTGACATTTATGGCTGAAGTCTTTATAGCGGTAGAAGACCAAAGAAGCAAGCCCCATCAAAACCTATTATTATAAATGAGTTGTAGATATACAGGATCTTTCTGGAAAGAAAAGGCTGTTTTCCTACCTAATAAAAATTGAAAGTGCATTTGTAAAATCATCAATGCTATTTCTTTAGAAATTACTCTTCCAGTTAAGATACTATGCCTTAAAATATGGATGAAGATAAAATGAGTCAAAAACCCTATTAATATTTGTACTTCTAAGCACTCATCGTTACTGAGCTGTAAACCACACAGTAAGGGACACACATCACAGAGCAATGCTCATTCTCATCTTGGAGATGCCCAATGCTTCAATTTGGTTTTGTCTTATTTTTACCACTTTGTTTTACCGTTCTTTGGGTTTTACAGAGTCCTAGCCTCCATCAGTTGTTCACTCGATAATGATTTCATACAAGAGTACAGGGATTTTCCTAATAATTTGCACCTCTCAGACATATATTAATTATCTCAATTAAAGGAGGATATATGGTAGCTGATAACTCAGCACTCCCTTAGTTTCCTATAGCAGGACAATCCTTAAAATAAAGCCAATTCAAAGGAAAGCCTAATGTGTTAGATCTGCTAACTCTATCTTGCAATATCAAGTATTAAGCTTATATTTCATGTTGTCTCCAGTGATGTGTTTAGAAGAAGGCTATGGTATTTTGCATCAGCCTTAAAGGGTTTTGTTTATAAGTTTAATAAGAAAACAGAAGTCCAAAATATAATTTAAAACAAAATAGCTAATTATGGAATTACTGAATGGTCAATAAAGTATCTTGGCTTGTAAAAATATCAAGCCTAGTTGCTGTGAACACTGCTTATGAATGCAATAAATTGTAACCATTTAATTTGCTTACTTTTTGTTTATTCTACATAGCCTATTTTCCTCATTGTAGCTCCTGCTTTTCTGCTCCTCTCTTCCATACTCTTGACCAAAGCTCAGTCTTTGAGTAGAAGTGACATAGCTGGTAACTCAGCATGTAACTCAGGCAGAGAAAACCTCTGAAGTTCAGCCTGAGAAAGCAGAGGAGAACAAGAGCCTTTACAAGGGATGCCTGTGTTAATGTTTAAAACTAAAGCAGAAATTTAAATCCACCTATATAGTTGTTTTTTTTTCTGAAAATGAAGTAGGTTCTCCCTTCCCTGCCATTTGCTAATAAATCATAATGCTGCTTGTTTTCTTATTCAATAAGTAAAAATATACTGTACTTTATAAAGAAATTTGGAAGGCCTATAGATTGACATTATTTATTACAATGTGCTATCCATTTTACAATTGGGCAGGTTTGCAATTGCAAAAAAATACTTAGAAGGAGAGAGGATACAAGAATAATAGAAATAGCATAGAGTCAATATGTAATCATAAAATAAAAAAAATGTTTTATTTGGTACACAACTAGAAAAGAACTGAGTAATTTTGCTGAAGTTTAATTTGTTAGTGCAAGTAATAAAAGGAAATTATGTGTCTAAAATTGCCTGTGGAAATGCAGAATTTGGGAAGAATGGAACATGTGAATCTTAAATACCAATTCACTTGATTTATGATTGTATAGGTACAGTACTCAGATGTACCCCTAGCCTCTGTTGTTTGAAACTAATTGAGAGAATTAGATTAGGCTAATATCTTACTGCACTCAATCTTATTATCATATAATCATAGCAAAAATGTTAACCAAAAGTTTAGATTTTCAATTCCAGTTTGTGTTAAGTCTTTAAGGGAAGATTAATGTCACTTAAGTAAAATCTTATGATCACAAATACGTATTTCAGAAAAATAATTAGTGATTTTGAAAAGCATTGAAAGTGACATTACTTGCAGGATACCAAATGAATGTTGAGAACTACACTTTAGCAAATGTAGTTGACATGACTGACTGCTGTTTGGGGCATGGTTTTTTTCATAATTATTTTAATATTTTTTGTTGTATTGTTGTTCATAGAGAAATTAAAACATTCATGTAACCTGGTTTGGGGAATAAACATGAGCTATTACTTATGCATGTCACTGGATTGTATAAACAGTGTTTAATTTGTGGAATTTAGTGTAGATAACTTTCTATGAAGGGAAGCAGACTGAGCAGTTCAGAAAGGTCTGTTGGCCTTTTTCATGTGCAAAAGAGAAGTAAAAGGTGACATGAGCTGAGGCATTCCATCATTCTTCACCACATTCCCACCTGAGACCTAAGAAGTGAGCAATATAAATATGGGTTGAGGAGTAGGGAAAGTTATTTGTGGCTCATTTTTACAATTGTTTACCTTCTGCATGGCAAGCACTATGTTAAAATTGTGGCTTATAACAAGAGAGTGGAAATCAACTTTCTTAGGACTACCTTTTCACAAAGATGTCCCCCTTCCCCTCCAAAAAACCTATGTTTTTCATTGTTTTCCTAAGGACCTGTACCTTCCAAGGAAAAGTGTGTGCATGCCTTTGTGTTCATGTTTCAGAAGCTGCCTGGTGAATGGTGTCTCCACAGGAGAGAGGAGCAGACAGATTTACTGGAGGACACTCTCCACAGATTTAAACTGTACACCACAATTATCATATAAGTTGCATTTTGATGCATAGGGAAAATCAGAAAATTCAGGAAAGTGAAATACAGAGAGAGGTCCTGGGCCAGAGTGATCTGTCTGTGGAGCTGTGTGTCGTGTTGATGTGTCAGCCTGGGAGCCCATGGCTGGGATATGATGGACAGTCAGAGACCCTCTCATGCCTTTAGCAATGATGCAGATATTCATCACAGGTACTGTGCAGGTGTGATTTGACCCAGTTTTGGGTTCCGTGCTTTTATCCACTCAGAAGTGAAGTCAAATCATGCAGACTGTTCAAATTGGTAAGAGCAGATGAAACCAGGTCTGCAACACATTATCCATAGCAAGTGCATTCCACTGCTGGCAATTGACCCTTAACTTGCCCTTTTTGAGTAGATTAATATCACAGTTTCAGCAGTAATTAGGTGAATGGTCATGCTGCAGATTACAGTGCCACAAACTGTTAAGCAGTGGTCTGATGACCACAGTGGAAATAAATGCTCATATAAAAGGTCCATTTCCTTTGTAAAGATAGTTTGGTAACATTATCTGTCCTGGGTAGCTGGTATCACTTGCAGTGCTGTCATTAGGACAGAACTGTTAAAACAGACATTTAATCTTTTTTTCCGAATAAAGAACTCTGTATATAGATATTGTTATATAAGTACATAAAATAATTTATCCTTTGGTATTAAAAATTTACTATTATTATTATTTAGATAAATAATTGTAGTACTATTTTTATTTATGCATTGAAAATTTCTAGGAAGTGCTAGAATATAAATTGCTACATGTTTTGGATAAATAAACAAATGCCTTTTGGTTTATTTTAAGAACAAGTGAACTCTCACCAAATTAGTACAGTTGCATTGAAAGGAAAGGTTCAAGTACAACATATGGCGTTCATGGAGAAGGAGAAATGCTCCCACTCAATACTGCAAAGAGTCCCTGCTAAGTTTTGGACACCGTTTGCAGAACTAGAAGATAGAGTATCAGATTTACAGCTTCGATTGCATCTCAAATTATTGTTGGAAGATGATACTTGTTAGTGGATAACTTCTGACTGGATTTTTTGATAGCAACCATGTAATAGAAAATAGAACAAGAAAATATTTCTCTTACTCCTTCCAAGAATGATCACAACAGTACTTCCTATCAACACAAGGACTGGGGGCTGCTCTGGGTTTCTCCAGCCGCCTGTGCCATCCTGATGTTTTTCTTTCATGTATGAGAAACCACCCTTAGAAGAAAGCACATTTTATGAAAGGTGGTTAGTATAGGCTCCTGCAGCTTCTCCTCTCTTCCTCCTTAGAAATGTGTATAGAAAGTAAAAAAGAGCATCTTCATTAACTTGTAGAGCTTGGACTCTGTCCTATTATCAGGCTTTGTGTCTCTGGGATCATGTGCTGCCTGGGATGCTGTCATAGCAACTGAGGATATTATCCACATTCTACTATTTCTCAAATAAGGTGAGTCAGACTGTTGGTCCTTGTATCCCGCAGAAGCAGAAGAGAATTACAGGTCATGTCACTATAACTGGATGACTGAAAATAAGTCTAATGATCACTGACATTCATACTCATTGGTTTGACAACTGGTGCAGATGCCAGCAGTGATATGTCTGGCTCTTGACAGGCCTGAGCAGCCCTCGGTCTTGTGAGCATATGGTTTCATACAACTGCACCACTGAGTCACACTAACAGTGTTCCCAGAGAAAGCTGAGGGAGCTATGATGGAAAAAACAACAAACTCCTTCTTGTTTTCATAGCTATTTCAGGATTTTACTCTAGATAATTGTCTATTATTCTGAATTCCTCAATTTTTATGGAAATAAATTCATCTGAAGACAGAGTCAAACTAAGAAAGTTACAATTTGGTTCATATTTAGTGCCAAGACTGATGGAAGACTGTGATAAAATACATCAACACCATATGAGATTTCAGCTTGGGGTATGGTACACATCTTCCCTCTTCCAGTTTTGTGGTTTGTTTGGGTGTCTTCTCCCCCCACACCATATTTGCATTGCTACAGAGATTAACATGTCTTCTACATTACATTGTTCAGGAAAATTAAAATTCCCAAATGTTTGCTGTCCATTACATTCCTACTTCTTTACCACGTCTTTCTTATTGATCACAAACACGAAGTGCTTTATCAGCTTTCTCTGTTGGTGACTGCATATGTCACACAATTCTGCTATTTCATTTATTAATTTGGCATTATTTAGCAGTTATATGATTAGTCATGTTACTTGCTGTTATAACCTCAAAATGTATTGTTGTATATCAAAGTGATAGGGTCCAGAAGTCTGCTTATTCTAAGGCAATGGATTTGCACTTAAGCTATTGTTGTAAAATTCATGTGAAATTTAAAGGTAGGGCAGCTCTCCTAAGTGATCAAGGGCTGATTTCCATGAGCTCTAATAAAATTATTTTGTGACAGTTTTTTCCCCAGTCATAGTAAAGCATTCTGATAATAATGGATCTTTAATTATTGGTGCTCTCGGGGAAAAGCATCATTTTATCAGAGATCACCGTGGTGTATGACCTAGGAAGTATATCTCTCATTCAACTCCTTATGTTTTCTGTCTTCAGTACATTTTTTTACACTGCTTTTTCAGGTTTTATATTGCTATGAACATTTAAGAGACTTTCACTGGAATTTGAATTTCAAATCTAAAGCAAAAAGAATTCTAATGGCTTCTGTGAATTGGGATAGAGAAAAATTAATCTGTTGTCTTTTTGTACATTTTCTTGTTTACGACTCATTGCCTTGTAGGTACTTAATTGAGGGTCCTCTGATTATCAGCATGGATTGATATTGTTTCACTCCAGGAATTGTGAACAGTGGGACAGATGTTTTAGGAGTCAGCAGAGGCATTGATAGCATACTGGCATGAATAATAAAAACCTCAACATATCTACAAGGAAGAACTGGAAAAAAAATCACACAGACTTCCTTTTCTTGTTCTAAATGAAAAATTCGTGCTGGGGCACATAATGTGTTTAAGATGCTGATCGACAGCAATAAACTTGTAAGCTCCTTCTCTTTTATTTGCCTCATCAGGTGGTAGGTTGCATAAACTGTCATGCTATCCAGAATAAAGGAGCTAAGGGTCCTTTGGAAATATTTGAATTCATTGTACATGTTATTATTCTTCCAAGACTTGCCTTAGCCAGAAGGGATAGCTCCATTTATAACCCTGCCTGTGACGCTGCTGTATATTCTGGTCAGGTGCGTGCGAGTGAAGACAGGGAATGAGTAATAGAAGAAAAAAAGGGGCATTTTCTTAACAGATTATAAAAAACCCTCAGAATTCCAGGTCTATGTAAATCAGGATATGATAACAGACTGACTAAATATTATGGTGTGTAGAGCGAGGCAGAGTTTAAAATTAGGTAAAGAAAGGGAGCTGAAGCAGTCACTCTTTTTTTCATAATCAGATCTATCTTTATGATAAAGTAACCCACATATTCAAATATAGAGTACTACCAGTAATAAGAGGTAAACTAAACTCATTTTTAGGTAGGTTTTCTCATACATTTTGTTTACAATATCTGCTTTGCAAACCTGACTTTAGGTGTAGAATAACTTTTGAACTGACCTTTCTACTTTGAAGTTTTTACTGAGACTGAATAACATTGAGATGGTCAATTTATTTGCTTCCACATATTCTCAAAGTGAGATAAGATGTTTGTTTGTTTTCCAATGTGGGACTGAAGAGAGAAGACAAAATAATGAAACATTTGGAAATTGCTATCACCAATATGGAGAGCACAAGACAGAAGTCTGTTAAAAATCATGATCTCTACTGGTGTATTTTTACATGAGTTTATGAAACATCCCAGCTTGTCCAAGCCATGAGCTCTTGAAAATCACATTTTACATGCTCTTAGTAAAGGCTTAGTTGAATTTTGCATGTACATGCCCTGAAGTTTCGAACCAAATGAGCTTATTCCAGTTCAAGGCCACACAGGATTTTCCTTAATAATTGGACTTTGAATTTGCTTCAGACTATGCTGGGTCCAGCTCTGTGCTTCTGCCATGTCTCATGTGCAGTATGGTGCACGTGAGCTGATGATGATACCAACCAAACAATCAGCGTCAAAAGTTTTAGGGAATGAATTGTACCTAATATGAGTGGAAAAATTATCTTAGAACTTGGTGGCAAGACACACTGAAAGTCTGACCAGCAAAGGAATTAAATTTTAATGCTGGATTGTGTTTTGTATGGTGATAGGCAGGGTGTTGAGACTGGAAATTAGACGAGGATTGGAAGTGATGTCTTAGAGCTAGTTGGAAGTACTAGATCTGATTGATGCTGAGACCTGAGAGAGTAGAAAGTTGAGACTGGGATTTGAAGGGAGAGATTAGGTAACAGAAAGAAACTAGGGTTTACTTGAAAGAATAAACAGAAAAGTCTGTCCCTCTTCAAGTGCTCAAGTCCCTGTCTTTCTGTCATCTGAATTGGAAAGAAAAACTCCTTGTCCTCACTGCTACTTTGCCATGAGGTGTTGGACAATGTGTGACTCCCTATACTACTAATAGAAACCCAGTGGGATTATTTGACCTGTGGGATTATCATGCCAGTGGGATTATCTGTTCAAATTGACATGTTGAACAATGCTTCTGCAATATCTGGGATGAAATGCACAGAGGAAATGTACTTCATAGAGAGATTGGGTATAAATTCACTGGCCATCCAGTACAGTGTTTGTTCATGGTTTGACATGATGATTTTAAAGGTCTTTCTCAATCTAAATGATTCTGTGATTTTTTTTTCCTGTCTGTCACAGTAATCACACAGAAGTTGTTTCCAAGAGACTTGCATGAAAATATATTAAAATTGGTGGAACTTTTCGTGTTTAAGTGAGGGATTTCAGAAGGGGAAAGGACAAGACAAAAATAGTTGGGTGCTGTTCTCAAGAACTATTCCAAAGAGATCATATGTGACACTGTACAAATGTTTCCTCAGCGTTTGACTTGATTTCATCAGGATCTGACTGTCAGCAGTCCCAAACTCCACAGCTGTCTTTACACGCAGTGGATTTTGACTTTACCAACTGATCTTTCGTTACTGGATGCTCTGACTGGCATTTCAAACGAGAAAGGAGAGATTCCTGACCTGAATTTCACTGTCTTTCATTTCTGTGTTTTGAATCAGTACATTACTGTTTCCTTTGTATATAAAGGGCAGCTTGGGATGTACAAGATATGAAAGATATGTTCCTAAAAAGGCCATCTTCTACTCTGAAGGTGAAATAAAATAATCTGTAGGCTCTCCTAATGAGAAGCACTTCCATCCTTTTCTTCCCCATTGAAACAAAGGTTTTAAGTCCCAAAACCCCACCCCTACATATGGAAAAAGATTTTTGTTATACTGCATATGCGGAAGATGACTGAAATAAATCCTGGAAGTGTCTTCTATCACTTTCCTAAATCAGCATACTCAGCTTTGCCATCTTAGCCATGTTTTTTTCAACTTGTGTTCTTCTAATAATGCCAACTTAATTTGCAACTGAGTTGCTCTTGCAGTGAAATGTTATAAATTTGTTAGCATGTTAATTCACATTGTGTGAATGTGTGAAGTAGTATAGGGACAAATCAGTTTTTTATTAAGAACTTTTAAATCCTGGAGTCTCTCAAGACTGTATATGGAAGACAAAATGCATTTTTCCTTTTTCACACAAATATTTTCCTTGTGATAAATTGTTATAATCTCCAACCCCCTGCTTGAAATATACACAGAATTTTGCTGTGAATTTTCTACATTCTTTAAAGATTTGCAATTCAGCAGAATGCTTTTTAACTTAACTTATTGTTTTCCTATAGACTTTGATTATGTTTAAATAATCATTAAAGTGCTTATAACTTAATCATATTATCTTAACTGTTGGACTCAATAATCTTAAGGGTCTTTTTGAACCTAAATTATTCTATGGTTCTGTTCAGGATGAAGGAAAACAATTTTCCCTTTCTCAGACATAGCAAAATATCTCAGGTAGGTCTCCTTGGAAGTTTCTTAAACCACAGTCATAAATGCTGTTTGTGAAGAGGAATGATCAAAGTTATGCATCTAGCATAATTATTTTTTTATTTTGATGGGGGGAAAGGCTTGGGGAGGATGGTGTAGGGAGGAGGGGCAATGTAGGCAAAACCTAGTATTCCTGCCAGCTTTGAAACTGTGCTTACACCAAAACCTCTTAAAAATGCATTGAACATCATTAATACACCTCCTGCTTCATATTTACTCTGTAGGAGCTGTTAATGTTCCCTGCCTCCTCTCAAAGATGGTTAGATAATCAACAGGCTGGATGTGTGTCGTAGTTTTGGTTTGGGTTTTTTGCTTAAATGTGTTAGTGTGAAATTTTCTACAATTATTTCACATCTATGTGTTTTAGACTTGGAGATAGAGTCAGGAATGATTTTAAGAGTACCATTTTTTAATACCCAGAGGATGAATAGATGTCAAAAGCATGGAATGTGTGACAGCTGGGGAAAGAAAAGGTGATAAAGAGAAAGTCTTTTAAGTTGAATTTAAGGGGAAAAAATGGCATCTTCCCTATTGACAAATTCTCACTCAGACTGTTAGAGAGAGTAGGGCAGCTTCTATACTTTCATGTGGCTGATAATGCACAGCCTCAGTCCAGAACATGCAGCATCCTTGATGTATTTATCTTGCAAAGCACTTTCTTCCGCTGCTCTTGGCTTTGATACCTGTCTCCAGTGCAAGCACTTATCTCTGCAGGCCCACATGGTACTACAGTATGTGGAGATAAACAAGTTAGCCTATCAAACCTTTTCCATGTTTTGCATTGGGATAAAAGTCAAGTCATAGTCCCATCTCCTTTGCTAACAGTCCCAGCTTCCTTGCCACAAGTGATCTGATACTTTCACTCTTTAAAACCTAATTTACTATGGTAAGAACTACCCATGCAAGGCTCTTTCTTAGTACATATTCTTAACTTTAATTATGTGCATTGTCTATGCCTCCTATACTTGTGTATGTATATCCAAGTATAAATGTATAAATTCAGTGTAATTAGGAACTTTCTAACAGATTATTGAAGTCTTTACATGAACAGGTATTTATATTAAGGTGAAGTTACTGAACAATGCCCTTAAAAAGTTTTCATGCAACAAACTTGTGTCTCCAATAAGGTTTCTATGGCATTGATGTAAGTGAGAACAGAGAAAGCAGGACCAAAGAAGAACATTCTTCCCTTATCCAAAGTTCTGTAATCAATAGTGCTTTCTTCCAGTGTTCCTGTCTGTAAAAATTGCATGACAGTAAAGTTCAGAAAAACAGCAAAATCCCCAGAGCAAACCTAAACCCAAAGCTTAAAGCATATTTAATTTCAGGGCATAGGCAAGACAATGCAATTTGAGATTAGACTTCAAGGCATTAGTCATTTGAGTTAGATGAGGTGACTGTACATAAGGTAGGTGGGCATCTAGTGATGAATTCTCAGTTTAGTCCTCTAGTGTAGCCTGAACAACAATATTTGTCTGACTCTTGCTGGTAGTCAGTACTGTACATGAAGTGGCACTGTGTTTGCTGTGTTTTGAATGGATAAAGGAGTGTTGAAATTGTCAACTAAAGAAGCCAGAAGACTTCTAATTTCATGTAAACGGAGAGATTTGATTACTTCATAAATTACTACATCTCTAGAACTTGGGGGGAGGGGGGGAGGAGGAGTGGTTTCTACAAAGACTTCATACATTAATCTGAAATACTGAAATATTTGAAAATATTTGAGAGTCTTGGTGTACTTCCTGTCCCAAGCAAATCTCTGGTAACCTTAACTCTTGCACTTCCGTTTGGATTGGCAACAATTTGATTTAGTTCCTGTGTGATGTTAGTTAAAACTTTTCAGCAATTAAGTTATGCTGACCAAATGATCTGAATAGTTTTTTCTACCTCAGTATAATAAAATTTCTTCACAGAAACTGGCATTAACATCTAGTGCTGGACTGAGATTGCAGCAGGGCATGGATCATTTAAAGTTTGCAGAGTATCACTGCTCTGTGTGTTAACCTTGGTGTAGAGGACGGCCCTCACAGAAGAGCCTGAACCCTAGCTCATAAATAAAAACTTATCAGTGGAACATTGAGAGTTTAGTCAAGGAGTTTCTTTTTGGACCTGGCCTCTAGAAATATCCATGATCTAAAGTGTAGTTTGAAACAATTTCAATCTTCTTTATGCTGATTTAATGAAGTGGTCCCTTTCTCTCTTTTGGCAAAGATTTAGACTTTTTGTTGCAGTTATATTGGCATGGCAGTAGTTGCAGGTCTACAGAAACTAGGATAAAAGTCACAGGCTTCTTAGAAGAAGTTTGAGAGCCTTTTTTGTAGCAAATAAATATATCAGTGTGAATATTAATGCCCTTTAGAAAATAAAAAAAAAACAAGTAAAATTTGCAATTTTTTGGAAAGAGTTTTAATCAGGAGGAAAGTGTTAGGTAATGGATTTGAAAATGTTGATTCTGTGAATATGGAATAAATATGTGGTTGGCATGATTTACTACATTACCTTTGCAATGTTAATATTAGTTAAATATTTATTTCTTCATCTTTTTTTCTTGAAGTATTTATTCATACAATTTTGCTTCCCAATGCATGCTACTTTTGAAAAACTCAGCAGGTTGGGAGTGTGACAAAACCTCAGGACCAAAATGTTTGGACACAGAAAATTTAAAGTACTTTTCAGTCAGTAGATGAGTAAGTAGAAGAGAGCAGACCAGACATGTCTATATAAATCCTGGCAGGATGCCAGGCATAGGCAATTGCCCTGTAGACCAGCAGAGTGTGAATGTTATAGGTAACATATGGAGACAACTGTCACATCTCACAAGTAGTTTTGTGCAGCAGATATTTCTGGAGCTTTCGAGGTTATGTCATCTTGTTTTAAAGCAATGAACGTGAAGATGATTTGCCTTCAATTTCTTAAGGCCAAGATAAGATAGTATTTGAAGTCCAAAGAGGTCAAGAATGTTGAGAGGAAGGGCATGGGCTGAGAACAGGTAGAGAAAAATAATGAAGATGAGGGGGTGGAGACTGAAAATTCTTTCTCATGTCTGAAGTCTGCAGTGTTCTTATCTTTCATGAAGTTTTACAAATCATTAGTCTCTTAACTGATGCTTATGCCTTTGGGTAGGTAGGGAAATATTCTTTCATTCAACAATGCAGATATTATTCACAGAGGATACCTTTATTTTAAAGTAAGGATTACTGACATATAAGCTTGGGGGCATATTAGCCTCTCACTGTGTGCATAGCTTTCATTAATGCTAATTAACTAATAATGATGAAGGTGCTGGGATTGTCTGGAGATTAAAGAGCAGCTGGAAGATGCTGATAACCTGTGATACTGCTGTAGGCCATTGGCCCTAGCAAGTCATTAATCTTGGAAGTACCTGGTACTCTTATAAAATGACAAAAGGCTTTGGAGATGGGGAGGAGGTAGGAACATGCAGGCAGGCAGGTTGTAAATGAACACAGGATTACAGGAGGACCCAGTCTCATAACGTGTACTACATACAGCCCATAGGAAATGATCCTCCAAGTCCTTCAGCAAAGGGAAGGCTTCTGGGCTCTTTGGACATCCAATATATGACATTTCCAAGTTAAATCCCCAGAAAGGAGAAAGGAGTGGGAAGACTGTGTGCTGAACAGCTACACCTGTATTTGTATATTTCAATGAACTAACTTATTATGATGTAAATAATTTTGAATAATGTGTGTTCAATATGGACTAAGTAATTAATTCCAGAATATGAGTTAAACATTTCACCATTACCTTTGATATATGATTCAAAACCTTGTGAGATTGCATCATGCCTGCTGTCACTGTGTGCTTTCATAATGGGTTGCCAAGGAAGGAGTTTGGATGCATTGTTAGCTAGGCTTTGATTGTCTCTTCTTCTGTCACTTAAAGCCCTTTGTTGGGAGATTTTGCTAGCTACAGTAAATTAAAGTCTTTAGATACATTAATTTCAACAAAAGCACAATGACTGTACTTCCAGTGAGCTAGAACAATAGGAAGAGCAGTGGGGCCAGGTGATGGGGTCTAAAAGAGTTGTCAAATTAAAAGTGTGTTTCAGTCATTTAAATCCCCAATTCATTAGGTACAGAAGTTATTTAAATAACATATTAGACAGTAATTTAGGGAATCATAAGTCAAACAAAGAAGTAGTTAGTACATCTTACCTTCAAAAGGCATTCGTATTTTCTTCAAATTCTTAAAAAAATTAAAGTGTCTGGAAGTGGTAAATCACTAGCTGCACTCTCAGAACTGTTCTGAAAAGTCTGTAAGTGGATGATCTTATAAAAAATGCTGTTTTGAAAAAATACCAAAGTTTAATTTTTGTTACCCATTTGCAGAACTGTAATTATTTTGTAATAAATAATTAGGAAGTCTCAAAGCTTTTTAGAATAAAACTTTATTTAGACTTTTAGAGTTTCTCTTTGATTCTTAGTGGACTCCTCTATGAATAACCTAATTTATAGTGTTGAGATGTCTTGGCACCTTCACATGTCCATACTCCAAACTCCAGGATTTTGGTTCTACTTTCAGCAGATTGAAATGCCAAAAGGCACTATATCAAAGTGTGGGTATGACAGACCAAGTACCTTTTTTTTCCTTATTATCTCGTCTTTTCCAGCCAAACGTAAGAGTTCCACATCTGTTGTTAATGCAGTGACATTTGTTTAACTTGCAGTATTATTTGCGACACTGCCATCAGACTGGCACAAGACAACTATCTTGGGACTATTTATTTACTTGGAGAAGCTGTATGTCCCATTCATGTTATTTATGTTACATGTTACATTTAAACAGAAATCTTGAGATTTCTTTACTTCTTTACCTTTCTATTTGCAAAACTTGCTGTTCGGGTTTTTGTTGGTTTTTTTTTGGAGGAGAAGGTGGGTGTATTTGGGTTTTTAAAATTATTTTTATTTACAGAATCAGAATGTAGGAGCTGTTATATAACTGCTGTAAGCATTGAGGTCAAAGAGTTTTTACATATGGGAAAAGCTAAAATGTGGTTCTTTTTGCTTGTTTACACAGCAGAATGGGAATATATTTGTAAAAACCTATTTATACAGATAATTCATAAACAGAGAAAAAACACTGAAAAAATATATACATTGTTTGCATTTTTTTTCAGCTTTAGATTCAGTTCTTGTTCAAATAATTCTGTCCTAAAAGTTTGGGTTAAAGGAATGAAAGTCAAAGCTTTAGAGATCCAGAACCACTTAAAGGGTTCTTTGTACCAACAGGATGGGGTATTTTCCTTAAAAATATGGCATATTTTTATTTACATGGCTATCTGTTGGGGGCTTGGAGTAACTTTTTTATCTGAGAAGAATAGAGGTTGAGCAATTAAAAATGAAACATGGGATGAAGAAAAGCAGTTTATTTATATATGGATTCGTGCACTGTGCACTCCTGTGCTTATTGTTTAGCAGTTTATCTTCCTGGGAATGGAGAAACTCTTAACTGTGTGCCCAAGACCTCAAAAAATTTTAAGACTGCTCTCATACTGAGTTGACATGAAAACATGAGTTAATTTGGACATTAATAGAGTCTTCTTGTTATAATTTTAGTAGCAGTTCCAATGTAGCTAAGTTTTGGTATTATTAAACAAATACTATTTCCCACCTTGAATGAGTGCTCCTTTGCCTTCCTTCCTTCCATTGCAAATTGGAATGTTTGTAAATCAATAGCCACTGTACAAGTTTATTCAGTTGAAAGACTCTATATTACAGGACTCTACTTCTGTTCCACATCATGGCTTCTGTGCTAAAGTATAGATGTGTTTGAATTATTTTCTCTCCTGTTTTCATCTGTTTCATGAAAATCTTCTGTCTACAAGGCTCATCAAATAGCATGACTGGCTCAAATGATCATTTTTCTGTTTGAATAAAGTGGATTTTTTTATTCAACTCTAGTGACTTTCTTGGATAAAACTCAAAAACATTCTATTGAGGAAAAAAAATCCAAGAAAAACTGTGAAATGCACTGTAAGAGTGGAGTTCTGGTTTACAATAAAATATATTTAATTGCCATTTGAAGAAAATTCCCATAGTCATATCACAGAAAATGTTTTGTTTGGTCAACTGCTGTACACACAAATGTATTTTTTCATGGCAGGAAATGGCTGTTGGCTACTTAAAGACATTAACTATAGAGAAATTTCATTATAGAACTACTGTTAGTCTTGTTTGAAGTATGGCTCTAGGTAAACATAGCTTGAATCTAGAAGGTTCTGAGTACTGGAATTCTTCATTTACTTAATCCTTTCATGCAGGAACTCACTTGCATTGCAAACTTTCTGAAAATAGTGAAAATCAACAAGATACATTAGAAAATTAGTATGAAATTTACAGTATTCTTTGAATCTGTCAGTACTGCTGATTTAGTTTCTTAGTATTTGTCCATTATGGAAACATGGAACATTGAATAGCTTAATCTACAGTTTTAATTAGGACCAGTGTGTATTGATTGTGAGATTAGCTCAGTTTCTTAGAGCATGGTGCTAATAATGCCAGTGTTGCAAGCTTGACCAGGGTATGGGCCATTCTAAGTTGGACTTGATGGTCTTTGTGGGTCCCTTCCAACTCAGAATATTCTGTGATTCTGTGGTGTTACGCCAGCAGCTCTTTTTCTTGTTTTTCTTAAACCTTGAAAAATGCAGATTGAATGCAAATCTGACTTGCAGAGGAATTTTTTTTCCCTAAGTTTTCTGTCTCTTTGCCCAAATATAGCACTGGGGAGGCTTAAGGAGGCTTTTGTTGCCTATTCTTTTGCATAAAAAAAGCACTTAAGTATATTTGTTTCGCATCTTAAGTGATCATTACTAATTAATTTAAGCCTGTATCTCACAAATGAACACAATCGATAAATTGAGTTTATGCTGCAGTAGTGCATTTGAAAACTGTTCAAGAGAGCAGTATATTAAATTAGAAATAGTTGCTATATTTAAATAGTTAAAGAGCTCAGGAATGCATTTGCTGAAGAAACATCGCTATCAAAAAGTGATGTTGAGTTAGAATTGAATGATATGCCTCAATCTCTGCTGGTGTAAAGGTCACAATTCAAATTGCCAAATTTCCAGGCAGGGATTTGAGGGGAGCAGCAGAACCTTGCCCTGGGTGTTCACAGAGTCCTCCTGAAAAGAGCCCCAGTGAATCAGGGCATCTGAGAGGGGCACAGTGCCCAAGGACGGGGCTGTGGTTATGGCTGAAACTGATGCTGCTGCTCAGCAAGGGAAAATGTGCCTAAGCTTCCAATTTACTTCAAGTGGATTTTGCTGTGCTTTCTGGTGGAACTGACAGTCTTTCCTCCTGATGTTTGATGTGTGGATTTTTTCCCTTAAACTTTAAGAACTGTTAATAATCTGTAGATTTTTTCTCTTTTTTTTTTTGTTTTTTTTTTTTTTTTTTTTGTTTTGAGGTTGGAGGGAGGAATTTCACACTCTTCACTCAGTAGTGCGTTTAAATATATATATATATATATATATATATATATATAATATATGTGCTCTAGAATCAGTTGTGTAGACTCTTTGGGGTTTGTGTCTCTCAAAAGTGGATTTTACACTAAGTTAAAATGCTGACATGTCATTTAGATACAGAAATGTCAATTTAGGACCCCTTTTAGAAAGATAAGGGCCTGTCAGCTTTTACTACTTTAATATATAATAGGTCACAAAAAAGCTAAAATACAGGAATCAGTTCAGGGAGAAAAACCATACTGATATGTTATAGAATTACTTTAAAAGGGCTATTTGCTTTTAAGACTAAAAAAGTAGAAATCCCCATAAATTCTTAGAACAATTCATTTCTGCTGAGTACATTTTGTATGGTCTGCTTAAGAAGGTTGTAAGATGCTTTTTCAATTCCCTGTATTACTGTCTTGCCCTGGAGATTCACAAACCAAAATTACAGACCTGTAAAAAGATGAGGAAGAAACAAGTTTGCCATGTCTAGCCTGGATTGAAGAAAAAACCCCACCTGAAGAACCCAAAAAACTGCACAGAATAAGTGAAAGGCACATAAATGCTTTCCCTCTAAAATATGTAGATGTGGCTTTCACACTTATTGCTATACAATTGTGGATTTAGTGAATTTCAAATGAATAAATTTTTTAATATAAAAGTAATTTTAGTCCCTTATTCTATAAACCAGGAACTACAGTATTCTCTATTTGATATTATTCTGAATGCTTCTGTACTCTGTAAACAATAGTCTTCTACAGAACAGCTAAAATCATTAGTTACTCAGCTTTCATCCATTTCAGCCTCTGTAAATGTCTGAAAGATTAGATATTTAGGATTAGTATTACCAAGAGGAGATAAAAACTACTCTCGCAAGTTTTTTTATCTTGGTTGCATAAGGCTTGGGAGCAGAGTAATGCCTACCTTATTAAAGCAATAAAAAATAGGAGAAGAATTGGTGAAATTGGGGAATAGCTCATAGTGAAAGTGTGAGTGTGTGGGACAACATAATTTGAGTTTTAGAATATGTAGGCAGTATTAATGATGGAGCAGAGAAACAATGGATCTTGGAAGAATTTAGTTAGAGGTTGCATCAGGCTAGCAAAGTTTTTATTAAAAAATAATTCTGAGATAAATCAAAAGTTTTGAGAATATTAAATTACTTTCTACATGAAAAATTCACTACTTTAATTAACATTTTTTCCTCAATAGAAAAGATAATACCTTTCCTACCCTTCCAAATGTAGTTCAGTATTTAAAAAGTTGGGGAATTTTTTTTAAAGGGTGTTTTTTGAGATACATTTGCCACAATTACCATCTGAAACAGAAGAGAACAATTATAATTAAGGATTCTTGTATTGCTTAGTCACAGAAACTGCTGCACATCTATGCTCCAAAGTAAATGTTTTCTACTCTTTGATAGACAAATTAAGCTTGAAACCCTCAAATCAAGCGTAGACTTTTGTACTGTTACCTGCCAAATGTACCTGAAAATGCAAATCTGAAGAGCTCAAATGCCACCTTCCTCTTCAGGGAAATCCCCCATGAGAAAAAAGTTTTTCTTCATCTGGTTCAAAGCTGACGTTTTTCCTACCTATCATGTGAAGTTTTTGTGTGAGTCAACAACTGAACACTTTGTCTTCTGGTGCCTCATTTACTGCAGATCACCCATTCTGGAGGTTTAAAATACAAATTAGTGCTGCTTCTATGCTGACAGCAGCTTGAGTTGCTGACCTGATATGGCTGTCTGGGTTTCCCAGGAAGACCGGGACTCCACACCATTTAATTATCCATTTATCATAATTTCTTATTCCATGATGACAAGACATTATCTTGTTTTAAGAAACTGATACTATTCCATATGGGCAGTTATAACTTCATGTTTTCCAGATTTCCAAACCTGCCTCTGTTGTTGCTGTTATACTTTAAGAATGGTGTTCCAATGTGTTTTGAGGTGGATTATGTGTAGGGGAATAGATTTCTCTGCGATCCACTTTGTCTCTTATGAATTAGCTTACTCCTTAAGTAAGATTTATACTGGTTAATCTCTCAAATAAGAAGGCTCAGACCAGTTTAACTAAAAGTAGTGATGACAGGACAGATAGTTACATTCAGCAGAGATTGGGTGATATTAGATATAACAATGGATCAAAAAGAAACCTAAGATTACTAGAGAGCACTTAGGTCTATCCTACCTCTTGAAAAATACATTTTGCATTCATGTCTTTAATTTGGAGGCAGTATTTTTGCTTCAAATCTCAATTTATTTCCTTATTAAATAATATTTTACATTCATTTTCCTCACTTAGTGGTTCTATTCTTCATGTCATTGTCTATTGTCATCATGTCATATGTGATACCCTTCTGTTATTGTTCATTTTTCAGTGTTTATGTGCACTAAGATATGCAAATGCTCAACTTCAAGGCTGAGTAAATGTGCCATGAATTTGATGTACTGCCATAGTCTTCATAGATTTCTATATATCCGTTAAGTAATTATATCTATCTGTTATCTAACATGCAAATATCAACCTACAGAACTCAGTTTTTCAGTATGAGCCATTCTGTTGCTTTTCTGTTCTTCAAATACAAATTTATATTAAGATTATTGAAAATTTATGTAAGAGAAGGTCTTGAGAGATAAGCAGTGCAAACCCTTCTTCAAAGCAGGGACAGCTGTGGGGTCAGATCAAGTTGCCCAGGCACAGATCCAGTCTTGTATTGAAGATGGTACTGCAGTAATTCACAATATACAGTAGGTGTCAATTTTCCATTCTGAAGCAATGTAAGTAACAAAAATGCTGAATTTCAGACCAGTAAAAATGTTTTGTACTATCTAAGGTAAGACATCCATTCGTGTGTCCTTTGTGGTGTTTATAAATCAGTGCAGTCAGCCAGGTGCATGGGGTGTCAAGGAGGATTTTCCTCCCCTTTCTCTCCTTCCTTGCTCTCATCTGATTTCTAAAAGTATCCCATAAACTGGTGTTCACACACTCTTTTGTGCAAAAGAAACAAAAAGGTCTTTGCTGTTGTATCCAGTACCAAAAAAAAAAAACTATGGATGTTGAAAGGTGCAGATCAAAAATCAGATAAAAATCATTCACGTCCTGATGAAATTCCAGCCCCAAATGGGAGTGAAAGGAATTACTGGATGGTGGTTGTGCTAACGCTTTCAGGCTGGTTTGAAATGGTGTGTGCAAGCAGTTAGGAATTTAGCAGTCCAGGTGTTTCTCAGGAAATGGTTCTTCAGTGGTTTTCAAGGTAGTGTCCTGCAAGTGAGGAATTGATGGTTCATAGTCTAGCTCTTGTTATTTCAGTGCTCTGCAGCTTCAGCAAAATATCTGTTCTTTCTCCTTCCCTAATGCTTAACTGCTGGAGGCATTTCCTAATAGAAGAACTGGGTTTGATACTATATTATTGTTACTGGTCATTGGAAATTTCACTGGTATTATCAATAGAGAAGTAAAAAACTGACTTGGTATCAATACTGATCCCTCTTCTCATTTTTTTTGGGTTTTGCTTTTCTTTTTCTGTAGTTGTTTGATAAGTTAAATTAGTGGGTGTTGAATAGCAGTAACTTTTTAATTTTTTAATAGAATTTTCTTAAGTATTTGAGTGAACACATAAATCAGGCACCAAAGCAGAACAGGAACTATGTGTAGCTATAAGAAAGTTAAAGCTATGAGTATCAGTATAATCAATGTTAATGAAACAGTGTGTTTCAAGATATGTCTGATGTGTGCTGAGGTGCTGAATACAAATGCAAAAATAGAAGTAAAATAATACAGTTTAAGGAGCTTTTTATCAATAATAGTAATTGACTTACAAGTTTTTAAAACTAGCAGGTGATCATTGTGGGTCTTGTCTAACTGAACTGTTGTATTTTATTCTAAAAATTTTAAGTATTTACTGAAAAACCAAACCTTTATACTCCTAAAATGTCTCATAAGAATAGAGTATTAGAAATTAAAATACAGCATTTTAAAGAATCCTCTATGAGTAGTCATGTTTACAATTCAATAATGTAGCTATTAACTTCCACAGTATATTCTGTGTTACACTATTTGAATTAATCTTACTATAATTTTCATTTTAACTGTTAAGATCTTGCATTTGTTTTTTTTCTGAAACAAAAACATAAATTGACAGGAACAAAGGATAATTTGTGCTACTTTGCTTCTTTCTCTTCCCACCCCCTTGCCTTCTTTCTAGTTCTTCAGTCAGTCCTGATGGAAAAAATTATACAAGATGATGTGCAACGGCGTCTTTTCCCCAGGCAGCTTCTCACTGCCACTAGTTATTCTTTGGCAGTCTGAATCTTTCATCTTGGCATTATGATACAGCCTGAATGAGAAAATTACCATTAATAGCAGTAGCAAGTGTGAGGGGAGCTGGTTTAGGCTGCTGAATTTCATTCCTGTCTAGTACTCTTGAGGGGAGTAGGACCGCTGAGAGTTGATGTGCGTGGAAAAAAAGCCGAGGCAGTGTGTTTGGACTTTATTTCCCCTTGTTCTTAGAAAAACATTCTTCTTCACTCCGGCATATTTCCATGCTTTTTTATGTTCTTTTTTTCCCTAAAACATCCCCATGTGAATAAATTTATTCAGAGAATAAATTTACCTGTGAGCAAATCTATTTTGATGGATGAATAAGAATTTCAGCTTTTTCTTTTATTTTTTGGGTTCTACTTCCCCATGAATATCTCTAAACAGGAGTAAATGTTCAGTTTTGATAGCTCAAAATTGAGGCAGAAGGAAACAAAATAGATGCTAAAACTCACAATTTTTTAGATAACTCGTTTTTTCTGATATTTGAGGGGTTTTTTTTCGTGTCTTGGTCACAATTCTGAAGGTCATTATTAGAAATTTTATTCAGGCAAACTTTTGGCATGATGCAGATGGTGTTGCCAACATCAGCAATAGCAGGGAAATGCTAATTCTTATCAATATCCATTTCAGGCAAACAGGAGTGAAATTTCATGAGACTAAGTAAAGGCACTTCTAGCTCTTGGGCACTTTGATTTTTTTCAAAGACTTTCTGTAAATGATGAGACCCAAGAATATAGAGTTAAGATATGCATAGAGATGATCAGGTTCGGGTCAGAATGTTGAGCTCATTAAACAAACAGTGAGAAACTTTCAGGCATGACACGAGCAATCACTGAACCTATGGAGCCACAGTATGAGAAGGTGACAGGACTTATGGCACCTTGAGGAGTGGCTGGGCTTCACAGATTGTTAGGGGTAATGAGAAAGGCAGCCAGACCTCACCAGTACTTAGGAGAAGTACTGGAAACCTTTTGGGAAGTGAGAACCTTGCAGGCCAAGTGGTGCCTTGGTAGTTGTCTCATTGGTGTCATGTTAGGGCTGAGATGACCTGGAATGCAAAATCAGAAGTTCTGAATTTGGTAATATTGTAGCAAATCTGAGATTAGCAAGAAAAAGGTTCATTAGGTACAAGTGCTTGTTTTGGGAGCAAGCAAGAGTAGAAAGAGGGATGTCAAAATGGAGAAAAGGGAGTATATTAATGGCAGGTCATGTTTAGGCAAGCCAATAGTCAATATGCTTGGCAGGCTGGACCTTGTACCTATTTACTGCAGTTTGTTCTGTCTTGCATTTAAACTGTGATGCTGATTATTTTCTGTATAAGTGTGCTCTTGTGTATGTGACCACCAGTGACCTTGAAACAGGACTGTACAGTGGGTGGGATGAGACATCAGGGTCCAGCTACTGGATAAAGGGCCATGGGTCACAGGAGGTCTGGGGCAGAGATAGAGGTAGAGATGTCTGATGGGAGGACCAGCTGCTCCAGAGTCCAGGAATCCAGGGCCAGCTATCAGGGATCTGTGTTTGACTGCTGGTGACCTCCTGTGGTGATCCCTGGGGCTGGATGTTGGTGTTCATTGAGTGCTGCTTGTCTTTATGTGGATTTCAAAAAGGCACGTTTCTCCAGTTACACTACCCTGTGTGGCCAGGCCATGCACCATGTGCATCCCTGAACCTTTGGCATTCAGGCAATCCATTCTGGGAGGGTAAACCCCTCAGCAAACAGCCTCCCTCACTCTGTGCAGGCATGGAGGAGCCACAGGGTGCAGAGCCCATCAAAGTCCTCTTTTGGTGATTTGTCACAGATTGTGGGGCATGCAGGACCTGTGGGGGCACAGCAAACTGTGCAATGAGTGGGGAGCCCTTGGCTGTGTGGAGGACAGGGTAGACTGCCATGGGATAGATTGGGGCAGGGACCTCCCTCAGAAGCCTTGCTCCACCATGCCCAGAGGTGGGCAAATAGAGCCAGGATGGCCCAAGGACTGCCAGGAATGGCCATGAGGACAGGGAGTGCTGCAAATGCACAGCAGGGATGGATGTGCCCAGCTATAGCGTGGAGACACACCTCATACCATGAATGAGCCACCATGTGTCTGTCACCTGAGAGTATATGGGCTATTTATTATTAACCTGTGCAGTAAGCAGACCTTTCATGCTATGGTCATTTCACATGAGATTTGTCCCACCCTGAGTGGTTTGCCAAGCCATGTGCTTATGGGGAGTATTCTTTCCTGCCCTGTGATCTCACTTGCTGGATGGGGCACAGCTGAGCTTCCCCTGTGAGTAGTTTCCAGTCAGTCAAATCTAAATTTTGTACCTTTCAGGTGTATATACAGACCTCTGTTCAGATTCTATCTATACTGACATGTTTCCAAGAAGCTCACAGGGAAGTGTATCTGCGAAGCAAGTCATGTAGCCTACTTTAGCTAGAATTTGAGTCAAGTGCTTTGATCCTTTTCTCATTAACAATTTCTCACTGTGTTGAGTAAGTATTTACAGTTTATTTTCCAGCACACCTGAGGCGGCTTCCCTTCACACAACTGATTTTTTAAAACTTCCCTGTAATTAGTTAACATTTTAACACCTCAGTTGCATTATTTGCAGAAATCTGTTCTCAGCTCAGCATTGGAAGTGTTGTTTGTACAGCAAAGCTAGCTGTCATCTCTTCAGAATTGTCTGGGATTACTGTAATCTTCCTAAGGTGTGTAATCGCTCTGGCATTTTCTGGGAAAGGCCTGGGATAAATGGGCCCATAAATTCCCACATCCCGTGCCACAGGGCCTCTTTATAGGGCTTAATTTTCTCATCTAGTAGTGCTTCAGTTGTGCTGTGAGAGGTGATCAGTGGCCACTGTGACAAAGTGATTTCAGCTGTCTGTTTCCTTCCTTTGCTTATTGCAGTGTGACGGGAGATGCTTATGACTTAATAATTAAAAGTGATTATCCAAGTGACTGGTGTAAAATAGGTGAGACTGTTCATGTAAGTGTCAGCATTGTGGGCATAACTTTGCTCCTACCAAATCTATTGCACAGGGTTCAAAAGGTAGAGTGTATAACTTGAGAAAAAAAAAAATAAAATTGGAGATCTGACACTGCAGCTTCTTCTGGCTCAGTGTATGTTCAGTGCAGTCACATATGACAGGATCCACTGCTGTGAACATTCTGTAGCTAATAGCGTAAGAGCATAAGTCTTAAAATAATTATTTTCAACATCCCTTAGCAAAGCGTATTTAAAAAAAGCAAAATATTTCAGAAGTAATCTACTGCAGGTTGGCTATTCTGGAAACAGTAATTTAGGAAAATATAGGTGTATATATTGCTCATATTTCCAAACTTTGGCATAAACCCAACTTTTATGCCTGAAAATACAGGCTAGAGTTTACCTTAATGTTTTATTCATAAACAGTTTATAAATTGGTACAGCTTATAAAATATGTAATGTTAATAGTTTATTATTTATCTTAAATTTCTGTACTACTCTATTTGTGTCCTGACTTTTGCCATTCTGAATAGACATTCTGTTTAAAACATCAGAGGGTTACTTTTAAAATCTTTGTAACAAGAAAGAGTAGTGTATTAAACAGGAACAACAAACTATTAAAAGGATGCATTATTAAAAATAAATTAAATCAAAATGCGATTATTTGAAATCACCTAGAGCATTATAGACTTGATGATATCAGCACCCAATTTTGCAAGCTCTTCTATATTTGTTGGTAGTTTTACTGGGAACATCGAATGAAGATATCTTCTTGTGGATATATAAGTTTTTCTTAATGTTTCAAAAGGAAAAAATTAACAGATTAACAGTCTAGGTTTCAGGGATTTGTCTGGTATTTCTTTATGTGCTCAGTATATGCTCTTATTAAAGATGGAAGTGTCTTATTTATTTCATTCCATTTATGATGAATGTGTGAACTAAAATAGAGAGATTTTTTTCTTTTACATTTAAAATTTCTTTTGATAAAATATTGATGTTTAATATTAAAAATTAATATGTGTGTTAATATTGAGGTAATCTTCTGATTTCATCAAAGTTGCTAAAATAATTTCAAAGAAAAAATATGAATTAGCTGAAAAATGAACTGAGATGTTGCATTTTTTTCCCTGTCTTCTAGCACTTAGATACTGAAAATGTCACACTTAATTTGAAACTTATATTGACAGCCCCCTGTTGTTGATTCACATTTGAAAGAACAGAGTTATTAAAAGTGTGTTCTCTCTCTATTTTCTGGACTTGTAAGAAAAGTAAAAACTGACCTCTATCAGGTTCTTTGCCTGCATGGTTTGAGAATATCTTTCAGTACCTTTTAATACTTGTAAAAAACCCCAACTATAGTGTGATGAAAATTAGAGTAGGCAGACTCAAGAGAATAACTCCAAGGAATGTGTAAATTTAATACAAAAGCAAAACATCTTTTAGAAGATGTTTCTTAGGGCTAATGCAGCCTATCATGTTGGATACTGAGTGGATGTGGGTGGGAATGGGAGTGGGGGCTGTCACCTAAGAAGAAATGCTACCTCTTTTCATCTACTAAATACTCTAAAAAGTTAGAGGAAGGAGAGTTTTACCTTATGAAAATTTTAATTTTTTCTTTTAACACTCTTCCTTTTGAAATATGTGGCCAGAAATCTCTCTTATCTTGGCACATTGGTGGTGTGTGGGTGTGAGGAAAGAAAAAAGAGAAGGAAAATGTTTGTGAAATGAGGGAGAGAGCTGCATGCAGTTCTGGAGCAGACAGTGCACTGTATGGAAATACAGTGACATAAAATGCTTGAAAGAGGCAAAAGAAAACTTGTTTTTGTAGTATCCTCTGGTACTGCAAGGAAGCACTTGGTATCACAATGCTTAAAGAAAGTTCAAAATCATGGAGATAACTTCTACTTCTAGATGACAAGAATTGAACTTATTTCTGATATTAAAAACTATACTAACAGTGCTAAACTTGTGAATTTCTTTAGTGCAAAGCAAGAAAATGTTCTTTTAGGTATAAGGTCAGTGACAGGCACTTTTGAGAAGGCATGGAATAGGACTGAAAGTAGCACAGAATCATCAAGGTTGGAAGAGACCTTCAAGGTCATCAAGTCAAACCATCATAGAACCATCATAATCACCTCTAAAGGAGACCCCCAAATGCCACATGTTGTCATCTCTTGTTCTCTTTCAGAGATGATAATACCAAAACCTCCCTAGGCAACTTATTCCAATTCCTAACCTGTCTTACAGTTACTTTCTTGTTACTTTCTTTGCAATATTTAAACTAAAACTCCCCTGGTACAACCTAAGACAGTTTCTTCTTGTTCTTTCACTGGAGACATGGCAGAAGAGATCCACTTCTGTCAGAACCCAGGAAATTCCTCTGGCTGCCCTGGAGGACTGGAGTCCCTGCCCAGGGGCTCAGAGACCTTGGCACAGAGCCCAAGACCCCTGTGCCTTCGATTCAGCCCTTGGAAAAAACAATTACCAACCTTGTATGAAGAATTACAAGTCATGACAGTTTAAGTAGAATGATAGTGAATTTATCATGGGGTGAAAAATAGATTTTTGAAGTTTTTTAGAATGGGGGTTCAGGGGACAAGATGGAGGGATGTGGGCATGTCCAGCCTTTCTCCTTCTCCTTCTTGGCCTCCATCTTCTGCTGTGATGTTGGCACTTTTAGATTGGTTTAGAGTAGAAGCTCACTGTCTAACATAGGTGATAGGTATTGGAAAGTAATTATAAATATTGTACCTGCAGTTTTTAGTAAAAAAAGACAGCACCACCTCTGAGGCGGGCAGAGTGCCTGGACTGTCTTGCTGAGCTGACCTCGGCAGGACAGGAGAAAGAATTTTATAGATAGGAAGCAATAAACAACCTCGAGACAGAGAAATGAAGACCCTGACTCCTTCTTCGATCGCTGGGCTGGGAAAAGAGAATTTCTAACATTTCTCGGGGTCCCTCTGACCTGCTAGAGACCCCGAGACACTTCCTCTCCACTTGAGCCTTCTCTCAATAATTATGCTTCATGTCTGCTCCAGGCTGTGAAATAGCTCATAGGCAGACATGGCATCCCCAGGCATTTCCTCTGGTTTTGATAGGGCTGGTATCCTGCATGCCTCAGCAATGGCACAGCAATCTCATTGCTCTTCTCTCCTGGGCCTCCTCTCTGTCATGTGTTTCCTGAAAAGCAGAGCATTTAGCCCATGAAATTCTCTTTTAGTCATTTTGCTTATGTAACTATTGGTAGAACAGAGCCTGCAAGAGCATACAGCTTGGATAAATTGTAAACAAATGACACTTTAGTTGTTGCATTTCTCACTTTCATGCCTTTTGGTGTCTTAATCTCCACCGTCTGGAAAGCAAACTAATTTCTGGTTAGCTACAATGTAGTCTAAAGTGCTTGAAGATCACACTGAGATTCACCAAATGGTACACTTGCTCTACGAAGTGTCTCTGTAGACAGATTTCCTTGTCTATATTTGTCATGGCTATTGGTGAGTCCTTATTTTAGCAAGGAGAATAAAATTAAGGTTCTAGGAGCTTTACCTTTTATCATGTTCAGAGAACATGACTTGTGCCTTAGGAGACATATTTGATTAAAGGCTCATACAAAGGGAAAGATCAGATGTGAGTTTTTTTAACAAACTCTAAACTCTTTGAACTTAAATACTGTGGAATAGTTTGAAGTATCGTGTTGATGGTTAATGTGTGAACCATTTAAAAAACAGGGAGAGGGGAAAAGTTGTATTGCAAATCTTGCAATGTAGAGGCACTCCTATGGTCTGAGAGCATTTTTCATTTAAAACAGTAGTCATGATCCTTCGGACTTCCTTTATAAATGTAGACTGAAAATGCCTGCATATTTTGGCTGCAAATTTGTAGCTAAAACTAATCTCATGAATTTTTTGATAGCTTCAACTCAATTAATGCTTCCAAATGGCTGGTGCTTATGCACAGCTAGGTGTTTTACAGTTCTTTTTGTAATACTAGCACAAATTTCAACTGCTGAAGACCTTGCACTGGCTTTTCACATAATTTTAATATACTTAATATTCAGGTGAAATAATTACCTTAGCCACATCAAATATATTTAATCAAGTTGGAGGAAATTAAATTCTTCCAATTTACCTCAAAATTGACTTTCAATTTCTTATAAATACTTTTACTTAGTTATACCACTCTTTCAAAAAGTAATAGTTGCAAGGCAAAATATCCTGTGGAGAAAAAGACTAGATATTTTTATGGAAGAAATGCTTAATATTATTTTACTCATTTAGTGCAATGAAAGATAAAAGACCATAGATTTTAACATGATTATTATTATATAAAATTAAGGCTACTGAATAAACATATTGTGTATTCATTATAAGTCCTATCCAATGGAGTAGATAATCAATTTACTGTGTGAAGAGTCCAGTTTTTGGCCTTCCTTCAAGTTACAGGAATTTCTGCTTCATGTTTGGATGTATCCAGAACACTGTGATCTTTGCTGGCATAGAGTTTGAATGTTTCTTTCAGAGAAGAATTTAGGGATTTAATTATTTTCCTCACAAGTCGTTCAGCGGTCATGCATAACCAGAATGACTTGATGCAGTGAAAAAAATATGAGGGAAGAATGCTTGATTTTTTTCCCCAAGCTTCTGAGGAATATTTTATTTGATGCATAGCTCTTAAGTACTGTGAAAGACATGCAGTAGCTCAAATACAAGCTCAGTAAATATTTGAACATTAAGACTTATGACTTTATGCTGATATTATAGTTCCATGATGAAATGTGTTGCTAAGCCCTAGCTAATGAACTCCAGAGAGATGCAGAATTTATGAGCAGAGATGTGGCCCTTCAGTGGGATTTTACTTCTTTGGTAACCAAGCAAGTCTGAAGACAAAGTCCTGCCCTGTCTCCTACAGGTGTGTAGGCATGTGCCATCCACAGCTCAAATGATCTTACAGGACTTAGTCTCACAACTTTAATATTAACAATAAATCAAGTTTTTTTCATCCTACTGACCCATCCAAGTCATATTGGGAACATATGAGAATTAGTGAAATGTCCTGGAAATCTACAGTATTGTTGATTATGTGCCATTCCTAAGCTGAAACCTAAAATGACTTCATGTATTATATAGCTAAAGTTCTGTATTAATAGAATGAAATACTTATAAAACACTGAAATAAGGCATTGGCCATCTGATAGAAATCAAAACTTCCCCAGAAGACTTTTAAGCAGCTTTCTTTCTTTATACTGCACATGTGTAAGGATAATCAGTTTCCTAAAATGGTGACGAGTTTATCATTACCTCTTTAGCACATTTTGTTTTCTGGATGATATCATAATGATTAATTTATAAAACTAAATGTTTTTTCATGAACCTGTATCTCCATTTCATGGAGGCCTTATTCTCTGCAAGTCAGTAGAAAAAGAAGTGTTGTTTATTTCTTTCTGAACTAGTTTAAGCTTCCTGCCACTCACTCATCAATGATTTATGTGTCATCCTAGTTCTATCAATATGGGAAATGAATATTATAAATCCACAGGAAACATCTGAAACTGAGAAAATGATTTTACTGTTATTCCACTTCTAAATTAGGAAATAAAAGTATTAAGTAGTTACTTTTCCACAATCCTGACTCCAGAATTAGAGGACTAACTATGTATTTAAATGTCTTAAAACAATAATCTGTATCATATTCTACAGAAGATCAATTTTGGAATAGTATTTAAAAAGATAAGGTACAAATTTTGGTTTTGGTATTTACATTTTTTTAAATACTCCACAAAAGGGAAGTCTAGCATCTGTAAAATACTGAAGTTAGTTATAGTTGTCACAGGTATGTTTTCCTGTAGTATCATTTCATATTTTATTTCAGTGTAATTGCGAAGCTCAGTCAAAGCACTTCAATGTCTTTCAACAATAATGCACATTTACCTGGGCTGGGTATGTATTCATAAATTAGCACTCATAAATATACATGCCTTACATTCATATACAGGTATAAAAACAAATATATAAGGAAATAAGTTTTGGTATAAATTTGGAGCATATCTAATATATAAATAATATATGAAAAGGTATTTTGCTACCTATAAATCTCACTTTCAAAGAATTTAAAACCATAATTCTCCTTTTGTAAACTACTTAAATTATTATTTAAAAGTAATATTTATCATCTTAGTCTAATTATTGTACAGTAAAGTCAATAAGAATCTGGTTTGGATTTTCTTTTCCTTGAGCATTTGGAAACCAGTGTCTGTTAGGAAAAGTCACTGCTTACTGAATTGTATCAGAGAGCTGACAGTTGGTTCTATGGCTTATAAGCACAAAAGTAAATGTACTAGGAAATATACTAACCTGTTGTTTTTATCATCAATATCTTGCCTACAAAAATCAGAAAAAACGTTAAACTTAGATCTTTGTTTTCCTATATGTGAAATTGCTTTTTTTCCCTTTAGAAGGCAGTCTGCCACAAAAGGAAAGCATAATGTAATTGGTTGTACTGTCTCCCATCTTTCAAAGGATATTGCTGCCTTCTTTTATTTATGTCCAGAGCCGGAGGCTGCTTTTAAAATATTTAAGTTTCTTAAATGAAAATGTGATTTAAAAATAAAAGGTATCAATGAATCTGTGGAAGTTTGCATTCAATTCTGAAAGCTTATTTAAAACAAAGCAAAAAATTTTTAGTGGTTGCATAGGTATAGACACTTATCTCTTTCACTCAGCTGTTTAAATTTTTTAGTATTTTGGGTGGATGCAATTATTGAGAAAGTCTATTACCTCAGAATTGCATCAATAATTTGTGTACAAAGGGGAAGCAAAGTGGGTTTTTTTTGGTTTTGAGCTTTTTTATTAGTATTTTTCTAAAATAGAATAGTTACCTCTGCTAAATATTTTTAAGTCCAAGTTAATGAAAACACTTAAGTAGCTATGCTTTACTGCACAGATGGCAAAACATCCACTGCTCTTATTCTGTGCATCAGGATTAGGTAAAATGTCTCATGATTCAGCATTCAATTGCCTACGACTGAGAAAACACTATAGTATTTGGGGGTGGGGGATGGGGGAAGATAAACAAATCAAAATGTGCTTCTTCCAATGATTGTATTTTGTCTGTTAGGAAGGGGATGAGTTTCATTTTTTGTTTTTCATTTCAGTGAACCAGTAGCATGTGTTAGTAGCAAGAAAGAAGTAGCTTACTGTTGTGCCCTGGTAAAAGCTGCTCAGTTAGGTTCCTTTTGCCAGGTGAAATGAACACTGGCGGTGCTTCTGCTGTCCCCTGTCACTCTTGCACCGAGAATGACACAGGAACAGGTGGGAAGCAGTGTTGTAGAATGAGCAAAGAAAGCTTTATTCAAGAGAACTGCTCGGTTTATATAGAGCGATACGATAGATTCTATTTGACTGGCTAACTAACAAAAACATCTTCCTCACACACTGTCCTTGAGAAGAACAGACAGACGAAGTAGAAAAACACCACCTGCAGATTGTTTATACTTAAAAAGTTATCACATCCTTACAACTCCCTAAAAATTCTCACAAGCTGCTGTGAGAAACACTTGCTTTTTCTCTCTCTCTGTCCCATGGCATCCACAGTATCCCCTGGCACAGCCCAGCTTGGTGTTCTTGGCTGCCATGCTATGATAGGGGCTCTCAGACAAACCATCAGCCCCAGTCCCAGCTCTGGATGTGGTTTCCCATCCTCTCTGAGGGAGAAGTCAAGCACAATTGCACAATGCAGGGCAGAGTTGCAGGAGGATGAGGAGGGAAGCACTTAATCCTCATAAAATGCATGGTAGGAATTCAGTGTTTTGAAGGAGGGATCAGACTTTTAGAATTAAAAGAAGCAATATATGTGCCGTGTAATTTCCACTTTGAAGTTCCACAGATTTAGCTGATCTGTGATAAAATCTTCTTGATTTTGGGAAGCAAAACTGTGTTGTGTTTTAGACAAAAGTAAAATGAAAATCAGTGGTGAAAAACTTCAGTACCACACTTAATCTCATTGATTGAAATGTTTAATTGAAGTGTTTACAATCAAAGCCATGTTTAGACTAAAGCTCTTTTCCAATTAGATTCTCTGGAGTTCATTTTCAAATGAAGTGTACAGGAACTTAGCCAATAGATCATTTGCTTCATAAAATTTCAGCCTCCAGAAAAACTGCAGAAATGTTCTGCCATCTTCAAGCTTTTCTTTATCCTGTATTACGGTATTAGTGACAGTTTCAAGAAGAGCTATATTTTAATGGGAAACAGCTAAAAAGATTTGCAAAAAGAGTGGGACTAAAAACATCATGAGTAATTGTCATCAGACTCAATGGCACATAGGGATGCCTTATAATAGTTGCAGGGAATTCATTATACAAACTTTTGATAATGAAGACTTTGAAAAGTCCTATTCTTTACATTGTCATATTGTACTTTGCTTGTCCTTGGTTCTCTATACTTTATTAATTTTTCACATAAACATAGGAATCTTATTTTTAAAAAGCATTATTAAGCATTCACACTAGAACTGCAAATTGTGCAATTTAAAAGTGCAGTTTAAAAGTTCTTGTGTTCAAAGGACTATATGTTGATTATGGATCTAATCTGTGGTCACTGGAAAGAGAAATACTGAAATTTCTTAAACACTTTTCTAGGATGCAAAAGTTATTTTTCATAGGTAGTACTGTGATTTACTCCTATTTTAGCAATTTCCTAGAGGAAGGATTTAAGAAAATGCAAATCTAATATTACTGTAACCACCATTTTAAGCTTAAACCCCCTTTTTATGTGTTCCCTTTAGCTTTTTTCCTTCTTTTTTTTTTTTTTTTTTTTTTTTTACTTTTTTTTTTCTAATCAGCTAATATATTTGGGGATTGGAAGAAGTCTTGCAGAATATGTTGTTAGGCTGTTACTTTACAATAATAGAGTAAGTTTTTCAAGTGAGTTTCAAATAGTCTTCTTTAGGCAAAATAATGTGTTTTGGCTAATGGTAGCTGAATTTCTACTCCTTCTTTAGAATCATTTGGAAATTTGGTTGGCTTCTCCAGTTCAACATAGGTATGTTTAAAAATATCTTAGCTATACATAAAATAAAGATAGCTTTAAACTGACCATTATGCCTGGATTACAGAAGAAGTTGTATGTAACAACATATTATCTTGCTGTAGTGTTAGCCCCTAGAACAATGTCATTCTAATTAGCTGCTCATAAAAATCCCATAACTAAAGAATGAAGTTCCATTGTTTGTTTGTTTTCTTGGAACAGTATTTTTCTTCTCTGCTTTTAACTGCTGTTGCTGGCAAATATTCTCTCTATTTCATTCTGAAAACAAACCCATTTATTTGTATTTTGAGATATTTAAAAAAAAAGGCAAAACATACACTTTAGAAATATAAGAGTTAAAACCAGTAGTCTGCTACATCTTAATTTAGATGAGATAATTTCTATTCTTGGAATGCTGCATGCAATTCTTGCAAGTAGGAATATCCACACCATATTCCTGGTATGGATATTCCTGTGGCTGGACTGAGTCCGTCATGTTTAGCCATCTAATTTTCTTTCCAGTATTTGGGTTTGGGGAGGAAAGGTCACCCACTCTGAGTAGCTGCACACTCAATGTAGACACCATCATTGTATGGTGGTTGCTCCAATTAAACTAAGTGGTTTCCCTGATAACTTTCTCGTAATTTGATTACAGATCTTATTAGGAAGCTGTTTATACAAAAAAATTGATTAATGCATGCATGGTACCTGGCAGGCATATTTTTGAGTTGATGCTATTATAGGAAGTTTAGAGACAAAAGATGTCTGGTTATTTTATATTCAGATTTTATTTTCTTTGAAATGCTAAATTACTTTTTGACTGAAAACATAAGTAAAATGGCTTGGGTTAAATTTCCATCAGGACAAATGCAAATGCGTTAAGTCTTAGAAACTAAAGGGTGTTTATAATTAAGCCTATTAACACAAGTAGACTGCTGGGATTTGATCCTCTGTGGTACTCAGAACTGGAATTTTGGCTAAGATGTTTGAGTGTCTCAGCAGTATCTCACATTTACCAGGAAGTTTGGAAAATTTCAATGAAGTAAGAAGTGTCCAGAATGTATTCCATCACACGTGTTGTCCAGCTCCTCTGGAACAATCACCAGAGGTTCCCATTTTTAGGGCAGAGATTTCTTGCCAAGTAAGAAACATTGCCTGTTGCTGTAACCTGTTGCTGACACATCTCTAATGTCTTACTGTTGTTTCACTCTCTTGTGTTGCTAAGGCTGATCCTGATACCTCCTAAATATAAAATGAACCTCTAGCTAACTAAGCTCTTACATTTAGTGTGAAATAAATGTAAATAAGATTACAATTAGGCCTAGTGGAGTTTTAATGAAAAAAATTCTTAGTAAGGTTTTATTTTTTTGTAGGTGGTATAAATAATAATAACTCTGAAAATATAAATATGTTTTCTGTTCAACCCGTTTTTCTGGAAAAAGTTTTCCAATAATTTAAAAATAGAGAAGAGTTAGACCTCTTTCCCAAGGATAAGATCTGATTTATAAGATTGATTAGCATATATCTGTTGACATGCTGAGCTAAACAGAATCTGAGGTACAGCTAAAGAAAGAAAAATAACTTTCTGTCTAGTTCAAAACATTTTTATACCTTTGGTCACTGTTCTCTTCTCTTTGGGAAGTGCCTTTTGAGGTGTGTGCCTACCCCCTGTTTAAATTTCAGTCTCATTATCACTCTTTGAGAGGTTGCCTGTGGTAGCTCTAAGAGCACCACATGTCTGAGCACAGTGGAAGCAACTGGATGAAGCTGAAATACTTGCTCCCTGTGTAGCCAAGTGTGGTTTAGGAGAAATATTGTCTAAGGTTACCTTGCATTTGCATAGACTGAAAAACAAATCGAGTGGAAATATATTCACCCCCGTTCTTAAAATGTTATACCTTCTCAAGCTGTAAATTTCTTAATGCACTAAAGGAGAAGATTTTTGTCTTGGGAATTTGCGGACACTGAGATCACCTCAGTAACTATGATATATTTTCATTTAAAAGAAGTTTCATTTCAATGTATTGATCGTTTGAAAAACAAGACTTGAATTCAATCGAATCTTTACCCATTGTATTTGATATAGCATGAATGAGCAATTTGAGTATGGTACTCACTGTATTAAGAATAATATTGACAGTATTAGGTTGAAGGAGGTCCTGAATATTAAACCAGGAATAATGTTTTTTAGTTAATAAAAATACAGAGCTATGAAAGTTAGATTAATAACCAGTTGCTGAGTATTACTCTAGTAATTGATGAGAGAAATAACTCTTCAGAATTCTGCAGGGGCAGGAGGAATAAAATGAAAGAATATATGAGTGTTAATTCTCCTTCCTTGATCCTACACATTCTCATGAAATTTGCAAGTTAGATGTCTCAGTCTTCAAAAGGAGATTGTAGCCTACTGAAGTTCACATTAGAGTAATATTGATTGCATAGAGTAAAAATATATTCTTTGATCTTTCTATTCTCTTTCAGCAGTTTGAAACCATTGAGGATCACAAATCAAAAACTACCGAATCCACACATAGCACTGTGTCTTGGTTTTGGTTAGGTTTTTTTGTTGAGTTTGGACTGATTGGTAAGGGGGTTTTGGTTCCGCTGTTTCTTTATTTAATCTTCGGCAGGAATTAAAATAATTGCCCTTCCAGTGATACTTATCTTCTTCCATGTCTGCCCAAGTTTGATAATGCTGTATCAGTCGGAGGTCTGCCCTGGTATAATCAACAACAAAAAAGAATTTTAATAGCCTTAGACAGCTGCTTCAACCATTCATTTTCACTACAGTTTTAGTCTCATTTTCCATTTGCTGTTACTTGTAGAGTTAAAACAAGGTTGTGAATAGCTACATCTATTGAAATGAAAAGGAGTGTGGTGGTTGTAGTGATTGTTAGTGCACTTAAAGAAGTGAAGCAATGCAGTTTCTGCTGATAACTTTAACAGGCACCAATTGTCCGTACTAACACGTGGTGTTCTGTAGAACATGATGTAGCTGCAAGTCCTGTTGGGCAAATGGATCCAGAGACACAATATAGGATACAATGCAGCAGGTAGATCAGGTTCTCTTGTAAGAGGCTCATGTCATCTTGTTTTTGATGAAGAGCATGTTCATGTTGGATGCAGCTCAGTTTAATGTCTCTAACATTTCTAAAATTTCCAGTTTGAGCATTAGAATGATCACTTAGATTAGACCACAGGTAAGGCAAGTCTAAATATCCAACAGGGGACAGTGATGGATGCTAAAATAGAAGTATAACAGTAAAGTCGACATGAAATTATAATTTTTTTGAGCTATCTTTCTCACCTCCAACAGTTTGCTCTACAAGCATTTCTGGGCCAGAGGTGGTACTTCTCTTTGATAGTTTGTATATAGAAACAAAGTTACTGAATCCAATATGGTAAAGAGAGGACCTGTGTATTATTTTCCCCCAGCGTTCCAGATGATCAGTCTGGTATAATTTGGGTGTATGAACAGTGTATGTATGTTATTACTGGAAAGTAAATGCTTATTGATTAATATACTTAAAGTTACATTAGATTGATTATTTGTTTAAGGCTGCCAGAATGCCTATAGATGTTCCTTGGACAAATAGTTCCAAATATCCAGTTCTAAGAAAAGTACATATGAAAATCAGCATTCTGATTCTTACACCTCTCTAGATGTTTTAAAATGTTGTGAAAAACCATAGCTTTTTAAAAAATAGAACTTCACCTGTTGATTAAAGACAAAGCTCTAAGGACATATAAGGAAAGCTATTTGAAATATGCCTTTATTGTATTATCACACATGCATGATTGTGGAGAAACTTCAGAGTCAAATTTCATTAAAATAATCCCCTCTCATACATCCTGTCTCCTACTCACAGCAGTCAGAAATGGTACTTGTGCCACTCACTTGGCTGTTTGCACAGGCATAACCTCCTATTTCTCATGCTGGTTGCCAAGCAACTATTTTTGCATTTTATGCCTTGCACTGCAGGCGTTAATTTCTGTCATGTTCCTGTGTTTGTTTATAATATGCTAGAGGAACCTGTGTACAGGAAAATGAGGGCAATTTTTTGTAAGGGAAACAAAAAATATATTTGGTAATAATCCATTGTGTTCACTGGATACTGCAGGGAAAACTTGCACAGTCGTTTCACAGACGACCTAAAGGGTATCCTCCAGCCTGTGCAAGATTAAACTGGGATTCACTGAGAGGGAATCTTAATGAAAGATTTAAAATATCTGCCCTGCATAAGGTAAGCAAAGGAGTAGCTAGCATTAGACTAGGTTTAGGGTTGTGCTCCCTAGTCCCTTCTTCCCTTCTTTTCTCTAACTGCGCATTAGATGTTTTGTACTGTTATGTAGCCAGTGAACACTTCATACTTTTATGTGCAGATATGTCCTCATTGACCCTGAACCTGGACACTTCCAGGGCTTGGACACTCAAAATTTCTCTGGGCAACCTGTTTCAGTGCCTCACCACTCTCACAGTAAAGAATTGCTAAATATCTACCCTGAATTTGTGCTTTTTCTGTTGTACCCATTACTCCTTGTCTTATCACTATAGTTTCTGATAAAATGTTCCTCTCCAGCTTCCCTGTAGGTCTCCTTCACTTGTTGGAAGGTTGCTGTGAGGTCTCCACACATCCTTCTCTTTTCCAGCCTAAACAGCCCCAACTTGCTCAGCCTGTCTTCAAAGGGGAGGTGCTCCAGTCCTCTTATCAGCTTTGTGACTCTCCTCTGGACTTGCTCCAACATCTCATGTTGGGGACTCCAGAACTAGGCAGAGTATTTAAGGAGGGATCTCGCAAGATCAGAGGAGAGGGGAAGAACCACCTCAACCTGCTGGTCACACTCCTCTGGATGCAGCCCAGGACACATTTGACTTTCCAGGCTGTGAGTGCACAGTGCTGTCTCATATTGAGTTTTTTTGTCAACAATCACCCCCAAGCCTTTCTCCTCAGGGTTTCCCTTAATCACTTCTCTGTAGATATTTTCTGGTGTTCCTGTGACCCAGATACAGAACCTTGCACTTTTTTTATTGAACTTCACAAGGTTTGCATTGGCCCACCTCCCAAGCTTGCCCAGATCTCTCTGGATGATATCCCTTCCCTTCAGCACGTGTGAATGTCCCTCACTGCTCAGTGTTGTCAGTGAAGATGCTCAGGGTGCTCTTGATCCCTCTGTTTGACAGATGTTGAACAGTATTGGCTACAGTACCAACCCCTGAGGGACACCACTCATCACTGGTCTCCATGTGGGCAATCAGCCACTGACCACAAGTCTTGGAATCTGTTTTTTCAGTAACTGAGTAGTGCATTCATCAAATCTATCCATCTCCAATTAAGAGAGAAAGAGGAGGAGAACAGTGTCAAATTCTTTTATATATGTTGGGGTAAATGATGTCAGTTGCTTTTTCGCTGTCTACCAAAGCTGTAGCCTCATCATAGAAGGTCACAAAATTTGTTAGGTATGATTTGCCCTTAGTAAAGCCATGTTGGCTCTTGCAAATAATGTCTTTGTGTTTCATATTCAGCCATAACCAATTTGACTGATGATCAAATCTCCAAGTCATTCATGTATTTTTTACAAGCGAGTAACCACAAGACAATTGGATCAGCTGTATTTAGCAAAAATTATTTTGGTCATGTTCAGCAACAGATTTTATCCTTTGTGCACAAGCAGTGTTGACTAGAGAATGTACTTGCTGAGCTGTTTTCTCTTTTCCAATTGTAGGAAGAAGGACTTGTGAATTGAGAAATATGTATTGTTAGAGGTCACACTTGACAATAGTGAAATTATTTTTAATATACTCTAGTGGATTGGGAAGTAGAACATCAATAAAAATGCTTACATCTTTTCCTTTTCAAAGACCTTTATGACAATACATTTATCCTCACAATACCACTGGGGAAAGTAGAGAAGTATTAGCATTGCTGCTTCACAAAGAAAGTGAAACCATATTTGTTTGATACAACAGAACTGTTAAATGTCAGAGCCAGGATTACTAACCTAATCCTTTGAGTTTATCTTTCATGGGGATAATATTTACTGGTGAAATTTTATTTTTGCTGTTGCACAGTCGTACACTACAGCTGAGGAAGAGTAACTTCTAAGTGGTTTCTTTTTTTCTTACTGTTTGTAGCTTAACACCAGGTTTTAAGGGATGACTTCCTTGTCTACAATTGCTCTTCATCTAATCTAACATAATTCCTAGTGATAAAATCTAATAATAAATATGTACTTGCATGCCACTAAAGTTAAATATACTATATAACAAAGACCAAATTCAGACAGAATTGCTAGACTCTGTTTCTCTATAGTTTTCTTTAAATAAAAAGCCTTCACACCTCTGCTGGTGATATACTAGCTGATGAGTACAAAGGATTCGCTCATGCAAAAATTAGGTATAAGTATATGATCTGCTTCCAGTGCTAAGTGACTGTGAAGAATTACACCTTCACTGTACTGAAGTTTACTGTACTTGAATTTCTCCTCCAAGCCAAATTTAGGGGTGTCCTCTAGCAATGTGCTCTCTGGGGACATGAAGGAGTGGGGAGGGTGGAGAGATGCTCTCCCAGCCTTCCTCCTCTGCTACAGGAGCCTCATTCCAGAGGTGGCAGTGGGGAACTGAACTGTGTGTTATCAACAAAAGGTATAACATCATAATGTCTTCCCATGGCCTTTCTTTTTATCTTATATGTGCAGAAACCTGAAAATTGATTGAGCATGGAAGGACCCGTGACCAAGGGGAAGTGTACAAGCAGTGCTGTATTTAGGAAAAATACAACACCAGGCAAGGTTTTGCCTTAGACATCTGAATGATCTATTTCTGGAGTAGTTTTATTTTACATTCCACTTTGGTAGCTCTGACCTGCATCTTTCTGAAATAAATATTAGCAACAAAACTTCAGAAACTCTACAGTGTGAAGGGTATGCTTCCCTGCAGTTGCTGAAAGATTTTCTTTTAAAAAGTTTAAATACCTATGCTGCAACAAAGAGGAAAATTTGAGGACTAGATGCCAGAAAGCAGGTCATTCCAAAAGAAAGAATAATGTTGTTTCAAAAATACCGTCTTGGAAGTCTGCAAGAAAGTTCATCTTAGTTATTTTTAATAATAATGTACCAAGATCTGTCCTGCTGCTGCCCTTGCACATAAACAAGTGAATGATGAAGATGTAGCTGCCAAGGTAAACAACTGAATACTGTGTCTCCAGTGGGGACACATTCAAGTGGCTTTTGTTCCACTCCTCAGAGGTAACACACAAATATGTAACATAATCCAATCTACCTGAAAGATTCTGCCTCTTCTCCATTTAGCTACAATACAAAGGCTTCATCTTTTCAGATACTAAAACTGAGCTCTTTGCTTTGATTTCTGAAAGAGTTATCAACTGTACCGACAAATACCAATTAGCTAGCAGCTTGCTGGGAAGAGATTGTTACTTTTTGTTGTCCTTGGTAAAAGAACCAAGAACATTTAGAAGAAAACTCAGGTTCTTTTCCAGCATCCTTTTTGTTTTCCTGCTTCTGTTTGACACGCCTTCCACTTTTTTTGTCAGCATCTGCCACTTTCTACAGCTCACTATCAGCATTCAGAGAGGGCCAGGGACTAATTTCTCCACTGGAAGGGTGCTCAGGCATTGAAAAGAGCTGCTTGGGGAGGTGATGGAATTGCCATGGAAGTGTTCAAGAAATCACTTGATGTGGCACTTTGAGCTGTGGTTTAGTTGAGAAGGTGGTGTTTGGTCAAAGGTTGGAGCCAATGGTCTTGGAGGTCTTTTCCAGCCATAATGATTCTATGATTCTGTGGAAGCAAACTTGGAGTAGAGTGGCTGTTGTGATGTGGCAAGTGCTGAGTTGCTTGGCTGGCATCCTTTTCTGTAAGTATAATCTGCTTCCACTTTTAATTCTGGGTGATACTGACAAAAACCCCCAAAACTCTACTAAAAGTAGAATAATTCGTTAAATAACTCCTTTGAAAATAACTACTCTTTTATAAACTGACATTCTTTTAGTGGATTTCCTCACGTATCCAATAATCTCCTAGAGAAAAATGTGGTTTAGGAAACTCTACAAGATGAAAACTACTATTTTACTGATATACTCAACAAATATTGCAGAAATATAAATCCTGGTAAAAATAGATAATTGTAAAAAGTCTCAGCATATAATTTGTTTAGACTACTTGAGACAATAGTTGAATAGAATAAAAGCATAAAAAGGATTCAGGAGAACATTAGTCCAATTCTGTATAATTAATTGATCATACATGTATTCAGATATTATCACATCCTTGATTTAATAAAAAAAACTAAAATTACAAACAAAATTGAATAGAAAACTTATTCTCCCATTATAACTTTTCTGGTTTCCAGCAGGTTATAATGCTGTTGCTTAGCAATGCCATTTATTTAGTGATTGCAGTTTCAATTCTGTCTGCAAAGACAATATTAACAGTCTTATCTTGACCACAATCTTACTTTTCTGGGTACTAATCCACCTAAAAGAACCTCTGTTAAGATTTCTTTCTTTTTCTCTTTCTTTCTTATTTCGTTCTTTCTTTTTCTGTACTTCATACTCCTAAGTATGCACAGCAGAAAAAAATCAAGCTCTGACCGGGCAGCAAGTCTTACTGTTTCTATGCAACCCCTCCCTTGACATTTTACACCACTCAAGTTTACCACACATCACTGGGGTGTTTGCCTCCCCAGGATATCCAGGTACCAGCAATTTTTCTTGCAGTTGCAATGTCTATGCATTTAGGAGCATTTTAACATGACCTTTAATTTAAATGTGTCCATAGTTGTCTAAATATGAAAACATGGTTATTGCCAGCCAGGAGAATAATATTGACATTTAATTGCTAGTTTGTAGAGTGTGTTCTTTTTCTTTAGTGTTGCTCTTCCCTCATCACATTACCAGTGGCAATGGAGTCCATTAAATCTGTGTACGCAAGAAAATTGAATGAACTTAGATAAATTTGATCAGCCCTCTTGTGTAGACAGTCTTAGTTTGGAGAAGAGTGTCTTATAACAATTTAGAAAAAGTAAACAGAAGCCATCATTATCCACAGAGGAACTTGCATTGATTAAGCTAAATCACTTTCTAAAGCTATTTTTTCTTCCTACAGTGTTGCAATTCCCTTGTGTAGAGAAGAACTTAAGTAGATTGTCTTTTGCCTGCACAAGATTAGGAAACTTTCAGAAGGTCCCTATCTTACCTATATGCAACCATGGTTGTGAGTAAAGACGGGGGAATGAGAGGATGGAGAGCAATACTGTGGAAAGGGGCCTGGAGGTTCTGGTTGATGGAAAGTTGGGTGTGAGCCAGCAGGGCCCTGGCAGCCAGGAGGGACCTCCCTGTCCTGGGGACATCAGGGACAGCATGGCCAGCTGGGGGAGGAGGGGATTGTCCTGCTCTGCTCTGGGGGAGCCTCACCTCAAGTGCTTGGAGTAATTTTGAGCACCATGATGTAAAATAGACATTAAACTATAAGAGAGCTTCTGGAAGAAGCTGTAGGGATGGAGGAGGGCCTTGAGGAGAAATTGTGAGGAGCAGCTGAATGCACTTGGTTTGTTCAGCCTGGAGGAGACTGAGGGGAGACCTCAGTGCAGTCACAGCTTCCTTGTGAGGGGAACAGGAGGAGCAGGCACTGATCTCTGCTCTGTGGTGACTGTGACAGATCTTCAACATCCTCACAAGGGAGAGTGAAAGGGCAAGTACTGATCTCTTCACTGTCATGACCCTTGATGGGATTCAAAGCAATAGCATGAAGCTGAGTGAGGGGAGATTTAAGCTGGATATCAGGAAAATGGTATTCACCCATAGGGTGGTTGGGCATTGGAACAGAATCCCCAGAGAAATGGTCAGAGTACCAAGCCTGACAGATCTCAAGAAGGACAATGCTCTTGGGCACACGATATGATTATTGGGGTATTCTACTTGTTTTGTTTGTTTAATTTTAGATTATTTCCTCTGATTTGTTCAAGAATCCTACAAATAATTAGGTCTCAAACTATATGCCTTGCAACTGCATGTCTAAGCATATACTAACAGCAGGCAGATTTCTGTAGTATACCTTCATTAGTTATAAAATTAGATGGTTATAAAACTAAAAGTACTTAGGAGTTGAGCATAAAAAATATGTTTTAGTCTTATAGAAAGTTTTAGTCTTATAGAAATGGAAAAGGTGTTATATATTTATATCTCTTTCAAGTTACTTACTAGAATTTTGGCATCTTATTCTGACCAATAATGCAATTTTACACTGCCTTAAATCCTGCATGTAGCCTATATAAAAATAATATCTGATCTAATATCTGGATGACATTCATTTAAAGATATTAACAACAGATGGATGTGCTTGAAAATCCTAAGAAAAGGCTACTGGTCTTCTTAAACTTCAGTTTCCAAATCCATGGTATCTAACTCACAGATTAATGTGCTGACATTTGTCTAATATATTTGTAAAGCCATCATTTTGCTCTCTCAACACGTTTAGTCACTCCTGAGTTCAGAATAAAAGAAGCTTGACTGATGCTGGTATAATTAGTAGGAAATACATTGTCTCAGGAATTAATTGGTCTTGGAAGATGCACAACTCTGCTGAAGAAAGCTAGGGGTGAGCTATTTCAGTTTTTGACTCCAGGTACTTTAAAGTGTTTTAAGTAGGAGGATATGCCAATAAAACTGAGAATTTGCTGCTGTTGTGTTACTGTTGTTTTCAAAACAATTTCTGAAATGTTTTGTGTTGATTTGAGATGCTCTAATTTTATGGTTTCTGAGTGAAATGGATTCCTGATGTGACAGTTACCAGTGAGGCTGCTGATGGAATGAAGGAGAACAGTCGGGTGCAGACTGCAGTGCTGCTGCTTACAGGCGGTGTCTTTTCCTATTCTAACCAAGCCAGTTTTTCACAGGCTGTCTGACACAACTGTTTGCTGGATCTTGACAACATATGTACTGTTTTTCCTTGCTTTTGTTCCCATATTTTGTGCTTCATAGTTAAAAGCTTCCTCATTTTGTCCCTGTCCTTGGATTTCACTTTCTGTCTATAAAGCACATGTGCTAAAGACTGAGGAAAAGTGACAAGCTAAACTCCATTATTTAGCAAGCTGAGCAGCTCAGCTGCTTGTGAAAATAGTTTTATCTTTGAGTGATAAAATTTCATGAAAAGTAAAATACAAGACCATGTTAATTTAACACCATTTTGTTTCAGAGTGATGGAAAAGACTGGAGGACAGTGTTAATGTTTTACTTATTAACCTTCTGTTGCATTAAAATTCAAAATTAAATATGTAATAAAATAAAATACTTGAATTCACTATTCTCCTGAAATATTTCCCACTACAGAAATGCTTAAAGTTCTAGAAACACATAGCAATTTTGTCTTATGGGAGGATAAAGGTAGCTTAGCCTGGTAGTTATCCCTGTTGTTTTTACAGTAAGTTTAAACTGAGAGGTCAAAGGAGATAGGCTTGCTTAAAACAAACAAGCAAAAAAAGGCTGAATAATAAAGTGGCATTTAAATAACTGAAATACCCTTTTCAAGTCTGATTTAGTTCAGCCAGATTAGAGGTCAAAAGGTGTGGTTTAGTTCTTGATAACATGGGCAATATTACAGTCTCTCCATAAGTTCAGACTTTTGTCATAACTGCTTGTTTGGGAAGTTATGTTCTCCAGATTCCAGTTAAGTAGTTAATTTGTCACAAGATATTTTTTCCCCCTGGTTATTAAAAACTGTCTCTAGCTACAGCTTTTGAAGTATACTTTGATTTAGACTAATGGAGTGTGGTGGCTTTTTAGCACAGTAATTAATTAAGAAACGGTCTGCTGAAACAAGTAGGTGCTTCTTGGCCTTGCTTTTGTGATTCGAGTATGTTGAGTTTCTTGCCTATCTTGTCATTCTCTACTCAGAACTGTTTTTATGCAAAGTTTTAGTGGCCGTAACTCTCGACCTGTGATCACTGCAAACCCTTAAAATTCAAACAATTTCACATTCTATTCCAAATGCTGCCAAAATTACTGATTAAGTAATTCAGTTCCATCCATTTCCTTTCTTGATAAAGTCTCATGATCATACCTTTCTTGAGCACTGTAAAGGGTACAGCCACAGTCCTCTTGAACAGCTAATGTGGGAATTCATTAATTTTAATTTATATATTTGTTATCTAATTTTAAAACTACAATTTAAATTACATTCTCGTTTTGCCTGTTTTACCACCAAGTCTGCACTTAGTTTTTCTTGCAAAACGTTTTCTACTCTGCTAGTTTGTAATAATTAAACTATGGGCTGATATAAAATGGTTTTAGAAAGAGCTTCAACTATTTATTATTTTTGAAGTTATTGTTTATGGCAACATGAGAGTAAGCAATTGAGTTTGATTCACACTTTTTCAAAGGATTTATAAATTTATGTTTCTTGGAGAATTCTCAAGTAGTTTCTAGTGGCATGAGAAAATGAATCATTTTACAAGAGCATGAGTGAGCACTCCCTGGTATTGTGGTAGAAGAGTGAATATGCATGAAATTCCTCTTCAGATTCTACTGATTTATCCACATCAACTGCTTGATTTCACAATTTTTGGGGGGAGCTACATGTGAGATTTCACCACAAAAACTGTTTCAGACTGCTGCAGTCAACTATTTTTCAAAGAATACTGAAATAATCATTAGTATTTTCTTCTGAATTGTCTCAGTGGATTCCTGGTCCCATAGCTTCTTGCTGTGAGAAAAATCTTTCTTTTCTGAAGAGTGTGAAATTTATGGCTTGTCAGTGTTAAGATGCCAAGGCTGATGTAGGGTTTTGGGTTGGCTTGTTCCTTGTTTGCTTTCTATGGTTGGAAGGAAATGAGATTGTTCATTGTCTGGTGGCCCAAGGAGAATCACTGTGTTTGCTTTCCCCTGCAGAAAACCCACAGTATCCATTTGGCCTCAGCAAGGTTTAACCTTGGTTTGTTTGTTCTTTTCTGCTGGGAAGGGAGGCAGAAATGAAGCAGAATGGTTTATGTGACCTGAACTGAAGAAGAAAATTTTCTTGTTTTCTGCTGTTGTTGTTGTTGGAAAATTGAGCTGTCAGTTCCTCCTGTCAGCAAGGACGTGTTATCCTGTGCTATTATCCCCTTCTGCGAGGGAGGGAACATCAGTGGATGTCCTCCAGCTCTGCATCCAGGAATCCACACTTCCATTTCAGTAGACTTGTTTTCTGAAACTTCATCTAATGGATGTCCTGAATCAAGGATTCGGGGTAACCACTGAAGTGGAGCCATTTATTTCTAAAGTCAGATCACCAATGTAAACTCTCAGCAACTGCCTAACATAGTGTTCAGTGAAAGTAATAGGTTTGTACACAGCAATTTGCAGTAGTAGCTTGCAGTTTGCTTTGCTCCTTTTTCACTGATTTTGAATAGTGCTGGATGCCTACACTTGAAAATAGACCTTGGGTTTAATTCTTTTGTGCAGGAACAATTTAAGGCATGAACTTCCCTGCTGTTTTATCATGTTATGTTTTATAAAAAGGAAGATCTTCCTTAATTGGTGAATTTTACTGCTTTTAGTCGAGATATATTTGGTGAAGAAAAGAAAAACTTGATAAGGTCACAGATGACCTCAAAACACATGACAAAGAAACTCTTTGAGCCATGGGAAATAAAAGACTTCTTTTCACTCAGTAAAAGTAAATTTCTTAATACAAATAGCATAGTGTTATCCCCAAGTGGTTTTAGCCTATACTTATTAGCAATATTAAGAGGGTGCCAAATAGAGAGAAAAGAAGTACAAAAGGCTTAAGACAAATACCCAACATCCCATTTGTGTCTCACCAGGACTGGTCAGAGAGGAGATCACCTCCCTGCACCTGCTGGCACTGCTCTGTCTGACACAGCTCAGGGTGCAGGTATTAAAATGTTTCAAGTCCTTGCTATAGGCACAGTCTGCTGTAGCATCACCTGCATGTGCCTCTGTTCATTCTGTAAGCATCCAAGATTCTGTTGCACTGGCTTTTAAAAAAACAGACCAGATTGTCTACAATGCCTTAGAATCATAATTGAAATAGGGATTTAAGATTAAACAACTGAATACCCATACACAACATCATGTAAAAAATAAAAAGGGAATAAACTATTAAAATTGACAGAGACACACAGATATACACTGTTGTATGTCATGGTGATTACTTTGGAAAGATGTATTTTACAGTCTGAACTAATGTGTTTGTGGAAACAGTGATAAGAAAAGCAGGGATGGGTTCTCATTTTAAAGAGAAAGATTAGCTCAGGTGTTCAGGTGGAGAACCATTAAGTTCATTGTAATTCCATCCACTAATATCTAAATTCACTGCCTTTTTTTAAAAGGTCTTTTTATTGTCTGTTAATGCAGACATTAAAGCAGCTCACTTTCTCCATTCTCCTTCCCTGAGGGCTAGTTTATTCTTTTCCACTGTCTCCATTTCTTCCAAAAAGTACCAAAACATTTTCCTCTTAAATGAGTTCTATCAGGGGACTGAAAAAAAGAAAATTAAAGGAAACAAATTCAATCAATAATGAATAATAGAAAAAGAAATATTTTCTTCAATATTTGCTAGTATTTTAATCATCCAACCAATCCCAAATCTTTAATATGGACTTTAGTTTTCCAGATGCTGTTCTTTACTTATAAAGTATATTACTCAAGTCTTGACATTTGTGTAATGTTAGGAAACACTAATTATTTTTTCTTTTTTCAAAACCCTAGCAGTTCCAGTTCAAACTTTCCTAAAATATAGTTTGGTGGTTTATTTTACTTTAATTTAGGGTCTTTATTTCTAATAAATATCTTAAATATGAGCATTCTTTAAGAAGTTAAATGGAGGGATTGAATTCTTCATGGATTTCAGTGTCTGCAAAAGTCTCTGTTTACAAAGGTAACGGTTTTTTTCATCCGTTGCTTTCAATGAAATAGAGGGAAAAAAATTTTAGTGCTTATCGACAAAACTATGAAATATAGAATTGTCCTCAAATTTAGAGGAAAAAAATAAGGAAAAATGTAGGCAAATCACCTAATTTTATTTTCAAACATGTTATAGTTATTTTGGACTTTCACTGTAGTCACTCTGGCCCTTGGATTAAATTAAATCAAACCAGATTCAAAATCTATTTCCAAATAAATTTTGTGAGATAACCTCAAAGTGCCAAGTTACACAATTAGTATTGTGTTCATTTTACATAATTTACGTCTTAAGAGTACAGTGATAGTTATTTGAGAGTAAAGTTCAAATCTGGTGTTTAAAGCTGCTTTAAACACGTCAAATTTCTATCTGAATCAGGGTAATATCTGATACGTACACAAAGAATCGGTAATCATTAAGTGAATCAAAAGCTCATGCAGAACATATTCTTGAAACTTTTGAAATCTTACATAAGGTTCTTATTATTTGTAAATTAAACCATAAGCATTTCTGTATCTGATTGTTACAGTGAAAGGGAAAATGCCATCTTCTGTTGGATAGATGTTTATGGTGCTATTGGGAAATGAATGAAGGGTTGGCAGTGCTGCCATGGACTCCACTGTCCCAAGGTTTTTCTTACCTAGTGCCAAACCATTCTGGCTGAGGTGCTTCAGCTGAGCTGACTAACACAGGGTTTTGCTTGTCTCACTGAGCTCCCAAACACTGCTTCCTCTCACTAAGTATCAGGGAAGAGCAACGGAGGAAGAGAAGTTTTGCAAAGATTTGCTTGTGGACTCTGCCTAAGGCTGGGTGGGTCTCAGATGTGCCAGTCTGGGCACATCACACTGACTGCCTGCTGGGGCAGCTGCTGCCCAGCAGTGGCCTCTTGCTGGTCAGACTTGTCATTGGTGGGCTCCCTTTGCTGCTGTCCTAGGGAGGATATTTTGTGTTTAAAACCAGAGTCATTTGTAAGACAGTTTAAGTTACGGTGTACAGCCTTTTGAGAACCAAAAGACCTGTTTGTTCTGGGCATAGTTAAAAAACAAGGTCACATGCTAGCATGTATTTTTTGTAAATGTCCTGGTTTAGGGCAAATTTGGGAGACAACCTCCAAAAGGGGGCCCCTCCAGAAAGCAAACCCGGCCACACGGCCCCTCACCCCAACTGGTTCGGGAAGAGAGAAGTGGAAAGAACCTGTTTATTTAACAGGCACAGCACCCCCCAGCACACAGAATGAACAATACAGGATGACACTGCTCTGAAAAAGGTGACAAAATCAGAAAGTCTCTCTTGGGGGTGGTCGCTCTGTTATCAGTCCCTCTGGTGCTGGGGCAGCTGCTGCCCAGAGTAGGCCCCGCTGGGCCACAAGGTGCAAACTCTCGGTGTTCCCAGGCCCCAGTCCGGAGCAGGTTCGAGATGGTTGAAGAAAAAGGAGAGGAGAACCAGACCAGGAAATAATTTGGACTGTTTAGCTAAACTAGCTAATAAGCAGAAGCAAAAGCAAGCAGAAGCGAGAGCAGAGAGAGAGAGCAAGCAAAGCAGAAAGCCAAAAGCAAAAAGCGAAAACAGCCCTATGTACTGCCCATCTCTGTGTCTCTGACAAGAGAAACCCAAACAAAACTTTCACTCTTCAGAGACAGTCTTGAAGGCACAGAACAGATGAATGGGGATACAAGCATCATAATGTCACCCCAGGATGAATTCTTGATTCATCACCAAGGGCTCTTAGAAATGTTTTAGTGTTACACAGATGGGGCAAGATTAGTTACTTGAAGTGAATTACTTCAGTTCACTCAGTACTTTGTAGAAGTTTGAAAATTTGAGAGGACTACTAAATTTCTTTTTAATTAATTAACATTTAGATTTCACCAGGGATTAGAAGTGCCATGTGGAATTGTTAAAATGATTCCAATCCAATTAATTCTGGGTAATAACTGGAATAGGTAGTAGCAACATCATAATGAGTCTATGGTTGCAAAAGAGTGTTAAGTCTCCAATCTAAAAAATATTTAAATCTGTGTAAAGTACAAAACTCTACCTACTGAGATTTTCAATCAAATTCAGCCACTTCTTTCCCCAATTCAAGTGTTCTGCTGTCACATGACGCTTTAAATCTATAAAGTTTAATATAGACAATGTAACTTGTGCTATTTCAAAATGTACCTCTCTCTAGTTACCTAATAACAATAATATTTTTGTATTTGTATAGTATTAATCTGCATACATGAAAATCATACTTGTTTCTCAGCAGATACTGGAAAACATATTTAAAGTCCCAAGTAATTAAAATAAGCTACACACACATTCCAGAGAGGAGACATGCAGTGAAACAAGAACAGTTATTGATAGTACTGTGAATAATTGTATTGATAATTAGTGTCAATTTAAACGCTCTTTGATTTTTAAGTATTAAAGTGCCATTTCATCAGGCTTGTTAATACTCCTGGCCATTTAAATCTATCATAAAGGCATAAGTTTTCTTAGCAACAGCAATTGAGCTAATTCTCTTTCTTTCTTCTTACTTTTTTATTCATCCAGAGGTTCAAAATAGTACATATCTCTCATAGCATTTCCAAGGTAGTCAACTGGATATTTATCATAGTTCTGAAAAAAGATGAATGGATATGTCAATTTTGTCAATTACTTGTATTGTCCTCCTAAAAAAATATGCTTTGTTTATGTTACTTGGTCGTCCAGCTGTAGGATTCAGATGCAGAATTATGGCTAAATAAGGCATACAAAACTGTAGTGTAAAAAACATATGAAACTATTTTGGGACAGGACATTTTAATGCAGTGAATCTGTTGTTCTTGGGTATAATTATACTGACTAAAACTAGTACTGTATCAGCCTACAATATCAGAATAAATCCAATGACAAATATCTTCTGGATGCCATTTAAAGATGATTTGTTTCTTTATGCCTCTTTTGGTTACATGATGGTACATGTACTCACTAAATTTCTGCAACCAAGTATTTCTAGGCTTTTTAAACTCCAGTAATTTTCTTTTGTCGTCCCTCTCCCATGCAGAAAGATCAGGGAATGGGCCTGAAATTTTACTAATGAAGTTAGTATCTCAATATAAAAATCGGTGTACTTTTCATCCTTCTCATTGATAACTTGAAATCAGCTCCAAGAAAATGTTTGATATATGCAAGACTGATCTGTTGATTGCAGTTGAAACCATGTAAACCTGCTGTTGAGCATTTCATTTTGTAGAATTTGTTTACTTCACCTGTAACCTGTGTACTAAAATATTAAGCCAATAATTATCTTGTTGCCTTATGGATAATGGCTGACTCATACATGCTTCAAAAGGCATCTGTATTGTGGTACCAGTAGGGAATGACACGGTGAGAGCATCACCACCAGTTTTCTCCTGTCGGCCAAAGGAGAAAGCCATGCTGCGGGCACAATCCTAGTAAAACTGGATTCATTTTGCCAGGATTCTGTCTATGCTGTGTGTCACTCATTAGAGAACTTAATTCTTTCCTTACCTGCATCAGAAAGTTAATATCTTGTCCTGGAACCACTGAAGATTCTAAGCTCAATGACATCTCTTTAAAAAGTGCTGTTAAGCCTTAGTGTGAAAATATCTTGTTCTCTGTGATGTATTTTTTATGCAAGTCAATGAAAGCTTGGTTTGCAATTCATCATTTATTCATCACTTATAATACTACTTTGCTTATGTCCAGCCTATAATCCGTTGTGAAGTGCCCAAATTAACACAAGCCTGCTGTTAAGACTGTCTGGCCATTTACAAATATGGTATTTCTAGATTCAGGACAGACATCAACTCTAATCAGTATTAGCTGTATTTTGAAATTAGTCCATGAAGGACAAACATCATCTCTTCTATCCATCTGTCTTTTTGAGTACATAATAGAGCTGACCATGAATTATTACTTCCTTTGCTAAATGCTGTTGCAGGTACTTCTGCAACAAAGTGAAATAAAATAAACTTTGTCTGCTGAATTATTTAAATAAGGAGTCACCAATGGATTATTTGGTCAATGCATACATTCATCCACTGCAAGAAATAGGCACCTAGCTGGAATTTATTTTGTGTCATACAGCAACAAGAACATTGGTGTGTTTGTGTCATCCTGACACAAAAGCCTAGAGTACAAAAAGAGTTCAAGCTGCTTGTGTGGAAAACCAGAAAAATTGATGTGTTAGTATCTAGTGGACAGAATGCTGTGGCATCTACTGGAAAAGTTTGTGGCAACACTTGAAAAAACCCCAATGACCAGAGCAGATGAGTCCAGCCAGCAATGTAGTCAGGTTTCCATAGATGCTGAGCTCTTTTGTGGCAGTAGTTGCAGTCTCAGCTGCATTTGGCTGCACAACTATCTGATACTAACCTGACAGTAGTTAGAGGATCTATATTCTTCTTTTTTCCTGGAGAGTGTCAAAGTTTTTTGCTGAGCCCCAGAGGGGTGATGGCCAGCAGGGGTGATAGCCAGTTCAGCCAGTGCTACACAGAGACTGCAGCCCCCCTTCCATTCTGTACACAGGTACACACAGGATATCCATGGAATGCAAAATCAAATTCTTGATCTCTGACTTCAAGGCATGTAATGGTTTGGGCTCAGGATACAAGAAAGGTCATAATTCTTTAGAATGAGGAGTGAAGATGACAGTTATGTGAGACCTTTGATCCAGCAAAATAGCATGGCAAGATTGTCGTTCATGTGCAGTATTATAGAATGTGCTCATACAGGCATAAAAATTATATATATGAGTTCTCCCTGATAAGTAGAAAAGGTACAGAAAGAGGAATGAGCATTTCTATCAAAACTCTTTAGAAAGGTGTTCATGTACTTTGGCTATGAGAACTGTTTAAGAATCTGCTGGAAGAAGAGGGATTTAGAAACCAGAAGGTTAAACACATAGACAAGTTTAAATACCCTCAGGTACTTGTTATATGCTAATTTAGAATAATAATGCTTTAACCAGCAAATATTCAATAGCTGATGAGACAGATCGTTTCATTGTGACGTGAATGTAATAAAAATGTTCTGTGAGAAGCTAATTGCCTACTGGTAAATTGCTGTTTAAGTAAGACTTGCTGTTGCTTGAGAATTTATAACAACATTCTACACCACTCCTGGTGACTTTAAGATTCCCAGTGTACAGGATGTGATAAGGCATTATGCAGGTAGAATTCTCTTCCCTTCTGGATGGGGATGTGTATAACTGTATTGTCCTTTGAGACGAGTTCTCCTGCAGTTGCTGCTCGCTCAGGCTGCTGCAGATAAGAATGAGTGATGATGCCCTAGATTTTAATGGAAATTTTAGAGCGTGCACTGGTAGGGTGCAGTCTTCACCAGAGAAAAATGAGCTGACTTGCAGGCATGAGGGGTCATCAAGAAAGATAAAGAAATTGAACATATACTCCAGCCTAGGCAAGGCATTTTAAAGGATATTATGGAAATGAGGAAGAAGTAATTTAATTTTTATAATGTCACTCAATTTAAGATACAAAGTCAAGGTACTGTGTTTTTTGAAATGATTAAAGATTTAGGGTGTTCTTTTTGTAGGAACTGGTGAATGTTTATGTGGTAAAGCCTGAATGTGACAAAGAATTGAATTTGGATGTATCAGTATTATGTCGTGTCTCTTCCCAAAACCACATTACAGACAAATTGAAATTTAAAACTATTATCGAATTTTATCTTGACAGTCAAATTTCCTTAAGAAGCCTCTCTTTAAAGTTAGCTTGATCCCCAAACAGTAATATATCTTGTTTTTATGCAAAGTCTATGATACTACATTAATCATGTAGCCTTTCAGCTACAGCTCCCTTTACAACAAAAACCTAAGGCTTCTGTTCTTATTGAAACCTCATTTGCCCTTTACATTTACAATGTATCAGGTTTGCAATACTGTCAAGGTTTTTTGAAATTATGATTAATTTTTACTCCAAAACTTCATGTAAACATTTTAATGAGGAAATATGATGCTGTATCTCTCCTGCATAAGCACATAAAAAAAAAAAAAAAAACAGGCTGAAAATTTTCCAGGTGTGCTCATCTTTGAAGGCAGGGATAGCACAGGTATGGGAAAACATTTTAACTTTTCTTTCTTCTTTTTTTTATCTAAAACCAAAACAAATTCTTACTGAGCCTTAATGCAAAAAAGTCCATTTGCAGCTTAGTTGTCTGTGTCTATACTGCGCTGGGACTGATTTTACAACTGCTTGTAGATTCATCTGGAGAGGTTTTAACCAAGTTTTTGTTTAATATGTATTGAAGTTCCTTAGTGTAAGGAAGTCCTCCCAACCAAGTCTAGTAAATAATGGTGTATCTCCTGTTATTTTTTTTTTAAATCAGGTGCCCTCTGAAAGAGCCATGTTCCAAACCCTAATAACAATAATAATAATAATAAATTTTCCCCCTTTCTGCTATTCTGTGTGTTCTAACTGTCACCAGAGTGTCATCCCCTCTAGCTCCTGGGAGTTCCAAACCATAAATGCCCCATTACTTATATTGTTTTTTCATGTTAAGCATAATGGATCAGCAGTGGTGCAAAGGTGTGTGTCATACTGCCTACACAGACCACTGCAGGTTCTCCTCACTGCCCCTGGTTTGTCAAGGGACTCTGTTTTCACATAGATGTTATTTCAGTAGTAAATAGGAAATGCAAAGACAAGAAAAACTAGTGGATGTTTGACAGAAGTTGATTTGACAGAAGCTTATTTATTTTGATTCAATTCATCCTCTCTTCTATCTCAGTATTAAGGTTGTGATATAGATTTCTTGTTTAGTTAAAGGTATGTGGGGGGAGAAATTTGTGTTGGGGTAGGAGAGGAGAAAAAGAAGATAATTAGAACAGGCCTGCTGGTCAGTCAGAACTATTGTGGGACAGAATATTGGGGTAATACACTACTCCCCAAATCTTAGTTCTTATTTTTGAAACATTTCTGTCATATATTGTAGTCTTTGGGGCTGTTTCCTGCACTGAAAATGTTGGTGCAATCAAGGAATAGGAGATTGCTTGTCTTAAAGCACTGTCTCTCTTTGAACACCTGTGAGCAGATTTATAGGTGCCTACTAAGACACCAAGCTTTTAGGAAAACTAATGCTAGCCAATGCTGTTTATTGAAATTATCTTTTATACTTAGCATCTAGGCTGCTTTTCAGAGAGCAGCTTTTTGCTGGCTATCTAGTGAGGACTAGGAAAATGAATGGGAATGGCTCAGAGACACCCTAGTCATAAAGAAAAAACAGTCAGATGCATTCCACAGAGAAATAGAAAAAATCTCCAGGATAAAAAAAAAGGTTTTAAAATTTTGTGCATTATTTTTTCCTAAGAACTGTGGCTAACAATATGTATCAAAACAGTTGATTAATAGGGCAAGGGACATTTTCATAGCAAATTTCAGAGAATAAAATTGAGATAAAGGTAGCCAGAAGATGCCAGTAATACAGATTCTTTTGCAGTTTTAATTACCTCAGTTAAAGAAGACAATTCTGAGATGCCTTTATTTTAGAGGAACATACATTTTGAAGTGTCAGGATAAATATATGAATAATGATAACACTTTGCTATTCTTCTGTATCTAAATACAAAGACACAGTTGTGATATAAATGTCTTGTTACACAGTATAAAATACCTTATGTACTGCATGCATGAGTAGAATTTTTCTTAAACACATATAAATGTACTTTTAAGTTGTTTTTATCTGTAGGGAAATTTGACAATGTAGTTAATGTTGGAAAAGACCTTTTGAAAACAGATCAGAGAAAATAAAAACCAGCAAAGGGAAAGGTCCTAAGTTTGCTATTCTGTTTTCTGAAATATGTATGAACAAACATCTGTGTAGCATCCCATGAACTCTCTCCCCTTGGTCAATCCCCATTTCAGCCTGCTCAGAATGGCAAGGCTCCACACATCTGTTAAGCTTTTCCTAGGTCTTCAGTGAAGAAATAACATAGCAGTGACTTTAAGGCAATTCTGTTGCCTTTTGTGTTTAGAGTTTTTTGTTTTGTTTTAAAGACAGTGCATGTGCTTCTAGATTATCACTGGTTAATTTCTGCAAAATGTAGTTTAAACTCCAGAACTATATACAATTCTTTCCAGCACATTGACACATTTGCTACAAACTAGTAATGCATATGAGAGAGCAGCACAAATACTCAAACCATCTTTCCCAGAGAGCCAAAGAGGACAGAGTACGTGTTGGCAAAATGAGTCATGAGTGTGAAAGACACTTGCTTTTTGCCTGTGTCCCAATTTTTTTGTTCCTTGCTATTTCTAGAATTTTCTCTGAGATCAATGGAAATAACAGTTTGTCTTTACAGCCTGATTTATTTACATGCTATTTTTGGCTTAGCTGTAGTCCTGTCAAAAAGAGACATCTCAAATCTTTGCAAAGGATAAGGATCAAGAAAGTAAGTGGAAAGGCTTTGACCATAGTAGAATTCATTTATGTCTTGTGATTATATTGTTCTCACTTCCCCGGGCAAGATCGTTCTATGCTGCCTGACAGACAAAATAAAGGTATGACAGTGGAAATGAGGTGTAAAAGAGAGGATAATATTCCAAGACTGAAGAGATAGGGATACAATTTTATAATTTAATGTATGTTCTCCATTTTCAGCTAAAGTAAAGGCAACTCATCTTCTTCCACTAGCAAATAAGCTCTTACTGATTCAGAATTATCCAAATGTTTCGAAACCTGTCACTTATTTAAACAGGAAAAACAGGTCATCCATTTTGGTTAGACTTTGCTCTGAATTGCACTACAATTTACAGTGATTCAAGGAGAGATTGAGCAGAGTACTTTTTCACCCTCCCTTTCTGGGACCTGTAAGTGGAGAAGTTACAACAGAATGTGCATTTCTGTGAACAAAAGTTCCCTTTTGCTCTTAAAATTTGTATAAGTGATTTATCATCATTTCAAATAAGAGAAATCAGCAACACTGTTCTTGTTTTGGGATAGCTTTCTGGTTTAGATTTATAGATCTGTTTCTTATGCCTTGCTCTTAGGTTTCAAAACACTTCACTTGAAACCCTTTCTTTTTGTCTGACTTAAGTTTCTAATGGAAATCAGGAACACTGAGGAAAAATAGTATTTTAAACAGGATCTCTGTCTGAAGGAATTGTGTTGTCTCATGTCTCTAGGGTGTCTTGAGGAGTGTACTTTATTTACAAAAGCTGTGTTCTCATTTAAAATCTCATTGCGTTATGCACGTTATCCCTGACAACACTTCTGGGAAGTATCCTCCTGCCATCAGTCCTGTGTGGTTATTTACCCGTACAAATAGATATCTTGGTTCACCACTGAAAGAATAAATTATGTAACTTCAGTCTTTGCAGATTTTCTAAGGACTAATGCATTATTTTTGACTAGTATCAGGAACTAGGATATTTCAAACAACCAAAAAAAAAACCCTCCAAGCAAACAAAAAATCCCCACAAAAGAACAAAACCCAAAAACAAACCAAAAAATTTTGGGTTTTGTCATGCTTTTACTTCACATAATCCTCTTTATTTCTATACCCTTCAGAAAGAACATTGAGCCTAGAATAAGGAAAAAGAGGGGGTCTCATTCATCTGAAAGGTGTGACTAAATCATGTTTTGCTTTATATTCTTGTGAATGCCCAGTTTCACATAAAAGAAACTGCAGAAACTCAGTGAGCTCAGACTCCTTCACCTCCACTTGCAGGTAGCTATTTCTTCTCTTGGTAGAGCTCACTGCAACTTTCTTCCTGTCTGAGGGCTGATATTTTGTTGATAAGAAATGTATAAGGAAAGTGGAGTTTGACAATCACAAATTAAGTGTCCTTAATTGGGAAGTAATCAAGACTTAGAGTATATCTATGATGCAAAGTGAAACACCTGAGATGCTTCAAGACTGGCTTTCACAGAAACAAGTATGTGCTTAAAATATTCCCAAGTGTTTTAGCATGTACAACAACAACAAAGAAAATCTTGGTGTAGGTTTTTTGCAATTACAACAGATTTAGTTTGCTTTTAATTACACTCTTTGTTTCCTTTTTTTTTTTTTTTGGTCTGGTCATCTGTCTGGGATGATGCGTTTTAATAAATTCATTAATTTGTACAAATTCATGAATTCTTTTATGGGCTGTTATTTATCCTGGCTTCCTATCTGTCTTTATGCAAAGAAATAGTATTTACATCTCTTTGATATTATTTGCTCTTTTCTGATATTGCAATTAGTTATAAGAAAACACTTTAATTTTGCTCAAGGACATGTATATGAGAACCACAGATTTAATAATTATGATGGTGTAAGCATTTTCAGATGGTAGCTTCATAATAATATTTTATTTTGAGACTGTAACTCCAGGCAGACTCAAAGTAGGTGATTACTGAAAAAATAAAAAGTCTTCCTTGCCTCTCTTGGAAAGTGGAGAGCAGAGAAGCCACCAAGAAGGGGCTGTGAACCGTAGATGAACCCGTTTTTCCCTGTGGCTTCAATAATTTAAGCCTTGTGCCTAAAGTGCCTCTGCCTTCCCTGAGCACAGAGCAAGGGTCAGAGTTGTGCTGTAAGCCCTCCACTCCCTGGTGTTCTCTGGCCCTGCTGCTCTGGGAGGGCTTGGAGGGACTTTTCAGCCTGTTTTCCTGTGTGAATGGAGCCTATGGGATTTCAGTGTCTGTTTTCAGTCTCTGCTTCAAACTGAATCCCATATTTGATTTTGGTCCCCATGCCCAGAAAAGTTGTTTGTTGGGGTAATTCCTCTGAGGCATGCACACTCAATCCTGTGGCCTCTAGAGATTCTGCAGAAAAACAGAATAATGAAGGGGATTTTATAGCCAAACAAATATTTTCCCCTTTTATATTAATGTTAGGATTTCATGGCCAGACTTCTGCATAACCTATGCAATCTATAAAGTGCATTAGAGTGAATTGAAGAAAAATACTTTTTTGAGTGTTAAAATTACCATGAAACAAAATTATGTGCAGTTAAATAAATATCTTGATCAGAATTATGCAAAAAAGTGTAAATATTTAATTCTGACCAAAATATTTGTAAAATACGCTAAGTACAGTTAGAGTTATTAGCATTTTTAAGTGAGAAAATGAGGTTTGAAGGCTGCAAAAATCACCTGATTTATGCTGTTTCTCATATTTCCTACTGATTTATTAAATTATTGGTAATATCTAGCCTTATCTAACTTCTTAAATGGAAGTTTAGTGATTGACTGAAAAATTCCGTCAATCTTTTCTCTTCAACAAAAATCAATATATTTATTTTGAACCACAATAAGTTTTTCTACATGGTAACCATTTTTTCCTGCTGTGAGGGATGCTGCAATACAGAAAATATCTTTATTAGTTCTGTTGAAATATTGACTAGATATCTAGTATGGTATCAATTCTGGTGACATTTGCAGCTGTTTATTCTTATTGTAATATTTTTAGTATAGATACAAAATAAGCAGACAAAATCAGATATATATGTGGACTTGACGTTTTAAAACTTTTTTTAGGAGAGATTGATGTGCACTTGAAGACTCCTTTTTTGTAGTAAAACTTACTTTTCACTTGGAATTTTTTTAGGGGTTGAACTGAATTTTTTTACCTATGCCAGTTTTTTCTTGGGATGTGCCATTCTTTTGTAATTTTAATATAAAATACAATAATTTAAGTTTCCTAATATGTTATTATCATTTAAAAATGAATTCTTTGAAATCAGGTGTGCATTTAAAGCAAAATTTAATGCTGATTGAAACTATGTCACATCATAGAAATTCAATGTTAAATGTAAATGTAGAGATTTGTGAATAAAAACAAAGGTATTCCACAAAATCCTCTAAATAAAACTGCTGGTTTCATAAAATATATTGGTTTTCCTCTGTGTAGCACCTTGCCAAAAGAAAAAAAAATTAGAATGCAGTAATCAAGTTATCTTTCTATTATTATAGCACTTTTACAAATTGCATTTATGCTTTTTAAAAATACCAGAGTTAATATAACTTAACATTAATATAGCATTTGAAGATAGTTCTCATTCTCAGATGATTGTATGGATGTTGATTGGATGTCATAATAATGAGCTGCAACTGGCAGTGGGTTAATTCTGTTTTGTCTTCTCTAAACATGGGAAGGTGTACTTAATTACATATTGTCTACAATTAAATACTAAAGTTATAAAATCATAGAACATCCTTAGTTGGAAGTGGGAGTCCCACTCTTAGCCCTGCACCTGACAGCCCCAGGAGTCACATCCTGTGCTTGGGAAGGTTTTCTCAATATTTCTTGAGCTCTGCCAGGCTGGTGCTGTGAGCACTGCCCTGGGGAGCCTGTTCAGTGCCCAGCCACCCTCTGAGGGAAGAACCTTTTCCTGATACCCAACCTAAACCTGCCCTGACTCAGCTTCAGGCCATTCCCTGGGTCCTGTCAGTGTCCCCACAGAGCAGAGATCAGTGCCTGCCCCTCCTGTTCCCCTCACAAGAAGCTCTGACTGCACTGAGGTCTCCCCTCAGTCTCCTCCAGGCTGAACAGACCAAGAGATCTCAGCCCCCCAGGATGGGGGCTACACCAGTGTAGAGCAGGACAATCACTCCTCTATAATTATACATTATCCATAGAAATGGATAATTATGATTAATGTATAATTACACATTATCCATAGAAAGCAAAAGGATTGCAATTTTTACTTAAGCATGACTCTCGTGTGCAATGTTACATAATAGAAGTACAAGGGATGTTTTCCCCAAAGCCATTTTGCTGGAATCCATTTCAGAGTAGTACCAAGTCTCCTCATTGTCTATCATTCAGGGAAGCTGAGCATGTTAAAAATGTACAACTTCATACTTCTGCTTTCTAAATTTCTGTGGGTCAATAAACCACCCATAACCTCTATTAAATATTTCAGTAAGGGAAAAAAAAAAAAAACAAGGTTTGAGGGTTTTTGTTTCTGTTTGTGACAAGTCTATGAAATAGTGATATCTTCAGAGAGAGAAGTAACATTTCCTGAATTGCTTGTTTCCTGGGTCCCCATCTTTAGCCTGGAATTCCTCTGTTTTCAACACATATTTCTCTCAGATTTGATACAGTTATTTCAATTTTAATATAACCTCTTGTTGAACATGTGAGAAGAGCCGAACTGAAATCAATTGTAGTCCAGCAGAGAGTACCTAGTGCCTATAAAAGTTTATTTTTATTTCTAACTCTTGATGTTTTAAAACAGTCTGTTTTTCTTCTCCTAAAAGATTAGGATGTAGGGGTGCATGTTTTTCACTGAAAGAAAACTTTATTAGAAAACATATTGATTTGTATTTTGCAACTGTGGTGCTGTTCTGAGAAAAATGTTGAATATGCAATGAACATTAGTTCCTGAAAGTCTTACTATGTTTATATTATGAACTACTTTGAAGCAAGCTGATGAATTTAGTAATCAGAAATGAAATTATGGGAATATGTAAATCAGATATCCCTTGAGTAGCAACACTGGCATGCTTAGGAAAGCATTTGAATTAATAAAAGATCAGACCCCAATGCTATAATTATGCTCTGAAGAAGGAGCAAGATGGATCCATAGGCTAAGATACTGAGGAAAATGAAGCATAGCAGAGATCAAGAAACACCCCAGTGGTAGTTGTAGGGAGTAAAGCCAGTCTCCTTAACTGAACATGACTCAGTTGGGACAGAAACGCTCTTCTCAGCACTAGAAGAGCTAAAGCTGCAGCTCTTAGGAATCTAAAGTTGATGGAGCTGTGAAAGGCAAGGGAAGGTCCAGCAAGATCTAAAGAGAGGAAGAATGAGGATGATGTGGTAGCTGCTTACAGACGGGTGGTTTGTCATCCATCCCTTGCCCCTGACATTCTCCTACAGGTTGGTCTCACTCAGAGGCTTGAGGCAAATGCTGCCATGATGGAGACAGGAGGAGGAGAAGCAGCAGGTAGACAATTAATCAGAATCCTCTGGTAAATTATTTGCTAGGGTTTTTTGGGTCTATCTTAAGTTCAGGACAGTTGAGCTTATGCTGTATGATCATTCCAGCACTGGGCAGGGAAATAACTTGGTTGCTATCATTAGATTTCTTCTTTTTCTTCTTGAAAGTTGAGTGTTTCTGCTGGCTTGGTTTATTTTGTTCTGGTTTTAACCTAGCTGAAATCTCAGGAAATATTTTATTTTTGCCTCCTTAACTCACTGAACCAATATCCATGGTTTGCTCCTATTGCTGTATTGCAAGGCTATAATGCCATGATGTACAACAGGTAAATTGTTAAGTGGAGCTGTCCGTGGTACCCAATACCATTTTACTCCCTTTGCCCTTGATGCTCCTGTACAGAAGCAGTTTCAAGCCTAAACTGATTCATCCCCTTGCCTACCACAGTAATTTTCCACTACTGGGAAGCCACTTTTCTAGGCTTCACATTTCTTAGAATACATTTATTCCTTTATAACTTTCTATAATTGCAGCCAAGCCAGTGTACATTGACTACTAGTCCAAATATTTTTGCCATTCTTTTCTTATTAACGGGCAGAATAATATTAGTAGTAGGTTTTTCTATTTTTGTCTGTTATGTGACTAATTTTTTAGTTTTTTCAGAATAAAAAGTATCCAGAAAAGATTCTTGTATCTGTCAAAAATATATATTTTAAATATTAATGAAGAAAAACAAACACATGAAGATTTTCTGATTGAAAAAAAAATTATGTAAAATTTCAATTTACTTTAAAATGAAATGTAAAAGATATAGATGCGAATTTCAACAGAGAGGGTTATATAAATACATGTAAAAATATAAATATATAAATATAAATATATATATATATATATATATATATATATAATTCAAATACTTGAAGGGGGAGATATCTGCAGTAGCTTATTGTAAAGGGAAGCTATAAATGTCCAATACCAGAGAGTCAATATGTATAGCTTGTTCAATATTTCCAATCTGCTTTCATTTATTGGGTTGAGTTTTTCCATATCTGGAAGCGCTGACAAATAAAAATCCATAAATTTTAAAAGAAAGAGGTAATATGTACCGCATAAATATAATGTTTGAAAAGAAAACAGGATGCTAAAGCACATGTGTATATTCCAGTACTGCTGAGTTAATGAATAGAGATAACACTTTCCAGGTATAGATGCCATAAGAAAGCAAATTGAAGTTTTCTAGATTCTGATGCACAGAAGGAAATAACTTGGATTATGCAAGGGTCTGGATAGTTCTGTAAGAATCAGGAAAATCTGTGAAATCATAAAGGTGCTGTAACTGTTTTTTAATTTAAAAGAAGAAAAATAAGTTGCTTTAAATATGACAGAAAAAATTAAGAACTACATCCACATTGAGTTGGATTAAAATAACTTATTTAGCTAAAAATCTTGTTGTGATATTAAGATAAATCCATCAGTATTGCTGGTAAACATGGTATCAAATTATGCCATATTGTATTCTGTGTAGAGGCAAATTAAAAAGTTTTTTGACTGAGTATTGTCTTCACATTTTGATGCTACATCAGTATGGAAATTAATATATTACAGTGGCATTCAGTATTGTGTGCTGAAAAATCAGTGTGTAGGTTTTTGGACTCAGAGTTGAATTTTATGTGTTTAACCTGAAGCATTATAGTTAGCATGCAGTAGCAGTAGAGTTTTTGCAGGAAAAAATTTTCCTTTTTCTCCCTGCAGTATTTCTAAATCAGTTTTAAAATTAAATTGAATTAATATACTAATAAAAAGCAACTGTGTCATTATGGCTAGAAACACAAAATAGACCTCTGGTCATGCACTTTACAGTTCAATACCAAAATGACATTCATCACAATTTTGTGTCACATTAGAAAGAGACAAGAAATATGAATTTAAACGGATATGGCTCACTTTTACAATTACATCACTGGAAAAAATGAGAAAGTGATTGTTTTTTGGTTTTTGGTTTTTTATTAATTATCTGGTATATATCTTTATCAAACCACATGGATTTATCTTATAGTTTTTAAGATTATTAAGTTGCCAAGGTCAGCTCTCAGCTGAAACAGTAATATATAATTTTTTTCAATGCTTCTAAGCCACAGAGTGTTTTTGTGGTGAGCTGACCCTGGGTGGACACTAGTTGGCCACCAAAGCTACTCTGTCACCTCCCTGCTCAAGTGCACAGGAGAAGAAAAGAATACCATGAAAAGCTCATGTATCAAGATAAGTACATGGAGAGATCCCTCACCAGTTGCCATCATAGGCAAAGCACTCTGCTTGAGGAAATAATTGTATTTATCTCCAATTAATTCAGAGCAGGACAATGAGAAGCAAAACTAAATCCTAAAACACCTTCCCTCCATCCCTCCACACACTTCCTAGGATTTTCTGCACTCCTGAGCTCTCTAAATCTCCACCTCCAGAGATACAAGTGGATGGAGAACTGGGGCTCTGATTTGTGCATCACATATTGTCTCTGCTGCTCCTTCCTCTGCAGAGGGAGAACTTCTCACAGCCTTCCCCTGCCCCAGGATGGGACATTCCCACATGTGCAGCTTGGGAACAGATGGCTCCAGCATGGAGACACATGTGCTGCCAGCCAGGCTGCTCCAGCATGGGCTCCTGTCTCCATGGGGCTACTGATCCTGCCAGGATCCTGCTCCAGCACAGACTTCCCACCAGGCAACAGCATTTTTTTGGGCATCCCTTTGCTCTGGAGAAGATCCTCCAAGGGCTGCAGGGGCACAGCTGCCTCACCAAGGTCTGCACCAGGGTCTGCAGGGGAACCTCAGCGCTGCACCTGGAGCAGCTCCTGCCCCTCATCCTGCACTGACCTCGGTGTCTGCAGGGCTGTTTCTCTCACATATTCTCACTCCTCCCTCTCTCTTCAATTACACATGATTTCATTTCCCTTCTTAACTACATTATCCCAGAGGTTCTCTCAGTGATGGCTCAGCCTTGGCCAGCAGCAGGTCCATCTTGGAGATGAACTGGAGATGAGTTTGGAATTATATTTTATAGCAACAGAGAGAACAGCAGCAAGAATCTGGAATTACTGTAGCAACCTGGGGTGTGAAGTTACTAAGCCATAGTAGACTATTGCTTTTTAAAGGCCAGCAGGATAGACTAAAGAATTTCTGTAGGTAAAATAAAGAAGTTTCCACTTTTATGACTTGTCTTCTGAAGGATGGATTTCTCCCTTTCTAGAGACAAAAGGCACAGTCAAAGGATAAAGTCTGGAAGAGATTAAAACTTTCAAATAAATCTGGAACTCTTACTGAGTTTAGAAGCTTTTGGCAGTGTTTAAGAAGTTTTGTATCTCCATTTATTTTGTTAAAATATACAACTGTGAAGCAGAATTGTACCCAACTTTCTTTATCTATACTATCAGTCATGGATAATATAAAATCCATCTAGGGAAATAGTGGCCCTCATGTCTTCCTAACTATACAGCCCCAAACTGTAGGAAAAAAAAGAATACAGAAAGCAGGATAGAATAGCCATTTCCTAAAGCTCTCCAACAAAGCAATTTGCATACCAAATCAAGCAAAATGTTTCTATGCTTTATAAGCTTTTTAGATAAACTGTGGCTTAAGCCACAAATAATTCTATTTATAATTTTTTTTTCATAGTGAGAATGAAATCTCCTTTTAATTTTACAGTATTTATTGTATGTTTAGAAAACAGGTCTGCAGTAATTTTCTTTGGTCTCACTTCTCATGTACAGCTGATACCCAAAAACAGAGAACATAAACCCAGGTCTGCTTTATAGGGAGAATCTGCCCAGAGCCTACTGTCACCTCTTTCAAATACTATTCCTGGATAGGCTTGCTATCAATATTCAAGCTATTATACTTCCTATAATGTATGTTGAGAAGAAAACATTTTCCTTTACATTATCGTCAACTCCATAGCAAACAACTTTTTTCACTATTTTTCACTTTTCCATCTCCATCAGCTATCCTGAATTTCCATAATTCATAATAATACTAACAGAATAACCAACATAGTGCACACCAAGCAACAAATATTTAGTAGCTGTTGGTCACAAAACAGTTAGGAAACATCATATACTCTTTGTTGATTGCTTTAATCCTAACAAAGTGCCAGTAATGTATCTCCAGATTAAATCACTAGGGTTTAACTGCCTAGAAAATTAATTTCTTCCTTATTTCTAATAGAATATTGAACAGAGGTGCATACTCTAAATGGGTAAATTCATTCTGGTAACCAAATGCTAGCAAATTGTTTTGGGGATAGTTTTCCACCAGATGTTTCCACAGTTCTTTGATTTATATTGTTGCATCTGAATTGACACTCTTATGTCAACCTTATGGTTTTATGTGATTTAAAGCAGAAAGGAAATTTATGTAAATGGCTGAAGATTAGAACATAAATGTTGAATTTAGGACTACAGTTTTCTTAAAGCAGTGCATAGTACCTTTAAGTGCTTTTGGATCTGTACCTTACACTGCAGGAAGGAGAGGCAATACATTTTTTTCCCCTTAAATAATTTTGTGATCATTTATTTTTTCTGATAGAAATTAGCTTGGTTTTGGTATTTTTTCATGTTGCTGCAGGGCTTTTCCATAACAATAAATGTTTTTAAATATGTTTGTTAACCTTAGATACTAATGTAAGTTGTGAAAAGCATCTTTGTGGTAATAACTCTGGGATGAGCATGTGAGATGTGGCTTTGAGTAAAACAGTTAAAGAACTTTTGTTCTCTTCATAAAAAATACCTTTTAAAAATGTTAATGTCTTCATGGGAGGCTCTGCTTAGTGCAGTATCCATTACCAACAAAAATCTTTTTCATGAGCTGTGGAATCCAGGAGAACTTTATCAGTACATGTGTTTCTGTTTAATCATGTTAAAAGTGCTAAATGCTTAGAGTACTTGAAAAAAAGCATCTCAGATTGAGTTCTTTATGGTGATCTGAAATGCAGATGGCCAGAAATCTTCTCTCATGTTCTGGTGGAAGTTCACACTTCTCCTTCCTACACATCCTGTTCCCATTCCAGCATTAGAGATCTTAAGTTCTAAGACCACCCCTGCCATTGAGCTAGCTATTTTCTTTTCTACTTTGTAAGTGAGGCCTATTACATAATATGTCAGAGGATAAATTAAAAAATTCCTTTGTTTACCTTTGTGTCAAGTGAAATAAGTGTGGCAATCATGTACTAGTTGCTCTTTTGTGTTTGTGTATGCTGAGGGAGAGAGAAAACCTAATTTAAGATGCTGTGAGTACAGGAAATAAGCTCAGAGTACTTGAATGAGCTTTCACTTAGCATTTCACTTCACAGTACTTTACTGACTGGTTGTTGTTTCTGTCATTTAGAGAAGTGAATTCATAGATAACAAGTAATTTCTACAAATTTTGCTTCTAAAACCTCCAGAGTTCCAGAAGTAGAATTTCCCATCTCTGTTCTTGCTTTGATCTCCTGTTCCAAATGATTGGACCTCCACATATGAATAGAAACTTTGTTCTGAGTTGTTTTTTTCAGTAAGTGGTCTGGATCTTAACTTCACACAGGTGCATGCAGTAGCACAAAGGTCTCAAGTGCCTTGCTGGAAATAAGCTACTTAATTTAATATATTTTTTCTCAAACTATACTTTGTTATGATTTACCCTTGTAATACTCCCTACTATGCAATGCAAAGGCTCTAGTGCTAAAACCAATGTGAAATACAGAGAATATGTGCAAAAACTATGTACTTATTTTGAGCTGGGCATTGCCAAAAGGGAAATAGGTAGTGGAAAGACCAAATCAGACTTGCAAGAGTAGACAATATTTGCATTTAGACAAACAACCTACCCATTGCTGCTATTTTTTTCTAACAGTGAAATCATGTATCTGAAAATAATAGTCAAAAATTTGGGCTAGGTATTTTTGTATTAATGTGCATTGCAGAAAGAAAATAAGATCTTATATCTCTAAGTAAGAGGCTTTTATGTGTCTATTCTGGCTCTTAGAAAACCTTGCAGTTCCTGCTACAAAGGTACCTTAGAAACCTTACACATTCCACAGGCAAAGCAAAGTGTGCTGGGACACTGTGGGGCAGCAGGGTGCTGGGTAACATGACTGGACTGTCACATAGCTTGCAAGGATCCTGCAGAAAAATATTTCTCATCCTATTAAAATATAATAAAACAGGGTGCAGATTACTGCCACATTATGTTCGTCACAGCTACCTCTTATTCTGAAACTGTGGGGCTTCAAAATAGTTTGGAAAAAGATCCCCAACACATCAGCAGAACAGATTTTACTGAGAGGAATCTAAGGAATAATTTGGGGATGGAATATGTGTGTCCTGTGACAACCTAAAAGAAATTGTGATAAAACCAAACAGAAAGTGTAGTAAAAATAAGCTAAATCTCAACAGTGCAAGCCTCTGCATCAGCTACAGCCCCTTGTCCAGGACTGTGGGCAAACACCACCACACACCTGCTGACATTGACCCCTGTGCCCCAGGCTCTGCTGGTGTTGGTGTTCAAGCTGTCCCTGTCAAATTTGTGCAAAAGCTGAGACAGAGCATTCAACTGACCCAATGCAATTTAATGCATTAGTAGCTGGAAACTGAGTTTGGTCGTGTTAGAACAAGTTAACTTCCAGATTGGTTCAGTTTGTGAACATCAATCATAACCTCGTGACCAAAGATATATATTAAAAAAAGCATAAGGAGTAGTTATGCTCATCTTTTACATTCCTGGAAAGTTGTATCCTGCCAATTTTAAGAGTTTCTTAAACAAATTTTATTTAATGTTAAAATGCAGGTTTACTGATTTGCTCTGCAATTTATGCTATGTATTTAGAAAGAGAAAACAAACATATAATTTTATATTGGAGTATGATATGCTGAAGTATTTGGTTTCCTCCAAAAAAACTAGCTTCAGCATTTTACTTGAAAGACTTTGTATGGACATAGGATTCAGACACACTTTCTGAAGTTGTGAAAATCTGTCATAAGTATGAATACCACAGTGTAGATTGCTATGTTATTTCAGTTCCTGCTTATTTTATCAGTAAACTGTTGAAAATTATTTTACACTTTTTTGTTTATATATACTGAGGAATTCAAAGGAAATACTCATGCTCTAGTCATGACTAAAAATATGAAAATATTGATTATTCATAGATATGAACTTGATTCAACAGGCATACAGTGTTACAATCTAAGCTACAGATTCAGAATTCTGTTGTTTTTAAACATGAAGTAAGGTAGCTGCAGGAATTCCACAAGAAAAATTATTTTTTTTACCATAAAAGATGCAGAAAAATGTATCCCAATGCATTTAGTAAAACTTGAGAATGGCCCATATTGGTTATCTTTTGATAGTTTTTAATTCTATGTGTAAATAGAAACACTGTAATAATTTTTCTTAGATCTGTTGTTCTCCCCAGTCCTGTTTAAAAAAAAAACAAAAAATAAACCAACTAACAAACACCAAATTCCAAACCAAACCAAAAAAACAACAGCAACAACAAAACCAACCTCCCTCTCCTGCAAAAAAAAACCAAAAAAACCAAAACCCTAAAGCAAAAGCACAATCAAACAAACAATCAAAAGCAAACAAAAAAACACATGAGTGTTTGGCTTCTCACAATTGGAGAAGATGATGTTCTTTAATGGAATCAGAAGTTTTACAGTCTCTGCTTTCCTGACACTGTTTATTAGAGTTTATAGCTAATAGGAATTTTGCATATTTTGTACCTTAAATCTTACAATGCTTTGTAGACTCTTTTATGTGATATATACCTTTGGATGTGTCGAAGTACATTTGTTCATAACTGCTATTAATTGATGTGTAGAGTTTACTGTAACGCTCTCTAGTAGACAGCAATACAGGAGAGGATAAATGGCTGCAGAGATATACTGAAAGGTATTTGCTACAAAATAATGAAGTGTCCTTATGTCTACTCATCTTGGGTTTTTCATTTGGACTTCAGAGGACAGCAAAAACTTTCACCTCTTTCCATCTTTCTAGTATGTAATGAAGAATTTTTTTCATACTTAACTTTCTTATGAAGATGTGAATGTGTTGGGTATTTTGCAGGAGCTTCAGGATGGCATTGGGCAGCAGCAAACTGTTGTCAAAACATTGAATGCAACTGGTGAAGAGATTATTGCGCAGTCATCAAAGGCAGATGCCAAGGTGCTGAAGGAACAGCTGGAAAGTTTGAATAACCGGTGGAAGGAGATCTGCAGACAGTTGGTAGAGAAAAAAAAGAGGTAGGTTAAAAGAGGGTAAAAATATTGTGAAATAATTTTAGTTGTTTTAGATTTGATTATGGCTTGAAATTTCAAAGGACATCTTAATATCTAGAGTTTTCGAATTTAAAAGGAATTATCAGTATTTTAATCTTGAGTCCTATAAATTGTTCATACACTATAATTTGTTTATTTTTTTCTACTTACTCCTGTCAGTGACCACCACTCCCTTCCAGACTCCTTTTTTTTATCTTTTAACCCCTAATGTTTAAAAGAACTAAACAAGTATCCAAAATTGCTCAATTTTAAGTAGAACAGTACAGAATTTACTGTTTTATGATCTTTCTGTTTGATTGCATGTCATTAAAACACATCTCTGTAATACTAATACTACCTTGGTTAATTCAAAAAGATAATCCTAATCTATTTAATCTATAAAAATCAATGCTATTAACATCTACATTTCATAGGCTGTATTTAAAAAATGGATTTATCAATTTAATATTATTTATGATGACTTTTAGATAAATTTTTTTCATGTAGACACAGAAAGCTAGAGTGTTTGAGATAATACAAAAAGAGTTTTATACCTTTAAAACAAGAATTTCCAATGTAAAAAAAAAAGTTGCTGTTAAGATAGGTTTTATTAAAGAGCACGTTCTTAATCTACATGCTAAGTCTAACTGGATATGCCATTCTGCTTTAAAATACTCTTTTCAGAGCCACTGGGGCAAAAAAGCTGTGAAAATGTTTACTAGCATCAAAAAGGGAGTGTCTTAGAGGGTTATTACTGAGCCTGAACATGATTAAAGTTTCACTTGGAACATGTTATCAGTTGAAACAAGCTGCCCAAGGAAGTCATTGAGTCACCATAGAATCACAGAATGGTTGAGGTTGGAAGGGAACTTAAAGTTCACTGAGCTCCAACCCCCCTGGCATAGACAGTGAAACCTCTACTAGATCAGGTTTCTCAGAGCCTCATACAGCCTGGCTTTGAAAACTTCCAGTGATTTGAACTCCACAAACTCTCTGGACAGCCTGTATTGGTGTCTCACAACACAGAAGCAAATAATTTCTTCTTAATATCTAATCTAAACACTCCCTTGTTTTAAGGCAATTCTCCTTTATCCTATCATTACATGCCCCTGTGAAAAGTCTCTTTTCAGCCTTCCTGTAGCTTCCCTTTGGGTACTGGAAAGTGCTATAAGGTTTCCCAGTGGTATTTAGAAGACATGTAGATGTGTCCCTTAGGGACATGGTTTAAAGATGGAAGCACTGGGTTAAGGGTTGGAGTCAATGATCCTGAAGGTCTTTTCCAACCTAAATGATTCTGTGTTAAAAGAAGGAGATGCAGCTAATAATCTATAGCTGTCAGAAACTTAAATAATTATTTCTGCTGTATTTCCAGGTGTTGATGGCACTGTTATTTTTTACACCAGGGAGTCCTTGGCCTTTAATTGTCCCATAAAAAGCTGTTCTTTTGTACATTGGAAACTCATCTGTGTTTCCAAGCATTAACTTGTTATGTAAGTGGAAACACAAAATAATAACACATCATTTTAACAGCCCTGTAATCTGTTTTGGCAACACAAAAGAAAGAGATTTGTCGTTGAGCTTTGTCTGAGGACATAAAATATATTCCTGTTCTGGTTAAGATTGCTATTGTTCATCCCTTCATATATCAATAGAAGTGTCTAACTGAATGTTCTTTCAGCTCAATGCAGTGTTAGAATATTACATGGAATTTCTTGGCACATTTTGCATTTTAAGGAAGCCTAGGATTTGTTAAGTGAGAATAATCCAATTATGTTCCCTAGATGAAGGTTCTTAAACACTTGCACATGTTGTCCTCCTTTTGTTCTGTTCAGTATGTTGACCGATCGGTTTGTTTTCCTCTGGAATGACAGCTTGTGTAATTTAGAGGAAAATGATTGCAGAGACCTCAGTTAGTGAACTTTGCATGAATAATAGCATTGCACCAGGAGGAATACAGATAGAGTTGTGCTGCACTGATAAAAATGTTCCTGGTGCACTTTAGTGAGACTCATGTGCATCAGGATGCTTCTATTCACCTCCCAGTATTCTTGGCTGTGCCAGAGACAGGGAATGCTTTTTGCTCCCAAGTCTTGGAAACACATCCTACCCTAACTTCTGCCACTACACATGTGGTTCCTTTTCCTTTTCCTTTTCCTTTTCCTTTTCCTTTTCCTTTTCCTTTTCCTTTTCCTTTTCCTTTTCCTTTTCCTTTTCCTTTTCCTTTTCCTTTTCCTTTTCCTTTTCCTTTTCCTTTTCCTTTTCCTTTTCCTTTTCCTTTTCCTTTTCCTTTTCCTTTCCCTTTTCCTTTCCCTTTTCCTTTCCCTTTCCCTTTTCCTCTCCTCGTTTTCTCTTCACTCTTCTATAGTGAATTTTCAAAGGAAAGAAACTAATTGACAGGAAAAAGTTGTGTGTTCTAAGTAGGTCTCAATTATTGATGAACCTGGGCATGAAAAGACCACAGGCTTATCAGATGCACAGTGTTTATATAACCATGGTGACATGGGATTTGCATAACTCTTATGCTTTGACATCTTTTAGTTTTTCATTATTTGTCCTGATTTGGTTTTGGGTAGTCATATTCTCTCTTTTTAAGACTTGAAACCCATGTCACCCAAAATGCTTTAACTTATCCTTAAGATCAAAGCATGAGGCAAACAAAAGGTGAAGGAAGTGGCCTCTACTTACAGTCCAAAGTCCTGATATAGTTATGGCATTGTCCAATGCATATGTTGGTACTATGTCAAATTTATTTAAATATATGAGTAGAATATAAATTAAAAAAATATGTGTCAATTGACAAGTTTGATTTCTCTTTTTCAGAACAGCTTAAATGGACTATTGAAAAAAAAAAAAAACACCTGTAAAGTCAGAATGCTTATACTGTGACTCGCATAAGTTTTAATAGTCCTTTTATTTTTGTCAGCGTTTCCTAAAAATTAAATCTTTGTAGTTAAAATAATGTTATTAAAATCAATTTTGAGAATGAGAAAATAAGAGGAACATTTTAAAACTGTATTGAATGGAGGTGATACTGAAGGGAGAGCAGACCTGGTATAACACATCTTCATATAATTATTTCAAAGAAAAAGAAAATAGATATTAAAATTTAGAACCTTCTGTAAACCAGAAAAAGCAAAGTGACTATAATAATAATAATTTTAATAGGTTTCAATTTTTATTCTTTGTAGTTAATACATTATGCTCTGCTTTAAAGTTAATTCTCAGTAGCTCAGAGTAGTGATCAACTGAAACTTTGTTTCCTATTACATTTTTTTGCTCAGCCGATCTCAAGATAAAGTGGCAAGAAATTAGAAATTGAATGGATTCCAGAAATGAAATCTGTTAGTGATTTCAGATTCAAGTATAATGCTGCTAAGCATTATTTGGCAAGGAAACTTTATATATTGTAAGCTCTGTTTTTGCTATTTTCTTACCCAAATGAAAGAAATTGATTTTGATAATCCTACACAGTTTTACCTGAAGTTTTGAACTTTTATGTGGCGCATTGACAGTCCCTTCTACGTGTATTTTTCAAGCTGAATTCAAAGATCAATTGGGGCTGAGGGGAGGAGGGAAGCAATTACAGGAGTAACAGAAAGTGATACAGATATTTTTAGGAGGTGCATGAATGTGAGAAATTTGTTGGAGACATGAGGTGCATGGTGACATTTCCAAGAATGCTGATGACATTATGCCTCAGGTAGTCAAAGGCTGAGTTGATAGTGGGAACTCCAAAACTGAGCAGATGGTCAACAAGTGGCAGATGATCTCAAACAGAGACAAATGTGAGGCAAGGAATATTTCACGCAAACAGACTATCCCTTATTCAAATGATGCTGAGCTTGTTACAACTCCAGAAAGTGATCCTGACCTTATAGAAAGTGTTTACAGGCACAGGATGGGGTGGCAGCAAAAGAAAAAACTATGGTGTTTTGGGTTGCATCAGCAAGGGTATTACAAACCAAAAAGAAGCTGTTTTGGTGATATCAGACACTGTGGTGTACTCATGTTGGTTTCTGTGTGCAGAGCTCTGTGCATGTCAAAGGATATGAAGGGCACACAGAAAGTATTCATGGGGGGAGGCAGATTAAATGAGCCAAGGTTTGGAGTGGCTGCACTGTGAATGGAGACTAAGAACTCTCTTCAGTGTGGAGAGAAACCTCAGGAGGGTTATGGCTGAGGTTTACAAAGTTGAACTGATGGGTAAACAGTAAGTGGAACAAAATGTTATTGACCTGATTCCTCAGTACTTACAAGGGAAGATTCCTTGTTGGAAATGTAAGAGATGTTAAAATGGATTTAAGATTTACGTTGTGATTTCTGTATATCTGAGATGTGCCACAGAAGGTTATGGAGGAAAATGTCATCACTCAGCCCTATACAATTCAAAACCTAGTGTCCATGGATCCTGGGAGAGTATGAGGTGAATGAAGTAAAGAAAATTCCCATCTTCTGTGTTCCCCTTAACCACCATTTCCTGTCCCCAATGCTGATGGCTCTCTGGGCTTTTTGGAAACACTCGGGTATTTTTCATGTTCTGGCGCATTGATTATATTTTGGGGAGGAGAGGACAAATTTTACAAAATTGCTTTGTCCGTTTTCCTGAGGTTGTATGGTTAAATGGTCTACTATTTATTCATAATACTATCATTGAATGCAGTGAATAAAGACCCTGTAAATTCAAAATATTTCCTGTAACCACCATGAACCCCACGGTTTCAAGCTGACTTGAAAAGGAAATATATAAACAAGATATAATTCAAAAAGTTTCACCATGTTAATTCAGTTTTCATAAATAATTTGGAATAAATAATAAGCTACCTGAATAATAAGTAAACCATATCAAAATCATGATATTCTATAAATTGCTGAAACTGATCATAGGTTCACTAGTTGCTAATAATAATCTCAGTGATGGACTGACAGTTTTAATGAATAAGAATTATTTGGACTACAAAAGGTCAAATTAATTAAAAACAGTCAAGAAAACAAACTAAATCTCAAAACAATTTCAGGAACTTGTACTGCTCTTCAGTAAAAAGGAGCTGATTTTCAGTTTTAAAAGGTCAAATGCTGATCTCAGGCAAAGCACAGACTTAAAATTGACTTTGAATCTCCTTTCTTTGGTACTGAAGATCAAGAGGTTATGCTTGAGTTATGTTTGTGTAGGATGTTATCTTCCACTTGCCTTTATCTAAGAGTTTCAAAGCTGTAGAAGTTTGAATTCAGTGTTTAAAGTTTCTGTATCTTGCAGTCTAATCCATCCCGCTAAGAATTAGATGAAATGTAATTTTAGCACATCTAGTCATTTTATCTTACTGAAAACTTTGAAACAGACCAGGCAGTTGAATAAAGTGGAACTTGATTGAAAGTCTGATACACTGGTAGTTAGCAAATTGGGAATTTAATTGAGTTTTTTTTAACATTTTGCTACAAAAGACATGTTTTTGGAGAAGTTGGAGTTTGTACTCTAGTACAGCATGACTCTGAAATTGAGACTTTGGAGACCACGGGAAGTCACAAAGACCCTTTGAATAGATGCTACTAAGCCCAGACAAAAGAGGGGAAATACAAAGTGTCTGTGTCTCCCTCTTCATGCTCCAGCAATCATTTTGAATACTGAATCTTCTAAACTGCACCAACAGAAGCTTGCTCTGCCTTTTCATCCCCTGAGACACATCAGGCCACAGCACGCTGTGTCTGCTCTGAGACATGCCCCTGGGACATCTGAGTTTTGGGTGATTTAGGGATGTGGTGGTTTGCCATCAGGGCCACAGTGTGCAGCAAACCCCAGGGCTGGGCTGCTGCTTGGGGCTGCTCTTTCTGGAACACGTGGGCCAGGCAGGGAGAGCCAAGGGAATGTGCATGGGAGGAGAAGCAACATCTCACATGGGAGCTTGAGAAATGGATGACTCATGAATGAGGCTCTGGAAAGACTTGTAAGAGTAATGCTGGTTGGTCTTTTTATTTTTCACTTTTGAGAAAAGTTTCTTGTGTAATTTTTGAAAACAGATGCCCAGGAAATAATTCCTTCAATGTTTCAGAAGTAATCAGTTTGGGGTTTTTTAGTCATCAAGATCTGACATTTTTTAAAATTGGGTTCAGTTGAATGGAAGAGAATTTTTCATTATTTTAGCTGCAAATACATTTACACTTTTAATGAGTTTGAACCTGCAGACTGCCTGTTCAGATCTCTACCCAAGCGAATTTGAAGTAATTACAGAAAGAATGACAGAACAAAGACTGTTTACCAGAAGATGTCCAAGTACTTTCCTGAATGCAAAAATACAAGCTTTCTATTCTAAGTAAAAATTAATTGTTATGAAGTAAATATACTTTTTAATATTTTTATTCAATATCTTAGGTATTCTTTTTCTTCCAGAACATACTAACTACAAGTGATTCTTTTCCTTTACTTGAAAACTTAGCATATTGAAGGCTGTGATTATCTTCTAGTTGCAGTTTAAAAACTGGTTTAGGATGAAGAGATTTTATGACAGTTATGTCAATAAATATATTTTTTCTTTACAGCACATAATTAGCTGCATATTGATACAATTTTCTTTTTTTGACTGTCCAGATTTCTTAAAATGAATCACTAGAAAAGAATTACTGGCATAAATTTGTATTGTGTTTACAAACAGGTTAACTAAATGTCTTACTGTTTAGTATTTACATCTAAATATGTTTTCGAAAGTTTATGTGCTATTTTAATTTCACTTATTTAAAGTTCTTTACCCTAATGAAGCATATTTATCCATTCTTTAGAGAAAGAATGAAAATTAAATTTTTGTTGGTAAATATTGTCTCTACATTTTTGTTATGATTTTGGTGGCCTCATATTCTCAGTAGCAGCCACTAAATTAATTCCTAATTTTAGAGACACAATAAATACAGAATTGACACCTGAATGTTAAAAAAAGTGAAAGGCACCAAAATATTATTGGACTTACAGATGGGAATATGAATCATAAGTGCAGATCTGTCCTACTCCTATGATTGTATATTTTATTTCTATAGCTGACACCTCCTGAATAAATCCGACATCACTCGTGTGCAGTTACAAACTCTAAACATCTGATGTGTTTCACTAACTGTTAAAGGTTGCTATGGTATTGCTATCACATTGTTGACTATAGAGAAAATACTTGAACTGCCATATATAATTCATGTGGTTTCTTAACACTGTACATGGAATATACAAACTTTCTGATATAGGCTGTGAATGTTTATGTAGTAGTTAACAAATAGAACTAAGGATTAATGGTAGTTTGAAAAAAAAAAATCTTTCCATTTTATTTTGGGGACTAGCATTAGAATTTTTTATTTATTCGATTCAATAGTGGTAGGAAAACTAAACCCTAATCTATCAATTATCATATATACAAAATGCAGTAAGGAAAAATAACTAATTTACTACTTAGTATTAAAAACTGAATATTGATACATTTGCTTCTGAAAGTATAATGTATGTAAAATTCCTATAAAAAGATGTGCATTCAGAGCAGTTGATGAAGGAACCCTATGAATTTAGAAATACAAACAGAAATCTTTTTTACTGTGCAAAATACAAAGTAATGATCCTAAGAATAGCAGTTGTGTGGAAGACAAAAAGTTGCATATGAAATTCCGTGCTTTTCTGCTATAGTATGAGAATTTTCTATCAGTCAAAATGGGTTATACTTCAGAGTTAATAACATAAACCTTTTGTCAACAGAGAAGAAGCTTAAAAGCTTTTTTGGGAACTTAGGTTGGTTTGTAAGAATAAGGCAATAGTATATAACAACTTATAGACCTGTGCTGGAGATGGATCTGCTTGACTCCGTAGGACAAGGTGCTGAAATTATATCTTATTCCTCAGTCACCTGCTTCACCAGCAAGTCATATCCCAACTGGATTTTTTTGCTCTGTCCATGTCTGAGTTGACTGGTGGCTCATGTTCCTTACTCCAGCTTGTTTAGCCTTAGGATTTGAAAGCCTATACTCCCTAAGTAACAAATAAATGTTAATTTTTCATTGCTACCATGGATTTAAACACATAGAAATTACATGTGTATGTTGTTCCAAAGGTAATTATGGTGATAGAATTTGGTTTGTTCAAAAGGTGTAATCAGTCATTGAGTAAAAACTTTTAATTCGATTAACTGGTTCCGCTAACACAGAGCACTTTGTTTTAGCATCTCGCATAATATGACACTTGTCTTGCAGGATGTTATTTATAATAGAAGTGACATTCTAGCAGGTCAAGAAGAGATGGTAAAGTAAATTATAAGGTGCACCTGCACGCCCTGTTAATTGCAATGAACCTTTAAATTCCTTTACTGTATGTTGTTCCTGATTAGAATAAAGTAGATCTATGAATTTTTTTTTTCTGAACTCTGAAACCCTTCTGTGCAAGCACACCCACAGAATGACAAACACACACACATGTATTATATATATACATATATAAAATAGATAACAGATAATATATAGATAATGTATAGGTAATATATAGATAATATATAATAGATGACAATAGAGAATAGATATATAGATATAGATATGCATAAAACATCTCTGAAAGAATTCCTGGAAAGTCTTAGGTTAAAAAACATTCTTATCCTACTGATCAGTATTTAAATTAGTCATCAAAGTAAAAATTCTTTCCTTCATGACTAGGAAAACTTTTAATGTTTTAAGACTTGCAGCTCAATTCATAAGGGTGGTAAAACTGACAGTATACTTAAGATGAAAAAGGAATCTTGCCAATTTCTATCTCTTCTAAGAGACAAGAAATCTTTTTGATTTCTCATTTAAAATACTATGCAGCTCAATAATTTTGCTCTCGGGTGTATTGAGTTGAATGCTATGCCTTTTCTGTGCCAGAATTAACGTATTTAAACTTGGATCTTTCTCAGGTTTGTCCTCAGGGTACCATCACATAATACCTCCACTGAGCTATGCACTTCACAAATGAGTAGAAGTGAGAGGAAACCAGAAAAATGAAAGCTGTTGCTGAGGGCTTGGGTTCTGGAGTACCTGGTCAGGTTGAGAGGCAGATGTTTTATTATGTGGTTTATGGTATAACACTTGAAGCCTGATTCCCATATTTCCATAACTGGAGCAGGGAGGAATACTACCTCAGAAACATTTGAAGTTGTGCTTCTGCTTTCAGAAGTGCAGGAAGTTAGCTTTTCTTCATTTTTATAGTTGCAGTGCTATGAATCTCAGCATAGATTAACTTCTGGCTCATCTTCAGAGAAACAAATGTTTTGATTAATTGGTTTTAGATGACTTATTTTGGCTTGGGAAGAGCATATGACCTCTCAGGTCATGAACATGAGCACTTCTAAATGAAGAACAGTGCAATAAGTGTGATGCTGTAAAGTTGGTTCTTTTTTGCATGACCTATGCAAACAAATAGTAATCTGTGGATATTGGAAAGGTCCAGAATTTCTGTCTGCATAACAGTACTCCATGAGAGATCCAGAGTTGTAATAAACAGATATATTAGTACAATAAATATTCCTATATCTAGGAGCATCAGCATTTTTTGTTGATATCAGTCACATTTCAAGAAATTCTGGGCAAATGGCTGTTCATGAAAATATTCATGCATGATTCCATTAGAAAATCTAAGACAAAACCAAGAAAGTAGGGCTGTTTATTCTTTTGCTGTTTATGGTGTTCATTTTCTAATGGATTTGTATAAATGGGTATATGTCTGTGTATATGGGTATAACCATAATTTATATATACGTGTAAATGGTTTTGGAGAATTTTATTGTTTTCACAGTAAATATAATTTCTTTCTTTTCTCTCCAAAGAACAATTTGCAACCATTAGCTTATATTTGCTTAATCTGTAGGCAGATACTCCAGAGTAACTTGCTTCTGAGCTTAAAAAAAAACAAAAACCAACAAAACAGTGTTGGGCTTCTAGATCTAGTAAATATTAAGATACACTATTTTAAGAACAAAACCAAATAAATCTTCTGATTTACAATCCACTATAGATATAAACCAGGAACTTAGTCTAGAACAATATTGAGATCCTGTTCAGAGCAGCCCAAATTTGCCAATTATTTCAGTTATATATAAATTACAATCAGCATTTTCTAAGTGTAGCTATGAATACTGACTTTTATGTGTTGAAAATAAACTTTGTCTTTGGTAAAGGAAGCTGAGGGGAGATCTTATCACTCCCTGCAACTCCCTGAAATAAGGCTGTTGTGAGGTGAGGGCTGGTCCCTTCCCCTCAGAGATAGACAACAGAGCATGACATCAAGTTGGGCCAAGGGGGGTTTAGGTCAGATATTGTCCCAGCCCACTCCTGAAGGCAGAGTAACTGAGGTTTTGTTATTAATAGATCCATTTGGGCAGATTAGAGTGAAACAACACTCTTGCTTCACTCCTATCTGTGTACACATGGCAAGCTTATTTTAGAACAATATGACTGCAGTGGGAAGGAGATTTGCAGCCATTTTGGTTATTATCTATGTAAGTGAAGCAATATAGAGGTGTAAAGATATCACTTAAGAAAATGTGTAAGGAAAAGAAAGAAGAAGAAAGGATAAGAGTAGATAGATAGTGAAGAGTTAAAAAACAAGTGCCCATCAGTGGATCAGGCAATTAGATTTGATTGTTGCAATTTTGATGCCCATTGGTCAAAGTGATGATCTCAGTCTTGATCCATTGGGGTGAGGGAAGCCTGCACAACATAAAGTTCAATATGTTCAGGTGGGAATGCCCGGGTACCTCCCCTGGGAAGGGGGCAGTTAAACACTCTCTGCTGTGTGTCATGCACAGTCCTCTGGGGGAAGGCTCCAGAAATGAGTCTGAGGGCAGTTTGGGTATTTTTGATTGTTTATGGCATCTTCTAAAACAGGACAGCTGCTTGTCATACCAGTGTAGTTGGGCCAGTTATGCCCCATCAGAAGGAATTAATATCTTCAGGCCTTTGTGTGAGTGTGAATGTCCTGATACTGCATGAACAAGTTGTGTACAGGAGGAAATTGGCATAATAAAAATATCTCACCTTGCAGGATCTGCTCTTCATTGTTTGATTTTGATAAGTATTTAATCTTTCATCTTTCCATACAGGTAATCCTCAGTGTGTGAATAATTTTGGTGGTTGAATTACAAGTATTTTTATACAAATCAGAATTTTTTCTCCTTTAGAAGGGCCCACTCCAAATGTTAATCCCAAGCATTCACATTCTACCAATGCTCTTCCCAGCTACTCTTGAATTTTTTTTTGCCTGCATCTCTTGATAACTCTTAGAAGCTTTTGCACAAAAGTTCACATCTCAGTATATTTATAGAGTCATAGTGAAAATGAACAGATGAGTTGGAGATGGAGATGAAGAGCAGATATCTAAAGTTAGGTGTTGTGAATCCCATCTTATTCCTACTTATCGACAGTGAACCTTACCTACTTTTTGTGAATCTTAATATCAAAGTGCATGGCACACTTACTGAAATATCTGGTTTAATATGTCCAAATAGGTCTGTGTCAGGTTTAACAGGTTCGGTGTGGTTACACTCCATGCTAGAATTTTTAGTTGTTGACACTCGGCTTCCCTGCCATTACTTCAAACAAAATTTTGGTCTGAATAATTAGCTTCTTTCTTTCTGTTGCCACCTGCCAAATGTAATTTGGAAGGAGAATTTAGTGGTGTTGGAAATTGTGCCTTGATCTTTTCTTTTAAAATACATTTAATGCCATGTTAAAAGGTCATTGGTGTTTGCCTGATATTTTTGATATAAAGAAATCTGTGGTCCACTTATAAAAATAATTTATACTAATTAAGAGCTAGTTATTTGTCATCCTTCAGTATGGACAAGTGCTTCAATATAAAAATAAATTTATAAAAACATTAATTTCACATTTTTATTGCAGGATAGAGGAAGAAAAGAATATTTTATCAGAATTTCAAGACGATTTGAACAAGTTGATTTTATGGTTAGAGGAAACAGAGAACGTTATCTCTATTCCTCTTGAAAAAGGGAATGAAGACCAGTTGAGAGACTGCCTGAGCAAAGTAAAGGTATTGTAAGCTCTATTCTTAATATTTTCTTACTTTATCAGTTCTACACTGAAGGAAATTAAGAGCTATTTTCCAAAATGCTTTCTGACATCAAACACAGCATCCATATAACTTTTTAGACAAATCAAAGCTGGGAATTTCAAAACCCAGGTACAAATATATATTGATCATACTAAAACCAGAAGACTAATGGAAAATCTACTGAAAGAAAAATATCCCAAAACTAGTAAATTAATCGTTATCTTTTTCACCTTCATTTCTCAACTCAAAATATGACTGGTTTATATGTATAGCGTTTCTCTATTGGTGTCTTGTTAACATTTTATAGCTTCTCACTTATTAAATGGTATTCAGTATTTCACAAGAGGATCCAGAACTGCATGCATAATTATAAATGTCAACTCATTAAAATATCGCTGCAACATTTTCTAGACTAAATATCTAGGTGACTTATTTTTTAGAATACTTAAAAAAACCCCATCAGAATATTAAATAATGGTTTTTAAGGGCTGGAATATTTTCACAGATATGTTAAGAGTTTGATAATGCTGATAAATATATTCAACAGAAGTTTCTCTGTTTAGTCTTTAGAAATGTGTTCAGTAGAATAACTATTTTTAAATACTTATACAATAATAAACTGTAATTGGAAAGTGCATATTACTTATAGAATATATGCCTAAAGGTTTTTCTATCCTCCACTGAGGTTAAGGACCTAGTTGTCCTTTTTATAAATCCAAATTTAACAAATTCAGCAAGTGATTAATAGAGCATTAAAGAATCTGAAGAAAACTTTTCAGTTTGCTCTATCCTTCTCACAACAAAGTTAAATCACAAAACAATCTAAAGGATTATTTAGTAAAAATCTATCTTCAAGTTTCTTTTTAAGTAAAAATAGGATAAATATAATTTCATGAAATGGAGACTCAACTATGTGGTGAGCTTGTCCTTCTGTTTAGCAGAAGATGCCATTGAGTTGGTAAGGGAATCTATAAGTCTCTGTTGTTGAGGATATCAGGTCCAAGGTAAATAAATTCTTTTAGGGAGTGTTAAATGCATCTTACACTTTGCAGAAATGCTTAAGGTTTTAAAAACTAAGTAGATTGTTCAGAACCAGGAAGGATCCACTCTTCACATACACAAATATTTCCTATATAATATTCCTAAGGGATATATAGTACAAATATAAGGTGTTAGCATCTCTTATTTGTATCTTGTTTTTACAGTCCACCTTCTTTTGGCGCTGCACAAAAGGGAATACATCCCAATGGAGCAAATAATAATGCATTACCTTGCAGCATGGCTCATTTCATACCTACCTGCCTTTGTTAATAATCCAGAGCAAACAAGGAAAAACCCCAGAACAATAAAACACTTGAAGTGAGATTAACCTAACTCGATAAATTAAGTTACTTTGACAATATAAGTTTTCAGTAACAACATATGTGTTTGAGAACTGGTACATTTTGATCATTTTTATGCTGCCTTGTTTGTGTTTTTTTTTTTTCTTTCTTTTTATTATTTTCTCTTTTTTTAGTGAACATACATGAACATTCTTAATTAAGACATTAAACTGAAGTGGAGGGCTTTTCACCACCTGCCATCTGGGTGGCTGTTCACAGCCTGGAACATGCTAAAACATTTGTCCAAAGTTCTTGCTCCATAGCATACTACAAGATTAATAAAATTGATATACATGAAGTATTGAGTATCCAGGTCTGGAATTTATAATCTAATAGTGATTAATAGCCTGAGAAACCCCGTATTATGTCACATAGAACTCTCTTTAGTCTTGATTGACTAATACAGTCTCTTTTGGGTTTGGGCTTTTTTTTTCAGCCTTCTATATTCACAAAGCAGCAGTTATTTTGTCTTGAATTGAGTTTATTCCTTTGGCTGATACACAAATCAATAAGGGTCAAGAAAAGAGAGCTGAAAATCCTACCACAGTTCATCTTAACTGCTGTATTTGTCTGTTCCAGTTAAGAGTTGGAGAGCTGCCGCCCCACAAGGGAATACTGAAACGATTAAATGAAACTGGAGGAATAGCACTGGGAAGTGCATCACTGAACCCAGACAAAAAACATAAGCTTGAGAGTACACTGAAGGAGGCCAACCATCGTTTGTTAAAGGTCAGACATATTACTGATATAACTGTGATATAAAATTTTAATCTGCAGTGAATATTTACATTATATATTTTCTGGTATATGTATAATTTTTCACTGTATGAAGAGATGTTTGTGTGCATAATGAACCTGAGGAAGAAAAATTGATACAATACTCTGCTTTGAAAAACAGTGATAGCAAACCAAGACCATTAGTGACTAGAGTGATGATGCTGCACTCAAACATAGTCACTAAATTACATTTCTTCTACTTAAGGGTGGAATGCACAGCATCATTTTTGTAGCCTGTTGCTTTTGCTGAAACAGCAAATATTCCAGGCTTTGTTACTCAGGTGTGTGAGAGGCAAATACTTGATTTTCTTTATGGAAACACTTCCCAAGTCTCTTCTGTTCCCAATCCCAAGGTGAACACTGTAACCACTGTTTCGCCTTCCACCACACTTCTACCAACCTTAAGCATTCACTTCCGTTTTTTGTGTAGCAAAGTAACAAATATTTTGCTTTCTGGGATCTCCATACTGATAGAAAGAAGTAAGGGGGGACTTTGTTCTGTTTTATTGTGGAAATAGCATATTTTTGTGTTGAAAAATGGTGAAAATGAGTAGCAAATCTGGTAAAGGTAGGTAGATAATTTTTTTTCTTAGTAGAAATGATAGAAAGCATTGTCCAGAGAACTACTGCCCAAGGTATGGATTAGCCTGCTTGGAAATAATCAAGGTAGAATCAATTGAAGAATTTCTGTTGAGACTGATTGCAAAGTCAGTCAGGGGCATTAATCTGTGGTATCTGTTAAAGTTACCAGGATGCTGGGGCAAAAAGGAATATTTCATTGTGTTTAGTTCTGTAGGGGGAGGGGAAAAGTGAGAAAATAATCTTCTAAGTACCTTGCTGGAAATAAGGTCTTCTGGTCAAGAATACGTCCTGCGTTCTCTGCTACCATTTCCATGAATACAGTTGAATTTCAAGCACAGATCTGAGAAATAAAAAGGAACTTGATATGGTAACTCCTACTAGTTTCTTCCTAATAGAGGCAGTCTGGCAAAGTTCAGAAAATCAGCTAATGACTGAGGCAAAAGTGGATAATAAATATTGATCACATCCACAATCTCCAGATTGGACGCATAAATCATTATATCAATGGTTGGACAGAAGTATCTTTTTCTCTATAAATGGGCTTCTGAAATCAATGTATATAGAAGAATTCGGAACACTTCAAGATCAAAACAATGTTATCTACTGGCTGAAGGAAGCACATACATAGCTGAATTCAGGGACTGTGTTAATACCTAAGCTATGTTTCTAAAAAGACAGCATTAGTTTTCAGGAGAAACTAATTAACTTTTAGTCAGATCACATATATATATTTTAAGAAAATTTGTCACTGAAGGTAGCATTTTATGGATTAGTCATACACCTAAAAACTTGGAATTTTCATTTTCTGCTGGCTGATGCAAAAATATTTCAGGTCGTCTGTCACAGAGCAACCATGAATGTTGTTGAAAGCACTTAGATTTGGGTGGAATATGTGAGACAAAAACTACTGTTTAGTGAATCATTACAATTTACTGATTTTTTATAATTTTATGTCTCCTAGATCTAATGTGTCTGGCAAGATAATTATTCTTGGAATTTCTTACTTGAAAAATTTCATTTACTGCTAAAAGCATATAAACCAAGGAAAGAAATCTTCCATTTGAGATTACCTACCACATAATTTTTATCTCTGTTATCTACCCATGGAGATGTATAAAACTGAGTTCTCATTGTCCCTTGATCTGAATGTAAAGAATCTGCAAAATGCAGTGGTTAGGTTTTCTTGTGGGTTTTTTGTCCATTTTTATAAAAGAACAGAAATTGAATTTGAAAATTACAATACTCAGATCCATACTTCTTCTCTGAAACTGCTCTCTTTCTCAGGTTTTCTGTTTTCTCTGTGATCTTGGCAGATGTAGAAAACAAAGCAAAACAAAACAAAACATTAGACACTTATTTTGGGGTTTGGTAAGATTCCCCTAAGGATACTGAAGGTAAAAATAATTACTTTTTCATTTTCATATTTTTTGCTGTTACTCTGATTTGTTTAGGAAACCTCAATTATTTGTTTCACTTTCTGCCCTGAAAATCTGGGGCCTGAATTAAAACTAGAAGTCATGGAAAGAAACTCTGTGAGCCTGACAGTGGAACTTAATGTTCTATTTGCTCAGCTGTGGATATGGATATGTAAGCACTGGAAAAACCCCACAGATATTTACTCTGAGCCAAAGCTCACAGGATGGGCATTTTTATCTCAGGCAAACTTCTTAGGTCACCTGAGGAGGATTCTGTAGTCAGTGGTTTTGATGAGGATATATTTTTTGTGTTCCTCAAAGCACAGTAGACAAACATCATCATACAGAGATTTCTCTGGGGCTTTTCTGTCTCTCCACCTCCCCTTAAGAGCGTATGCTATACTTTAATCCTTTGTTTCAAACTGTAAGTTTTGTTTTCTGGCATCTCTGTTAGAAATGAACATGTAACAATCTACTGTTTATTTTGCGGGATGATACTGTTTTCAAGATATGAAACATACATGACAGATAAATAATAGGTCCTTATCAGGTATATGCTAGAGTAACTCTGCTTGCTTCAGAGAAGCTGGGAAAATTTACACTAGGTGAGGATGTGGCCAAATATCTCCTAAAGTTATCACAAATTTTTATTTTGCCTTGATCTGCCAAGCAGGGGAATAGGGGACAACACCTGTGAGTCTTAACCTTCAAGGTGACATATTTGAAATAAGTAATGTTCAAACCTTCTTTACAGTCACAGAAACTGTTGCCCTACAGCAATAGAAATAACCTAGAAAAGAAATTTAGTATGAAGGGAATTGCAGTCACATAAAAGTATCTTTTTAGCTTTTAATTCAGAATTGTATTTGCTTTTGGGTGTTTATATCACGTGCTGATGACCTTGAGAGTAGATATGCAAAGAGTTTTTCTTCCTTTGGATAATAATGATTTTGACACCACATTTCTTTATAGAACTTTATTAAATAGTGATTCCAATTGGCTGTTACCTAATTCAGTATAGTTTAGGCAGAGAATGAAGATTAAAGCCCACATTTGAAAGGCTAGAATTTTTAATTCTATCCTGGTTTTACTTATTGTACCCTCTCCAAAGCCAGTATTTCTTGTAAAAATGAAAACAGTGAAGTCTTAATATTATGAAAAATGAAGTGGTTTATGACCATTTTTATGCCTTCACATCAAGAATTTTTCATTTATTTTCAAAGCTTAAAGTATCTTGTGCTGTGATAGCCAAGTAAGGTAACCACCTAGTGCTTCAAAGCACACAAAAGGGTACTCGGCACTGGAGTTTGTGATGAATTCAGTTCTTGTCATATACCACCTGCCATGGCATGTAACAGATCTGTAATGGGTTTCTTACCTTTTACTATGCAGTAAATGGATTGATAGATTAGGTCTGAGACCAGTGAACCATGGAATCAGAGGTTTGCTGGAAGGAGTTTATTACTCTTTAATATTATTCTTGGTCTGTTGTCAGCCAAGAGCGATGAGCTAAATTATCTGAAAGTAAGCTGGATGCCAAAATCAGCATTCTCCTCATTTATCCACCTTAGTCCTCACAACATCTACTGTATGTATTATAAAGGTTATTAGAAGTGCCTGATGGAGACATTTTGTTTTGCTGCCTTTTAATTTGTCTACTAGTATTAGTTCTAATTACTAGACACTGAAGAGACTATTTCACTGTTTATTGCCACAGCAAATCAATTTGTTGTGCTATGTGGACAAGATAAAAATTAGAGTGGAGTGACATGGCTATAATTTGTGAACATTTTCTGTACCACCAGAACAGGCGTAGGTTGTCTTAGCTTGGTTGATCAAGTGTAGAGAAAAACAGATGGGCCCAAAAGTGCAGAAACACAAAGTCGTAACAAGGTTATAGTTCATGTATTATAACTTGCCTTGAGTAGAAATTATTCATAGATTACCTACAATGACATAAAATTTCCAGCATGTCAATGCAACTTAATTCGAGCTCACAGTTGGAACTACTGCAATTGCTGCTGTTGTTATTTGTGGTATGGAGGGGAAAATTTGTTGGAAAATGAATGCAGTTTGATTTCTGTTCTTTCAATTTAAAATAAGAATAGTATAACTGGCATTTTAGGGATCAGAAGGTTGACATTTTCCTGAATTTACTTTCATTTAATGAGTGACCTGATTCCATTAAATATAATAAAGTCTTTTGTTATGCTGAATTTCCTCTGACAGCTTGTCATAGATGGCTAATTAAGTGTAGTCCACATTCATGTTATCATCAGCCATACACAAAAGTGGCCTCGTGTGTAGCAAAAACAAATTTGATATAAATGTTTTTTGGACAAACATGAGAGTGTCACAAGCCCTAAGAGACAAGTATGTATATGCTTAATTATTTTTTTTTTAATTTGCATATTGCTAGCAGTCAGTATTAATTAAAAATTTAAAAGCTAAGCAAAGAAAAATATGAAATACAGTCAAGTCATGCAGGGGCAAAAAGTCTGTATTAGCCATTGAAGCCATAAAAGCATGAATGAATACATGTATGTGTGTATATACACAATATATATCAAATTATCTTGCCAGCCATCTTAAAATTCCTTATTATTCTTGTTTGCCATACAAATCCAGAATATATTAATCATATACTTAAGAAGTTATGCCAAAAATTTGAATGTAAGAAGTACTAATTTTCAGTACATATGTGCTGACATATGAGTTACATTGAGTTAATATTGATGCCAAATTACTAGATATCAAATACTTCAGGCAAATCATTACACATTTTTTTACAACAAAGTTCTGTGTATCCGAGAGAGATTTCACTTGTAATGTGCAATGCTCAGATACTACTGCACACCAATCAATTGCAACGACTTGGGCTTTCTAAAACTTCAGTTCCAAGACAGACACTGCCTTTGTGTGTCAAGTTTTTCATCCATCTCTATTAAGAAGGACCATAGAGGCTTAAAATCAATGTTTTACTCTTTGCTGTTTACAAGACATAGATTATACTTTAATTAAATAGACCTGTCTGTGTAGCAACATGCCTATGTAATTAAAATTCCCACAAATGCAATAGTCTAAAATAAAGTTTTCCTCAACCCTGGATGTACAGACAGACTGAGGAGTGGGATCACTGTGGGAATGGACCTGGAGGTTCTGGTTGATGGAAAGTTGGGTGTGAGCCAGCAGGGCCCTGGCAGCCAGGAGGGACATCCCTGTCCTGGGGACATCAGGGACAGCATGGCCAGCCAGGCAAGGGAGGGAATTGTCCTGCTCTGCTCTGGGGGGCCTCACCTTGAGTGCTGGGGGCTGTTTTGGGTGCCACAACACAAAAAAGACATTAAGCTGTTAGAGAGTGTCCAAAGGAGAGCAACAAAGATGGGGAAGGGCCTTGAGCGAAAGCCATGTGAGGAGCAGCTGAGGGCCTTTGTTCTTTGTTCAGCCTGGAGGAGACTGAGGGGAGACCTCACTGCAGTTTCAACTTCCTCATGAATCCTGATGGTGTCCTGTTGATCCTTTTCTTCTGGTCTTCTCAGTGGTGAGGGTCCCACAAAACATAGAGTTCAATGGATTAATTTATGTTCAGGCCAGTGGGAATGCTCGTCAGGTACCTCCCCCAGAGGAGAAGTTTGACACAGTCTCTTGCAACAGACTCTGGGTCTGTTGCATCACGTTGCCTGGCATGCAGTCCTCTGGTGCAAGGCCTTGGAAATGAATATGGGGGACACTTTGGGGTCTTTAATGGTTTATGGCACCTCCTCATCTGCCTCTCACATGAATGTCCCATGTATGTGGCCTTCTTGGAGTCCATCTTCTCTTACAACTGAGCCAGTTTGTTGTGAGAGAAGATGGAGTCTTGTCACACAACCAAAAACTCTCATCCTCCCTCCCCAAACCGATCCAGACCTGATTCTCAGCACAACTGCTGAGTTTGGCTTTCTTTGTGGATATATTCTTCTCCTCCCAGTCTTGTTTACTTCTCCCCAGACCTGAGATAATAGGACAATAGTATCACCTTTATCTTACCTCAAGCTCCCATAAGGTGGCTTAGCTCACAGTCCAGTTCCCATCAGGAAGCACATTCACATGGGGAGTGGGTTTTGGTGGTCACAGTTTCTTTATACAATTTTGCCATAATGGGCAAAATCCTAAATTTAAGTCTTTAACCACTGCAATTCCTCCCAGAACTGTGTGTAGCCTGAGGGATATATATGGTATTTTCTGCTGTAAACCAGGGAAAGGACCTTCAGGCATATTGCATTTATTTTAAAATATTTTTTCTGTCAGAATATCCTTCATTAAGAATTACTAAAAGAGCTAGACTCTAAAGCCTTTGTGGCTGCTTTTGGATTTCAGGAACTGAATAAGAAAAAAAGATAAAGAAATGATATTCCTGGACTAGATTATTTAGCAGAGATTTAAGGCAGAGGGACTTGTGCTCAAAAATGTCCTTGACAAAGGAGAATTGCTGAGAGTGGAGAGCAGAATGAATGACAATTAGTTACAAGTATTAAATATAAAAATAAAGATATTCAGAAGACTGTGATATATGTGATCATATTACCATAAAAGAAAAACAAATCAAGTCTTTGAGGTGGGAGAGTATGTTTGGTTGCTTCTTAAAAATCTAGACAGCCAGATGAAGCAGAAAATTGTTTGGGGCATTGTTTCTTTGGACTGCTTTAGTTTTCTGCATTCATGGGGAAAAAAAAAAGATTTTTTTTAATAAAAATGAAAGTTGAGAATATTACAAATATTCCATTGAGAAGATTTTGGAAAAAACAAGACCAAATAAACACTTGCCAAGGTCAGGTCCTGGGAGCCTTGCAAGGCAGCATGAAATGGTAGATAAAAAGCAAATAAAACTCTTCTATATTTAGCAAATAAAATCTTCTATACATATTTTTAGTAGCCTGCTTTAATCTTCCCCTAATAATAAAATCTTTACTCCAACTTTGTCAGAGACACTATGGCTGATAAATATTCATGAGTTTAAAGGAATTACATGGATTTTGTTTTAAAGTCAGTATTGAATTTGCTAATGCAAATGGCTCAGTTAATTAACTAAATGCCATCCTAAACTGAACTTATATGAAACTCTTTTGTACACTGATTGTTTTTCATGAAGAAATGATGCATATAAATCAACTTTTCCTTCTTCCATTTTAAATCATTCTTTAGTACTTGCTCTAGGGATGGTGATTTTAAACAGATCAAACTTTCTGAACAGTGGCTGTAAGAATTTCTGTTTCATGTAATCATTTTACAAGTGCTATGGAAGTGTCAGTTATGATTTATCAATAAATCTGAATTGAAGTTTGCATTTAATAGTTGTTATGACTTCAGTTATTTCTCTATTATCCAAGTCCTCCCTTGGATGATATCAAACTGCTTTCAGTCCAGTTATGCTCTGGGCTGATTGCAGTGTAGTCAGTCACTGTCACTTCTTTTCCTAATATTTGCATTTTTTTTTCAGAAATGGAATGGTTAAGAGGAAGCTGCTGCTTGATTTGCATTTAGTAAGCAAAGAAATTCATACAGAAAGCTTCCTCAGTTCTTCATACAGAATACTTCATTTTTCTCTATGCAAACAATTCTGATTTTTTTAAAACGTGACACTGTCAGCTATCCTATATTTGAAGCCTATTTTCATGTAGTGCTTTGTATATCTAAGTGATCCTCCCAAGGGGGCCATACAAAAATAACAATTTTGAAAGTCTTCACAGATATCCCACCACATACTTTTGCTCCTCTTTATTGCAACTACCTATATCAGGATAGATAAATTTTAATCCACTCAGATTTCTCAAAATAAGGTCTGTTTATAAGTGCTGTCCTCTTTGAGTTTGTTGAGGTAGATAGCAAGAAAAAGAGGTACTTTAGTATTGGAGGAAGAAACTGACATATTTCCACTGCTGTTAAAATGATGGGATTTGGGATTTCTTTGCTCTCCATTTACCACTAAGAAAATTCTTCATATTCTTTTTGGAAAAATTGCATGTTGGAGAGATGCATGTCCTCATCTGTATTCTCAAATATCTGGGTAATAATTGCATTATTTTCTCTCTAGTCATTTCAGGTAAACAGGGAGAGAGGTTGATTTGTGAGAGAGAAGTGATGTTTGAAATCAGGAATCAGTCACTTGAAATATAATAAGTATGTCATTTCAGTGGGTTTCCTTTTATTTATAATGATGCCTAACTAGTAATATGTCATCAAGTTAATTAATTTGCAATAGCATTTCTGACTTCTGCAAAACTATTCCCCAATATTTGATATTCCTTACTTACTGTCTCTACCTAATTAGTTTCAACTTTTTCATTTTGAGCACTGTTCTTGAGTTAAAAGATTGAGCTGTAACTCTACAGCCATTATTTTAATTGATACTGCATTAATTGAATCTACTTTCTGGATATTCATAAGAATTAAACACAATAGGCAAACAGAATATTATTTTACATCAGGTGACATACTTTATAAAAATTATTCCTCCCTTTATACCTGTTATCATAAGAACTGATATTCCTTTGCATCTGCAGAGCTCTAATTCTTCCCGTAGTGCATGCACACAACTGTGTGCAGACTGAAAAATAACAATATAAAGCTCAAATTAGAAATAGCAGTGGAAAATTGGAACAAGGGAAATGATCAAGGTGATATAAACTGCCAATATGAGCTTAGGTAAGGTTTGGCACCAAAGTAATCAGATTGGGGTAGGGGTAGAATCAGCATAGTACTGTGTTGTTTAGGCTACTTGTGGGGTAAAATCATGCAAGAGATCAGGTTCAGATGGAACAGAAGCAAACAATGCAAGTAATTTTAAAATTCATAAGGAGAAGAAATTAAAATACTTAGATGAAGACCTAGGTTTTGAAAGTATGCAATTGTTCAAATGTCAGATATCCTCATGTTTTAAGAGATTTTTTGTGCTGGCAGTTTTTTTGTGATTTTTTTTTGTGTGTGTGTGTGTTTTAAAGAAATGAGTAAAATTTAGAATAAGTAAAATTTAATATATGGGAAATGGTCTGATAGTTTCAGATTAAAATAAAATTGAATATTGTGAAGTTCAGTATCAGTTGGTAAAATTAAGCTCTTCTGCTGTTTTGCCATTTAGAGCTTAAATCTTTCCCATTATTCTTTCACTAAGCTTCCAATTAATCTTACTTAATTAGCACTTGAACTAAAGTACAAAATATTAGATGTATCACATGCTTTGAGATTAATGTTTTGACACTTAACATTGAAATTATATTGTCCTTTGATGTTGAACTCAGATTTGTTTTCTTTGAAAGTATCATCCATGTTTTTGGTGTTTCCACTTGCAAATTTATTTCACATCTTTGGTTGCAAACCAAGGGGTATTGTCAATGTCCATCTGTTGTGAAATAAGGCAAAGTTGAAAATGTTTGATTTGTACTGAAAGGGATAACCCAGATTTTTAGAAAAATGTTCCAACTGAAGTTAGTTTTATTCAATTCATTTTTTTATTTGCACCCTGTCTTCCTTGCCAATCTGTAGCACTGCTTCATCAAGCCTGTGTCAGTCCTAGGCAGACCCTGGCGAAAGCAATTCATGTTTGCCCTGTTTTCACTCTGCTGCTGGTTTTGCCTTATGGCCACTGTTCCTATTGGTTGTCACTCTCAGAAAAGAACTTCAGCCACCATCTGATAAAACTTGGCAGTCTTTCTTAAGTAGGAGGGAAAGACATGAGATACCAAAGGGAATGAAAGTAAATAAACACTGGAATGTTACCCCAAGACAACAAGTGAATAAAAGGAGGATGGGGCCCAAAGCAAAAACATAAAAGAGAGCATTGAAGTGGGACACTAGCTGCTGCTCATTCCTCCCTGGAGGCATCCAAGAACTTCTACCAACTCATTCAGAAAGCCCAGAAACACCAGCTGTGGGACTGTTGTGGCTCCCACCAGCACTGGAATCCCACCTCAGGGGTGCATCTCATGGAGCTGTGAAGAGCAGGCTGGAAGGACTGTGAGTAAAACAGTAGGGAAGATCCTGGAGGGCCCCTCTCCACATGTACTCCTCTGCCACAGGAAGGGCATAAATCTGAACAGCCAGTCATCATGTCCATGTCCATTACTCCGTGGAGGTTTTCCAATTTGTGCTTCTGGTGAGCTGCAGAATTAGCTCAGGAAACAAGCTGTCCCCCAGGAGACAGTCTGCAACAGTACCTTGGCTTGATAGGCAGACTTGTAATTACCTTAAACTCATCAGGCTCTAATTTGATTAGCCAGCTTGACGGCTTTATGCCAGACCTTACAAAAAACCCCAAACAAACCACAATGAGCTGGCAAATGAAATCCCTGATAACCAGAATCTAAGGCTCTGATTCCCACAAAATGACATGTGACACATTACTTGTGTTTTACAAGGAATTGCCTTGTTAAACACTTACCTGTAGCCCTAACCTGAGTTGGTGAAAGTTTTTTATTTATTTGCTGTTGTTCTTTTTATCTCTGTGGTAAAATTAGATGACACTACCATATATAATTAACTGATTTAATAGATTTCTTTATTTTTATATTAAAAATATTGCAATCCTATATTTGTGCTATAATTTTAGAACAGGAGACAATTTGTAAGAAGAGGCTGCATTTATTTAAATTACAGTTTACCTCTCATCATGGGTGGGGAAAAATAAATATTTTGAAAACAGTGGCTGAAGTACACCCTGTCACCAAAACTTAATAGTTCATCTTCTGCTACTCTGGATGGATTATGCCTTAGGATATAATTGGTTACTTCCCCCTTTCTCTTCCTCTCCTCAAAACCTCTACAAATTTTTTTTCTCTCTCCAATATTACACCCAAAATACGTGATTAATGTTGATTGGAAACAGATTAATTTAAATTTCAGATATTCAGAAGTCAGCTTGGATTTTAATCTGCCTATGACTACCTATTTTCTTTCAGTTGTATTTCTGTGGAACTTATTTACATTAATATTAAAACTAGTAAACATTAGAGATTAACATTCAAAAGTTGTAAGAAAGATGAAACCAATCTTGTATGAAATTAGGCCAAGGTCTGCATAAATTTTGAGTTAACACATAAGGGAAATGTATGCATTTTTAATTGTTTTCTTTCTTTTCTGGGGCCATTCTGGAAAAGCAGATTTTTAGATTATATATTATATATATAATAAATTCTATTAAAACATATTTTTAAATTGTATTTTAAAATATTAGGAAGATAGTAAAAGTAATTTGTTTCATGGATGTTCATCATTAAATAGGATATTAAGAGGTGTTTATAACCAACAATGAAGGCAATGTAATATATGGCAAACCAACTTCTTGAATTACAAATACCCCTTGCATACAGTCTAAAAAATCACATGCAGTGATTAGATAATTATTTTAGTACCTACAAATCAATATTCTCACAGAAAATTTTTAAAGAAATGTACATGTCATGAGACAGTTGTGCTCCTTGCATTCTCCCAGCAGCTGGTGGCTTGGCTTTAGTATACTCATTGCTTACATGACTCTGAGCCTGGATTTATTGTTTTCTGAAAAATTTCAGGGATTAGGAGTACAGGGCACTAATACTTCTGTAGCCAGGCAATATGATAGTGGTGCTACCATTAAAGCTGCTTAACTTTACAGGGAATGTATTTTATATTTTGTGTCACAGAAATCTCATGTTTTGCCACTTTTAAGAGGGTTACTTTGGTAAAAATTATGCTTTAAAAAATGAACCTGAGGAAACCTTACTTTTCATGATCTGGAAAACTAACCACATTTCTTGGCTGATTTTACTGATGAACCTCTATAGTTCTGGATCTGCCCATGCCCTATATTTGCTGCTTTGTTGTTTTTTGGGTTTTTGGGTTTTTTTGGAATGTACAGGTGGTTTCTCCCCTAGGATATGTTTGCAATGTTGCCCATGGTGTGGAGTTGTAACACCTCACCTCTCTAGCTGTAGAAAACAGTCTGAGAAGGACAGCATGGAGCTTTGTTGTTGGCTCATTTATTGCAGCCTGTTCCTAAATTTACTCCAAGTGCTTCAGAGATGGATTTGAACTCTGCCATTCACTGATTCTTAATTTCTAATATTGTTGGCATAAAAGAATGTGCTTAGTTAAAAATCTGACTGCTTTGAATGCAAATCAGAAAACCAAGTTGCCTGATCTGAATTGAGGATATATTTCTTCATTATTTTTCTTCACTGTGTGCATCTGCTTATGCATCTATGGATCCAGTAGGCAACTCTAGACACCTCATAAGAAAACATGCTTATAAATATCTATATTTAAGAGGTCAATAAAGGTTAGCTATAATTCAAGTGATCAATTTTTAAATTTTTTTAAAAATAATTCAATAATTTTAATTTTTTTCCTGATTAGAAATTGAGCTTTAAAACAATTACTATACTGAAACAACATTTTTTTGCTAAAAATACTGAAAAGCCTGATGGTAAAGTTTGGTTTTTTAAACATTTTATTTTAAGTTTCAAGATACCTGCCTTAATAATTTGATTGTTAGGTCTACCTTCTCTTTCTCTTCTTCAAGTATATAAAATTTGTATTTTAACATTTTATATAAATGTATATATGTGTAGCATTAAACTGTTTTCTAGTTTGTGGTTTTTTTCACTAAAAAATGGCTTCTGGTATTTTTTCAGGTGTCCAAAGATCTTCCAGAAAAACAGAAAGAAATAGAGATTCTGCTAAAGGATTTTGTTGAACTTGATCAACAACTAAATCAGGTGATATTGTGGGTAACACCTGTCAGGAACCAGCTAGAGCTTTACAACAAAGTGGGCCAGCCAGGAGCCTTTGATATTAAGGTAAATTTTCCTCCAATTAAAAAAAGCATTGGAGTACTTAATGGTCAAAAATTCAGTTGCAACATCAGGTATATAGTGTTTATTAATGATGTAATTTTGAGGCAGAAGTCAGAAATAGTTCCCAGAAGTTCAAAGCTCTATGAATTAAGGAAACATTTTATTCTTTTCTGTTGAATGGTTTCTAGTGAGAGGGCTGATTAGAACTAATGGTTCCAAGATGATATATGAGTATAACCTATTATTTTTGCCATATTATATACATGAAAAAATAACCCCAAAAGTCAGTGCATCAAATTTTAATATAAAGTGAACTAAAATTCATTATAGCAGTGTTGAACCATTAAAGCTATTTCATTAAATCTATTATGACTATATGAAAATCAGAACATTTAGGACCATAATGCAATTCTGATTTTGCAAGGAAATATATTTAAATGCACAGATAACACTCCAGAGTCAATAAAGGAGAAAATCTAATAACTGTGAGAAAAATATTTGTAATCGGATCTTTGATATATATTTAAGTATAAAAAAAATATGCCTGTGTACGGATTGACTGAGGCTAGAGAAATTAAGGGTGAAAAATACTGTCTAGAATCAACTGTCCTGCTGAATGTACACTTAGATCCTTTGGCCTTGCTCTTTATCTATGCATACATGGTCTTCAAATAAACTGAGGAAATTTTTAAAGTACAATATATAAAGTACAATATATCATCAAAATCTCTGAGGTTATGGTTTATAGTAACTCAGCATCTTGTTCACATAGGTGAAGATTAAACAAAGAGCTTTGTTTTGTATCAATTTGATCATGCAATTTTCAGTGTAAAATGAAGAAAAATATAAACATTGCAAATTTTCTTCTCTTGCAAGAAATGGAATAATACCTGCTCCTGAAGATGCATGGTTTTGCAGAGGTTGTTTATTAAGTTTACTTTAACTTAGTTTCTGCTAAGGAACTGGTTTAATGCCCAAACACTTTCTAAGCAATGCAATCACATTATAAAAAACACTGAATCTCAAGTCCTGTTGCAGTCCTATAATTGACAGAATGAGTTCAGAAATAGCATTTGTTCCCTTTCTAAAGGATAAAATTAGTGTAGCTTTTTGCAAATGTCATTGTATGTTCTGAATGACTGATGGAATTTTGGTTTCAAGAAAACTCCTTATTTCATGTAGTTTAACAAAAATTTTTAGGTGATTCAAATATTTTTCTATTTTGTTCCTGTATTTCTAGAATGATTCCACCATTGAATTTTTATATAAAATGAAAATAGGGCAAATTTCTGCAAAATATAGGACTATAGTTTTCCATATTTATTGTAAGTTAAATGTTCTACTTGGCTCTTCCATCTTGTGGTGATGTGACTAGACAATTTCAGAAAAATGGTCTAAAGAACAGGAAAAAAAATTAAAAATCTGTAGTCCTGAAATGGAGGGAGGAAGTCATGTATGCCCTGAGAGGTGGGAGGACAATGAAGAGTTCCAAAGAAAGTCAAATATCCTTTCTCTCTGTGAAAGACTCCACCATATTTCCTCCACAGATAAATTTATATCACTTTCCTTTTTATCGCTTTTTTTTCCCTTTATATCACATTTTTAGAGTGACCAGTTTTGATTGTAGACAGCTGTGATTGTATGAACTCTAAGGATTATAAGGACCACTACTATTACAAGGACTGTAATCATTTGAAGTGTATTTGCTTCTTATCTGCATTTTATCTATGTGGATTGCTTTTAAAAGCCATAGATATAACTTCTCTAAGATGTTAAATTAGGTTTATCCAGACTGTAGGTTTCTTTAGATAGAGAGACGTTTTTACATTTAAGACACTTTATTAATTATCTCTGAAGGCAGATTATATCCTTAGAACCTTTTTTTAAGATTTAACAGAGTAAGACCATTAATAACTACAAAACTTATTAAGAATAAGTAGATATAATTTAGGAAAGCAGCCTATTCTTGACAGTGTTGAACTTTACACTCCACTTCAAACATGCACATCAAAATACACATAAATATAAACATTTCAACATGGTTGAAATGTTTATATTTATGTGTATTTTTAAATTGATATCCTAATTGCAATTTAATTTAATTTAAATTGCTATGGTTAACGTGTACCTTTTAAAAAGCAAAGGTCTGTATCCTACCTATGGAAAGGATATGTCTTTTTCTCTGGAATTCCTAGATGCTGTATAAATATTCTACAACAATTTAAAAGCCTTCACCAATATCCAAAGAACCTGAAGTATCTCCTACAGGATTTTGTAACTCCTTTTCTCAGAAACAAGAGTGACACTTATGATCACCTAGTAGAATGAAAATCATAGTGATAATATTTTTAGAAAAGAGACTGGATACAAAATTTTACAAATATTCTTTTTGGACATTCCAAAAGCTTGGAAGCTATGAATTAGAAGTTTAAAACTCGACATCACACTTGTAAATGTAGCACTGGAGTGGAAAAGACCAGATTTATGTAATTCCTCAGGAAAACCAGACTCTTTTGATTATAGGATTTGATATAGTGTCTTGCAAATTTTAATTTTAATTTCACTTGAGACATTGTCTGCTATGAAATTTCTGTCAATGTTCTTCATACTCTTACTAAGCCTGCAAGGTAAAGTTCTCCTTTCTCCTCAGCCATTAAGTCTTCTCCCTACTCTTTTGTTTTCTAAGTTGTTTTTTCAGAAAAAGAGTGCAAAAATTAACATAAGCAGGTATTAAGGATTGCAGGGTCAATAATTTCTAAAAGCCAGAAAATTGAGTGTTGGAAATTTTCTGACCTCAGAAGCAGGTTGAAATAAACGATAAGAACATATGGGGGTGGACAGGTAGAAGACAAAGAGAGTGTGGATATGTGTTTATTTTAAATGTATGGCTGGTGTGTCTTTAGCTTGTTAGCACTATTATGTTGAAGTAATATGCCTATTTTAAAGCAAGATTCTTGCATTTTTATTTATATTTAGCAAATTTCAATTACAGAAATTTTTGGTAGCTGAAATTCAAAATTGATACAAAAAGTGAAGAGCATCTGAAATACCAATTATCAATATTCTGAAAGAATTTTCCAAAATACAGCGATTTATTTCTCTCAAAACCATAGCAACCTTTGCTTCAGACATGAAAGTATAATGATAACTATCATTGAATTTTCTTCTTTTATCAAGGGGTATAATAAATGTAGGTCCTTATCAGATAATCTGATTTAACCTTTTAAACAATATTGATCTATATAATACATACATAATGAGTATATAAAGGAGAATGTCTGGGAATTTCACTTTTACAACTTACATTGATAACTTTTAATTTCTCTGAATTAATACCAGTTTAAAAGTTCATAAACTGGTATTTATGAATATATAAATAAATATATTTTTTTTATCCACGTACCTGCAAAAATCAGCTATTTAAAAGAGATGAGAAGTCCCTTAAATTTGCTAAGAAGAAAAGTTAAATAAAATCTCCAGCAGTGTTAACCTTTAATGGTGGCACAAAAGTAATTCTATGAGAGTAAAAAGGGTGCAACCAAAGGCAAAATTATTACATGTTGTTACAGAGAACTTGACAAAGCAAGACTTTGAAGACACAATATATAATTGGGCTTGGCTACAGGTAGAGCAATTAGAATCCTTCCTATACCTCTTAAAAATTCATCTCTGCTAGTAATTATGAAGTGCCCAGGACCATTTATTGGTCTAGATGTTGACTGGTGCAGCAGAGTTTGCATCCTTTCAGCAACAATCCCAACTCCCCCAAGAACAGAGTTGCATCCAAAGCTCCTGTTGCTGCATCTGTGGCTGGTGCTAATCCCTGACCATGCGTGGGCATTGCCTCAGACCTTGTGGTTTGTCCCATGCTGGAAGCAAAGCTCACAATGTAATAGTGTGGGTAGTTATGCTGAATAACTTGAGCATATGCCCTCTCCCTTTTTAGTTCATTACTTCTGTCACCATATAAAAATCAGGGAAGGATGAAAATTAGTTATACTAAAATAAAAATTGTTAAGATTTAATTATTGAGATGTGTCTACTCAAATTAAGGTGCAAACAGGATCATATGCTGAAGTCAAAAATACAGATTTTATTTAACTGTAAAATGTGAGGTAGAGAGATAGAATGAAATAGAAAAGAGAGGGGAGGGAGAGAGTGAGCAAGAGGAGGAGACAGAGATGAGTTGAGCAGAAGATAGCACCACCCATGGATCCAACAGTGTCCTGTTGGTCTTCCTTCACCATGGGCATCTTGATGGAACTTGGGGGCCCCAAGCACATTTAATACTTTTCACTATTTAAAGACTCTCGCAACCAAAGGAATTAATGTTTGTTGGCCAAATAGTTCATGGTTCCAGATGCTTAATACCTGTTGTTTCCTACACTTCAATCCCAGGTTTAGTAAAAACATACATAGACAGACATGCTCTTTCCTACTTCACAGTAATGCAATTAGAAACCAGAAGAATTGAAGGTGCAGACATAAAGAGGTTGGACAAGTCCAGCATGTTCCTTGGTCGCCCCTGTGGAGTAACACCTTGTGGTGACCAAGGTACATACCAGGTCACTTCGTAGTCCTACAATCCCTGGAACGTTCTGTCATTTGAGGTTTTGGGCAACATCTTAGCTTCTAAAGTATGTACAAATGTCAGCTTTAAAAGCAGCAAAAAATGTTGAGAAAAATGTGAACATTATTAAATTGTAGAAACAAACTTTTTAGATATTCAGTCCCAGAAAGCATAATGTACTTTGCAACAGCATTTACTATAAAATATATCTCCTGCTGATTTTTTTTCCTTTCAGCTCATTCTGCTGTCATAACTCTACACTTACCTCAAAGAATTACAGTATGGCTCAGTAAACTCTAATATATTTTATGCCATTATGATTTGTCTTCATAATTTTCTTGGCCAAAATTTAGAGGCTGTAGTGCCACAATTAGGACCCACACCCTCAGCTTTAATAACTCATTTCTCAATACGTAAGAAATGTATGTATTGAATAAGAGTAGAGAAAGGATTCTTCATTCTCAGGATGTAGAAAACCTCTGTACTAGTGTTTGCTTCCCTTATTATTTTCATCCTTAATTACAGTTTTGTTCTATAAACTGTCAACAATATATATATTTTTTTAAATTTAAGAAACTATCCAAATAAATCAACATTGAAGTGCATATTTGCAGGCTACAAATGTAAAGTATTAAGGTAGATCTTTGTTCTTTTTGTTGAATATTTTTTCACCACATTGATGTGATCATTTCCAATAATAGCATAATATGTAGACTGCACCTGTGAAATACTCATGTATATGCATGGGGAAGGCATGAAATCTACATCTATAAGAGAGTCTTGACTCCTCTGCTACTTGTGAGCACTGGAATGCTTCCAGGTTTGCAGTTTACCATCTTCTCATGCATGTAGAATATATTTCATAATGTGTCTTTTATAACTCCGGTTTCCCAAGCTTGACAGTATGTCTGTCTGGGTTTGTTCTTTGACCTGAGTTTACCCTCATTCTGATAGCTATTTTGCATGATTTAGTATTCATACTTCACAAACTTAGATGGTATCATCATGAATTTTCAATTTTACGAAATGGTGCCAAGGAAATAGTACAACAGTTGTTTACATTACAGGATGGAAAAAGATTGGAGTAGTTAACAGAACAGCTCTGTTTACAATACAGCTTCTGCCAGCATTGGTATCTGAGCTGTGGGTGTTGCAGCCACAGTCAGTAGATGCAGCCATGGCAGGAGAACCTTTCACCAAAGACAGGGTGAAGCTAGCTCTTACTATGTCATTGTTTTTTACATGCTGGTATTTTTTTTTCAATTAGTAACTCCTCTCAATGCTGTGTAATGTATACATTACACAGTCAATGCAATCAATCTTGATTTTCCTGTCCCTGCTTTCAATTTATGTTGATCAACTTTATTTTTCTTAGCTATTTTTCTTCCTCTGCCAATAAAAAAATCCACAGCTAAAGATGTGTATTTTCTAACTTCTGCACATTCAAATACCATGGTTTTGCTGGTTGTATTGCCACAATCTTTATTCATATAAATAAACCTAGGAAGTGATGGCTGCTTTTCAACTCTTAATGCAACCATATCCCCTCAGTGTAAACCTGAGGCTCTGCAGGATAACATGGGTGATATGAAATACTGTCTGTCAGGGAAGGAATTTTGACATGAGGAAGTTTTATTTAGCATTTTCAGATCTGCCTGGTTCCTGACCCTAACAGCACTATCTCCCATTTTGTCTTGCATCTTGGGCTCTCAAAGGGTAGCCTTGCTTCTTTCAAGTCTGTGGCAATTTCGCAGTACTTTGATATACATTTCCCAGGGTACTTTGGCCATATTTTGGGCAAGAAATGTGTGGGATATCCATCTAACAGCAGGAGATAGCAGATTTAACAGCAGAGAAAGCTCTGTAGCAATTACTGAAGTGTGAACATCCATGAACTTCTAATAGGATGGTCTCTACCTTCCCTTTTAACCTAGACACCACTGAAAAACATTTTGCCAGTTTGTTTTGGGTTTTTTTTCTCCAAAAATATTAATATTAAAAAGAGCCTCTAAAACAAGCCCAAAAATATTGCTGGGCTATTAAGATATTATATGAAACATTTATACGAAACATTTAAAATTCCAGCATGCAGTATGGCAACCCTGAAGCTGACTTTGAACAGTCAACCATTTGTCATCTCTGAGATATGCATAGCAATTGTATAGTTGGTTCAGAGAAAGGTCAGAAGATACTACTCTGGTCATCCAGTCAGACCTGCTTTATAAAGTCATCCTTTCTGTTTTCTGCCTTATTTTCTGCTTGAACTGCAACACACCTCTCTCAAAAATAATAATTAAAAAATCCCAGATGAAACCAAACCAGCCAAGACTGTTTCTAATTTCCACATATGGACAGTCATCCACATCTCCTGGTAAATTACTTCAACGGTTGAGTTAAAAACCTGCACATTTTTCCTCAACTGAGTTTATTTAGCTCCATCTTTTTGTCACTGCTTTGTTTGACAAACTAGAGAGAGGTCCAATACTGTATTAATATACAGTACAACTAAACCCTGTTTGTTCACCATCAGTACTGTTCAAATTCAGACAAGTAAGCAAATATGGAGTATCTAATTAGCATAAGTTCAAAAAACAAATATTGTAGTGGTCAAAGTAATAATTTTTTGGTCCCTAAAGGGTTATCTTTAATCACAAGCTTTTTTTTGGCTAAGTCAGGTAATCAGAGTCTAAGTAGGTGGTAAATGTTGCTATAATGGAAGTTATAGTCACTTCTTCGTTGTCTCTTTGATGGAACATTTAAGGACATACATGAGCGCTTTGAAATGTTTATTCTGATCCAGTCATCCAGATTTAATATACTTAAACCTTTTAGGGATACGTTATTCTGAACATGTGGATATAGACCTATATTTTACACTTTGAAACAGCCTTGCCTACGGCATCAACAATCTGTGGAGCTCCAAAGTTATGGCTCAAGGAAGTTGTGCAAATACTGACCTTTATATCATCTTACTGACTGTTCTGTTGAGATTTGTTTACTTCAGTAGCAAGAAAAAAAAGGGGGAACTTGGAAGTGATGCTGCTCTAGTTGACATCATAAGAAAATACCTTCAGAATATCTAACCAACTTTTTTTCTAGATTTATCCCAGTTTTCTTTTTCCTCTAAATATTTATTTCTGGATAGTCCTGTTCAATCCCAATTCTGTGTATGACAGGACTCCAAGTCATTGAAAGTTTTGATTAGAGATTCCCAGATGTCTTGCTTACAGGAACAACCCTAGAAAACTTCAAGTCATGGTTAAATTCATGCTGTATTTTGAAGAACAGAGTGAGAATAATGGGGTTTTCTTAAGTGTATAAAAATCAGAATGACTGGATAAGACATATCAGAAGTAAAATCTTTCTTACTACAACCTACTGCAACTGTGACTAAGATAAAATTAACATTTTGCAATCTGTTACAGTCAGATTGCACTTTTTAAATGTAGTCCATGCAACATTTGTGGTGTGCTAAGGCTTTAGAAAAATACTTTAAGTGGGAATTAAAAGCTTTTTTACAGCCAAAAAATAAATCCAACTTCTTTCTAATATGTACATAGTATAGATGCTTTATTGTGTTGTGATGTAATCAACAAGATACTATTAGCCAAAAACAATTTTAGAAACTCAAATATGTAAAGAATGAAAAGTATGTTGTCTAGTAAGCTAAGAAAAGCTTACAAATTGGCTAATGCTTATTAGATTTTAGTTGCTCATAAATTTTAGCTGTTACTGTGGATTATTTGTTTATTTTTTAGTGCTTGAAATCTAAGGGTCAGTATTTTTTTGTAAAGTCAAACAGTAAAAGTCTTCTGAAAAATTTTAAATTTCTTCAGCCCTGATCAATTAGCAAAATAAAACTTCTTGTTTTCTTTTGCTCCCCGGTTGTGCAGTCCAGAAACACCTTTGTTAACCTAGAAAAGAAGTATCTAGAACCTCTGATGTCTTTCATTACTGGTAGCAAGCTTCATTTAATAACATTTTCAATTTTTTTTTTCTCCATCTATAACATTTTACGTTTCTGAGGCAATGAGATTTTATTTAATTAATTCTTGCTTCAAATACACAATTTTGAAAGAACAAAAAGACTTCAGAAGAAAATGAACAGTAATATTTTAGTGCTTAAAGGAGCCCTGGAACATATTCTAAACTTGCCAAGGATTTGTGTACTTTAATTTTGAGGTTTGACTAGTGCAGCCCAGCAAAGAAAGGATTAATTCTATACACTATACATGCTATATTTTAAATGCCATTTCACCTTCTTAGTTATCTACTAGATTCTTAAAACCTGTACTTTTAGATTGGAGAAATAATCTTAAATTAGTGGAAAAAGTCCATTAACTAGTTTGGGTCAAAGTGTACGTAAAACAAGAGCTTTTTTATCTCTGACTTTTTCTTTTCTTTTATTTTCTTTTCTTCTTTTCTTTTCTTTTCTTTTCTTTTCTTTTCTTTTCTTTTCTTTTCTTTTCTTTTCTTTTCTTTTCTTTTCTTTTCTTTTCTTTTCTTTGTTCTTGGCAGCAAAAGCAGAAAGTGCACACCAAACTTCTTATGAGGAAAGTAATTAATTAATCAAATTAAAATACATATATTTTATAAATAAATTAAAATACAGATATATAGAGAAATTAATTAAATTAAAATACAGATATTTACCCAACCTTACTCCATATTCCTCTCTGTCTGGTTGAACAAGCTGCACAGTTTAGTAAAGGCACACATCAAGTAAATGGTGTTTAGATTTTCTTCTTTTGCATTTCTGGACTTTATTTTAATAAGTTGCATATTACCATTGTATACATTTACATGTGGTTCATTTACATTTAATATTTTCACAAATCCTTTGCCACTGCAATGATTTACTATTTTTAGCATAAAATGGCCTGGGGTGCTCAGCTTGATTCCTGCTCCCCTGCTGTTAAAAGAGGAGCTGAATCTGCTCTGTTCCAACCTGAGGAGACAAGCCCATCCTTCAAGTTCTACAAACCTCAGTGGCCGGTGCTCCTTTCCTCTGCAGGAGAGCTCAGGATGTGTGGGATGGAAGGAAGGGGATGCGGAGAGGGCACAGAGGAGAGGGAGGTGGTACTGCCTGCTGCTCCTCCTCCTCCCTGTTGAAAGCCCTTAGGTGTCATCATCCCTCCTTCTAATCACAGGAAAAAGTTAAAGCTGCACTTTCTGGGAAGTCTTTCTGGTCTTTACTTCAGCTCTGCCATTTTCCCTGGAAAAGTTTTCAGGGTGATTGTGACAGATTTAGGTCATTATAGATGTTGAGGACATGGAAAGGACGGACACAAATGCAATTCTCATTTAAGAAATGGATGGAGAAATGATACTTCTGGATAGAAAGTGAGTTGGTGGAATGCAGAAATTCATGTTTCTACTGCTAGCTCACTGAAAACTCTGCTGACCCTCTCAAATCATCTTCACCAGACAATATAACAAACCACTTTATATTTTCCAGCCACCTTTGACTCTAAATCCTCTTGCAATCTCAATGGTCCTTTCTCCCTGCTTACTCAGTTTCCCAATCTTTTCCCTTTACTCCCTCCTTACCTCTGGGTCATCACTCACTCCTCCTGTGCTCCTCTATACTTGAGTCCTTTTCCAAGGAATATACTGCCTTGATTTTTGCTTATACTGCTTCAAACTCTTTCTGAGTGTAGAATTTATCTCTGTTTACTCTCTGTGGTTGTCACTTTTCCTATATTTTGAATAGCATAATGAGTTTATTTTTGGCAGATAAAAACTGACCATCCTTAACAAAAAGTGAATAACCTTTTATTTTTAAAAATTAACATGCATTTGGATTTTGTCTTTGATAACTTTGAATGACAATAAGAAGGCTGTCAACTCTTGTCAGTCACTTCAATATATACTTAACAATCTTAAGTTAGAACAGAAGAGAAGAGCAAGGCTGAGGAGTAGCAAACCTAATTCTAGATAAATAAAAGAAAATTACTCCACAGGAGAGAATGAAAATGCCAAGTGGACATTGCTGTATTTTTCATTCATCAGTGATCATTTGTCAGATGTTCTTGGCAATTTGGGCTCAGATAAGTTAGATTTTTACACTTTACTCATTTTTTTACCTTTTCATTTTGCTTACACATGTTTAAAGGAATAGTTTTAAATACAATAACAGGTAGTTTAGTTTGTCTATACGAGCACATTAGGAATATGTACCTCAGAGATCTGTCTCATACTCTGGCATCAGTGCCTGATTTGGCAAAAGGCTGAACTGGGAAAACCTCTGATGATGACATTTAAACCATCTATATCTTGATATTCTGTGCCTAAATCTGTTATGGCTCTTCCCTGAAATTTTCTTATGGGAATTCAAGGAGCAATCCAATCTATGTTTTGCTTGTGAGCTTTGAGCATTTAAACAGTGTGTCCAAATCTCTTCTGAAGAATTCTATTCCAATTGCAAGAATATTAAACAATATTTGCTGCAGGTGGCTTGTAAAAATACAGCAAAACTTTCCTAATGAGTAATCCTTTTAAATTTAATATATAACAGAATTTGCAGCCATAAGGATGGATTGCAAGCACTGTGTCCCAGCATCTCAGGAAGTTAAAGATTTTTGAAAGGTGATCAAGTATTTGATGTGTAGTAGTAGTACTGTTTTTATTGGAAATAATGGATAATAAATCAAGATGTGATTTCATTGTTGAAAGCATAACCTTTTAGAAGTGTGGGTGAGTTAGTTAGAAGTTAGTGAGCTAGTACCTCAGCTTTGGTTTTTGGCTTCCTCCTTGTACTACTGATAACAGCTCAGGCACTATTCAAAGTGTTCTTAATATAAATAAACAAATAAATACAAAAGCAAACTTAGAGAACTGACAGGGCAGTTTATCAAGGCTAGAGTGAAGTTAATACCAAAACTGTAGTTTGCTTCAGTGTAGTTATGTTTTCTAAGATAAGAAATTCCCTCTCCTATTCAACAAAACACAGTTTTCTAACATTCTCATTATCTTTTTCATAAGTTACATTCTTAACAGTAAACATTCTATCTCTTCAAAACACAGTTCTTGAAAGGTCTTGGATATATTCTTGATAATAGCATATTATTTATGAAACAGTAACTCTTCTTTTGTAAGATTATACTTTTTATTTCTACTGATCACAAGCAATTTAAAATACTGGAATCTGAAGAGGAGCTCATTCAAATGAACACTTAAAGCTGCATAAGGTCCTATTAGTTTTGATTTCATTTGCTTTAGGTTGATTGCTATGTAATAAATACTAGAAACAGGAAATGTATGTCTTCATAGTTTTTTGTACATTGGAAATGATACAAAATTTTCATACCTGATAGATATGTAAATGTTTGATTTTGCTGATATCATTTTAGATGATATTTGAGCAAAAATTGGTTTATTTTTCACTTGCTGATTCAAGTTAAAATTGAAATTTATGCCTAAAGTGATCTTAGTTCTTTCTCACACTAAAATTAGTGATAATGTGGAAATCACTCAATCCTGTTGCAGATTTTGTGCAAAACTTCCAAGCAAAGGCAGCTTTGACATAGGGTGCAGTGCTGTAAAGCTTAACTCTTGTGAGATGCTCTTGTTAAGAGAGTCAGTGTTTTTCACTGGAAAAATTATGCAATTCAAGAGGCTTGGCAGGGCAAGTGGGAATACTTTCTAAGGAGTTGTTGTGGGTTAATGATGGCAGGCAGCTCAACCCCACACTGCTGCTTGCTCACCACCTGCCCCCTCCGTCCCGACATTCCCAGTGGGATGGGCAAAAGAACCATAAGGGCAAAGATGAACAGACTGGGGGCTTGAGATAAAGACAGTTTAACAGATGAAACAAATCTGCCCATGCAAGAAAAGCAAAGAAAGAATTCATTCACCGGTTCCCAAGGGCAGGCAGGTGTTCATCTATCTCCAGGAAAGCTGGGCTCATTCATGAGAAACAGTTACTAGGAAAGACAAGTTCTTTTGCTCCAGATGTCTCCGTTTCATCCTTTATTGCTGAGCACTAGGTTTGGGCTGGGATATCCCTTTGGTCAGCTGGGGCTGGCATCTGTGTCCCCTCTCGGTTTGCTGTGCACCTCCAGCCTGTTTGCTGGTGGGGCATCATGAGAAACAGAGAAGGGTTTGGGGTTGTGTCAGTGCTACTCAGGGACAGCTAAAAGGTGCCTGTGTTATCAACACTGTTTTCATTGTAAATGCAAAACACGGTGCCATCCAGGCTGCTGTGAGGAAAGTTTGGTTCATCCCAGCTATGCCCAACACATCCATGTAAGCCTGGGCCCAGCTGAATAACATTTGCTTACTAATTAATTTCATTCTTTGTAATAAGAGTTTTCTTTTTTCCAGATGAAATCAATGGTTGTGATTCTAAAAAGATTGACTTCTGAGAGCATACTTATTTATGGAAATTAAAACAAAAGGTGCTACCTACCACTCAGAGAGTGGATATAACTTCTCCATTTTCATTTGCAAACCAGGCAGTTGAAAATGAGCCAGTAGCATTCTTACCATATTATATGAACATAAATTATATTTACTGAAATCTACCTCCACTTCTGCTGTTGAATGTACTGGAGCAGTCTTTGCCGCTCCTTCCAGTGAAAATGTTGGAAGCTAAATGGTAGAAATACATCCTCATGCACATTCTTTTAAAATGATTTATGAAAGACTAATACTAGAAGATGAGTATATCTAAAAACATGTTGCAATCAACAAACCAGTGCTAGACCAATAACAGATTTTGATTTTGATTTCTTTCCTAGTTCCTTTTTGTAGCCAGAAACTCCTCTTAAAATTATTCTTTTACTAAACTTGAAAAGAGAATGAAAATTTGCAGCTAAGCCCTAATTAAAAAAGAGAATAATAAGCAACTAAGAATTTGATGATAAAATAAATAAATATATCAATTCTTCCCTCACAAGTTAAATTATTTTAAAATCAGTTTATTGAATAAAATTTCATTATTTATGCAATAAGGGAGAATAAACTCTGATTTCTCTTTCCTGTTTGCAAGAAGAAATTTCATGTCTCAGCATTTTTGTAATTATCACCAAATTTCACTTGCCAGTCAAGGTGCTTGTGGTGTACCCTAGATCTTCTACTGTGTTGATCTAAATAACTTTTCTTCCTCCAAAACTGCTCTTCTTTAGCACCTAAGAACACAAAATACTAAGAGAGAGCTAATAAAATTATTGTGACTTCCCGTATTTTCTTGCTTGAATTTCTCATTTTGTTTTTCTGCCAAATTTCCTTTTTCTCTGTCGGTTCTCTTGGGTTTGTTATTATCTCTTTTTTTATTATGCACTGTAAATAAGACAGGATCTGAAGTCTTGGTGGAACAAGAGCAGCTATTTCATCCTGTCCTGTCCAGTCCCAAGTAAAATATTCTGAATCACATCCAATCTCAAAGAATTCTGACTGCACCTTTTTGCAGTCCAACTGGATGAATAACTGTGCTTTGTCAGTATATGACCACCACAGCCAAATTCTTTTCATATCCTGTATCTGCAGGTCATGTCTCTACAGCTAATAATTTCATCTATCTTCAGTACCTCCAGGAAATTTCCTTTTCAGGATAGACAGCTGCAATGGATAGATAGTGATTTCTCTGTGTAGGGAAAAATTACTATATTTCATCTCCTCTAGAAGTACAGAAGAAGCTCACAAATTTCTGATAGCCAGCAGGAAAACATGCTTTGGATAAAGCATTTCACTCTGCAGAATGGTAGGGTTTGCAGTTTCAGGCACTTTGCATGGCTTAAATGTTGGGACCCTCTTAGTTCCATTTCTTTGTGGAAGATTTCCTTGTTCTTCTCTTTCCTTCCCTTTTCCAGTACTAGGAATTAGGCATATTGGAGCGAACAGAATAATGAAAAACACCAAGTCTTAAAAGACATGATATTAGCATATTTTACAAACTGCTCAAAGGCTGCACTTGTAGGTTTGCAAAGTGGTTATGAACTCCAAAATTGCACTTTTAGAATAAATAGGTCCTTCATGTAGTGGTCTTTTCTGTGTAAGAATTGTTGTCTCTCCACAATATTTCAAAAATTTTCCAGATAGGTCAAGAATTATAGTTGTATCCATTTTCCAGATTCTCATAAAGACCAGGTGTCTTTTGTTTGCATACTTTACTCTTGAAAGCTGAATGAATCTCACAATATTCTTTTCCACATTAAGATAGCTTCTAACATGGGCTTGGGATCAAATTTTGTCCTCACGCGTTTAGAAGATCAGTCAGTTGATGTAATAGGGGAAAGAATTATTATTTTATTTAATCATTAAAATGGCATTTTTAGAGGCAGGTGCATAAAACTTTGTCCACTAGTTACAGAATAATTTTAGTGATAAAGTAATTTTACACCACTTTGACCTAGGCCACTAATGGAATGGTCTTTAAATTGAATTACTTCAGGGGCTTATTTTGTACTATTTTTCATAAATCCCTAAGGCAGGAGGGATTTATCTGAATATGTAATTCAGATGTTCACAGAGCATTTTATTTCTATATAGAGATAACTAAATATTCAGAAAGTTATCAAACTTTTTCATCTGTTACATAAAAAGAACAGTAGTAAGAGCTTGCTTTTCCTTGAATTTTATCTAAATTGATTGAAGTCTTGTTTCAGGAAGTTTAAATATTGGCAACTGCATTTTCCCCCCAGTGGATTAGGTTCCAACTCAAGATGGCCACAGAACTGTTTATAGCATATCTTAGATGTATTCTAATAATACTGTAGAAATATCTAAAGTGACTCCCAAGAATGCTGCTGACTGTACTGTCTGACCTGCCATCAAGATCTAATGCTTACTGTGGTATAGCTGAACTTTGATGTATTTTAATTAAGTCTCCTCTGACCATTCTTCTTTGTGGTGGTTTAGCTTGTTATCCTGCTCCATGAATGAGAATATGCAGAGCTGAGTCAAAGGAAAAAAATGAGGTCACTTTTTTAGAATCAGAATTCTTGAAAATGGGAATATATTAGTATTTTCTATCTACTACCTTTTTTGGTTTTTTGGGGTTTTTTTTTTTGCATGTGAGGAAAAAATGAGGCACTCAGAACCTCACGGATGTTTGCTGGAATTTCACATTTATAGCTGTTAATAAAGAAGGATAATGTTGTATGTGACTCCTTCCAAGGGGAATTGAGGGCCTGTATCCAAACTGGATCTATCCCAGAGAAATCTTTTGCCTCCCTGGGGTCCAGATAACAGACATGATTAAGAGACTCCCTGCACTCAATGATTATTACCCACATCTGGTTGTCCAGGTCAGCAGTGACAAGTTCTAGAGTAATCAAAAAGGATTCCAGGGCACTGGATGACTGGTTGAAGGGACAGGAAAAAAAACATTTTCCTCAATCCCTTTGGTAGCAGGGAAGAATTCTGAAAGGTCCAGGAGAACACACTTTACCAATACGTCTTAAAGATTGTTGTCATTGGCCTTTTTGATCATGGAGTGTTTATACAGCACCAGTCCCATTGGAGAAAGATGGAATTCACTTGTCTAAAAGGGGGAAATGTTTTCAGTTTGCAGGAGGGTTGATCTTCTGGAGGGCAGGAAGGTTTAGCAGAGGGATCTGGACATGCTGGAACAATGGGCTGAGGGCAGAGTCTCAGCAAGGACAAGTGCCAGGTCCTGCCCTTGGGTCACAACAACCCCAGGCAGAGCTACAGGCTGGGGGAAGAGTGGCTGGAAAGGTGCCTGGAGGAAAAGGAGCTGGGAGTGCTGGTCAGCAGCAGCTGGACATGATCCAGGTGTGCCCAGGGGGCCAGGGAGGCCAATGGCACCTGGCCTGGATCAGCAATAGTGTGGCAGCAGGACCAGGGCAGGGATTGTCCCCCTGTGCTCAGCACTGGTGAGGCCACACCTCAAATCCTGTGTCCAGTTTTGGGCCTCTCACTGCAGGAAAGGCATTGAGGGGCTGGAGTGAGTGCAGAGCAGGGCAGCAGAGCTGGGGCAGGGTCTGGAGCACAGGACTGATGAGGAGCAGCTGAGGGAGCTGCAATGGTCTAGCCTGGAGAGAAGGAGGCTCAGTTTGATCTCTCCAACTCCCTGAAAGCAAGTGGTAGCCATGTGAGGGTCTGTCTCTTCTCCCAGGCAACCAGTGACAGAACAAGAGAAAATGGTCTCAGGCTGAGCCAGGGAAAGTTCTGGTTGGACAAGGAAGAATTTTTGCACCAAAAGGATGGTCAGGGGTGAATATGCTGCCTTGGGAAGTGGTGGAGTCACCATTCCTGAAAGTGTTCAAGATGTTCAAGTTCCAAGCACTACATGCTATGGTTTAGCTGAAGTGGTGGTGTTTGGTCCAAGTGTTGCTTGTAATCGGAAGAAAAGCTTTTCCTGACAATGTTAAAGTGCTAATATAAAGAGCAGTTCTTTAATTAAAGCTTTCAGGTGCACAAACACAGCTATGCAGGAAAGAAACATAGGATTTCTGCAATTTTTACAAGGTTAATTAATTAGTGTATCTATCAGGTACACCCAATGGCACCCTGGTGACCCACCCTTGGGCACCTTGGAGTGTCTCCAGGTGGTTCTTGTTTTGTCTCTCAAATGCTGGTGCAAAACAAGATGTCTTTGTTAGAAATTCTTTTCTTGACAATAAGACTAAACAGAATTTCAAGAATGTAACTTATTAGAAAGAGTTAGCTATTGTGCTAAAGTATGGAAAATGGTAAGAAAGTTCTAGAATTTCTAAAATTGTATATTAAAATTCTACAAAGCTACAAATAAATGAAAAAGCTAAAAATCATTAGGTATCAAAAGGTTGGACTTGATCATGGAGGTCTTTTCTAATCTTAATGACTCTGTGTGCATGAAAAAGAAGATTCATCTGAGAATTCTCATTACAAGTTACGCACTTCTACATCTAAACACATGAAAATCATATTTAAATGTAGTTTTCCATTATCATGTTTAATGTATACAGAGATTTATATCTGGTTATTTCATAAAAGATTGTTTAAAATTAAAAGCAGCTAGTTTTAGATTTTAGATTTATTATATTTCCTTGTTACACATCACTGCCTTGTCTTGATAAGTAAAGGGAAATTGCTTAGTGCTTCTCTTTTCCTGTGAATAAATTCTCTCCCTTAATTTTCATTTAATGTACTGTCTTGCTAAAAAGAGGTCATGAAACAACTTGAAACAAGAGGTTTTGAAACAACTCACTATACTAATTTCAAAGTTGCATTTTTTTTTTTTTTGTTTGAAGGCTGTAATTAAGATTCCATTTTTGTATTGAACTTCACTGTGAAGACACAGGTTTAATCACCCTGAACTTCTCCTACTGTCCCAGCAGAATATGTCCAAAGGATGTAAGCTCATGGGGAAACTGATCCCAAAAGTTACCAGTGTTACCATAGAAGGTGAATCAGTGCTTGTTATTCTTAATATAGAACAATGGACTGGGCCTCCTGAAGTATGTGCAGCAAATGTCAAACAGCCTGTGTGTGTCTGCTAGGATAGTTTCCATCCTTTAAAATAAGGATATCCTTATTTCATCCTTTCCATCCTTTGACATAAGGACATATGAAAAGCCATGAAATTTTATCTTCCATTGGTATACACACCCGAGGTTTAGTCAATATATTGGTTTCAGATAGGCAATGTGAATTTTCTGAATTCTGAGCTATATCAATAGACTTTCATAGTCCAGTTGGGGTTGTAGACAAGTCCTTGCCATTTTTTCAGCCTGTAACTTTGTTCAGCAGGTTGAATATGCATGTTTTTGTAAATGCAGAAGCCACTGTGCCTTATTCAGCAGCAGGCTTTAATCAGTTTGGATGCACAACTTTAACACCAGTGAAAATTCATAGATAGTGCGTCATGGATAAAGGTAGTTTCTTATTCTTGTTTATACATGTTTGAGAAACAGCAGTTTCCAGTGATGATGTATTTTAATTTGCCGTATGTGTGAAAAGTTGAATTAGCATATTCATCCCCCAGCCCAGAAGCAGCACTATGATTGCTTTCCCAGGCAGTTCATAAATTGTGCAATTCCAGCAGTCAACTCTGTTTCCCAGAGACAGCTCTGCGTCCTCCCTCAGCAAAGTGAGTGTGAGCACTTGATCAGGACTTTAAAACAAATATGACTTTGGTATTCTCTAAAAACTGGTGGAAATGAGCATCTACAATTCCTACTAGCTTTAGCAGTAGCCTGTCCTGTGTGATGAAGATTAGAGGTCAGTCTCTGCTCTGGGAATATGCTCTTCTCCTGGATCCTGCACAGCCTAGATAATCTTTTTTTTTTTGTGTGCACACTATCAGAGGCTGTATTGTGGTCATTACCATTTTCTTCTCTTAGGGAATTAAATGATGGAGCAGAATCCTGTAACTACTCTGCCTGTCAACCCTATTAATAGGGTGTCACCTAGCAATTGGATTTGAAATTGCTGGAAACTTGTTCACTGGGCAGGATTCATCAAGGGGCTATCCCATCAAGCAAAGAACTGGGTAAAGAGTTACTACAGTAATTTTGTGTTAGGTGTGTACTTATTCAAAGTAATTTTGTTATGTTTTTAATTGATGGTGGGATTAGTGGGAGACAAAGTATTTGCTGCTCGGAAAGATACCTGTTAATTTCAGCAGTGTCCAATGAATGCCAAGATATTGAGAACTTCTTTTTCCCCTGTACTCTTACCTCTATTCTTATTGCCACATATATCTCAAAGGAAGCATCCTGCTGTATTGGATAGACTTGATCAATGCATTTTGGTTTAGGTCAAGGCCCCTGAATTTGAAAGATCAGACTATATAAGGTTAGTTTATGTAACTCCAGAAAATTGAAGAGCAAAAGGAATCAGTGATTTAACAACTCAATGCATTACTCCTTCCACACTGGTTACAGCCTGAAAGAAAATGGTGTCTGTGCTCCTAGACCAGTCCATGGTGAAAAACAAAGTCCAGTGAGGGTGGAGGATTGAGAAATCCACTTCAAAGGCACATTCATGCCACAGGTTAAACCCTCAGCATAGGCACATCCACAGTGTTCTTGGTATTCTTGGACTGTAGAAGGAGTTTTAATGTGATTTTCCTGCTACAGAATTTGTTATGGTAACTGATGCTGTCATAAAAGAAAATGAGTATTTGAGACATGTAGAATAACAGAAGAGGAAATATTGGCCAAATACTGCAGAGAGTTTAGTTTAAAGAAAAAAAGAACAAAAATCCCAAAACAAACAATGAAACAAAAGCTAAGTAACAATTATTAAAATGCCTAGCTTTCATTAAGATAGGGAGAAAATTACCTCTTCATTAACACTCCTTGATTATTTTTTTTCTTTATGTGCTGAGTAGGGAAGTAAAACGTTAACATGGTATTGAAACAGAAAGAAAATAAGACTTTAATGAGGGCTTTATCTAAAGGTTAATAAACTCTCACCCGCCTTAATATCTCAATTTTGCAGTGCATTGTTTTTCAGTGCTCATTCTCTATGAATTCTTACAGTTATATTTCAGTAGCATTAAAATGTGTAATAAGAAAAAATGAAATTGAAACATGCTTCAAATATCATTGCAAGAAATCATTGCATTCAAATATCATGGCAAGTTTTGATTCATTTGTTGTTGATAAATAGTATTTGAAAAGAAAAGCTAAAGATAACATTGAATTTACTAACCTTTATTTTAAGTGGTTGTCCATAAAGTTTTGCAAGTAAAGTTTTAGAGAGCAGTGTAGTCATACTTTATATGTTGAGTTTAAACATAGGAGCAAAATGGCCCCTTTTTGGGACTTAAAATTGCATGGACTTCAGCAGATTTATTGCACTAAAAAGAACAGCAGATTTTCACCAATAAAACAATGTGTTAACTCAGATAGTGACATACCTGGCACACAAGCTTATCTACTGTCACATTTATGATATGAGAATGTGGACAGAAAATTAACTTGGAGAGTCAGTGGGTAGTCAGCAATGATTAGGACAAGGTAATTAACCTATATTGTAGGTGAGTGAAGAGAGGAAAACAAAAGACCCCAACCAATTCATTTTGATAACTCAGGTATTGTTTCAGTTATATTACTAGAGAAAAATGAAATAAACCATGAATCTTGGAAGTCCAGATGTAGTTTATATTTTCTTTTACAATTTTCAATAGGTTTGGATTTTTGTGTTGGTTGGTTGGTTCGTGTTCTTGTCTTAATTGTAGAGTTTTGCCCATTATTTATTTGGTCAGTGCTTGACAAAATGAAACTGCTGTATGCTAGGACACGTCATGTGGAATTTCCTTATGTTAGCACATGGATTACACCTTTCCAGATTAAAAAAGAAATTGCTAGAGAATATGCTGGTTTTAATTCAGTAAGGTGCTGTTGCTAATGGTAGGTGCCTCCCTGAACCTTTAGGAACTGTCACTATTATTGTGCATTTATTTTTATTTAGTTTCTGTAAGTGTTTTTACTATCTTAGTGGAAGTTTAATACTCACAACTGCAGTCTTCTTTTGAAATTTTTAATCTTTCTAAACTCAGTATCATTGCATCTCATCAGACAGTTTTAATGCCTCACACCATATGAAAAAAATGTTAACAAGTGTATTTTTCATCAGCTGGTGGTGTAAAATAGACAAAACAACAGAGCCTCTTAAATGAGATTTCTCATGCCTGTCTTTCTTACCACGAATTTGTGCTAGCTTTTTATTCATTTTATTGAAATTTTCAAGATGATGTGACCTACCACTGTTTATTTTGGTAACCTCACTCTTTCCATCCCTCTTTGCTTTTGATTTTTCTGGTGATCCTCTTTGTCGCTAGCTGCCACTATCCTTGTGTTTATCCTCACACCAGCTCTGAACAGAAGCTTGTCTACTGGTGTTTTACACTTCCCATGGAGTTTTGGGACTATTCAGTCTTACTACTTATAGTATGGTTAATCTACACTGACTATGATTTTATTTTTCAGGAAACTGAAGCAGCAGTGCAGGCTAAACAGCCGAATGTGGAAGAGGTTTTGTCTAAAGGGTGTCATTTATACAAGGAAAAACCAGCTACTCATCCAGTAAAGGTAATGAAGCAACCTTTAGCAATATCCATTGCTGTGTAATAGGTTATGCTTCCCCTGTTGTACACTTGTCCTTGATGTTGTTGTACACTTGTCCTTGATGTTGTACACTTGTCCTCTGCTTAAAATCAATGGAACAACCTGGCAAATGGCATTTTTTCTATTCTGTGATGGCATAGCCAGGGAAAATATAATGCTCCCAGCTAAAAATCTTATGCATATTGTGATGGGAATATTGTTTATGACATTAAGGTTGTTTTACTTATTCAAGTGTAATTCACACTGACTGAAAGCAAATTTAATTTTTGTTGTGTAATTAATGGCAACATGTAGCTTGTTTTTAAACTGCTTTATTTTAAATTTCACTTTCAGAAATTTTGTCAAATTAAAAAAAAATTTCAAATTTTCCAGAAAAGATGGGAGTTAAGTTATAAACAGAGTACTTTGCGTTCTTTTTTTTTTTTTTTTTCATTTTGAAGGAAAGAACACATGGCAACATAGAACTTTCTCACTCAATTTCTCTGCCAAATTTTATCTAGAATTACTGACTTGATTCTGTTTTGGAGCAGAAGACACATTGTTTGGAAGGCTATGCCTCCCAGCACTTCTCTTTTAGAAAAATGTACTGTAGAATCCTTATCTTCAACTTACAAATCAGTTATAAGGGGATATATAAAATGCTTTTCCTAATGACTGTGAGAACCTTCACTGAGACTAGAGTGTCATTTTCTATCCTGTAGAATCTTGAAGTCATCAGCAAGCATCCTCCCATATCTGGCTTTTCAAGCAGGAGACCAAGCCAGTGAGGTCAATCAATACCATACAGCCAGAGTTTGCTCTGGTTTCTAGGGTTAATACTGCTAATTAAGTATCTGTAAACATAATGGTTAAGAGTTGCCAAAAACAGTAATAGTGACTTTTTGATTACACTAAGTATCTATTACAACTGCTTCTGACTGGGCTGAGATAATAAACTTTGTATTTAGAGCTTTTCAAAATGTACAGCACTCCAAAACCACAATTGGCAGAAAAAGGGTTTCTTCACAAAGATAAGACGTCTGTAGGTGATCTCTGCTGTGATTTTCTTGTTTTTCTGTCTCTATTTAGTCACTATAGTTTGAGTATTATTTTCCTACTTTTACAAAATTTCCTCTGAATTATTTGTCGGTAGATCACCAGCATGTCTCCATTCACAGGAATACATGAATGAACTGATACCCCCTTTTGAAATTAATACATGTTTAAGAATTATTTGGTTTCTCATCTTCTTTCCTGAATAGAAATGCTAAGAGTTAATATCCCCTTTGGTATATGTGCATTTTTAATGGTCAGTTCTCCTAAACATGATAAAATGCTAGGAGACATAAACTCAAGGTGACTTGAGTGAGCAGAAACAACACTCTGTTGGGTGTTTTCCTTGGCTAGTAAACCCCTATTTTTGTTGGGAGCTGAAATGTCACCTACACACTGAATGGATGATGGAACAAGAATCATTCCCCAATAACTGCATTTAATCATTTTGTGTGACTTCAGCTGCAATCTTTGGGGATCTTATTCCACATTTTAACAAGCAGAGCATTCAAAACAACAGAAAGATAGAGATTTTGCCTTTTTAGATTTTTTTAATTGCATATAAAGAATTGCAGAATGAATGCTGGTATTGTCAAGAGGAAGAGCAGGTACGTGTTTTATGTAAGAATGACAGAAGTATAAATTATGTTGAAATTTTCTTTTTAGCCCAAAATTCTGACACAGAAGTGTACTCTGTCTATGTATTTTCAGTGTTCACATCAAGGACTGAAACTCTCCAATTGCTATCAGATTCACTGGAAAAAGATGACTCTTTAAAGATTATAATGTTCCTTAAGTTATAGCTTTGACAATGATATTAAAAGAGGTGTCTGTGAGGACATTAGTTAATTGCAGAGTAGTGCATTTTTAATTTTTAGTCCCTCTTTGATTGCATTTTACTTGTTTCTTTACATTCTGTAGTTCATTTAATTGTGCAACCTGTGAGGTTAATTTCTGGTTCAATGGTTATATGCTGTCAGGACTCTTGAATTGCTTTCTTGATGCTGTAGGTGGGTTTCCATAAGTCATCATTCTTCCTGAGTTACTTTCAGCAAAGTCTGCCTATTTATATGTTTCAACACAAACTTTTTGGTTACCATCAAAATAATTTTGTACATGAAAGGTATTTTGTGGAAGGAAAAAAGAATTTACTCACATTAAGATGGTTTTGGAAAGATATTAGCAATTTTGCAAAGCTAAGAACTCAAAATTTTAGAAAATTGTTTAATTACAGCTGCTCTAGTACCCTTGGTTTAGAATGAACCCAGTTAAATTCAGCTCAGGATGTGAAAATCACTCACAGCGCAAGCAGCAATTCAATACTTAGACCCATAGTTCTTATTTAGTGTGTGGCTCAGAATAAAAGGAGATAAAATTACATGCCCTCTTTAAAAGCATTAATTACTTGTCTAGCATTGCTTGACAAATTTGTAGATTATTTAGTTCTCTGGGGCAGCTTTGCTTTTTTCCCTCCATTATTTGCTTAATTCACCACAAATCTTCCCATTCTTTTCAATAAATGAAGTAGAGGTCCTATTGACTTATTCTCACCACAGCCTGTCCTGTGCTCAAAAGCAGTATGTGCCAGAAAATGAGATATCTCTGCAATTTATGTGCATTTTATCTGAAATGATGTTCATAGTTAAAATTATTCTGGCATTTCCTAATGCTTAGCTGCTTATCTTTGCAACCTTTATAATATGTTCTCATTATTGTGTTTTGAATGTAAATTAAATCCCATGGATTTATATTGACACGTACATAATCTTATCTCATAGTTATGTCACTGAAATAAGTATATTTTCACACCTTCACTAAGCATACTAAAATAGAATTTTGCAACACAAGTCTGTGAAAACATCTTTGTTGGCAAATGAAATCCTTGTATATGCTGATTCAAGAGTCAAGAATGGGATGAGATGTGTGATCCTTTAAGCACTAGCACTTTAATAATCAGACCTATTCACTTTTATAAAATGGATTTCATGCTTTTGAAATGCATTTCTGTAAAGCTTTTGAAGGTGAGGGAGAGAGAGGTTACTGCTGGTGTCAGTGGCAATAGAAAGGATGTAAGCCCCAATGTCATGATTAACAGCACTTAATCAGAACAGTTTATTCAGGAAAGGATTTCTGTGCCAGTGGAAGAGCTGTGGTTCCCTTGCCACAGCGCTCAATTTGTCTTTTCCTCTTGTGGGTGAGAAATAGTGAGGAATTTATTTTCATTGTTCTCAATCTTGCATTTAAAAGCCTACATTTCTCTCTCTAAATATTCATACCTAATTTTAGTGCTGTCAGTAAGATTAGTCCACATAAGGGTGTTAACATTGCTTAAATTGCACCAGTGCTGACATTTAAAGAAAATCTATAAATTTTATGCTAAGTGCAACGTATTTGCATGTTCATGCTTGTCACTAGAGTTGCAATTACAGCAAAATTGTTGTGCTCAAAGAAGTTAACATTTTAATGCATGCATGTTAATTTATGCCAGATGCAAGATCAAACTGTAATTTTGATAGAAGGGTTTAGAACTGGCTGCTCTCTTATTAGTGGTGTAGCCGTTGCCCTGGACAACCACTCTAACTCTGGTGAGCATGTTTTCATTTGGTTGCTGGCAAGAAATCTCAGGCTCATATATGTAAAAATGATTAAGTAGCTGCTCATGACAAGGATCAATATTGGAATGATGGAATAGAGCCCAACTCCTGGCCCTGCATGGGACAGCCCCAGAATCCTCCATGTGCCTGAGAGTGTTGTCCAAACATTTCTTGAGCTCAGACTGGCTTGCAGCTGTGACCACTTCCCTAGTGCAAGTACCCAAGCACCCTTTGGGTGAAAAATCTTTTCCTGATATCTAAACCTTCCCCACTGCCTCAGAGTCTGTGTGAGTGTGTGTGGGTACACACATACTTCAATTTAATGAGCATTGCTCTCCATTCCTCTCCTATTGACCTCTGTCAGCTTAGAACCCAGGTAATTAAAGTACCTTTCTTAATAGGCATCCTGTTTCTATCACGGCTGGATTGTGATTTTGGCTATATATCTAATTGTGGATTGAAGCCATAGAATGCTAAAAGCATTCCTGAGCTGCATCAGTACTCTGTGCTGCTTTTTGTAGCAGAGAATCATACAGCAGCTTAAAGAGAAATGCTGTCTTCATTTAAGAGATTAGACATGTCAGCATAGAATTAGCAAAGCTTCATCATTCTTTACAGTAATTAAAGCAAGTAAAAAAAGAGAGGTAGAAACAACATATTCAAATCTAAGTGCCTCTCAGGGTTATCTGAGGACTGATGTTATTCACACTCCAGACTTTCCTGCAGGTTTTGTTTACTGCACAGGACTGCGTGCTCACACACTGAAGTTTATGGTACCCTGAAGACTCCAAAGACTTTTTTCTTTTAATTCAATGTGCAGAAGAATAAATTCTGCACTTGATGTTAGAAGTTGCAGAGGTTTTATTGAAAAGCTTTTTGAAATGCATAGCTCATCTTTCTATTTTAATTTTAAAAGTTATCATCTCATGTTCACAGTGCTCAAAAGCCAAGCCTCTCAGGCTGGGGGGCTGTCCCTGGCAGGGTCAGAGCCAGATCTTGGGAGGGCAATCAAACACAGCCCTGGGTGGCTGGACAGGGCCAAGGGAATGGGCTGAGACTGGTCCAGAAAATCACTCTGTGGTTAGGGTCAGGCACCTGTGCTGGTTCTAAGTAGGCTCTGAGCTTCAGCAGCCAAACTTTGAGGAGAAAAGATGCTTTTAGGGCCCTGACACCAGGAAACTCTTTTGTAGCACAGCTGGAAAGGATTTTACTTGTGTCTCTCCCCCATTGGGAAAATTCATTGTTGTATCTTTCTGTTTCATATTTTTTTAAATTCAAGTGACCAGATGAAAAAAAAAAACCCTACTTATTTTATTTTGCATTTATTTACATTGCATTTGCATTTGTTTACATTACAAACCCCTGTTGGATGGGGCCATGAGGAAACTGATCTATTGGGTGGTATCCCTTCCCATGGTGGGAGGGGAGTTGGAATTAGACAATCTTTAAGGTCTCTTCCAACGAACCCAAGCCATTCTGTGATTCTGTGATACATTAATGTATGTATTATAAATTTAATATTTTGTTATCTTCTATTCTAGAAAAAATTAGAAGACTTGAATGCTGACTGGAAGGCAATACAACACTTAATTCAACAACTAAAGGAAAAGCCAGCATCAGCAGCCTTTGGCCAGCTATCTTCAGGTGTCTGTAAGTGCTTCATTATATGTATTTTTTAGAAATAATTACAAGTCACACAGTTAAAATTACAATGGCTGGAGACTGTCTAAATTAATTCAGCATCATTAAAAGTGCTACTGTGGCATTCAAGTTGGTTTTTTATTGTTGCCTTTCTATTTTATGTAATGTATCCCAGAAGACAAATTAGATTATGATTTGATGAAAAGGTTGCAAAATGCTTTTCAAATTATTACTGTTTCAAAGTAATTTTTCTTTATTTCCATGAAGAGGTGAGAGTTTGACTTTTTGCATATACTAATAGAGGAAATACTACAAAGGGAGACAAATTGTTTAAATTGAAAGATAATAATGTTATAGGTCAAGTACCTGTAGATTGGTCACAGAATGAAATTCTGAAATTATTATTACTGATGGGGCAATAAAGTCAGATTGTTTCAAAACAAAGCTTGTCTGTTAACAGAGAAGGTCATATGACAACATGTAGGAAGAATTCTGCAGCTAAACACTAAGTCTATGATTTATGTTTTTTTGTGTCTTGTATTCATGAATACATGACAAGATATCTGATCTCTTTTTCCTTTAAATTATTTTCACAATATTTGTATTGGATTATTCTCATATCTCTTAGTGTCTTCTTGTTCCCTACAAGTATTACAAACTCTTCATTTTTTTCTTAGATAAATGGATTTTATTTCCAGTGTTTTCCTCTAAAATGTAGTGATTAAGTATGGATAAAAAAGAAATGCTTAATGGAAGCACTGTGCTCATTCTGAGTTTCTGAAGTCCCTGAGATTCTTCTCTTGATATTGAACCATTTCAGTTGCTTGAATGAAGAATGTTACCTATACCATTTGGAAAGCTGCTCATCATCTGTGGGAGGAGCAGAAAGAAATCTTTTCCCCCGGTCTCTGTCAGATTGTCTGTAACTCAGGCTGTGACACAGATGCAGTAGTCACTTGGGATTGGATTACATGTGGGTTATTGGTCCCTCTTGGTTTTTACATGTTCTAGGGCATAACATACAATAAAAGCTTAAACTGGAGAATTCTCTACCTTCTAATATTGGTCCTCCAAGACAGCTAAGAAGAAAACCCTTTTTTTTCAGAAAAATACACAATAGCTCTATAGAGAGAGGATGCAGAAATTTCAGTACCAGGAGACAGTCCAGCTCCTGTCCAAATAACACCTATGAGTTCAAGGAAAGAAGTTGTCTTGCTTGTGACATGGTGAATCTTACTATAAAGGAACTATTATTGGGTTTAGTCCCTTAGAACTGCTGTGGTTCCAATGGTAATTATTTCAACTTTCTAAAAAGAGCTAAACACTACTACTAAATTTTTCATGAGTAGTACAACAGCATTCTTGCTTTGCATGGTTTTGTTCCAAGCCCTTCTATAGGAGTTCACATATGAGGAAATGAAGGAGATGTGCAATCATTTTTTGCTGTGCTAAACTTGCCGCGTCAGTTTTCTGTGTGAACAGGTTATGTCAGGTTCCAGAAGGAAAAGAGTGTTGACAAGTTGTGAGTTTGCTGTTACAAAAGAAATTATAATAATGGAACAAGAGTGTGAACAGAGAATAGTAATGCGATATATTTTTATATTACCTCATCTCTAGCTGAAGAATTGCAAAATTACTCACCTAAATGCAAGATGTAGTCTCTGACTGCTAATGTTTCTGAAACTCAGCAGATGGAATTGTACATGCAGAAAATGAAAGCACTGGTGTTCTATAAAGGATTGAGCAGGAAGTAAGATTGATTTCCATTCTGTTGTAACGAGAACTTAAAATTTGAACCTGTGCTTATAACAGTAATTCATAATTTTTCTTTATTTGAGTCAGTTTACTGTGATCAGCTCATTATAGGTGTATTGACATAGAACTGTAGAGTTCAAAAGGGACCCAGAGAGACACCTTTTCCTTTTGCTCAATGCACAGTCGATTAGTGCAGGTTGCTCAGGGTCATGTCCAGTCAGGTTTGTAATATCTCCAAGGACAGAGACTCTACAACCTCTCTGGGCAACTTTTTCCAGTGTTGAGCAACTCTGACAGTAAAAAACGATTCTTCTTCTATTCAAATGGAATTTCTAGTATTTCAGTTTTTGCACGGTGCTTCTCATCCTGTCTCTGGGCTTCATTGAAGACAGTCTGGATCTGTCTTTACTCCTCCAAGCAGATATCTAAACACATGGATATGATCCCCCTGAGCCTGTTCTTCTCCAGGCCAAGAGAACAGTTTTCTACAAAGATAGGAAAAAAAATCTGCTACTAAGGTATTTTTGTAATTCATTTAAAAGAATGGGAGGAGAGGAGGGAAGAAATTGAATGTCATGAGTCTAGTAATTCTGGGGTATAAGTTCTGCAGTTATTTTGACCACTCATATTATAGATATTTTTATGGCCTTATTTACTCTGTGTTGCTGGCTCTTTTTGAACCATAGGGGCTCAAACTGCTTATGGAAGAGCTAGCTTTAACCAAGCCTCCCAGCGGCTAAACAATCTCATTAAAGGTCGTTTGTAAAGAAAGATACACCAAATTGTTTTGGAAGGGTTTTGTGAAGCAAGGTCAGTATCTCCTGCTGACAATTATTCACTTCTGATCCTACAGGGACTTTTAGGGACATCAGGATTGAATAATGTTGACATGTGTATTTGAGACCAGGGAATGAAGATGTAACTGGCTCATCTCTAGTGCCCTGTCAGGTATCATTTGGTCTGGTCTGGTTACAGGATCTCAGACAGAGAATCTTAATAAATTCCATCTGGTGGCTGTTACAGAGGTAAAGCACCCTGGTTATAATTGTTTCTAGATCTGCATATTATAGTTTCTTCAGCAGAAGAAGCATTAAAAAATAGTTCTTCATATTCCAGCAGTCCAGTGTGCCCTCAGGCATAAGGAAGAAGAATTACTTCTCCAGCTCAAAAAATGTATTTAGCTGAAGGGTATGCCTAAAACCCTAGCAAAGATTGACTTCCAAGACAAGATGAATCAGGAAGAAAACCACACTTGCTATCTCTACTTGACAGGATAATGTGAAATGGTGTGAATGTCTCTATCCAAGTACCTTGATGCATTGCTTAGCCAGCAGTTTGAAAACATTTTAAACAGAGAGGAAAGCAGTTCTGGAATGTGCTTTTCCAGGAGGGAGAGTTTTTAATAGCATCATTAGCATTGATATGGCTTCTTCTTCTTCTTTTGTACTGAAGTGCTACCACTGTATTTACTTACTAAGTTAGGTAAAGGGTCACACTGCTTTGTAAACCCCTCTGAATGCATTGTGGGGTGGGAGGCACTCCTGACTTGTCCTGAAGGAAGATATTTTGCATATTTTGTCTTCATTCCAATAAGATGCTGGAGGAAAATTTTGGCCACTTTTATTCAGAGCTACCTTGAAAATACAATTTCTTTAAATTGATGTGTATTTATTTTCAGTTATGCTGTACTTTTAAGTGAAATTTTAACTACAAATGAATGAATCTTTCTGAAAATACTCTGTCAACTAATTTTACATTTTACATATTCATCTAATAAAACTTTGAGGGATACATTATCTTAATACTCTTGCAGTTTAACTTATTCAGTGAAGAGTTTTCTGTGTACAAGCAATTTCTTTTTTCTCTTGGTTGCTTACAGAAGTTTTTGTCCCTTTTCTTGTCTCTTTTTTTTTGTATAAAATGCCTAATCAAGTGAAACAGAACAACGTGTGGCTGTGAAATGAATAAAAAAGTGACAATTATAATCAACTACAATGGTGAAATTTCTTCTGAAATTAAGTAGAATCTGTCCTTTTAAACTTTAAAAGTTATCAATCTTATTTCAGAGCATCATTTGTAGGAGGTCTGAAAAAAGATAAAGATTAAAAAATTATTGGTTGTCTTTAACAGATTTTAGCAGGGTTGCATTTGACAGAAAGGCTTTTTATGCATTGGTGGGCATTGTACACTTAGTGCAAATAATTAGAGGAAAGCTAATTCTGCATCATCAGAGCTAACCACCAGCACTTGCCATCAGCTTTAGGTATCTTTCTTTAAATGCTTATAATCAATACTGTTCTGTGCTTTCAGTATAACTTGCTTTAGGATTAGGAGTCAGACAGTGCAGACACAGAGACAAAGACTGGGCTTCCCTGCACAGGGCAGGAAGCCTTTTCAGGATTTAGAATGGGTGAGGGAGAATGGGAGAGGAGTGAGGGATCATGCTGAGTCCATTAGACTGGAGCTGTAATGTGAAGGCTGTGAGCTGCAGTAACCTCACCAGCAGCAGTGGTGGTGGAGAGAACTCATCACTTATTAGCCCATGGTACAGGAAAAATATTCACAGCAGTCACCTCCAGCCTATAATACCTTGAGTCTTGAAGTTTGAATTAAAACAGTGATATTTGGTGATACAGTGATATTCCCCAGTGAATCTGGGGAAAGTAGTGATAACAGAATTTAATTTGCTTTTCCTTCCTTTATTTGCAGGAGTATAGTATTTCTCCTTCAGTTTGGGAAATATAGTTTGGTTTTTATTTCTCTGTGAAGCAAGCCCCCACCTGGACTAGGCATGCTGCTTTTTCCAGCCTTGTAAGATCATAAACAACAGTTCTTGAAAAATATCAGTTACTCTGTGTGTGCACTGCTGTGGCTTAATGCAGCTGGAATTCATACTCACTGCTTGCAGTATGTAACATAAGAAACAACTACTGGTGCTGCTAAAAACATACCATTCATGAGGTTGTAGGTTTTTGAGGCAACTTACAACTGTAAAAGTATGTATGTGAAAATACATACCTTAATAAAATAACTTAAGGTTTAAAACTGAATTCCTCTTACCTCAGAAGCTGAAAGTGCTTTTGTAGTGCTAGTGCATGTATTGTATGCATCTGGAATTTTCTTTTGTTTTCAAAATGCATAATTGAGTTTTTTATTATTCCATATTGGTTATTGGTTATTATTCCATACTGATTATTTCTAAGATAGGGGGATGTACAGATGGACATAGCAGCAACCTACATTATGAAGTCTGCCCTGTCAAATCTCTGACATGATATTTGGTTTAATATTTTCAGTGGGAATGAAGGATTCTTTGTTTAGGAATCGATAACCATTGAAATATATTCATTTCCATGGACTTCAGAGCTGGATTGTGTACTGTTTCACTGCCTCTTTAAAAACACACAAACCATTTGTATTTAAGAGATAATCAGGAGACAATGATAAAACTGTAAGAAACAAAATGACAACAACTAGCTTTGGGCAAAAAATGCACAAAAGATACATTTTCTTTTTTGTTGTATTTCAGAGCTAATGTGCTCTGAAGCAGTCATTGTTTATATATTATACCCACTGTTTGAGTGAACACATATGCTGTAGTTCAGCACTGTTTCTCAGAATTTCCAGAAGCTAGTCTTAAAACTCCTTGCGCACCTGAGAATATTGCAATATGTGTATTCAAAGGGCAAATTAAAAAAAATGTTAAATCAGACATTTGAGTGTCTATATTGTTTATAGCAGCTGGCATAGTATAATTGAGACCAAGAATACTCAAAATAATTCTTTGGGAAACACTGAACAATCTGTGGGTATGTGCATCTACAGTGTTTTCAATACTAATGGACACCTGTGTTGATATTAAATGTTGATATTAAACTTCTGTTGCACATAGTCTTCACTATTTAAAGGAAGTTTGCTGTCAGCTATCAAAAAGCTTTTATAAAGGATATGGTAGAAAACTTAATTTTCTAGAACTATTTTCCAGAGAGTTGAACAGGTAAAAATCCACAGCATGCAACTGCTGGGACAAGTAGTTCTTGTGAACCATTTTGGTTCACTTTAGTTTTAGGACACCAGGAAAGAAGATCACCCTCATGAGCTATACTAGAGATAAATACTATTTCCAATAATGGTCATGTGTCTAAAACCATTTAGTTTCTGATACTTGTTGCATGTTGATTCTAAAGGAAATATCTGCTTTTAAAATTAGCTATAATTTGGTTTAACCCTATCAAAAGTTTTACAAAAATAACATGCAAAAGGGAAATTGAGTATGTAAAAATGTAGTATGGAAGTATCACAGAGAACACCTTGAGCCCTTAATACATTAGAGACCAGAAACAGTAGACCATTAGTAACAGAGACCATTAGTAACAGTAGACTCCTCCTTTATTCAGCTGGCCTAACAAAGGTTGCTCATGCTTGTATAAGTGGATTAGTAAAGGAGCAGATTACTCTGTTTACCTTTTCTTTTGGATAAAGGAATAAATATTGGTTTATATAAATAGTTTTAGTAGATTTGGGTTTGAGTAATTTTACTGTACAAACTCCCATAATGAAGAGGTTCAGAGATGCCAGCCTGAGATGGCCCTATTATGGGTAAATTGCCGTATATCTGTTTTCCCCTTTATATTCAGGAAATAAATGTCTAATCATTCCATCTGATTTCCATTAGGAAGCTTTTTTACTTCTCACATATGTGACACATACAGCAAATAACGATATGGCACAAAACTGAATCTGTTACCACTTGATTGGAGATTTTTCAAGGTCAGGACCCAGTTTCACAAGCAGTTCTATTTTTCAATATAGCTGACATCAGACACAAGCTGAAGACAAACTTGTCTAATAAAGCTTTCAGATTCAATTTTCTCTCTGCATATAGCTTCAGGAATCTCTGGAGGTCATTCACAGCATGTGCTGTAACACCAACAGGGAGAAGTAATGAAAAGCATCTATATAAAAAGCTGACACTCTGCCTTCCAAGCTGCATGAATAAAAACATAATAAGCAAGTTTAGAAACACAAATCTCTGTTATTCTCAGAATTTCTATTTTGATCTTTATAACATATCTTGATTTGAGGATTTGCTTCTGGTTTTTCTGACAGGTGAAAAATATATGCAAAAAATACTTAAGCCACAAATGCCCAATTTGAAGAAAACCAAAGGTTACACCTTTATATTTAACGTCCTGTTTCAGGGTCCGGTAGTAGATTCCCCTTTGAAAAATCTGCAATAAACAGGTGTGGCAGTGCAGTTTACAAAAGGAATATGAACTTCTTGCTTTTTCAGGGCTCAGCTGATTAAATATAACTCACTCTGGGTTGTAAAGAATTTTTATTGTACCCATACCTATGATGAAACATAAATCAGAAAGTCAAGACAGGAGATGGCTGCTTTGCTGTTATTAAAGACAATATGGAACCAAGATCTACTTTTTCTATTCTGTAACAAGTTGTTGAAGCACAGCTGTCAAGATTTATGATGTAAATAAGATTAATGCTATCATTAGTCTTTCAAACGAGCACATTTACCTATTCAATTTTTAAAATACAATCTGGTATTTTCTTCTGAGGAGCAAGTTTGCAGCTTGTTTTCTTTCATTTAATGTCTTGATCAATAGTTAGTAGCAGCAGGATATGCCAGATTTATTTTGGTTAAATCGCATGAAATGTAAATTATAGCATATTGTAGAATTCTTCAGACTATTATTGATAACCTAGATCAAGTGAGAGCACAGAACTAAGTTGCAGTTATGGTTGGACTTTTTTTATATGACTTCAATAATCTTGGTAACAGATTATTGTTGGTAATTTTCAAAATATCTGGCAACTATCATTTTTTAAAACACAGATACAATCAAAAATTTAGATTCATTTGTTCTGGAAGATATGGAAAAAGGGAATAGAGTTCCTAGCAAAAGGGTATGCATATTAAAATGGTAGTTTATCACCTTTTTTCAGGTTTTCTGCCTAAGTATCTAGCTTTCCATCAATAAATCACTTTTTTATAGTGTTTTAAAGCTACTTTCTCTCTCTCTCTCTCTGTCTCTTTCTCTCTCCCTCTCCCCCCTCTCTCATTGCCTCTGACTTCTTTTTGTTACAATAACCCAAATTACTGTGATATTTGACTATCCAGATAGCATCAACCTGCAAATAGGAGTAATCTCTCTATTCTGTCTCTTTTTGTATAGCAATTAGGCCTATTGACAATTAAATTGTGTAAAAATCTCTTTAATTTGCCACAATAGTAGAAAGGACCTGGTCATTCACCACACAATCCTCCTGACCTGTCTGTTCTTTGTTGACTTGTCTTTTTAAAAGAGCAAAGCAAGCCATCTTTTCCTTGTGAAGGGAGCAGTGCTCAGGGACATTCTGGTCATGCCCTATCTGAGTCTTTGACAGCCCTCCTGACATTTGTGTCCTGAGTGGGGTCTACTCTAGAGAGAAACAGCCAGCCAAGGAGTGTGAGCAGAGTGGAGGCTACAGGGAATGAGCAACAAAGCTCAAAATTGCTTCTAGGGTTTCTGTCCTAGTCAGAGAACATGAGACAATGACAGAAGGACTTGCTCCTTGCACCACAGAAGGCTAAAAGGAGGAAAAAGATGGCAAATGAAAACCTCTTCTGTTCCAGCTGTAAAATTCTTTAGTTTGATACATATGAAGTTTGTCACTGAGATATCAGACTGCTGTCTTTGTATCAGTTTGGAGCACTGGGGACGTGCCGTGATGGAGATAGGCAAGAAGAGATTTGCATTACTGATGTTTTTTTAACAGTAGATTGGTGGGCAGACCACACTTAAATTCCCAAAGACAGTTCTTCATAGGGTGAAAGTAAAATAGAGGTTATTTTGACCTGAAAAGTAAGCATAATATGAGAAAACTTGACAAAGTTTTCACAAAATAGTGCCTGACAAGATATTTTTACAATTATGATGAAAGAACAGAAAGTGCTTGTAGTGATTTCAGTAATTCCTTTGTCAAAACAAAGTGACAGTGATGAAGTTGCCTTTGAACAGCTGGTTTTAATCCTGCAAAATTTTCCACTTGAGTAATAAGGGCAGACTTGGAGATTTTTGCATGAATTCTGTAATTCTGTTAAATTAGCTAATAACTCTGTTCCAACTATTTCACAGCGTCTCTAAATCTGTTGTGGTGTTTATTTTTTTAACTGCAAGGTACCTGGAATTCAACTGGCTTCTTGTTGTTTTGTATCTGTGTACAATTATTTATACCCTTTTTTCAGAGTTCCCCTTGGATTAGATAGCAATTTATGCCTGTTAAATCAATAAATAGACCTTACAAAAATTACAAGAGGTGATTTTAAGAGACTGTAAAAGTTGGAGCTTCTGGCAGTATGTTATTTTTTCCTTATATCAAAGAATTAGCTGTGAAAATTCAGTTACATGCCAATAACAGTACACTGGGAATGTAAATTGTTGTCATATAGATTGTCATCCAATTGAAGGCTGCATACTAAATCAAGGAACTTGTTACTTTTACTGACAAAAGGAATACTGAGAAGTGCTTGCATCATTTGTGACAGATGTTGTCACAACATTCTTTATAAGGCAAGTATGTGACAGAATTTGATTTTACAGCACCACAACTTCTGTAGTACAATACATTCATTTTCATGAAACTCTTTTGTAACAGCTGCTCACTGGAGAAGACTCTTATCCTTTGGAAAAAAACGAATGCCTTGTGTAGTGGTATAAATAATACTGCTTTTTTAAAAATGTATGAATGGTTCTTGGGCTACCTTTCTTTAGTTTCTGTCTGCTCAATTCTCACACTCACTAAAAGGGATCCATTCATACCATAGCCTTTTGCTTTTCAATTTTTAGTGGCCCCATCAATCATGCTGAACTTTGCCTAAGGAAAGGTTCCTGGAGAATGCCATGACAGTGCTATATTACTAAAAGGAGACTGAACTTTAGAGCAGTTTATCTATCAGAAAGGTTTGAATGGAACAATAGGTCCAAGCAGATTAATGCTACCTCTGTTTACAGATATATATTACAATCTTCAGTTGGTTTTGTACTACTTGTCCCTGGTTGAGTCATAGTCTAATTAGAATCAAATGCTGCAGATTTTAAGTTATTTCCACCACATGTAGAGCAGTCAATTGAATTCTTTATGTACACTGTGCCAAGATTATTTCCATGTATTATCTTCTTTCTTAGCTGCTTCCTTACCAAAGAATTCTCAGTTATTACACTATTTCAAATCTGGTTTTTAGAGAATGTTTGGGAACATAGTTGTACAGGACCAGAGAAAGACTGATATTGGAAGGGACCTCTGGAGGTAATCTGGTCCAACCCCCTACTCAGGCAGTATAACCTAGAGGAAGCTACCCAGGATGGTGTTTCTGTGGCTTTTGAGTATTTCCAAAAGTGGAGATATGCAAACTCTCTGGTTCAACCCATTACAGGACTCCCTCAAAGAGCATTTCCTGATATTCAGGAGGAACCTCCTGTGCTTCAGTTGTGCCCATTTTCTTTTCATTGGTGGGTGTTGCTGGAAAGAGCCTGGCTCCACCTTTTGTGCACCCTCCCTTCAGATATTTATATACGTTCATGAGGTCTCCCTGAGTCTTCTCTTTTCCAGACTGAACAGTTGCTGCTCTCTCAAGCTTTTCCTCATATGAGAGAGGTCTTGGTCCCTTAATCGTCATTGTGCCTATTCTCTGGTCATTCACTGGTCTCTCTTCAGTAATTCTATGGCTGTCTTGTGCTAAGGATCCAAGAACTGGATACAGTTTTCCAGGTGCTGAGCAGAGGGGAAGGATCAGCTCTTCCCACCTGTTGGCAACGATCCTCCTAGTGCAGCCCGTGATGGCCACAGCTCCATCACTGTCCCAGGGTTTGAGGTGAAACTGTCATTCTCTGGGTCCTCCATATTATCCTTTCTGAAGATAAAAGTGACAATTTTTTTCTGAAGATAGAAGTGGTGTTATTTTTTCCTCCAGTCTTCAGACACTTCTTCCTTTTGCCATGATCCACCAAAGTTTTTAAAAAGGTTGCTGCCAGATCTCCCAGAACTCAACACATGCATCCCATCAGAGCCCAGGGATTTCTTTATATGTGTCTGCTTTGTTGAAGTATTCTCCAACTTGATTCTCTTCTACAAAGAGCAGTTTTTCAAAATATCTTCTGTACATGGAAATTACCTTGAAGTACCTCTTATGACCAAAGGAACTGTTAACATTCCACTTCTAGGTGTCTTGCATACACAGAAAATATTTGCAGAAACTCTTTGCAGCAGCAGGTCAAAATGTGAACTTTTTTGCTATGTGGCCATAATTTATCCTCACCCTAAGGTTTTATTTACATTATGATGCACACAAGACGACTTATGTGGTTTATATCACTGAAAGTCTTAGTGTTTAGTAGAATCTACCTATTTTCTGTGTTCTTACTCCTGTTGTAATTCAGTGTTTGTGATAGAAGAGGTTTTCTTTACATTGAGTGAAAGACATATCATAGCATCTTGCTGTTGTGTTTGGAGGAACTTGGAAAAATGCATTGTACAATAAATGGCTTAGTCATACTCCCAGATATAAAAAGGAGGATGGCAAGATAATTCTACCAGATTTATCCTATGACAAAGAAAGAACAGTCTAAGAAACCTGACGCTTATCTTCCTACTAAATTTAAAGTTCTGATGCCATTTAAAAATCTAGTAATAGTAACATTTTAAAACCCAATATTTTTGTAGTTGTTTTTCAAATATAGCAGTACACATTCACTTCTTAATGTTTTTCTTTTTCCTAAGAACGTTAACCTTGACTTTTTACTTTCTTTTGAACTTCTAAGGGTTTTTTTAGTTTCAGCCCCTTCATCCCACTGCACAGACTATTTTAGATCTAAACTTTAATTAATAATCCCATAAACTATCAGCTTCTTCTCTTTTACCTTTAATAATTAAAATTATATATAATCCGTAATGAATTGTTAAGAGTCATAAAGAACTTCTAGAATTAAAATGTAGTCTAGGCACTTAACTTGTGTATTAAACTGACAGCAGTAACATATAATGTGAATGTTCCCTAAGTGTTAATGAAATTAGGTACAAAACTTTTACCCATTTATAGTCTATAAAAATTGCTATGTATGAAATATACATGATACAGTTACCAAGTCTTCTTTTTCTAGGATTTTTTTTTACTAAATATTCAAGACTAAGAAAATCAAACATTGGTGTTGTATTAAAATAGAAATGACTCACTTTGAAACAAGATTTTTGTCTTTAAAAGCTGATTAAAATGTTAGTAAAATGTTAACTTTGAGATACAATGCTCTAAGGATGCATATTTTCCACGTATAAAGCCGTGGGTGGAATTTTGTTGGCAATAATTTTTGATCAGCATAAAGACTTTATTTTGAGTTCAGACCACAGGAAAAAAACATTCCAAGCATTCCTTGCTTTCAAAGTTGATGGGCTTTTTTTTGAGGTAATAAATTTTTAGTATTCATAATATTTAATCAGAGCTCTGTTGGCCTCTATTATTTTCCTTTCAGAACTCCTTTATGACCTGGAACCCCTGGCAGGTATCTGTAGCTTCTCTGCAGAAAGTGTCACTGGCAATGGGCACCTCGCAGGGAGGGGCTGTACTGAATGGGAGAACTTAATGTACTCTTAACTTTATTTCCTTAGCAGAGAAGGACAGAGAGAGATGATGAGTGATTCATTTATCACTGGAACAAGTCTAAATAAATCAGTCTCAGAACTGTCTTTCCTGATCTCTCTCCAAGAAGTCTGCTTGGATTTTAAGGATTGTAGATGATCTAACTCTGTAGAAAACTGGTTGCAATGCCACAGCACAAGGGGAAAAAAAATTAAAAATGTATTTTAGTAGCTGACAGAATTTCACCTGGGTATGCTGTGGAGTTAAGTTGTTCCAAGTCAAGCTCACAAGGATAAAGTGGTAAAATGAGATGGAGATTTCCCATGAATAAGCCAAACCTGCCTGTGTGCAATGTGGCACCCAGTGAACTGCCCTTTAGCCCACAGAGAGAATACTCACTTGTTCTGCTACTAAAGCAGTCAGTGTTGCCTGTGTTAAAATAGCAAATTCACTGAGTGATGTTGTCTGAGTGTATAGCACAAGGTACAGGTATTCTTTCTCTGCTTGCTCAGAGTGAGTAAAACGCAGCTGAGTTTCCTTGACTAAAACAAGAAGGAAGTTCAGTGGGTGTATTTTACTGCAATTCATTGCATAGAGGATTTAAGGCTGGAGTCTCCTTTAATTGGTGCTGCTCACAATGGAACTAAAAACCCAGGCTAGACCTGTAAATGGAATTAAAATCTACATCCAGTTACTGTGTTAATTATTCTTTGTCAAAAAGCCTTGACCTAGTAGATGCAGTTGTCTTACACAGTTACAACTTAACTAGCACCAAAAGCATTCAAAGGATGGTTAAGAATATTCCTGGGAACTGAAGCAGTTCTGCTTAAAGACTGTGGCTTGAAAGGGAGTTTGAAGGGCTTTGAAGCTTTTGAAAGCATTGTCATTCTTCCTGTCTGTTCTGCTCCTGTTCAGTACCTAAATAAGGAGTTTTATTTGTTTTAACTTGTCAGTTTGACTCTCTCTTGAAACACAGGACTGGCATAAGCAGAGTAAAAGGGAGGAAAATTCTTTTCCTGCAAGTGGCTTCATTCTGTTTTACTTGGGTTTGCGTTCAATATTTGAATTTCAATTTCATGTCACATTCAAATTAATCTAACTCTTCAAGTTTAATATTACAGATTTATTTTAAGATGAAAAAAATACCAATATACTCTCAATTTCATCAGTGTATTTCAAAGTTCAAGAACAAGTTGAAAATCACACCTATTATTCTGTGTTTTATTTTTCTTCTAGTATTGGTCTGTGTTAAAGTGCAGAATGTGCTAATGAGAAATCACCTTAAAAACTTTGTGTGATTTGATGTCTTTATTTGTGTGATTTAATGTCTTAATTTCTAATTTTCCTTTTGATTTTCATGCTTATCATATCACAGAAGTGAACCATTATAAATGGTTTTAAATAAATTCAAAGATTAAGTCCTTTATTTTTTATGATATGTCTCATTAGGATAGAATTTATTACTCAGATACTTGAAACAAAATTGTTCAAGTTTTGCATTTATAAATCATTTGTCTTGAGAAAAATCCAAAAACAAACTAAAATTAAAAGACCCCACCAAAACCAAAAGCAAAAAATTGTCCCCTTTGAGTCACAGAAACTGTCAGTGCAGTTCTGGTTAAATTTTTTCAGAATGAGATCTTTTGCTACATATTGTTGATAATGTTGATTCATATTTGTCTGTTATTTTTATACAGTTCTGTTAAATGAACTGTGTCATATCTTTGCAAGCATAAGCAAAGAGAAATAAGGGGTAGATACTGTTCTAAGCGGCATTTTTGTTCTGAGGGGAGATCAACTATACAAACACTTTCTAAAGGTAATTTTTATAAATAATTTGATAACTCAGATATTCTAGTGGTCAGTCAAACTGGAACACATTATTGTCATCTTTAGAAGATGATAGTAGATAGTGGTGGATCCTGACGTTTTTGTATCGTCAAGATCCAAAATTATTATATTGGATGTATAATATTATACTGGACTGTTGCACTTCTACTACTACCTTATAATATTTTTTGTAATATTTGAAGTTTCTTGATGCAAAAGTACTACATCAAGGAAAAAAAACTAAAAATAATTAAACAAAAACACACAAAAACCAGCCCAATGGATTAAAAAAAAAAAAAAAACCAAAAAAAACCCCCAATAAGCCAAAATACAGATCAGTAAACCCATAATCAGTAGAGCCTTTTCTGAAATGGCTGTCACTGTGGGAAAAATAAATAAATCGATATTAAATGGTGAACTTGTAATTGTGTATTCAGGTCAAAAATATGTGAGATGCAAATAGATGCCTAAATCTTCTGATGGATGTCCCAGTTTGGAAAACTGTTCTTCAATTTACCTGAATACTAATGAGGAGAGAAATTTCCTCTGAGATGAGACAGCTTCTGTTTAACCTATGTGAATGCCAAATTAGGCAAATGTTTTCCTGTTGTCTAAGAATCACTGAAGTTACAGAGGAAATATGAGGCCTTGGCTTTATGGACAAATTGCTGAACCCTGACCTACTACCTGGGTTTTCATGTTTCAAACAGACTTTGCTGCAAAGCCATGAATGTCAATAAAAAACCAATAGACTCTCAAAAGTAATAGCAAGGAAAAAACCAAAAAACTAACAAAAAAACCCAAACAAAAACAAAAAAAAAAAACCTTAATGTGCATGGAGTTACACTGTTTTGGTGTTTTGGTTTGCTTTTGTTGAGGACAAGCTATCTCACAGGAAGAGGGCAGTAAACTGATTTTCTCTACTCTGTAGGAGGGCTGAGAAAAATGCAAAAAAACTCATTTCAGTCCTTTAGAAAATACCATTTGTTAGTTCAATGCTAGAAAATGTAGAATGCACTCCGCAGAGCTTTTATTTCTGCATTACTGGTTTAGTTATTGCTGTTTCAACAGCTGATATAGATAGAGATTCCAAAATGTAGGTATCTAGTTTCTTTTCTAATACTGTGGAACCTCAGTGAAGCAATGACATGTGTTCTTCTGTTTTCTCTGTTTTAGTTTTTCTTCTGTGATTGATTTTTTTTAAAAAATGAGAAAAAATTATAATTTGGTGTAACCTCATCTGCAATAATATCATGCATGAGGGATTGCTTTTGCATCATTAACTGAAGGTCAAAAATAGCCCAACAGTTCATAGCCATTTCTTTGTAAATAGCAAAAAATCAAGGAGAAAAGATTAGTCTTGAACTTCTGAATGGTTTTATGTTCCAAACTTCTCTGTCCAATGGTGTGTGTCTGTGGCACCTCTCATCATTTTTGCTGCAGAGACAGAAATGCTGCTTCAGTCTTGAGTGAAGTCCACACCATTCTATCCCAAGCAATGAATAATTCACAGGTTATTTAAAACCCAAAGCTAATAGATCAGGGAAAGACACTAAGAAGATGTGTCTATTTTCCTCCAAAAGAAAGGGAAAAAAACCATTCACAAATATCCAAATAATAGCACATAATATTTTGAATTTATGAGGTGGAAAAGTAAACAACTAGTCAAGGCTGAATTTCTTGTTACATAAACTTCCATATTGGCCACAGATCCTGTGGGAAGCACTTGGTGTTAACAGTAAGTGAGAAGATTTTTGGTCAGATGGCTTCACAGCTACAGAGTGACTTGGACACAGTGAATGAAACTTATTTCTAAATACATGGTCATGCTACGATGTGTTGCATAGTTCAACCAACTTTTTTCAATCTGTCTTCTGGCATAGAGATATTTGACCACGACTAGATATCTGGAAAATGACTCATGCTTCAACAACCTTTGGCAAGACGTTCTTCTTACACTGTGAATTTTGGTAGTGTTACTATGTCCATCTGGTCTTCTAAGGATGGAATTTGAATATACTGAGAATACTGCATAGTAAGCAGAAATTATAATATAAATATTGTGGGGAAAATGAATTAATATTTTCTTTTTGTTTTGATTTTCATATTTTCAGTTGAGATAGTATTAAGAAATAGGCTTATTCCTGTTTTATCCTTTCTATGGTATAAATTCTGAAATACTGAAATAAAAATTTATCATAGTTCATTTATTCAGTAACTTGAGAATTCTTTTATTATTTTTTCTTTCAGTAACTCCTGGTGAAACTGTTGCTGTGGATACACAAACCAGGGTAACCAAGGAAACCACCACCTCCAAACCAGAAATGCCATCTTCTGTGCTTTTGGAGGTTCCAGCCTTGGCTGACTTCAATAAGGCATGGGCAGAACTCACTGACTGGCTTTCTCGACTGGATCGAGAGATAAAATCTCAGAGAGTGAAAGTAGGTGATCTCGATGACATCAACGACATGATCCTCAAACAAAAGGTATGAGAAACACTGATTTTTCAAGTTGAAAGCCTCATGAGCTTTGTTCTGTATTAAATCCTTTCAACAAGGAGCACAGGAGAGATGATAGGCTGCAATACATGTAGTTGTCACTTCAGCTACTTTATCCCATGAACACAATTACTGGATGTAATTTATAGATAATTAATTGAGGAGAAAAGAAAAAGTATTTACTATTTTCTATGGTATTTGAAGCAGATCTCTCTATGTTTTTGTTGCTTGTGCTGTAAGAGTATTCAAGCCAATGGTTGAAATATAAACTTCTTGAGAATAAAGAAATTGCATAGTAAGCTCCAGGTTGGCGGGAAGAAGATCACCCTGTTTCACACCTTTTCTTATGTTACTTCTTAATAACTTTCTGAGAGCCTTACATGCTGCTCTCAGTTTATCAAAGGCTCCTCAGTTGTCTTAACAAAAAGAGCAGCTCATTAATGCAATTGTTTTGTCAGCAAAACTGCATCCCTGCATCACCTACCTTTGAAAACACAGAAAAACAAGGAAATAAATGTTTTAGGAGAAAAAAAGGCTAAATTCTAGCTACTCAGTAGCAATAAAAGTAATTTTGTATTATACAGCTCTAAAGTAATTACCTGCCTTCTAGATTTAGTATTGTTCAATACAAAAGATTTGTCTTACCTGCACAAAACTTTTCAGTGCTAAATTTCCATTCAGTTCAGTTCTAAACTGAGTTTAGGATTCCCAATTATAAGATTCTGTTGGGTTTTTCATAATCTTCCTCCTCATAAAAAAAAAAATCTGATTTATTGTAAGGAAGATATTGACATTCTTCTCTTTGCTTAAACTAGAAATAGAGGGAGAAAAAATGTATAAACTTTATTGAGGCTCTGTACTGAGACAATTTAAAGAAAATATACTCATGTCTCATGGGATTGTTTTTGCTGGTTTTCTTTTACTTCCTTTTCCCCCCAGTGCTTTAAACTATTTTTGAGAAATTTGGCTGCCTTACCTTCTGTATGATGAACATGTTAGTTTCATCTTGATTAATGATGATTATATTTGCTAAGTAGAATTACATACTGCTTCATTAATTAAAATATCCTTAAAACAGAATGGATAAAAGTGATAATTCCAGTGCCGTCTGCATAGGGCATTAGGTTAAAATAGTTGTTATGTCATTTGGAATGGTTGGTGGCCAACCTTTATCTTTTAGTGATTTGCAGTATAATTTTGGTTTTAAAATTTTATATTGTCAAATACTTTGTTCAGCATTAGTCAGTTTTCTTACTTATACCTCACTTCAGCATTTTATTCTGGCAGGCAAAATCCATAGTTTGCTTCCTTCTGCAGATGTGTTTTACTTAAATATGAGATCAAATTATTAACTCTTCAGAATTTCAGTTAGTATTATGTGTGTTTTAAAATTAACTGCTTTGAATTTTCATTTTATCTTAGTTCAGGGCTAAAATATTTTAACACTACTGCAGTCTGTTCCTGGCTGGGTAGCCCTGTCTCTTTTTTTGATAGCATGCTGTGCTGGTAACAAAACCAGCAGGAAAACTCTTTTTTGTCATGCTTACCTCTCTAATTGGCTGTGCAACAGAATGTGACATTTAATATATTCTCTGATGAAATGGAAGAACCAAAGTCTATATATAGACTGCAGCTCTGTTAGCTGTCTCCCTCTTCTCCAATGATCATCTTAATATCATTTAATGCATGGAAATTAATGCCATGAAATATTTTATTCTTCTTGTACATCTATCACTGGATTATTAGGTGAGATTAGGATGGACAATTTTAAAAACTGACAAAGAATTTTTAGGTTTCTCAAAAAAAAACCCCCAAAAAACCTACCCTGCTTTGTAATGAGTGGAGTGTCTGCAGCAGTCTGTGAGCTGATGAAGCTGGACGTGTGGGTACTTGACTAATCAGAAAAGTCACGCCAGATATGATCTAAGTTGGAAATCCAAAAGTAGTGCTTACCTCCCCTGATCTGTGCATTCCATAGAAGATTACAGGGATATTTTTCCTGTGGCTGTAATTTAAAAGTCATTGAAAGTCACCACACTGCATCGTGGTTTATTTGGAGAGTTTATTGCATCTTTACAGGTACCTCAGTAAGATTTAATGAAAGTTCCATCCTTGTAGATTGACCTGATTTTTTTTAAAGTCAGTTTTTAGACTTTAGGTGTAAAATACCATCTGAACACAGCCAAATACTTCCCTTATAAAAATGCATCATTATAGAGATAAATGCTTGAAGAAAGCTGTTTCACTATAAAACATCTCAAGCTGCTAACCCAGAATTGAGAATGCTTCGAACAGCTCATCCTGTTGTGTTATCAAACCCTTACTGGTTTTGGGTTTTGTTTCAATTTCATATTTCATTCAAAGCAGAGAGCCACATTTCTAATAGTAAATTGCAATGTCAGAGCAAACATTTTAAAAGCAAAGAAATCCCACATCCTGGCAGTGTATGTAACAGGCCATTTTCCAAATCATTCAGGTAAAAATAAGTGACCTGAGGTTGTCCTTTCTTTCACAGCAGCCTGTAATGTTGTTGAAGCTCCATCTCTGAGGTCATTTTGGTTAAGTTCGCTTCAATCTGATTGTATAAAGGATCACAGCCACTAACTTTGCCATATTTTTCCTCCATAAAAGTTTAAGACATCATTAGCCCTCACTTGAACTTTGCTTGGAGCTGATCTCAGTGAATTGGCGCTCTTGTGTGAATAGCACATACATGGATTAATTATAGGATAATAAAACTCAAAAAAGACAACTATTTTTAAAAAAGGCTTATTTTAGTGGCAGCTTCCCCTTAATGAAAGAAAAAATACAAATTAAATTCTCCTAAGTGGTGCACATAATATATAGTAAAAGTAGAGTACTAAAAGAGTAGCATAATGACTGCTCATTTCTCATATCTACAATTAATCTTTCAGTCAAATGAGTGGTATACTTCAAGCAAATGCATTACCTATTTTAGTCATCTGTGATTGTGCATATCTTGTTAAACTCTATATAATTAAACTAAAATATACTAAAAAGTGTGTAGTAAAGATATTTAATACTAGCATTAATGTCATCTGTGCTTTCATTAAATGAAAATGGTTATATTTTTCTCATCTGCTTGAAGCTGCCTTGGCAGGCTGACAAGACACTCGTGTTGTTTCTTTAGACAAGAAATAATGTAAATAAAGTTCATAGGAAAGTTCATGGCTGTATAATATGCCATGATACCATAATGTAGGGAGGTGAGGGACACGACAAACAGTGGTTTTCCCAGTTTCTTCAATTCACTGTCCTTACTTCAAAACAATCAACATGCTTTATATTTGAAGGTCAGGTGGAGGTTCTTCATAAAAGAGAAAATTGTGATGAACAGGATGATGAACTCCATTTTGCTACATTTTAGAAAAATGGAAGCCTTACTTAAGATGCCAACAAGCCTTTGCTCAGAAATTCTGCTTTGGCATCGTATTTTGCAACAGGAATAGATTTCTACTGAAAGTAGTGAATCATGGAGGCTGTGCAAAGCTTGAAGTTAATTAACAATGCTGTTCAGAGAGATCAGGTACTATAATCTCCCTAAATTTTAAATTATGTCCATGGATTTTGCCAAGGTATGCTGTCCATCCAAATTTTTTGAAACATACATAGTTGAAAGCATGGCTTTTATATTGCTCTGGATGAACATAGATTTTAATTAGTAAAAGGTATTATAATAAGTATTATATGTGTGAGACTACAATTTTCTATGTGTGTTTTTACTCCTTGATTCTAAGAGTTGAATAGGCTGAATCATCAATTTTAGGTGCAGCAGAGGGGACTAATCTGCAAAAAAAAAGTATTTATTAGAATGAGACCAACCTAGTTACTGAGACTTTTATGCAAAGAAGAGGAAAAGATACTTTCAGGATGGATGATTTGTGTCATCCCAGAGTAGTCAACCAAAAAGATGTAGTGAATTTATTTCTGTCTAATTAATTTGTCACTATTCAAAGAAAGGCGGGTTTGATCATCTGTCAGTTGGAGAAGTAAACAAAACTAGAATCAGGAAATGTTTTCACTTTTAATTGTAATTGATTTTTCTATAGTTGAGAATCTTTTCCATATGATGGATCATGAAATAACAGTTAAGGAAAAATATTTGTTTATAAACTGCAGAAAAAAAGAGTGGGCTTAACTTATGTTTCTCTTGTCTGAATATTTTTTATCTATCTTGTCCCATGCTTTTTACTATACAACTTAATTGTGCATTTTCATGTGGAACCTTACAATTAATATCAACATGGATCAGAAGAATGGGAAGTTTTCTGTCCAAACTGTGTTCCAGCATCCATTTTTGTGGAAATATAAATATAGTTTTCCAGATTTATATCCTGTTATTACAGAAGCAACTGTAAGTTCCAAATTAAAATTTGCAGTTCTGCATTACTGGGTGTGAAAAAGTGTACTCTAAATGTGCCTGTATTGAATGAGAAGTTGTAGTTACAGACAGAGGCTTTTGCTATGTCCATATAGCTTATGTTAGAAGTACTTTAAGGTCTACAGAATTTTGCAGAAGTTTCATTTTAGTGACAAATGCATGAAAAGATCCATGCATCCCCAGACAATGTACTGTAAAAGACCATAACAGAAGATTTTACACTTGGATCTGAACATTTCCAGTTCCTGTGATGTGCTTAAAGGGAAAATTTTGCTAGTCCAGAGTCCAAGTGTGGTGCCAGTAAGTTGGAATTTACATTCACACTTTCTGAGTCAAACTTCAAGAGCACATTTCCCCATCCCTTGCTCTGTGCTGGCATGATGCTTTGAGCGTTGTTTTCAAACTTGTAGGGTCTTCTTTCTTTATATGAATACACAACTGCAGACATTCCTTGTGTCACTGTTGGACCAGGATAAACTATCCTGATAAATCAGGGCTGGTGCTGAAACTGATTCTGCAGCATGTTGGATGGTTCACTGGCATTTTTGTGCATCCTCTCTGATACCATTGCTTACAGATGTCTTTACGGATTAAAGGTTGTGCAAAACCTCACTTACCTCTATGAAATTTGCCATGGGATATAACTGCTCAGGAGACACTATCATTATTTTATTATGTATTTCAGAGTGTTATTGTTGTTGTATTCATTATGGGATATCTATTGGAATTCTTCTTTTATGCTGTCAATGCTGTTAGACTTCTGAAATGACTTCTAATTTATGAAAGTACTGGAAATCTGGTTTCGGTTTCTGAAGTGAATAAGAAAATAAATGAACAGATTTCTAAATATATTAATTTATTATTATTAATTTAAAATTAAAAGATTTGTGGTCCTGAAATGGTTTTACTTTTTTGCAGAATAGAGGAAAATGAAAAAATGCCTATCAGCCTTCCAGTTTCTTTCTAAAGGTTAGAAAATGCAGTGGGATGCTCTAGAGGGCCTGGAAATCTGAATCTCTAAAGGGAAAGGGAAGAAAAAAAGATCTATTAGTTGGAAAATTGGACCTCAAGGGATATAGAATATGTGTCAGGAGACTGGCTTTTTAATACTTTGTTGAACAAAAAGACAGCTGATATTTTAAACTAGCTTGGCCAGCTCATTACTGTGTGTTACAGAGTATATTTGTTTTCTGCAACAGTAAAAAAAATGTCTAAATACTTTGTTTTGGAGTGTGATTAACAGCTATTTCTTTATTTCTCTATTATGTTAATTACTAGGACGTGCATAAAAGTTGTACCTCTAAGGATCTGATTCTAAACTCATTGAAGTAAAAGAGATACTTTCATCATTTTTCAATTAGTTTTCAGTCAAGCTCTAGACCAAAATACAAACAAAAACAATATAACAGTTGTACCTAAAGATAACATTCCTCTTTTTTGCTTTTATTGGTCTATTTTGAAATAATTTGAGGGTTTGTTTTTTTTTCCAATTATGGGCAAAGATAAATTATCATGATGAATAAGACTGGCATCCTGTTCAGCAGGGAAAGGATAAGAGTGTAGCAACTCAGTTTTGTTTGCATCAATATGCTGAGTATTAGAAGTATCAGCTTTTCATTAGGGCTGCATTTTTTCAGTAGCAATTTTCTTTTTAATCTCTGGGTCTGATCTATGCTATAAGTATAAATGACCTATTCCATCAGCACTGGATCTTACATGATCTACTTTTTTTAATCTAAATCATGCTTTCAGTTTGTGCTTTTAGTCCACCAGTATGTGCAGCTGAGAGACCCTGCTGCAAGAGCTCCTCTACAAATGCACCATGGAAAGTTCATACCATGGGCATGGAAAGGGTTTTACAGTTGTATGCTGTCCACAGAGACATGGGAAAATCCTGCTGTGCTGGAAAGTGTAAAAAATCTCCAAACTCTCATGAGTTCTGTGTGTGCCCAGCCAGCATAAAAATGCCTAACCAGATTCTGGGCTGAATTTAATGCAGCCTTCACCAACATGCTGAGGGAAGGGATCATTCCTCTTTAATCAGCCTGTGGGGAGCATCTGGAGTTTTGTGTCTGATTTGGGCTGCTCAGTGTGCAGGAAAGACCTGCAGGGAGTCCAGTGAGGACGCAGCAATGTGGTCAGGGGCAGGAGAGCACTTGATAGAGAGAGACTTGATAAACGAGGAGGGGCTGAACTGGGCTTGCTCAGCCTGGACAGAGCTCAGAAGGCAGCTGAGCTGCCATGAGATGGGAGTCTGCAGAGAAAATAGAGCCAGACTCTTCTCAAAGGTTCCCAGCAGAAGGATGAGAGTCAACAGACACATGCTGCAGCAAAAGGAATTCTGATGGAATATTAGGAGAAAAAATGTGCATGATGAACATTAAGAAACATTGGAACAGGCTGTCCAGAGATGTCAAGGATTCTCCATCCTTGCAGATATTCATCACAAACCTGCATAGGGCCTTGTGTGACCTCTGGATGTGACTCTGAATTTGGCCACATTTGAGCAGTAGCTGAGCAAAATTATCTGCAAAGGTGACTTCCAAGAAAAATTATTCTGTCATTATATATAAATACTGTTCTCAAATATGGATTCTGTGTCCTATACCTTGTCAGTGAAACATGCTTTAAATGAAGGAAATCATGGCCTTATTTCCTGCTTTGTAAGCCTGCCACCTCAGCTGTGATTTTCTTTAAGGACTGGAGAAGTCCTGTTAAAATTCAGGCACATTTTTTTAGGTTTTAAATAGCTTGGAGAATCTGCTAAGAGAGTTACACAAATTTTAGGGGGCTTTTGTTTTGGACCAATATTGATATATATTATTGGAAGTAGCAACAAGAAAATATGTGAGTGGACCTGGTTTTATTCAGAAATTGTGGGAAATAGAAAAGCAGCTTGTTTCTAAATAATGATATAATGTATAAAATTCTAATCTAGTTGGAATCATAAAATGCAAATTAAAACTATTGGGAACAATTGTATGTTTGCTCATTTAATGTGTAAGGAGATGGTGCTCCTCTTCAAGAAACAAGTTTTCTTCTGTAAGAAAATACAAACATCAAATCTCAGCAGACCTTCCTAATGAAGCTGATCTTGAAATGCAGTCCTTTTATGTGGAAAAGAAAATGACCCCAGAATTTAAACTAAAAAAATCTGCGATCTTGAAATCTGCCCTATTGGTTTCCCAATGTGCCAAGGATATCCTGATACTTCCATAAACACATCCAATAATGATATAGGTTTGGGGTTTTGCTAGCAGATGGACAATTCCCTCCTGAGGCAGAACAGCCAGCAGTGTCATTATCATCCTTTCTCATGAGTGGATTGTTTTAAAAAATGTCACAAGCTTTTAAAAAATGCAGTATAAGCTTTATAATAAGTAGTTTCTAGTAACTTAGCTCTACTGCAGTAAGCACATTTCTTGGAATTTCGTTTTCTCTTTTCCCAGTAGAATTCTATGATAATTTTTTTGCACTTAGAGGAGCTCTCATGGAGAGTTCTCAGTTGATTTACATGTACCTGTTGTTTTATAACACTCACATTAGGTAATAAAAACCACTCAAATAAGTATTTTGCTCAAATATAAGGAGACAAACATCTTAACTCACTCCAGTGCAACATTTAAATTTTGTGCTTTGTAGAACTGCTTACAAGTGAAAGGAAAAAAATTTAAAAACACTGTAAGAGAGGCTTAAAGGCATATTTTTATTCAGGAGCACCCATTTCTTGAAAAATATTCTCTATTCCCTAACCATTATACACAATTTATTTTTTTCATGTGCCCCACCACTAGCTGTGTGATGTCACTAGATTTAAGGTAAATAAACAGTAAGTTCCTTTGGTTCTGGGAAGGCAGTGAAATAGTGGGGGATAGAACTGCATCTTATGAAGTTGGTACTATGGGAGGAGAGAGGAACACTGTGCTTGGAATTTGTTTCCCCTGCTCCACCTTCTTCACCTTTGTGGAACATGACCTGCTTTCTGCTGCCTGGATACCCCTTTGGCTCTTCTTTTCTTCAGCATATTCCCCTTTTGTGACTACTAAATTGAATTTTGTATGCAGAAGATGAGGTCAAAATATCTGATTTTGTCTAGCTCATGTAACATTTCTTTATGATGTGCAACGTGTTGAAGAAGCCTTAGATTCTAGCACTTCAAGACTCTCTTTTCCTTTCACTAGCTGGGGATGGTGGGGGATAGGGTTTTATGTTTATTTTTTCTTTTGTTTGATATAGATCAAATAGAAATAGAATTTGTTTTGTTAAATATCCTTCATTACTGCAAAAATGAAATTTAAAAAATATTTGCTGATCGAAAATTTACAGTGTAAATAGAATATTAATTTTTCAAGTTAAGACTGCAGTGAGATCCTAGAAAATGGCTGAATGCGCATGCAGCTTAAAATGCAAAAGTACTACTAAAAGTAATAGGACAGTTTTCCTCAAGAAAGAGACATTAAAGTATTTTTCTGAATTGAAACAGAGAATTCAGCTCTCCATGTAATCAAGTGCTGAAGGAGTACTTAATTAAAAAAACCCTGGTTTTGTAGTAAGTGTGGGCCATTTCTCCAGGCTCTCATCTGTCTCTGTAGCCAGCTGATACAATAAGCAAGGTAACAAATCAATCTCAGAACTGTATTCTGCTGCTTCTGTGGACCATTTTTCTTACTGAGCTAAAAGATCAATTTAACTGCTCCCCATGGCACTCCTAATGGTCAGGAGCTTTCTGCCTACAGGAAGGATTTTCTCCATCCAAATATGAGATTCATACGTGAGATTTGGTCAGTTCCCAAGTTCCATTTTCATGCTTCTGGATTTGTCAGATTCTCCAGATGAATTGTTAAATATGGAATTCACCCTAGCTTTCATGCAGTGAGGTGAGGGCTATTGTTTCCTGGAGTGGATTCTCGCTGTCAATACACAGGCTCAGGTATAGATACCTGCCTCCATTTAGTCTCACTCATCTCCACCCTGTGGAGGAGCAGTTTTCTGCTGGAAAGAGCCAGAATATTCCACTGGGAATGAAGCAACTCAGTGATTGTCCCCAGCAGGATTCCTGGCACAACCCTGCAAACCAAGCACTTCTCCTGTAATGTGGAACAGCCAGTCCCTACCATTTGTTACACGAATAAGCTTCTGGATATCCAGACCAAAGGCACTGATTTTACTCCATTGGGACACTGAAAAACTCCCTGATTTATCTCTTTTTCCTCTATCCATTTCTTTTTTCACCTCTGAATGCCATAGTTCCAAGTTTTAGTTTAATTTCATTTTCGTATTAAAAAAAACGAACCCAACCCTACAAAACAAAACTACAAAAAATAACGTTCTAATATTAGCAATGGTGAAGGGAAAAGCTGTATTTTGATACTGAAAGTGGCTTCTTTTTGATGTTTTAACAGAACAGCTTGACACTTTCCTTCTGTGAGAAACAAAACATTAGGATCAGCAGTTGTTTCTAATTAGAGGAGAAGCTGGTTTTGATATTTTAGGAAAAAAATGGTTCTAAGGTAACACAAATGCCCTGTTTTATTTTTCCTTCGTGTTCAGAGAAATATCTGTTATGTTTTTTGATCATAATGCAAGGAAGAAATAATAAGCAGAAGGTGAATTTAAGCATTTTCCTCTTTGTGGGAAGAATGATGGTTTTTGGGCTATTGCAGGTTGCCAGTTATGTCTCACTGCATATGTCATGGAATCTTTTATTCAAACAGACAGCTTTGAAGGTGGCATGATGTGTGGTGATATCTCAGGGTAAATGTCCAACCTTTTGACATATGTTTGACCATTTTCCTTTCTGCTATTTAATCAGTGTGTCTTAAATTCCTGCTGTGCATTGGGATCAACAGTGATAACATTTTAAAATGTTATTATAAATCCTTCTACTCCTTCATATGTGGTCCATATGGCATAATATTTCTGATGAAAACTGGTATACGTGGCACACTCCTATAATGTCATTCAGAGATGATATTCAGCTCTGACAGAGTGGTTGTGTTTAGCAAAGATATGATGGTACATCAGAACACATAAAAACTATTAGCTTTTTTGCTGGTAGTGTGATTTTGGGTAGGGCTTCTTCCCCACCTGGACCTGTCATTGAGGCATATGATAAAAAACAACACTGATGCTAGGGAACTACATTATATCTGTGTTCACTAGGTGACAACTGTGAAAGCTTGGCATCAAAGTGCTGTGAGACAGTTGATAAAATCAACTCCCTCAGCCATTTGTATTTTGTATTCCTTGACTAATTCAGAGGCAAAAAAAAAACCAAACCACCAAACAAACCAAATTCAGTATTTATTTACTAAAGAGGATTTCCCATGCACTTTTTTACACTCTCTGTCCTTTAGAGGCAGCTGAATCTGAACTGGGGCTGAACCAAGTGGCCCTTCTGGTCAGTGACTGTAATATATATATATTGGGCCTGATGTTATGAATCCAAAAATATCACTTCTGTGTTACTGTACTAAATGTTCCAGAGCTACACAAACCTCCAATATAATCCACAACAGACATTGTTGATATGATTGATTTAGAGACAGAAGGGTTCACAGAAAATAATTAGTGGTGTTTTGTGCATTTAAATTATAGTACTGATGAGGTGCATGTGGATGAAAAAACTTTCAACCAGGTAATTTCAACCAGGTAATTTCAGTTTGGATGAAAAAACTTTCATCCAAGTAATTTCAGCCAGGATTTAGATCATTGTTTTGAGCTGAGCCAGAAAGGTGAAATTGTCTCACTTGTCTTGTGATTATGGTTAAGAGAAGACAAGAAAGATGGATTAAATGTAGGTGGAGAGGAAAGGGTAGGAAAACCAATGTAATTCTTGAATTGGAAAAGTTTGCAAGACTCTTAGTTTGTCTTCTCTAAGACATAGCTGTGTAAAGATCTGTTTTGGTGAAGTGCAAAAATTCAGGGAAGGAGAAAATTTTGTGACATAAAAATGCTCTTGTTTTTTATCTGTATTTGTATATGCAAATTTAATATCACCATGTTTCCCTCCCCCATCTCCTCCTCTTCCTGCTAGACTGCAGAAGTATTTAGGTCAAACATCACCTGCCTTCTGAGAAGGATATCTTACAAGTATCCTTCTTTGACTTTCTAGCCAAATATACTGAGATTAAGGAACATCTTTCATATTTAAACTTCTATTCAGTCATGCTAGTTAATTTTGTTTATTAGTGTTTATGTTTTTATTAATTTTGTTTCCCAATATTTCTTATCAAGGTGTGATTAATCTATTTTACTTAATTATGATGAGTTTTGTATAAATTTAATAATTTTGTATGTCTCTAGTAATTAGAATGGTTTATACAGAAGCCAGAATTGTAAGTGGAATCTAAGGGAAATGTGCACGTGACTTTTCATTTCCTTGGGTGCTCATTATCCAATTTCTTTGAAATACTTTCATTAGCCAATCTTCAAATCACAAATCTTAATTAAAATAACAGGACAGCCTTTGGAGACCTCTTAGCATAGAATACAAAGCATTTAGTTCTTATTATGAGAAAATTGGGACTTCTCCACTCTAGGGTTCACAGGAAATGTGTTCTCTTGACTTCATGTTTCATTGTATGCCCATTTCTCAATTCCATGGGTTATGTGATCATTGTTAGGCTTTGCTGTAGAGTTGGTCCTCAGGGATGCTATTAAACAATATATAGGATAAATGCTTCTCCATCCTGTTTTGAATGATGGGTAAATCACCATTTATATTTTCATTTTGAACCCTCTTTCCTTCTACTGCCATTGCATAATAAGACTTTTTCACTGTAATTATCATTTTCAGCACAAAAACCATATAAATAGCAGATTATTTTTTTAGTACTATCTCAGAAAGAGAAGAATGAACAGCAGGACTCATTTCCAGTTCCCTGTACTTCAAAAGAATTGTAATGGATTATTAAAAATAATGTGAAAACAAGGACTTTTTAACAATACCCAACAGAAAATGATCATCTTTTAGTGCTTTGCAACTGATGCTTCTCCTTGGAGACATTCTGACTTCATTTCAATCTGCCTCTGTAGCTATTTTTCCTTTCTTTTCCAAATTAATTTGAATTTTGCCTGTGAGGGATGCACTGTTAGGAAGGTAACACAGCGCAGAGGATGCCAGGTCCTGTAAGGGTTGACCGTGACAAACTGTTCCTGGGCAGCAACCTGCTGCCAGAGTTCTGTCTGCTGGTGCTCCTCCCATCTGCTGCTTGTCTGCTGCTCTGGGCAGGGAAAGAAAAAGAAAATCAAACTGGGAAGAGGTTCATTGAAACAATTCAGAAATAACTGCTGAGCACCATAGAGGTTAAATGTTAAAACTAGTTTTTAGTTCTAATTTTATGGTCTGCACTGAAGTAAAGTTCAGGCAACGAGAGATGGAAATTACTGTACTTACTATAATATGACTATATTTTCTCAGAACAATTTCTATTATGTTTGATAAGAACTTTCATTTTTAGAGGCTTTTAGATAAAGTTAAGTGTCCACATCCATGTGGAAAGCTGCTTTTCATGAGAAATTAGTTGAGAAATGTAAGAGAGTTTTTTAACAGATTCAGCCACAATTCTGTTTGGCACATTACCAATGATCCAGGAAAATACTCTGTTACAATTCTGAAATATTCTGGTGTACTTTTTAGTATTTGTTAATATCCAGTTCTCTCAATTAAATTATTCCATTGCTCTTAAATATCTCTAAAAAGGCAGACAACTGTGTATGTCAGTCCATTTGTGTTTGATGAGAACATCTAGGAGACTGATCTTTTTCTATGCAGTAATTCTTAATGTTTACACTTCACTTTCTTAATTTGGTATGGTTTAATACAAACTACTCAAACACTTAAAATAGTGACACAAAAAAAAAATCTGAAAACATTATTTAAAATTAAGATCTCCATAATAGAAGTCTTAATGGAAGGTTGAATTTACACTCCTATGGGAGAGAAGAGAGTAATATTTTGAAGCCTATTAGCTAAATTTCAATTTACAATTCAGAAAAAAACTCACTATTTTGGAATTGTCCATGAAGATGTAGAAGGGTTTTGTTTCTTTTTTCTTTCATTTTTTTCTTTTTCTCTTTTTTGTTATTAATAAGTGAATAGAAGAGACAAGACTGTGTGTACAGCATTTTACAGGAACAGGAGGGGATGGGAGGAGGCAGGATGTTAAAAAGATGTTCCCAGATATTTTTGTCCACTCTTACAGACTGTGTGTTTCTGACCATAATATGGACAGAAAGGAAAGAAAGTATATTCCTCAGAACAAACTTGAAATTTCGCTGGTTTATATACCCACTGCCTCTGAAAAATTAGGTTTATAATGTGTAACAAATCACACATCAAATTAAATCACCCAGATGCAGAGACTTTTATTATCCTTGCCGTCTTTTCTGCCTTATTCTCATTTACCATTGATACCTGTCAATAAGCCACAATCTGTGGACACTTTTTAGATGAGTTCTTAAGGAAGAGACTTGTAAACTATGCAGGACAGAGATCCCATCTTCATATCCTTTTAAATATTATTTAAACACACTATATTCTATTATAGAAAACCCAACATACCTAGCATGCATTAATTATTTTGATCATATTTTAGCCACAATACAAATTCCTGGCATATCTCACTGAATAATGAAAAAATCATTTGTAATTCTTATTCATAGACACAAAATTGGGGCAGATCATAGCAGAAATGATAGTTTGTTTCCTGCTACTGAAATGTTAGATGAATTATCTCAGACTTCCAGACCATTTGGCCATCAGAGAGGGGACTGTTATCTGTTCTGACATCAATCTACTTACAATGGCTACTTTGGTGCACAGTTTCAAAATGACAACATGCACAATGCATAATAATTATGTCCCTTTCAGGAATAACATTTGCAGAAAGATTTCTTGAATGTAATAAAGTGTCTCTTCATCTGTGGAAGCTAAAAATAGCCTTTTTAAGGATATGATTGTAAGGGATGTTTCCCAAATTATTGCATGGGGTTCACAATATGTTTTTAGGGGTGATAAAATGCAGAATCATATGTATGCATAATAGGCAGGCAACATTCAGTGTAAATTCAATCAAGAATGAAATGCTATTACGTGCAAACACCTTCTGGGCTTGTGCAGAGGTAATGGAGCATATGAAATAGATAAAGTGACAGCCAAGAGAGGAAGAAGATATGTGACTTTCCCTACAACTTTGTTTAATAAAGCTTTCAACATGCATTGTGGATATAATGTGTTGTATTGTCTCCATCCAAATCACCTTAGTTTTTATTCCATGCATTTTGTAGACTGTAATTTGGTGATAATGGCTTCTTTGCACAGCCCAGGAAAGATGAACAGGAGTAACAAAGTCTATTAATAAGAGAATGTGCATGTCCTTCCCAATACAGAGATCTTATTTTGAGTGGGTCCGGAAGAAATTAGTATTTTGCTTGTAAGAAACATCACTAAGTATTCAGTATTGAATATTTAGGGAAAACATATATGAGAAGGCTGATTATAAGCCACTCTGTGTAAGAGCCAGGTGAAAAGAGTTACCTATTTTCAGCATTTCCTTACTTGTTACATGCTTATTTCTTCTGTGAAACATGCTTTATGAAATCTGTAGTCCTTGAAGCTTGTCCTGTTCATTATCAGTGATTTTGATTCAGTGGGTTTGGTCTATGTTGTGAAGTTCCAAGCCACACTGGCTGAGTGAGGAGCAGATTTTTATTGCTCTGCCTGAGAAGGGCTGCAACTGCAACATGGTTCAGGGACTCAGGATGTGATCTCCCTCCCCCCTGGCTGTAGTTGGGAGAAATCTCTTCAGACATGGGGAGTTTATGCCCTTTTACTCCCTAAAGGGAGAAGCAGTTGAATTCTCAGGTGAACCATTCATGTTGTCTCAATCTTGCCAATATTTTCAGATTTTCTCACTTCAGTGGAAATTTGTGATGACTAAATAATTGGAATATGATACAGTCATGGAAAGCATTTTAATATGTATTGTGTTTACTTTTTTTTTAATTCCTTGATTTATCTAAAAGTCAAGTGTTTGGAGACTCTTCTTAGCAGCAGCTAGAAAATATGTATTAGTAATATAAATAATATATCATGCCAACACAGTAACAAATCAAACTCTTCCTGTTTACTACTAAAATAAGATTTATTTATAACACTACAGATTTCCCTATAATTTAGAAGAAAAAAAAGAAAAAAATCTTGCATAGGATTTGGCATAAATTTGAATGAGGACAGCATTGCTCTTAATAAATATTTTGCATCTCACATAACTCTCTATTTGCAATACATATTTCAGTGTTTTAGGTTTGTATTTTATGGAGCTGTAACAAATACAAGAACAAATAGGTTTTAAATGGGACTAAAAGAGGGTTTTATCAGACTTGAGAGCACAATGCTTTACTGAGTCAAACCATCATTCTTCTGTCTAACCCAGGAAAATGTCTCTGGTGGTGACATTAGGGCAGGTTGAACAGGGAGAATGTATCAGCCTGGCTGCCTGCTGAATGTTATCCTTGTACTCCCCATCCACAGCATCCTCAGCTCTTGGATTTGGGACATCAGGAGTCCCTGTAGCATCTGTTTTTCACCCTATTGTCCCTGAAGTTGCCTAATCCCTCTAGGAAACTGCTGATTCTTTTGGCCCTCACAACGTCCTATGAGCAAGCTCTATATAGGCAGTACCTGCTATGAAAATAAGTACTTTTTTTTTTCTCTTCTAAAGTAGTTTCTACTGCAATAATGCAGCATACTCCTGCCCACTGTCTTCTGCCTTTAAATGAAATACACATTGAGGAGTGAAATTTTTATTGTATGTAACATCATCAGGTTTCCTAAAACTTTTTCCTGAAGGATTTTATAAAAAAAATGCTTTACATAGGGTTTATATCTCTAAAGAAGCTTCTTGAACAAAAAGCTAAGGCAGCTGTGGGACACCAGTTTCAAATCCTGGGGCTGGAGCTGTAGGATTGAAGCTGTGCACTGTGGTCACATCTCCTGTCCTTGCAGCCTCTCAGATTTCCCTCCTCACAGGCAGGTTGTGTCACTCCTGATTACAGACCCATCTCATTCTTCAGGCCTGGAATATAATCTCTGGGTTGTTTTTTAGATTAGGTTATTAATCTTGTCTTATTTTGAAGTACTTTTTGGTATATAATAGGGTTCCAACACCAACCCAGCCTTTCTTTCCTGTATTATTTGCATCTGTATGTTACAGTGCACACTTTACTATTATTCTGTCACCAAACTTCTGAGAAATTATGTCAGCTAAAGTGAAACAAGCTCTTCATGCCTTAGCTAAGAAATTGAGGCCAGCATTTTTAACAGAATTAAAAATAGAGAAAATTAAGTGCTACCCTGCCATTTTGCACTGTCATTCCATAAAAAATATCATACTACAAAGAAATGACAATGCAAAAGATAGGCCAATTTTAATATCTGAGATAACTTTGAGGAAGAAATAATTTAGTAATTCTTCTTATTATTGGCAGTCTTATTTTAGACAGTCTCCAGGTACTGTTTCCCATCCTTCCCATTCTGTCTTTCTTCATTGTTATCAAGTAATCAAAATAAAAGCTGAAAGAGTATTAGCGCTAAGAAATGTAGATGACCATGCTTTTATTCAAACCAACATTAAAAGTTCTATAGAAAATGAGGCTACAAATTAGCACAGGGTTCTATTTATTCTCTGTGCTGATATTTATAGGGTTTTTTTTTTTCACAAAGGAATGGTAAGTATACTAAAAAAGTCTTGAAGGAGATTTGAAACTCTTTGCAGTTCAGATTTTTGTATCAGACAAGATCAACTAGACAGATAATTTCTGACCAATTTCTGACTAACCTCCATAAGATTTTTTGTTCTCTGTATATTTGCAGAATTCTTTTCCCACCACTTAGCTATCCTCAGCAGTCAAAAGATGTTTGTTTCCATCCTTAATGTCCCCTGATTCAATTTAAGCCAATTATGTGACCACAATGAAAATTGAGAACAGTTTACTCTCTCTCAGCAATAACCTCATATACTTGAAGGGTGGTACTTCAGTTCAATTTTCTTTTTAGACAAAACAAATCCTGGTCCTTAAAATCTCTACCCTTGCTTCTAGATTAGTGACCATCTGTCCAGCCATTTGCAACCCATTCCAATGCTAATCCAGTTTCCCAGCTAGTTATTTTAATGCCTTGGACTTACTGATTTCTCAGGTTTCTTTGAGATTGCTTTTAATTGAATTCCTTTTCATGTATTCTTGCTGCTGGTTGGTTTTTGCATCATTGTGAATATAAAAAATCTATGCTCTGTTCCATGAGCCAATGACAGTGATTAATATCAGACATAGGACAAGTCTGTGTGTAGCTTCACTTGATATTGCCTTCCTATAGAGTGTATTCAAGTTATGGGGTTTTTTCCCCATCAGTTTCATTTCCATTTACATTCAAATTTCCTGCTTGTGGTAACATCACCTAGGCAGTATTGAAATCCTTGCTGTGGGCATCAGGCACAACTTCTACCTGTGGTTCACTATTGATAAATCTTACAGCTCTGGATGAAGAGAAATGCAGTTGCCTTCTAATTCTTTACTCTTGATAAAGGGTTGGCTGTGTTACTTGTTACTATTTTCCCTTCTCAAAGGTTGTTTAATCATATGTTCTAAAAATGAGAGAGGAAAAATTCACCTAGAATTTCCTGGGTAGTTTTCTAAGCTTCTTTAAAAAGAGAGGTATATTCATCCATTGCAGATCCTTAGATATAACTACTAGTACCCACGAGGTTTCTTGAGCCAGTTCCTCAGTATTATAGCTGAAATTCATGAGCTGTCTAATCAGAATTCATATTGAGTTAGATAAGAACGATGTCACACCAATAACAAAGTTAGCAGTGTTTGTTTATTGTCTTTCACACAGAGACCTTTTGCCCTGAAGCTGTTAACATAAGTATTAGTGCTGGAACAAACCTTTTTTCAGACTCACTTCAAAAGTTTCGGTAACTGCTTTATTCTGTTTGGGTAAAAATATTGAAGCAAAAGAAGTTTACAGACTTTATGGCATCTGCAAGAATAATCTCCACCTTGTATAACATTACTGAAGAGAAATGAGCTGTAGATTTAAAACTCTTGTTTCCATCAGGGGATAACAAAGACTGTGGATAATAGTAAAAAAATATGTTTAGACTCTCTGTGATGGTTGTAGTCCTTATCCAAATATTGGCTATTGTTTTATATTGCCTGTACGTATAAATGTGTGTGAGCATGTGTGCATACATATCTACATTTTAGGTACACATATTTCTTTCCTGGTAGAAGGCATAATGAAGACTACCATCAAAATAAATCAAAATAAACTATCAGTTGGTTAGAAGGATTGGTAACAGTGAATTCTGAACAATAGCCTAACTCAGCAGTGACTTTGAGGCTGAAATAGTGAACAACTATCTGAAAATATTCTTCCAACAAGAATAGTAGGAAATACATGCAAGATTAAATTATGCTTAGTTTGTACAGATGTCCTCAGGCTGCTCCATGAAGTTTTTCCAAACCCACTGTGATTTTTCAAAGAAAATTACACAGAATATGCTGCAATGGAGCCTTGACTCTGACCTCCTTCTCTCCTGTGCACACACATTCACACACAGATGTTGTAGTGCTGCAATATTGTGGGTGTGTCTCCATCACAGCCAGGCTCACTGCAGCTCTTTTAAATGAGATAAAGCTGGGGAGCAGATGCAGGTAAGTGTTTTGTATTCAGCCAGGTGAGACTCATCAGATCTCATTAACTCAGAGTAGTCCTGGAAGGCTCTGTAGTGCTGAGCTGGCCCCAGAAATCAGAAATCACAGAGCTGTGTTCACACCATGCTCTGTGTGCCTCAGTTAAGTCTATCTGACCTAAGGTAGTTCTTTACTGGAGCTGCTGTACAGCTTCTTTCCTGTGTTGTGTGTAGTCCAGAGCTGGGGTTTATTCACCTGTAGGTTATTGAGGATTGACTGCCTCTCTGAGTGTGGGCCTCAAACATCACTTGGCTCCTCTCTCTCATATCACTGCTTTTCCTGTACCTCCAGCCCCTCTGTGTCAGGTCTCTACCCTGCAATTCCCACCCCTTCCTCTTCTCTACCCTTCCTACACCTGCCTTCACACAGTGAGCTTGTGCTCAGCCTGAAGCATTCACCTTCCTAAGGTGAGAGGTGAATGCTTCAGGAAGCTGGATGTACCATCATTATCATTTACTAGGAACTAATATTTAAATTCCATTTTATGCATTCATTTTTTTTATCTTGACAATTTGTATCAAATAATTAAACCATATATCCCTACATTATCCAAATCTTTTGTCATCAATACACTTTCAATTAACCTTCCTCTATATTTCCTAGTATCAAAAGCAATAATCAACTGTCATCATCACTCCATAACCACTCCCAAACAAACATAGAATTAACCCCAGAGCTACCCCCCAAAAAACCAAACAAAAATACAAACCATGATCATAAATCATCAACCAACCACCCACCAAATTTTACGTTCTTGTGCATAGCTGTCCAGAAACTACTGTTCATTCTCCCAGGGAATGTATGATGTGTGTCCATTTTCAGTAGTACACTGGAGTCTGGGCACCCAGAGTCTTGGGCTAATGCTAATGATGCTGTGGAAGTTGCTACTCTTTTTTGGTGTCTTACTCTTTTTTTTTTGTTCAGTATGAGTAATGAGTATGCTCATGCTTTGTGGCTTTTTGGGGTTTAAGGGATTCTTAATCTGTGGACAGAGATTTGATTTGGAGTTAATTCAATAAGCATGCCCTCAGCCAGAAATTCTCTGCAATAGTGTGCTAAAAAAACTCTCCTAATGCATTTCTTACATGACTTTAGTTGTTTATGGTAGAGAGCATTGCTTCACAACAGTAACTTGTATGATCTGATTTCCATATGCAATGTCTTACACTGTGGAAGACGGTGAAACATTTTCCTTTGATCTATGGTGACATTAGAAAATATAAACCACCAACCCTCCAGAGAACAACCTTGGCGTACACGGTGAATCCATTATAATTATTTGTTATCTCTTAATGCCTGCACATCTGCAGCAGTGAGTAATTAAAGTCTGAAAGAAAACTAATTTTTTTAAAGTTATTACAGTCTTCACAGTTTTTCAGAACTACATTTGAGTTTGGTTTATTTTTGTTTCATTTTAAAGAAACATAGGGGTTATATTCAAAGTTAACCACACAGTAATCTACACCTAAGGCTACTGACTAAGAAAATAGGATATCACAGCAGCTTTTCCACTGTCAGGAATCTGTTTAGAAAAAAAAAAATTAAAATTTCTGACCATACATTTCTCAATTACATTTTTGTAAAGATGTAGGACATATTTAATGTCCTACACCACTGCTATTGGTGTTACATTTCTTTGGCACTGACTCTCAGTATGACCTTAATTAAAATTACAACGTGTAACTTCAGGTATCTGTAACCTACTGCCATCCTCCATTCCTCCCTGCTCATGTTCAGTAAGGCAGCCCAGCCCTGTTGCATTTCCATGGCAGCTCGTTTCTGTTCCCTTTTCTCAGAGCTGTGTCCCTGTCACATCTGTCCTCTGACCTTTCCTGGCACAAGGCAGAGGCTGAGAGCAAAAGGAAGGTCAGAGGGGAAAGCTGGCATGGTGGCATCAGTGCCACTAGAAATGGGCAGAAATTGCCACCAGAAATGGGCAGCTGGCATGGTGGCATCAGTGCCACTGGAAATGGGTAGCCAGTGGCACCTCCAGAGCCCTTGAGACCCTTCCTGAGGAAACAGCTGATATAGAGTACAAGGACATGCTAATCACATCCCCTAAACTTGTTGGGTTTGTTTTGTTTTTAACCAGAATATATTACAGTGTCAGAGATAAATAAACTGATGTTGCTTTTAGCTGGTTCATCAGCACCACAGGATAATGGCATCTGTTCAGTCTTATGTGTAATATTTCTCTTTAGTTTCTTAGTGCAGTTGCTTATTCCTGTTTCAGCCCATGTTTCCAGAGAGTTCTGCAAATCCCTTGGATATGGCTACAATTTACATCTTTGTATTTTCTAGTGTTTGGAATGAAGGTATTTAGAAGGATACTCTGGAGGGATAAAGCAGAAGCAAAAGAAACGGTTGATTCCTAAAATCAGTTTTCTTTTGTTAATAATTAATAGCTGACAAAAAAAAAATGCTTTCAAATGTAATTCTCACTAAAAAATAACTCTTACTCTCTGGTGGAAAAAGTCCCTGGAAAAAAATATGTCTGCATATGTATATGTGATAATTTTCAAGAGAAAAGAAGGAATAAGGTCAAAAAGTTGAATAAGAAAAAAATTGCCAAGATAGATACATTTTTCAGTTCCATAGACTGTAAAATAGCTCCCAGTTTTGCAGGCTGCTATTTGCAAAAAACCAGTGACCTCAGTCTGGAGTCCTTCCAGGATTCAGCTCTTGAAAAACTGCTTGTCACAATCTAGCATTTCCATAGGGAGATACAAATCATTAATTTTTAAAAATATAACACATTTGAGAGCTCTTGTTTCCACCTCCCAATATGGCCTTTCAGAAACTGACTTTGTTATGGTAACAGGGAGGGGGAGAGCAGGAGACAGGGTCCAGATGCACCATAACAGCCTCCCAGTTAATTTGGGTTCTCCAGCCTGGAGAACTGACTGCATCAATCCTCACATAATCCTCTATATGGGATGACTTTTTCTTGTACCTTTCTAATTTAGTGCGTAAAAAGTGAAAATATCACATATCAGGTAAGGCCATGTTGTCAGGTATGTTAAACTTGAAAATTATTATTCCAGGATTTTATATGTTTCTCTGTACTGTACTCAATGTCAAATTACGTGTCAGTGCTTCTAATGTGAAAAAAACTCCTTATTGGCATTGGAAAATTACTGCTCAGTGTAAACCTGAAAATCGAGTTGGATTAACTGATAAAGAAGACCACTTTTTACCAGTGAGTTATTAGCAGCCAATGCCATAAGCCCTTGGGTTTAGGAATTGAGGTCTGTGAATTTAAAACCACAAAAAAGCCTCTCCTGCTGAAAAGCAGCACCAGAAAAATGGATGATGTACAGTCATTCCAACTTCAGTTATTTTCCAGCCTGACTGACACCATTTTGGAACTGCACATAGTGAATTTGTGAATGTGGTAAGAATTTTTTACACAAAGCAGTGTGCAGTACAGTTTGTTGTTAAACTGGGGCTCATCTTTTGTAGTACATGGGAGAGCAAGAACATGAGAGCTATCTAGCAAAAGCCTGGCAACTTTATTTCTTTCTGGAACTGTAGAAATACCTTGTCTATAAAATGTTTATATTTTACAAACATAGCAGGAACTAAGTGTAAATAAAAATACACTGCAAGATACAGTTTTATACCTATTTTCATTCCAGTATCCCAGGAAAAATTTGAGTGGCTAAAAAACAAGTTCTGTTCCTCCAAAGCAAGGGAATTGCAGCCATAAAACAATAGTTTTCAATGCACAGATAATCTTGTTTGTGGAAAAAATTTCAATGTTTCCAAACAAAGATGATAGAGAAGAATATTTTCATTTTGTCCTTTAAGATTGTAAGGAATGTTTATTATATTTATATTTTAATATTATCTCAAGAAATCCTCTTCTTCTGTTTTGACCAGATTGTGATACTCAAGCTTATTGCCCCTCTGACCTCAGTTACTCCTCAGTTACAGAATAGAAATCAGAGGAATGTTCTTAATTTTGGAATTTAATTTATTTGATTCCATCTTTGTTATTACAAAAACCCCCTGTAAAATCCATATCTCTACCTGCTTGTGCATTGGCATGTGTGTATACATGAATCAACGTAAAAGGCAAATTGTTCTTTCCTGCTTTTATTATCATAGTATCAATCTACTTTATCAGTGATTCTTTCTTTTGTGTTTATATCAAATTCATTCCTGAAACTGTCATTCAGATAATAAAACTGTATTTTCTGAAAAAGAAAAATGCTAATTTTTCTTCCACTGGAGTAGCATTGTGCGGCTCCTCTGCAAGCTCCTAATCAGTGTCTGTGCCTTGTGCCCCAAGCAATGTTTGCAGATTAAATACATTAACTGTTCATAGTAAGAGTTCTTCTTGTCTGGACAATAAATAGCTCCAGTATTTTGCTTAACTTCATGCTTAAACACTGCTCTCAGTCAGAAATTGCTTAAATATAATTAAATTATATCCGTGTGAGGGAGGGGGACCAAGCAGGACTGATACTGATTTGAGGAAACCGGGGATGAAAGTTCATGTCAGAGAAACTGGCATTGTAGGGGAGTTAATTTCTTTTTTTAATTTCCCACAGAATCATTGGCTTCAAGGTCAGAAAGGAAAAGTATGTTCATATACTATGTGTGAAGCCAGTCCATGAGATTTTACATAGAGATTCATCTTCCTTCTCTTCCAAACTGTGTCTATTAAAAAAAAAAATTGAATTAAAAAGTTCTGTTAATAGTCTCTTATATTCTTTAGTGATTTGGTCTGTATTTAAACATATTGGCTACTGAGAAATTGCATCTTCTCTGTTTAAACTGTATTGTCTTCAATTTCCAGCCAATATACCTTTTCAATGCTATTGTTTCCATAGTTAGTAATTATTGTATTATGTTCACTAGCTTTTGCATGAGCAAATTTACCCTCTTCAGCAAGATATATTAACTAAGGGGCAGAACCATAAAATGACAGAAAAGTCTAAAATGAGGCATAATTTGATAAAATAGGTGCAGCACAGCCTTGACACTCGTGTCCAGCTGTGCTTCTGCTCAGGTCTAGAGCAGTGCTGCTTGCTGTGCTCCTCTGCTTTGGCTTTTGCCTGTGAATAGAAGCCCTTCCAACCTACTGTGCAGAAATCTAAAATCCAGTACCCATCATTGCAGTAAACCTCCTTCACCTGCCTCTTGTGAATATGTGCTTTAATCAGACAGGTGTTTTCCGCCAGCATTTCCAAAGGTATTCACGGGAAATGCAGGAGGGAGAGGTGCTGCCTGTTCTTGTTCCCTTATATATTTTATAGATGAGAAGGCATCAGTGGTACAGCAGCTTTCTGTGCGTGCCCTTGTGGCCGGGAAGGCCAAGGGTACCTGAGGTGCCTTAGGGACAGCAGTGCCAGCAGGGCAGGGAGGTGACCCTGCCCCTCCACTCAGCCCCAGTGAGATGAATGTGCCTGCAGTGCTGGATCCACTTCTGGGCTCCTCTGGACAAGAGAGACCCGGAGCTCCTGGAGTGGGTAAAGTGGGAGGCAAGAAAGATGAAGGATCTGGAGCATCCCTCTGATGAAGAAAGGCTGAGGGAACCGTATATACATTTCCTTCCTTCCTTTGCTATCAATGAAATACGAGCATCAGAATTTTTCAGGTTTCCGCCTTTACCTTCTGTATTATTGTTGATTGCAATTAAGTACATAGCAACAGAAATGTGGAGAAATAAGAACTAGAAGTAAATCAAACAAAGAAACAAACACAACAACAACAAAAAAAAATGGAGACAAAATTTAAGGCAAGTGTACTTCTTAGAACAAAACCTGTCAAAATATACCAGAAAAGTTTAAGTAACAAAATTAGGCTTGTACCTTCATCTTTTGGCATGACCATTAGGTATGAATAAAGATAAAGATCCACCTTACTAGAGTTAGGCTGAAGCTATTTCAGAATTATTCCAACATTTCTTATCAGATAGAGTAAATACACCTTTCCTTTCCCCTTCCCCCTACCTTCACACACAGAGCTAAATAATATTAAGTTCATGGTAAGAAAAAATTATGTAACACTTTTGTTTTCTTTTTCAAAAGCAAAGAAAAAAAAGAATAAATCCTCCTTCTTAATTTTATATTTTTCATGAGAAAAAATTATAGTTTCCTAAGGTCCTATAGAAAAACTCACCTGTCAACTTATGCTGTGCCAATCCATTTTACTGTCCTTAATTATTATTCACTTGCTATTACTGGAAAAACCTTCCAATAAAAGTAATCAAAAATTTCCAGAAGATCCATTAGAAACTGATGAAGTCATTCTGTGGGAGGTTTTTTGAACCATAAAATTGGAGAATTTGAAGAGCATCTTTAGTCAACATATTAGCTCTCCTTGTCCATAAATGTTAGTTATTTTCTTAAATTAAAAAAACAGCAAAAAATATATTTGTTTCTTATCTTCAAAGCATAAAATTGTGTCTACCCAATACTATTTTACTTTTGTTTAAAAATGTGACAAACTGATGAGTATATCATCCAAAAAATAAAAAAAAAAAAGCCAGACAGAAAAGACTAAAGCTGAAGCCTTGAAAAACAGCATCTGCCCTCAGTGTCCTTGGTAATTCACATTTTAAAGTGCATTGGAAAAGCCCTTAATTTGAAAAACTGTTAGTTACAAAAAAGAAAAAAGTAGTAAATTTTACAAATTCACATTTCGCAAATGGCAATCGTACACTGAGAGATTTCAATTCTGCTGACTGAAACAGAAACTGGGGAAGCTCTGCAGCTCCTAAAACCACTTCCCATCCATTAAGTTATTTACTGGGATGAAAGGACATCAGATACCCTGGAAAAGTTGTGCCTGGTTGTTTAAATGCTCATACTTTACTGCAAGAACATGTAATATTGGCTGGCCATGCAGTTTGGGGTCAAGAGGCTGTAATTCCACACCCAGTTCACGTATATCAGATTTACTGTTAGGGCTTTAATCCTGTTTCAGTCTTCAGTTCTTACATGTGAATTATCACTGCATTCTAGTGGAATGGATCTCATTATAGCCAAACACCCAAATCTTTAAATGTTATTCTACTTGTTACAGATACATCTCTGGCTTTATTCTTTTTTTTTTCCTGGCAATAGCTACAATAGAGCAAATTCCTTTTATCGCAGAATGATTCATTCACAAGCCATGTTACACTGTAATCTTTTTCTGGTCTCCTCTCCATCTTCTCCATCCTGTATGCTGGATGGCCTCCAGTGCAGTCCATCAAGGCATCTCAGTTATCTCAGTTATAATGAGCAAGCTGCTGATGATTTGAGCCTCTTGATGTGCTTCCAAAGTCCTTTTCTACAGATGAATAAATGGGGAGCAGGGTGAGAGGGAGGATGAGAGTTATCCCAGCTCCCACCACCACCATCACCTTACCTTCTTCCATCACCTTAGCTTACCATCACCATCCTTTTTGGTCAACACAAGGAGACTCAAATTAATTATTCCTGTTCTCTTTGGTCTGATTAGTGTGCATCAACAGCATGTTGCACACCTTCCTTTTATAACCTCCTGGCCTAAACTGGGCTTCCTGAGTTGTAAAGGAACATTCACAGTGCCACCAGCATAACTAAATGAGTGATTGTCACAAAAAAAACCACACAAAAAGTTCTATGATGCTTTTTCATGCATCTCATGCAGCAGCTGATAAGCTGTCACTGGTGGGTTCCCCCCAGCAATCACTCACTGATGGAGCTGATACATTCCCTTAGGCAGCAATGAAAACTGCTGAGGCACTTCTTGAGGCGACCCTAAGTGGACATAAAAGTACATGCTATAGGAAAACTTGCACTGCATTAAGCACTCAGGAAAAATCAAATTCATATTGTCTAGTCTGTTAAAGTTCTGATTTCACTGACAGGCACCAATCAGCCATCAGCATCACTAAATCGTTGCTCTTGGTCCTCATATTTTCCTAAAACTGTGCATGCTTTGGAGGGAAAACAGAAAACAGTTAATAGTCAAAAGAAAAGTTGTTTCAAAAGAGAAAACTCCTCTGCATTATATTGCTTTCATTGTTTCATAATTTTATGTTTAAATATAGAGAGTATGTAAATGACCATTTTCACTCGTATTCTCTTCCTGCTTAGTGACAAGAAAACAAATTCAAATTGTGTTTGGGAGGAATATCTTAACAAAGCCAATTTTATTATGCAAATGAATTGTAGGTGTTACATATCTTCATTTTCTGAAATTGTTAGCAAGTTTTTTCCAAAGCTTTCTCTCTTTCTAGGTATGTGTATATAACACATTTTATTTAGAGAACCAATCAGCCACAAGAAATTTAGTGGTTTTAAGTAAAAGTTGTCTTGACTATACATTTTGGAAGTTATCTGTGCATTTTTTGTTTAAATTTAAGATTTAGACTCTAAAGTTTTTTTCAAAAGACGAGCAAATAATTTCCTCAACAACTAATTAATGGAATTATGCTTTTTCTGAGGATATCACAGTGAGTTAGTTCAGAGGAGCAAATAGCTTCACAGGATAAGAAATATATCTTCCTTTTCTCTTTCATTCTCACATTAATCATCCACTTGTGCTCTTGTGGTTCACTGGTTTGTTTCATTAAACAATGTTGGGAGTGGGCCAAAACAAATCATCCCAAACAGTTGTGAAGTCTAAGTCTTCAGCCGTGGGCTGTTACTGATAAAAAGTGCTTACCTTTTATCAGTTTGCTCTTAACATGGAAGAGCAAAAATCTAAATTGCTGGTTTGCCCAAACATTTTTTTTGATCATTCACAATTAGCATTCCCATGCATAGTATAAAAAAGATAACAAGCTATATTTGACTGGAAACATGTAAGCAGCAACCTTAATTCTTGTTGATATGTTTGAGTTCAGCAAAGGAAGATGGAAAGTCCTGGCTTTGGTGTGGGAAAGGTTTCTTCAGAGACTAAAGACTGAACACCCATAATGAGCACTAGTAGACAATTAGTCAATGAGTAAGTCTTGGTTCCATCCTGGAATTCAGCAACTCCACTCTGATAACATTTGCCATAAAGTCAAGAAAAAAAGGGAAAAAAAAAAAAGACTGCATAGATTTAAACATCCTGTTATATATAGAAGCTATCATGCCCAGAGTGTCAAATATGCAGGCTGTATTTTATGTATTTTATAAAGTCAGAAAATATTTTAATTCTCAGTCTCAAACCTTTAAGTCCCATCAAGAATTTGTCACTCTTCACCTGTTTCAGTTTGTCAGTTTATTTTTTAGCAATTTTTATGCAAGATATTTCAGTTGCTGTCTTGAACAAATTGTTCCATACCTCAACACCCATTTTGTGTAAGAAAATCATAAAAGTTAGGAACCTGAAAATTGGATTTTTCTTTTGAGCAGCTGCCGTCTGCAAAAGTGGAAAGATTGTTAAATGTGAATAGCATCACTTTCTAACAAACTCTGGGTAGGTTGCATGACTGTATCTCATTACTCATCATCATGCATTACTGGGCTATCACCAAGCACCATTATGCTGGCCTTTAAGATAGGAAGAAAAAGAAAAGCTATTTTGGGGTTTAAAGATGTGTTTGTACAGCTATACATGTTAGTGGTCCTTAATTTTTAACCTACTCATGTGAAGTTGCATTTATAATTAAGCAAAATTTCTGTATTGAAATGTGTTCTGTAGTGTTCTGTAGAATGAATTGTTTGTACCTTTACAGAGCACTAGAAAAGTGTTGGGAGAGACAAATTGTATGCAAAAGGTTTTGTTTATTAAAAACCTCACAACTTTTAGTTTAACTTACTCCCTAATTCATTGTGCTTGTACTTTTGGTGACCTAATGGGGATTGGATAGATTTCTGTTTCATTTATTTTGAAAGTAGTTTAATTATAACTCTCATTTCTGTATTGCCCATTTTTATATAGCACATTTGTTTCCATGTGCTGACATTCCAAATCAGAGGCATCTGGTCTGTTGCATCTGCTGTGTCTCCACCAGGGTGCCACTATTAATGAGTTTTTATTCCTATGGCTGTTGTAGCAGTAACTTGTAATAGTTTCCACTTAGTTTTCTGTTGAGAATCGTTTTACAACATTAAATACTTGGCTGAATTCGTAAAAGTTTTTAAAATGCTCTCCAGCTATTAATTTCTTCTGATTTTGGTTTTTGGGGGTTTTGTCCATTTGTTTTAGATCATCCAGCTAATACTTTAAAGCTATTCAATTTTAATTTTTCCCAAAAATCATACTTAGTGATCTTTTAGTTTGTGTTCTTCAAAGCACTGCTCTTCCTAGCATAAATAGCTGTATTTTTATTAATCCACAAAAACAACTTGCATGATCAGTTTATCCAGTCACAGAATATTTTTCTGAATATGATAACACTTGAAGTGGAGTGCAAGTGGCTACAGGATCACAGGAAGAACTGGAAATTATGTGTTTTAGTAGCTACTTTTATCCAGGTTTCCATTGAGGTTTGGTACATACACTATAGGTATCATGTGAAACGTGTATTTGCAAAATCTTTAGGATTGTAAAAACTGGTAAAACTAGACCAATAAACATTGTAACAATTTTGTAATTGTAATTGGTAAAATTCTACTAAATAAAATAGGACATTGCTTGGGTAAAGTTCTCAGATACTTTGTATTAAACCAAGGAAAAAAAATTTATTTGAGAAATTCTGATTTTTCTAAGAGTAAGAAAAAGAATCTGTTTTAGGATTATGTATTATTGTGTTATGAAAGGTCTAAGAATCTTCAGATCTGTATATAGTTTTAAGAGTTTAAATGTGTCCTTCTTGAACTTTTAAAAATACACTCCTGTGCATCCAGAAGATGATAATTTTATTCACATGAAATGGTAGAGGGAAGGCTGTCCACATAATCCATACAGGGATGAGATATTATATCCCCAAGGGAACAGCAGAACTAACAAGACTCACTTTAAAGAGGCATTTCTGGTTTTCCTGAATGTCCAGTTCAGGAATTGCAGATGTGTCTTGGGGGTAAATCCTTCTGTGAGCCCTTGGGCACAGATCAGCTCCATTTCCTCATTTTGTACTGAGCAAATCCTTTCTGAGCTGTCCTTACCTACTGCTTCATTTCTTACTCTATGAAACATATAACAGCAGCTTTCTTTAGTAGTGGTAAAACCACAGCATTTACTGTCCAGTTGGAGACTCAGGCTGGATCAGATAAATCACTCTTTTTGTGTAGTCCAGTATAAAATTATATTTAGGAAACTTTAGGGAAGAGAGTCACTCTTGGCATAAGACCTTAGAATGATTTAATTTGCTTTTCCTCTTCTAAACAATTTCTAGGTAGGGAAGGAGAAAGAAGGGGAAGGCAGAGAATTATCTGAGCCTGTTGTGTGTGTTTTAGTGTTCTGCACCGTCCATTTTGGCAATATGTGCGATACAGATGCTCTTCGACTGCACTGGGACTGCTTTTCCTATTGTGAAATTCATGTCCCTCATTAACTTGTCTTCTTATAAAATGGAGTTTGGAAGGCACATAGATATCTAGAGATAGTAATGGCATCAGTAGATTTTATTTCTCTTACTAAGGAGAGACTTCTAATTAGAAATTTCTTCTTTGCTTAATTATGCAAGCTGCTGCTTTAACTGCATGTCTTTGCAATTCAATCAGTCTACAAGTGAAAAAATACCATCCAAGCTTTTGGGTATGACTTTAGAAAACCCATTATAATAGATTTTCAAAGACCTGATACAGAAGTTAAAAGCAAGTATTTCACAGGGTGTAGCTAGATGTGTGTCTTGAAAATTACCCTTTTTTTTCCTAAAGAGTTTGTAACTGAACAAAATGAAACTCTGTGGAGCTTTTAGTTTGCTTTTTATAATACATGCTGTAGTTACTGAAAGCTATATTCTTATGCCCTTTTGTTAATCTCATTAAACAGAAAATGGTATTAGGTCTTTATTTATAACCTTCAACTTGGTGGAAATCGTGCAAGTGTAGTCTGAAGTTGGAGGGTCAAATTTAGGATCAGACTCACAGGTCTTTTCTATCCAGAACAGTCAGTGAATAACAGCTTTTTAAAGTCAACTGTGATTATTTAGAACAAAAACATTTTAAGGAGAGGAGACTTTTGAGACAGTAAAATACTCCAGACACTTTATCAACAGGCAGGTGAGAATACCAACAGATTATCTAACCAGCTACTCTGTAACTGGCCTCAAAAATAGAAATCCTTCTCTGGCCTTTGTTACCAACTTGATATCTGTTAAAGTGTGCCTACTGACTGTCTGATAGCACACTGCTCAGTTCTGATGACTAAAATTTGTATGTAGAATAAAACTAGTATATATAGTTTCTAGTTATGTATTAAGTATTAAGTATTGCTGCTTCTAACTCCTAAAACAGGGAAATCTAATGAGTATCTTTTCTGGAAACTCCACAATAGGTTGCTGAAGTGTCTGAATTTGGTCAATCTTCTAAAGACATACTTGGATGCTTCTGATCTGAGAAATGATTGTATCAATTCCTTGTTTCCTCTTCCCTAATCCTTTGAAATAAATTAAATATGTGCAAAAGTCTTATATACCTTATTTTCCTTGAGTTTTCATTTTCATTTAATCTAAAGCTATTGTATAATAGTTTTTATTGCCTTCTAAATACCATGAAGCTCATTTTTTCCCCATGAGAAACTTTAAATCAACTTCTTACTATCTAGTCAGATTGTCTGGGGTTTATATATTGGTTTGAGTAGCATATAAATTATTTTGAGTGTTAATTACTTTTCAGATAGGTAAAGACTTAAAACAGAAAAAAAGTGACTTTAGCAGTCTTACAATGGCTTTTAACCAATAGATAAAAATTAAACAGTCATGAAATATTAAAAAAATAAACACAATTTATTAGACTTCATGAGCTGATAGGAAAAGCCTGCCTAATCTGGCAAGAATGTAAGCCCATATATCTTCTTTTTAAATTAACAGTAAATTATAAGATGATATAGAAAAATAGTGCCCTGCTATATAGTTTTATAGAGGAGAATAGCTTATTCTGCATAATTTGACATGCTAAAAATGTAGAGTGATTGCTACTTTGTATTTAGTTTTACAGTTCTTTAAAAATTTTTTATTGCAAATTATACTTGGTATTTTTAAATTAATAACAACGGTATTTAGAAGGTCTAGGCCAAATTCTTTGTATCATTTGAAACAGCAAACAATCTTTTTGCTTTAAGTCAAGTTTGCACCAAAAATGTCCATATATGTGGTCTTCTCAAAATCTCTTTGTGCTTTTTTCTTCATTTTATTTTTGAATTTGTGTTCAACTAGGCAATACTACAGGATCTGGAGCAAAGACGTCCCCAGCTGGATGAACTCATAACTGCAGCACAAAATCTAAAAAACAAAACAAGCAATCAAGAGGCCCGGACAATAATTACTGACCGCAGTAAGTAGTGATTCTGTTATCACATGGCATTTCAGCAAACATGGGAAATGTTGTGCTATGTGATAAGCTTAGCATTCTGCAGATACTTTATGCCTTTCCCGGGAGAAGGAGAGTTCCAACAGGTGACAGTTCTCATATGACTTTTCCAAACTGTATAGAAGAAATGACAGTGATCCCATATTTCAGATTTTTCACTGCAACTTCATATTTCTTGTCTTCATAGTGGAATGACATTGTACAAAAGTGTAGAATGTGAGCACCGAAAATAAAGAACTACATTTATTCTTGCACAAGGAGAAAAAAGAAAGAATTCACAGAGTATAGCCACAGGCTTGTAAGAAGCTTTCAGTTCCATCCCCCGTGGTACAGCTGCAGGCTCCTCTTTCATCTCCCCTCAGCTGACGCACGAGTCTGATGATGCTCTGCATTACTCTGTATTATTCCTTCAGCTCTGTTTTCCCTTTCCAAATTTAACCAACTAGCTGTGCCTAAGGTGGAAAAATCAGTAGATTAAATTTTAGTAGAAGCCTATAGAAGACATGGTGTTGTCACCCTTGAAAGCTTGCATGTCCTATACCCCTCACTATAGGATGAAACATGCTCTCAAGGTCATTTTATAGAAGCAGCCCTTTTGATGGACAGCTGTATATCTTCAGTTATTATCTCAAGTTCTCAGGGCTTGAAACTGAGAAAAAACGGATTTTTATGGTCTTCAAGGTCTGCTGTGGAGCTTAGAGAAGACCAAGGCAAAGTGCTTTGCATGTGGACAGAGACAATTCATTTTAGGTAGATGCAAACTGTTCTGAACATCCTGGCCTGGAGACCAGGGCTTGCTCCCTGCAACTGATGACTGAGGGTGTAAATGTAGGCTAAATTTTTCTATCACTATAATTACAAACCTAATATATCTATATAATTATTATCTCTTTATTCCATCAGGTACATATATTCCATACTAGATTCAAATCAAAATGCATGTTTGGACCACATTATTTATAGTCACACCTGTAAATGCTATTTAGAGTATATCCTATGTGCAATAACATTCTTAAACTGCTATTAAAATATGCTACATAGAAAAGGAGAAGCTTTATGATTAAAAATTTGAGAAGAAAGGGATAGTGCTTGTATACTACATAAGAACACACTCCTGATGGACTTGCAAATTAATTTTAGAATCACCAACTCTTTGGAATTCTCAGGGATTGCGTACATATACTTTAACTTTACAGTGCTTATTCAAAACCAACACATGCAGTACTCCCATCAGTATTTTGTAGTATGTTTGAATTTTTAATTGTGAAACAAGTCTTCTGAAGTTAGAAACTGTACACTTCAAAAAAATCCAAGCTTAATTCCTATATATCCTCATGTGAATTGTATGCACGACTGAATTTTGTTCTGTTGGAAAACTGCACTTCACTTTAAGTGAAGTTGTCGATTAAGAGAGATTAAATGCTCCTTTCTCATACAGCAAAGGAGAGCAGCTATCAGACTGTAAATTATGAAGGAGTATATCATAGCTCAACCATATTACAGATTGTGTCAGTGGCTAGTAGTGTGATAAATACATTTTACATGAAGATTTCTTCATTTTTATCCATAAGAATTCCAAAAAATATCCATTATTTTTGAACTTTAAGTACCAAAATTTAGTTTTACTGTGATTTAGGAATTAATTTCCTGTGCTGAAGTTGTCAATATCCTTGTCTACAAAAGTACAACTTAAGATGCCGTAGATGCAGGTCATGTTGCTTTATATACTTTCAAGCACACCTTAGAGTATGATCAGAGCCATTTTTGGTCCAGTTTTCTGAGGCAGCAGACTAGATACATGAAGTTTTTTCATGTTTATTTAGTTTATATCTGGGCAATTCTAGTAATACTAAACACTACTTAGGGGGTATTTATTGCTTTTGGATAGTAAGGAGACCGTGATATTTCTGGGGGACACAAAGATGCTAGGAATTTGCAATGTAACACACAAGGTATTTCAGAATATTTGCCACAAATGGCATGCTTTCGTCTAAAGTACTTCTTCTAAAGAACAACAGTAATTTTTATATTTTTAATTGCTTGATTTTTTGGAGAATCTACTCCACTTGCTAAGGTTTGTATGTGTTCCTTGGAGCCATAGGGAGTGTCCACTCCCTTATACCTGTGCCTTGCACCAAGTCCTGCTGCAAGTCCTCCCTTTCTAGCTCATCCACAGACTTTTTCCTATTTCCTGAGTTTTTCTACCTCCTCATAAATACAAATAGGTTACCATGGTTATATTTGAGCAGTTATGGGTACACATTTAATCTATTCTGTCTCATGACCTGTGTATTGACACATTGGTTCTCCCCTGCAGCAGCTGTGTGCCACCCTCACCATTCTATAATGTCACACTGCCAGGGGCCAAAAGTATCAGATCCCATCAGGAAGGAAAGGGAGAGATGAGATGCAATGCCCTGGTCTTCATGTAGGAGCTGATAGACTTGACTTTATTCAGGGCACTCCCTGGGCTGAAGCACAGCGTCTCATATTTTGGGAACAACAAGATGAGATGAGCTAATTTGTATGAATAGGTTGTTCAATCACCTGGCCATTATCACTGAAGATATATATTATAAATACTAAATTAGGCTCAGGTACTCTACAAGACTAGAGTTAGCTAATTCTTCATCCCAGGATGGGTTGGTGTGTCATCATCTGAAAATAAACCCTGAAGGCTCTGGCTTCTGTGCTAACATTGCTAACACTTCTTGAAGAAATATGTATATTATGTTTATTAAATTTCATCTTTGAAATATATTTAGAAACCTTATTTCTTTTTAAAGTATTTATTAAAAAAAACCAAGGTAAAGATGCAATAGAAAATTTTAAAAAGTCAAAAGATGCTTGTTAAATTGCAAAAGAAGTCTATAATAATAAGATTATTTTCCACAAAGTTGTTGTAGTATTGCATAGATTCAGTTTTTCTTATGAAGTAAAAACTGAAGTGAAAGATAATAGTGAAATAATTATTTCCTTTGAATTTTTTCCTCCACCCTTCATTATCTGAATGAAACTGCTGGATCTATTCTACATGCAAAGACTTTGGCTCTATAAAGTAAAGCTTGTGTTATATTTACATAATGTTATATTTAAATCTCTGTGTATTCTATTTAAATCATAGTTTGTTTACAACTTACACACTCAAGAATATGTAGGAATAATAATTACATTCAGTCTTGAGGAAGAGTTGTGGAAAAAAACAACATACCTCTCTGCTCTTTTAGTGCAGAAGCATTCTGTTCTAACAGAACCATATGCTGTAGATTACATTTTTTCTCTCTATAATGCATCACAGCTCCAAAACTCTTTGCTTTACTGCTGCTGAAAATGTTGCTTCTTTAAAATGAATGGGTTTATAAGTAATTTTGAATTTCAAGAAGTAATTAAACTTTGAAAATTCCTTATTTTCCATCAGGCCTCATGTATGAATACATAAAGTTGGTAAGAAGTCAATATAGAAACACTGGGAGATAATAAATGTACACACTCTTGCAATCAGAAATACCAAAGCAATTAAAAAGACTATGTTAGACCTTTCTAGATTCTGGAAACGTAAGAAATTTTAAATAGCAGGCCTTCCTGCTGCTGTGTTCACACACATGCAAGAGGTAACAGTGCATAAACCTTCTGTGGTTTTACTTTGTTAATAATTTACATCCCAATTTTGCAATTTTTCTGGCTGTGTATGTGATCAAGGAGGTATAGAAATTCATATTTATAAAACAGTATGAAGAAATAATCCCTTAGTAGCAAAGCAATCTCCCTTTCAAGATTATAAACCAAAGTAAAACATATTTCTTTAGCAATTTTGTGAAATTTATTGTACTCTCAAAATATCACTAGAGAGGTTAATTAATTCTTATTACATTAAATTCATAAATAATTGCAATAAATACAAGCATTACAATGAAGACTATTTTGATAAAGAATTATACATTGGGACAAAATGGTTCCTTTTGAATTTTTTTGAGAGTTTTAGAAAACAAGATCACAAGTATATTAATAATTTATAGGCAATGTCTTTAGAAGAGGTATTTTGTTTTTGTGGTTTGCTGTTTGTTTGTTTGTGGTTGTTTTTCTTGTTGGTTGGTTTTGATATTTTTGAAGAAAACCTATATGCTATAATTGGTTGTTAGGAGAGCTTCATTTGAGCTAAACTGGAAAGAGTCTGAATGTCTCTGTGTCACAACATAAAAATGCCTTTATTTAGTAGTTTGCTGTATTTGACAGTTTTACAGCAAAATCATCAACTTGTCATCACTTCCACAACAAAATATATAGAAATTCCACAGTGAATTACAACTGCACTGTTGTTCTCTACATCTTAATAAAATAGCCATTTCCACTGTACTGCCATCCATGTGATTTTCTCTTAGAGCTATTGAATACAAATGATGAGTTTACTCCTTGAAATTCATACAATCTGGGATTTGCCATCCAGTAGTAAACCCCCTAGCTGCCAAGACCAAAAAAGACAAGTGTAAGAGAAAACTGTATTTGTCTACAGTTTTCCAGTTATCTTGTTGGTATTTTTAAGCTGAATTACTGAATAAACCCCAGCTGTATGTTCTCTGAATTCCACATATTTGAAGAATATTTCAAGAATTTGAATTTCCTATGTCATACACATGCAGTTTATTAATCATCCTGATGTACCAGTTTAGAGCTGACAACTTGTTTTTCGCACGAGAACTTGACGCCATAGAAACAAAACAAGGGAGAAACAGTAGTTTTTTTTAACAAAATGTCAATAACAAGATAAAACTAGAGCTCTGAAAGGGGTGGAATTATTCTGAGAAGCATATAGAGTTTGAAACCTGTTCCTTGGTGCATGTTTGCTGCTGTAGGACCTGTAAGAAAGTCATGGGACATCTTAAGAAGGAGTAGGAAGTTATTTTGGAACACTGGGGAGAGTTGCCCTTTAAGAATGGGTGATAATATGCCCCAGAAACATCTGAATGATTGGGGAACTCCAGTTATATATAAAACTTCTCAGGCTGTATATACTAGAATGTGCTTCAGTGGACAAAGGGCAAGATCTCAGCTGCCTGCTTCAGGTGTTGTAGTCCTCCTAAAAAGGCTTTGAGACTAAGGGTGACTATTCTTCACTTCTGGTTGTATTCTTCAGCAGGAATGGCGCAGAGTTTTTGGTAGTCCCAGAGGTCATAAGTCTATTAGGTGATTTCATTGCTGGTGGCTTGCTCTCATATCTCAATGCTGTAAAGATTACAAAACTTCATGTTGTTGGTAATTGCTGTGAAACTGGCTAGTTCTAGGCCAGATATTTCTGAATAGGTAAGAACACAGACAAGAACAGAATAGATAATCGTAACATTGCAAGAAATCAGTCTGTGTTGGAAGACAGGCACCCTGGATTGCTTTGATGTATAGAGGCACTTAATTATGTCCAAATCATGTCTTAGTATCAGTTTTTCTTCTACTACAAAAGCAGAATGGTTGATCAATTCTCTCTTGAGAAAATTATGACCACAAAGTGAGTTCTTACCCAACTGTGAACATGTGAACAGTAAAGATAAAGTCCAGTGAGGAGTGTAAGGCTGTGCTACAGGAGGAGACCTTTCAGTAAAAGTGGTATTAAATACTTTTCTTAAAAGCCTTTAAATAATTTCAGCTTGGCCCAAAAGAGTGAAAACAAACAAACAAAAGCCATGAACAAACCACCCAGAATAAGGACAGTGTGATTTGGTAGGGAGATGTTTCATGTTAACAGGCTGCACTTTGTTTATGATGTAGTCATGGGTACATGAAGTTAACTGGTTGAAAGACTTGGGGCATACCCTCATCTGACAGAAGAACATACTTTCCTCTTCAGCCTCAGGAATGATTTGGTGCAGCGCTGGAGGGGAGCTGCTGTTTGAGGCTGCTTTTTATCTTGTGTCTAACCTTTGTCAAGATAATATTCTGCAATTCACTCTGCTGTTCTTCAAATGTTTGGAGACTGAGTTGATAGAATTGATTTAAAACATATAAATCTTCAGCCCTCCACCCCCAACCTTCAACCTACCCAGTCACCAATTAGTTGAAACTGTGGCCCAGAACCATGAGCAGACATGAAATGACAAAGTCTTGTCAGCAGTCAAATCCTTTCCCCAGACACTGCAGTCTGTGCCCCTACTATGGTAAGTGCTGTTCACTTTTGTGAGGGTCATCTTTTCCTTCTTGTATGCTCCAGAGGGGTCATATTTTAACAGACTGGTTTTATATAACTACGTGCCTTTGTTCCCTAGAGTCTTTGTGAAAAATCTCCATTCATATACCCATTTAATGGAGATTTCTTTTTTTAGTTTAGCAAGAGTAGCACCTCAGTAGCTTCAGAAAGAAACAAATTTAGTTGCAAAAGTGTTATAAGCAAAAAAGTAAAGGGAAGATAAGAAACTGCCACACAGGATGAGATGGTAGATCCTACTCATGTAGGTCTCTGAAATTGTTAACGCCATATACTTCTGAAAAATGTTGAAGGATTCAATAGTATGCAAATCTGATATAAACTGAGATTGCTTCTCAGGATACAAAATCTTTCACATCTTAATTAAAGAAATTTTTTTAAACAGTTAATTGAAGAAAACTGCCAAGAGTATGTGGTTCTTTGGGAAAGCTATCACTGAGTTATTTTAGAGATTTCAACATATTTAACAGTATCTAGTATGAGGCTTCCTATTTACAGAGTTGCAGAAAAAAATCTGGTTTTGATTACATTTCAGAATTAAATTCATTCTCATTTTTGCAAATGTTAACATTTATATAAAATACTTTAAAAACTGAAAATAATAAATGCTAAAGAGGTTTTACTACATCTTGTCAGAAGAAGTAGAAGAATGTTCCATTGACTTAGGTAGTGGCCAGATAATCAGAAAGGAATGTTTTCTCTCATTGAAACTGGAAAGACTCTGTCAGTTTGCAATGTTAAAAGGAGCAATGTAAATAATTGCCATCAGCAGTGGAGATACTGTGCTCTGGTAGCTCCCCATGCATGGTGACTTTTGTGAGTGAAGACACAGGTGGAAAGTCATGGAAGTGCTTCATCCTCGAAAGCAAAGTCAGGGAACAAGTATTCCTGCTTTCCTGTAGCTGGAACAGGACCTGGCACCCAAGTGCAAATATAGACATGTGGACTAGGGAATAATTTAGTTGGGACTGTAATTTTAATCAGTAAAAAACCAGGCAAAGTAAGGATAAAAAAAAATCCAGGATAACCTGAGAATCCGTTATACACACAATGGAAAGTCAAGACCTTATTGGCAAGGTGAACTACCAAAACAAAGTAGGAATTGTCAATTCTTTTCCTGCAATATATGATTATATCCCAGCAACACTTGTCATTCTTAATTTTTCTTCACAGAGGAAGTTCGCTGCCAAACACTAAGCATTTACTTCTAAGCCTCCGATCAGTTGTATGATAGTTTATGGATTTGTTTGTTTGTTTGTTTTTGCCTTTAGATATCAATGAATCACTAGAAGTTAGAATGACCTCAATTTAATTTCCAGATCTGCTAGAGATACTTCTATATCTCTATAATTTCAGAAAATTCTTTTAATTTCACATTTTCAGATTTTTGTCAAGTTAAGATGAACTAACATCTCTTATCCCAGCCTTTCTCTGCCATACCTCTTCAGAAGACTAGATTTTTCTGCCTGCTTTTTTTGAATCTTACAAACCTAAGTGTTTGCTGATTTGGTCCCTGTTTTAAGGCACTACTGTGTTAGAAATAGTAGCTTGCACTTACATTTTAAATTTAACTATAAGCAGACATGTAAACAGTAGAAATATCAATTTTATTTTTATCTTATTCATGATGATACAAACAGATGAGCTATGCTCGTGTAACAACGCATTAGTCAAAATGAAAATAAATGGAAATAAAAATAGCATTCAGAAATAAAGTTTTGAGAAGTTGTTCAAATTATTTATTCACTGACAGATGGATGGGCAATATTTAATATCCACAGTTATTTTAAATACTGCATCAGAACAGTATATATTCATTTATACAAGACCATAATACTCTGCAGTATTAAAAGGCAAACAGGAAACAGAGGTCCTGCTCAGCAGAGATTACAAGCTAAATTTAGATGCCACATAATCAGCCATATCAGGAAAATGCAGCTTTTGGTGTACACTGTGTCCCACCTCTTTTCCTAAAATGGATGAAATACACAAAGAACATATATTGGAACATGCAGTTCTCAGAAAACTTAGTTAAGCATCCTGGAGTATGTTTGCCCTAAGGATTTTACTTTGGCTATCCTCAATATAAAATTATCATAATTTTAGTTTTGCTTGAGTCAAGAATAAACTGAAAACAAAACCAGTGTTTTACACAGCCCCAAAGCTCCTTTGCAAGTCCAACCTGAGTAAATACTGGCTTAGGCTGTGTGAGAGAGGTCCTAAAACTTTGGTGAGTGGTTGCACCAGCTGGTGATTTGATTCTGTTATGTATACAAACCATCACTAGGGTTGCTTATGAAATGCTGTAGATAATCCAAAGAATTTCATTTCATTACTGGCTTCAGGACCAAGTGGTGACTCTGAGGCTTTTCAGTCTGTTTCAGCCTTTGTCATACCAAAAAGGGAGGGGAAGGAGAAAAAACAAAACAGTTCTGGAGATTTGCTGCTTCTATTTCATCTTTCTTATCAGCAAGTCTATTCCATGGCAGGTGAGAGAATGACTCGACAGAGGACAATCCCTGGTTGAGTAACAGCAAGGAGGGTGGATAATGAGTACTCTGATATGTGGTGAGAAAGTGGTGGCATTTGGGCTTGGTGAAACTTAGAGCTTAAAAGGGAATATTTAGGAAAAAGATCTATTTTGTTATATTTTAATTGGATGGGAGCTTGTGTATAGTCGAGCGAACGCCTATGCTATGGAAATTTTTGCTGGAAGTGTCAGACTGTGTTTATGTCTGCTTCACCATCTCAAGTTTAGAAATGAGTGCTGGATTTCAGAGAAAGGGATGTAATAATTTTGAAGAATATTCATTACAGTCTCTGAATTCCTGTACTTTTGACACTTGGCTCTCTTCACAGCAGCATACTATTAGGGTGGCAAAAGTAATGGTTTCATCTGTTTGTTGGATAATTTTCTTTGCTCCATTCTATGTAGTTTCCTGAAAATGCAGAATAGAACAGAACAGACTATTTCAGTTGGAAAGGACCTACAGTGACCATCTAGTCCTTCTGCTTGACCACTTCAGAGCTGATCAAATGTTAAATCACATTTTAAGGGTATTTTCCAGATGCTCACAGACAAGGGGCATTCACCAGCTCTTCAGGAAGCCTCTCTCACTATCTATCCTCCCTCTCAGTAAAGAAATGCTTTCTAATGTCCAATCCAAACCTGTGCAGTGCGTTAGGTTCCAAATTTGCTGAGTTTGAGCCATATCAGAATAGTAACTTTGAAGTGTTTGTCTAAAGTGGATTAAGCTCAGCCCAAGAGTGTCTCACCAATGTTTTGATCTCTGTTGGAGTACCATGGAGAACATGAACAAAGTGCTGATGTCTGATTAAAGGAAAACAAAACACTCCAGAACAAACACAACACCCCAGACAAAAGAAACTAAATAGTAAAAGGCAAGTTACCATGTCTTTCCTTTTCTCAGGATTGGTGTAATTAATAATTTTTTTCCCTTTATTAGCTAAAATATTGCACTAAGATGACAGATATGATACATTTTTGATTTTTTTTTTTTTACTATAGTTTATGTATCTATATAGTTATTAAGGAACAAAGAAGTGTAGTGTCACACCAGGCTCCATAGATCAAGACCTGGTTTATGTGACCTTGAGAACTAGTCCTTTAAATTCAGAATAGGAAAACAAAAAATGTTAACCTGTTTTTTTTCTGGCACACTCCTATGCTTGCAGAGTTGTGCTCCTTTTAAGTTCAAATACCAGCATTTTTATCATTGGACCCTCATTTTCTAATCAAAATTAATTAAAAAATAGGATCATTGTAATTGACAGAGAATGCTCAAAATGTTTGAATGTTATAGAATTTTCAGATGAAATATCTCTTTCTCCTGCTGTGCATGTTACTTCCTTAGTTGACTCTGTTGGATATTTACTTTGAAGTGCATTGGCCATTTTAAGTGTGAAATTTCACTACTTGTGTGCTTTATACTTTAAGAAAGTTGAAATTAAGAATTTCAAATGTTAGGAAGCTGAGATTGGCTTTCTTTGCATAAAGTAAATTATGGATTAACCAGTATCAGACTGACAGCACCTTGTGGAGTACTTAAAAATTGGTGCAATTGTGGGAGGGAAGAGAGAATGGGACAGTTCCAAGAACTGTGGAAATGTCAATCTGAAGAAAAAGCAGGGGCCCCAAGCAATCTTTGGAAGTAGTTTAAAATTGGTGCAATTTCTCTAGAAGACTGTGATTGTAAATCCAAAGGAAAAAAAAAATGTAGATTTTTAAAATTTTAAAATTTCTTTTGATATCTCATGTTTTTCTTCTCTCAAGAAGAATATTGTAAGAGAATCATTTACCCAAATCACCAGGAAAATTCATAATCCATTGTGTAAACTTGACTTTCTTTTTAGTCTATAAGCTTCTGTGTGTGCTGGAATTTATAGTTGGCTGTTCCTGAAAATATATCATGGGTGAAGCTGTATTTCTGGTATTTCACTGCACCATTAAGGGCTGCATCCCGCTGTGGGGTCCCAGTACAGCACACATGGACTTGTTGAAGCAGGTGCAGAGGGCTGGAACAACTCTCTAGGAAAACCCTCTGAGAGCTGGGGTTGGTCATCCTGGAGAAGAGAAGGCTCCTGGGACACCTCACTGCCATCTTTTGGTTCTGGAGATGGACTTTTTGTAAGGGCAGTAGTGGTAATAATAATAATTATTGAGCATTGAGAAGGACTTTAAACTGAAAGAGGGCAGGTTTAGATTGGATATTAGGAAGAAATTCTTTGGATATTAGGAAGAAATTCTTTACTGGGAGGGTGATGGGGCAGTGGAACTGGTTGCCCAGAGAAATTACAGATTTCTGCCCCATTCCTGGTAGTGTTCAAGGCCAGACTTGGTGGGGCTTTGAGCAACCATGAAGGTTCCCTGCCCATAACAGGGGGCTGGAGCTAGGTGATCTTTAAAGGTCTTCTCCGACTCAGACCATTCTGAATCTGTGATTAAAAAACTGGTAATTTGTAAATAAAATAAATTTATACAGTTTTCAGTTTCTCTCGTGAAAAAAAGAAATTGTTAACTCAGTTCAGATGTACTGTTAGCTCAATACAAAATACCTGAAATTTATGCTTGAAGCTGAATATAGAAATATTTTCGAAGTGCTATTATTTCTTCCCTTTCAAATAAGTTCTTGCTCTTTTGGAAACGTTCTTTGCTTTGAAAGGAAATATAAAAGTCAAAGCCGGTGTGTTTTTGATTTGGCACACTGTTTTTTTCCTCCTGATGCATGCATGGCTTTTTTGGATACTGAGCTGAGCTCAGTGCCATTACCAGTACCCAATTTTCTGTCACTGTTGTGTAGTAGTGGAGCTCTGGAGTTGTCTCCCAGCTGACCCTGGTGAGAGCTGTGTGCTGTGGAGGTGGAGTGATTTGGTAGAGTCAGAAGAGGCACAGGAGAAGATCCACTATAGTCTGTGCTTGTTTGGGTTTTTTTTGGTGGGAAAAAATAGAAATATAAACAGTGTACAAAACTTTGCTTCAGTATCTTGGAGCCTGATAGCTGAATTATTACGTCAATTTTACATTGCTATTTTTCTTCTCTCAACATCTCCCAAAGTCTTGCTCCTACACTTAGAGCTGGATCTCTTAAATCAAAGCCAAAGCAAATCAATGCACAGAATAACAAATGCAGATATATTTGGAAAGCAAGTCCCAGCCCAAACTCAGTGGGAGGTAGTAGGCTGATGACATTAGGAATATGCAGTGTAAATATGAATGTATGATAGCTACACAAAGTTATGTGGTACTAAGAATTCACAATTTCACCGCCTATACGCCTCATTAGGTAGGTAATGAATTTCACACATTTCAGGACTTAAACTACCCAACCTACCATTATGTTTTTGCATCAGTAAGTTTAGGAAAGCATTAGAATATGAAAGCTGATGTACTTTAATAATGCTAATAGCATTCTTGATTATGTTCAGAGAAAGTAAAATACAATATCACTAATTTAATATCCCATTTTAAATACAGGCACAGACATTTCTTCTGAAATAAATATTTTGTAGACAGGTGGATTATTACAAAAGCAATCATCCGTGAACACAAACTAAATACATAACCATAAATTATTTTCCTTTTAATATCTTGAGTAACCAATATCCTAGAAAAAAACCCAAACAAACAGACATTTGGGCAAAGATAAATACTAAAGTACTTAGTTGCCTCTAATTATAACTTGCAATGAAAGAAAAAATACAGAAATTAATTCTTTTTTCTTATCCATTTCTTTGAAAACTTTTTGAAACATTTTAAACAGAAACAATTGGATTACCTAGTATTCACTCATCTAGTTAATCAGATTAGTATTAATCCTTTGGCTTTAGTTTGGGTACTTTCCACCAGTCTAAATATCATTTCTAAATCTAATGTAAGTCTTCATAATTACATTATGAATATTTAAGAAAGCTAAATCCTATAATGCAGTACATATTTTCTACATGCAACAAAGGAAAGAGAATAAATCAAACATTTTGAAAGATTATTAAATCATTGAACCAGGGAAACTCTCTGGTTTTTTTCAGTTAATACAATGTTACAGTGAAGTTATATTTTTACATCATCCAAAGGTGAGAGCTTCTGTAGAAAAAGATAATTTAGTTAACTTCTAAGGGGATGTCCATATGCATCCTGCTTCTGAGGTCATGGAAGAATCACTGATGACTCTGCCAAAGTATTGGGATTTTAATTTTGTCAATCCATATCTCCATGATTGTCCTGCTCTTAAGGATCTGGTGGCAATAGAGATTATGATCAAAAGATCATTGTCCAATCTGTCCATCTGCCTTGTCAATACTTTGTGTATATACAAGTACATATATTTGGTTTTGTTGGTTTCTAGCAAAACTACACTTTGATTTGTTACCTATTTGATACTAAATCCTAAAGAATCCTACATCTCTTTAGGGTAAGTGTTGATTTCTCACATCAGATTTTTACAGACTGTATGACATTTTAAAATGCAAAGCAAATGGTCTTCCATATTGTGCATCTCATGATCTGTTCCTTTTCTCATTTAGCGAAAAAATTATCATGAAGGCTTCATTTGAGAGGTGATAAATGTTATATACATGAATACTTCTGTAAAAAGTTGAGAAACTGGTGAATGCTTTCTGAGGGACCTGTTTTCCAAATTACAAACTCTTGCATGCCCTTCTCTGTGATCAGTCATGGAAGTTACTTCTTGCTTGGTGTAAGAAACTAATTTCTTTAGATATGCTACCAGCTTAGGCTGATCTCTAACTCCCACTCTCTATAGCAAGGTATAAAGCATACTTAACAGTCTTGAAGAATTATTCACTTGGTGCTTAGCAGAAACCACTTGACAGTTTTCAGTTCAGTCTGTTTGATCTGACACTTCCAGAGGAACACAGTGACCTTCATTAGTTTGAACATGTAGAAGTGTCTTTTAGATAAAAGAAAATAAGCTCTGCCCTAGTAAAACAAAACAAAATTACATCAGACTTGTAATAGTTGGAAATAATTACCCCCCAAATGTATCAAACTACAAAATAAGATTATGTCTCTGTGTGTTTAAAAAAAATCTGTTGAAATCTCTCATTGCCTGTCCTTCTTAAGCTCTGAGAGGGCAGGGGAAATAATGTCTTTTCCTCTGGACTTTCATGCCTCGGTGTCAGGTGCATTTTCATTGCTCTTCATGACCCCCAAAAGACAGCTAAAGGTTCTGAATGCTTCTTCTTTCTGGTTTCCTTTGCAATACTTTTTATTTGTTCATAGAAACTCTAATATTGCAGAATAGTATAGACTGCAGTTTGTTCCTTTTTCCCAGGTATTATTTATTCACTTGTTTAAATGCAGCTTAGTTGGAATATATACTTTCTGTTTTGCCTAATTTTCAGTATAAATAGGCTTTTAAAAAATCTGTAATTATGTATTATGATACTTTATGATAAGGACTAATATTTCTATAAATACCTTAATATATTAATGGTGCATAAAAGCTACATCTGACATCTTACTGGCAAAAATGGCAGACTTCACATTTGGGTCAATATTCTGTGTTGCCACCCCCCTGCTTGGGGTTTATTGGCTAAATCCTCTCATCACTTTATTGACCACTGATGCATAAAATATCCTATATGACAAATTATTAATGATTTTCCATATGTACGTTAAACTTTTGCCATAAATTTTAAGGTCATTGTTTAAGAAGTATGACTTTTATAAGCCATTGGAAAAGGTCAAGAGAAATGCTTCTCTCCAAGGAAAGAAGAAGGACAGCTGCAGCATAAATCAGCACCTGAGCAGGCTGGCTCCAGCTGTTCTCTGCTGGGTGCTGTGTCCTGTCCAGATCCATAATGATACAGGCAGCAACTGAGGGGAAAACTGTCCCTGGAACTCCCTAAGTACTTCAGCAATTAAAAAAGAAATGTTTTAAACTTATCCTCACTCGACTCTGCATCTACCATCCAAATGTTCTCCCTAGGCCAGTCCTGGACAGATTCAGATTGTTCTTAAGAACAGAAACAGCATCCTTTTGTCAAGGGATGTTGTATGATGTGCTTTATCAAAGTGATTCCTCTTTGAAAAATAAGACTCAAGTCAGATACCTCCTGTTCTGGAAGGCAGGAGAACTGAAAATAGAGTACACACAGCAAGAAATAATTGACAAATGGAGAATTTTAAATAAAGCCTTTTTTGGTTTAAAAAAAAAAAATCTTTCACTTATTTTCTTAGAACACCACAATAAAACAAAGAAAGAAAACCACAAGATAAGACAAAATTTAAGTCATATTTTAGCTGTGATTCCACTTATGTTGTTTACAGAAAACTGCGAAAAACTGAAAAAAATCAGAAAGTCTTACATTTAGTGCATGAATGCATTCTTTCAGAAGGATCTTGCAACCCTATAAAAACATTTTTTTTCCCCTCACAACTTGTTTATCTCTATTATGTGGAAGATTATATTGATTAGTGGAAGAAAGAGAACACTGTAAAAAAGGGGCAGCAACCTAGAATATTTCTGTTTAGATCCATATTTTCTATTTTCTCCATCATGCCTCTCATAAAACTTGCTCACTTAAAACTCTGTGGACTGGAAGAAACTGGAGTGTTTTACATCTGCGAAAGTGTAACTAAACTAAATTTAATATAGATAAATGCATAGATAAGTAAAAACCAAATGAAGTAAAATAAAATACATAACAATTAACTATCCAGAACATTCAAAAGAAAGTATAATGTTGGGCTGCAATTCAAGAAAAAATTAATCCAAGCTGAAAATCAGTGCATCAGCATCTTTGATAACATGGATTAATACTGGCTATAACTGTTCTGCAGTTCTCCAGTTACATTCTGCATCAGATTTTATTAGTTCCTTTAGTCTTCAGATCTATGAAAATACACTGAAAAAGCTGTTTTTATAGGAAAATGTCAATATATTGACAATAATGCTTTTGAGAAGAACTGTCCTACAGTGCAAAATTAGTGTAGTTTGTGTAATTTTTGGACAAGGAAAGTAGAGGGTTTCTACCTCACAGATTCTGTTGCTGTTCACCAACTTATTCACTTCCTTGGCAGGTCTACTAGATTTAATGGACTTAAAAAACTGGCATGGAATAAATACTTTTTTCATCTTTACATAGAGTAAATATGGAATATGTGTGTTCTAGTAATATGACTGTAATTTCTCCTGTGACAGATAGCTTCTTCTCAGACTCCTTTTCTGTTGTTTCCTTTTTGGTTCTATTATAAACAGCAGAGAGTAAATTCTCTTATTCAAGCTATATGTGTCAATAAGATATATTGATAAAATGGCATGAACATTTACCAAAGAAATTTTTTTTTTGTTTCCCTATAATAAGTAATGTATGAAAAAACCTATCAAAATTTTTGCTAATGAATAAAACTGAATTTTAAGGACACAGTCTCCTTCACTCTCCTTCACTAAGTGCATTCTTTCCTTGGTATATGAAATTAATGATAACAAGATTGAAGAATACCTATCTTGTGTCTGATTACTTTAGATGCTGCTTTCTGCTTTGTTGTTGCTTATAGTAACTTCAGTTCAACAGAATTTCTTTTATCCATTTTAGTATATATAATCACTATTGATCAGCAAGGAAATTAGATAGATTAAAAAAAAATTGAATAGCAACCTTGAAATTGCGTACTGTCAGAATCTCACCATGCCCTGAGAGAGTTCACTGTTGCACTGGGAGGGGTTGGAGCCATGCTGAGACACTTTCCAGTAAGCAAGCACAAAAGTTGTGTAGGTGAAGTACAATGAGGACTTCTGCTGGAGCACTGTGGTTGGGAAATGGATGGGGATTGGTTTTTGCTTCAGGAAAAAACCTATTGTATATACTTTGTCTTTCCAACCCTCAGCTTAGATTTGTCAAATATTTTTTGGCTTTATAGTCATGTAAAATTAATTACTAGTCATGCATGTGACTACATGCATTAATAAAATATTTCTTTTCATTAAGGCTGTAAAGAAAATTCTGTCTTGATTTTTCCAGATTGCCCCTTTACAGTCAATAAAAATCTTCTTGAATGTTTAATACTGATTATTACAATAAAGACATTGTACTGTTGTCGAATTTAGGACAAGGAAAGAAAGGAAGAGCATGGGATAGAACAAGTACATGCCACACTAAAAAATAAGACACTGGGCTTTGAGATGTAGAAGGTACAGGACTTAGCTGTAATGAAAAATGTAAACTGAGGTGCTTCAGGAACTACTCAACTATGGGGAAAAAACTACTTTCGTCACTGTTGCTAATTATTTTAAATTCCTATGCTTCAGTAATCTCAATAGTACACATGGAGCCGTGTTTGTTGTGTCTATTTAGGCGTTTCCAGTCACAATATGTTGAGCAATGACATGTAAAACATAAAGATTAGAGTCTCATTTCAATAATATGCTATCAAAATGGAGAGTGAAGTAACAACAGTTACATTACTGTTTTCTTGCGAAACTTACTTTTTTTAGTCATATTTGATGTTCTTACTTAACTTTCAGATTCTTTTTTCATCTTTGCAATAGATTTTGGTCCACTTTTGTTTTATATACATATTTTAAATTATTGAATATTATTTATTGAGGGCCTTAAATTCAAGGTAGGAAAAAGTGATAACATTTTTTCTTTAGCTCCCCAAAACTCGTGCAATTTCATTTTTCTGGAACAATTACTTCATATGCCATTGGTTCTTCTATTTTTATGGGTTTGGAACCTAACTTCTTATTTCTAGGATCTCTTCCTCATTCCAGGTAAGGGTGATAAAGCTTTGAAAGAAATTGCTTTTCTCTATGCTGAACCCATTAATCCCAGGCAGCCACTCACTCACTACTCCAGCATCAGAATCATGGAGAGAATCAGAAGGGTCAAAGCTGGAAAACTTTGAGATAAAGACATTTTAATAGGGAAAGCAAAAGCCATGCACACAAGCAAAGCAAAACAAGGAATTAATCCAGTGCTTCCCATGGCTGGGCAGGTGTTCAGCCATCCCAGGAGAGCAGGGCCCCATCACAGGTAATGGTGACTGGGGAGGACAAACTCCATCACTCCAAACATCCTCCCCTTGCTCCTTCTTCCCCCCATTTTATACTCTGATCCATGATGTCCCAGGGTCTGGGATATCCCTGTGGTCAGTTTGGGTCCCCTGTCCTGGCCGTGTCTCCTCCCAACCACACCAGTCTCCTCTCCAGTGTCACTGCAGGAAAAGCAGAAAAGGCCTTGGCTTTCATGTGTAAGCCCTGCTCAGCAATAACAAAAACATCTCTGTATTATTAACCCTGTGTTCAGCTTAAATCCAAACCACAGCCCCATATTAATCACTGGAAAGAGATGTAACTACCTCAGCTAAACCCAGCCCAGTCCTGTAGATACACATGGGGACCTTAAGGATTTGTAATGTCTGGACAACAGAAATATTCCTTCTAAAGGCTGTGGTCAGAGTGTTGGCCTGAAAAAACATTGGACTGAGATTCCTCACTGCTGTCTTATCAAACGTGCTTAAATATATTGGTAAACCTATTCCAAGTAGTACCTAGTCAGAAAAAGCCTTTAAATGTTCCAGTGTCCTTGCTCAAACCATCTATGATGTTCACAATTTAAAAGTTGTCTACTACTGTCGAATATGATTTAATAACAATTCTCTGACCCTTCTCATCTGCAGTCAGTAACTCATTAGCTGCAGGTGAAGGGGTTCATGGGTTCCTGGGCTCAGTTCTAACACAATAAGCACTCATTTTCTAACTTTTTTGTTTGGCATAAATCTAAGTGGCATACATCATCTTTCATTCTAAAGAATGAAGATGAACGAAATACATTCTTAAGAGACATGGATTTACACTGTAGTTTTCATTTTGGAGGTGGGCCTCTTATTTTAAGTTTTAGAGCCTTGTGGTTTTTGTTATTCAAAAGTTGATCAAATGGGAGCATTATTTAGAACTTGCAAATATAAAGTAATGAAGGGATTTTTACATTGCATTAAATTAAATAATATTGTCATAGTTATAAAAGCCTCTCTAATAAATTATTTATACATATTTTATCTTAAATAGTACTTCACTTTTTGGTATACTTTACCTTAGGAAAGCCAGATTAATTATGATATCATTGTGTGTTTAACCACAGTGAAGTACTTGTTTAATTGTATTTGGTCATTCACTAGTGCAAGAAAACATTTATTCTTTGGGGTTTTTTGTTTTGTTTTGTTTAGATTACCTACTAACTTCCTGAACTCTTTAATTCCAGTCTGTAATAAAGCAAAAGTAAATATATATATGTACATATGTATACATAAAAAAATTTATAGAGGGAGCTAAGCCAACTATTTTCACAGGGAAACAGGAAATGTTTTTCATAGATTTGGAGCTCGTGCACTCATAGTCACTTGTGTAAATGGGCTCCTGGAATATCCTGAATGCTGTTTTCATTATGCAGCTACATTGTCCTCTTGGGTGGGAGAATTGGTCATCATGGAATCCCAGGACTGTGGTATCTGATGAGAAACTCAGTCTTGCTGCAAAAAGCACAGTCCCTGGAGGAGGACTGCTAAATATCTTACTTACACACTAACCTCATGAGACATTATGGAAGCAATACATCTATAAATATTTTGATTTTAGGTGATAACAAATATCATCTTTCCTTATTAAAAGCAGCTCCTATGAAAAATTGATATAACTGTAGATCCAGCTTTCCTTTAAAGCAGAGGGTTTTCATTCATTTCTTAATCATCTCACCCCCGCCAAAAAAAAAAAAAAACACAAAAAAGCGCCCCAAACTACCCTCACCAACAAGAAAACTTATAATAGAACAAAAATGGGTAAGATTTTTGCAGTTTATGTTTTCTTTTTCGTGGGCAGCTGACACAAACAAGCTGTTGTACTTCTGTCTGCAATGTACCAAAATCTCCTGTTTTGCAGAAATCAGAATATGAATGTCTCAGTCAAAGGGGGAAAGGAATGATTTGCAAGAAACAGGTGGCAGCTGTTGCCAGTGACTCTGTGGAAGGTGTTTGGGCAGTCTTTGTCCCTAAGCCTCCAGCACAGCCCTGAGCCTCATGCTGTAGCCATAGCAGGGAGATTTTGCTCCAGCAGCTCACTTCTGTTATTCCCCCTTTCTGGAGTCTATAGCCTCTTTTGTTTCAAGCGTACCCTAAAGCTTACATCAGGAATCCTCACCCAGAGAGGGCACAGAAATGAGTTGTTTTTTGACATGAGTGTATAGCTTCCTAAAATGAGGGGTTAGATTTGCTTCAGATTAAATTTAAGCATTTGTGCCTTAGGTTACCCTGGCTATGTTCTGATGGTGCTTTATGTATTCCAGTTCTGCTTCTTCAGTTCCTTTTGCTTTTCCTTTGACTTAAACATGCTATGTGTGTTTACTCAGTTCTTCTCCCCAGGCTTCAGCACGGAATGCTGAAAAGTTTTCTTCTCTCTTTCTCTAAACCTCAGCTGAATCTATGGAAAGATCCTTTCTTCTGGATGAAGGAAAAGCACTGATAGGTAGAAGTCTTTTCCTTGCTGGAGCATTTCTCAGCCAGGTCTTTGGGCTGCACCATTATGGAATCAGCCTTGCAGTGAGAGATGCAGTGTTGGAACTACCAGTCAATGAATATTTCAACTGCTATCTGGTTACTCTAGGAATCTCAGTTCCCTTCCCTAGAAGGACTGTGAATTTGAAATGCAGTGAAAAAATGTTCAAGAAAATACTGAGAACATATTTTTGTGCTGACTAAGCTCTGGGAACTATATGTGTGTGTATATATATATATATATACACATATGTGAACGGAATCTTATTCCTTCATGCACTCCACAGATTTTATTGTTTGTGGAGTTTGGGGTTTTTGCTTGTATTGTGCCAAGCTTCAGCTGCTTGGACAACTCTGTCTATTGGTGTTTTCATGCTACTCGGGATGAGCCTGGTGCTGGATGCTAGCCAGTGCTTATCAGTGATCTTAGTGATTCTTAAGTTTCCAGAAATCACTTTTTTTTCAAACAGTGGATAAAGCTCATTGTTATTTTATATTTACCATGGTTATATGAACAAGTTGTTTAGCCTTTGCAGTTTGCTAATATTTGCTTAATGAAATAAGAAAGTACAGCCATTAATTATATCTTGCAATAAATATTTAACTAATATTACTCTAGTCCCTAAAGGACTTATTCTTCAGAAAACCCTTGGTTTGTTAAGAATGAAGGATTGTTGCAGACACTTTTTCTCAAATGTGGTCCCATTTTGTAAGGGTTTTGAGGCATGAATCTGTCATTCTTTGCTGCATATGCATTAAAACATGCTGTGTGTCATAATGCCTTACTGTGTGACCCAGAACAGCTTATGTGTTTTGTTTTTTTTAACTAAACTTCTATTCAATTGCAGTTTAAAGTACAGAAGTTTTCTGATATGTTCAGTTCTAGAAAGATTTTAATATCATTTTTCGTCCCCTTAAAAAATAAAATTTAAAAAAAAAAGAAGAAGAAAAGAAAAAACTTTTAAGTGATTCAGCTTTTGTTTTTCCTTTGTGTTTCACCAGTTGATAAGATACAGAGCCAGTGGGATGAAGTGCATGGATACCTCCAAAACCGGAGACAGCAGCTTCAAGAGATGCTGAAGGATTCAACACAGTGGCTGGAAGCTAAACGAGAAGCTGAGCAGGTTCTTGAGCAAGCAAAAGCTAAGCTTGAGTCATGGGAAGAAATTTCTTACACCGTGGAAGCCTTGAAAAAGCAGAACACAGAACTTAAGGTCACTACTGAGTATTTAAATATTTCTATTTGGGTTAATGAAGTTGTTAAAGAAAATGTCCTCTAACTGTCGTCCTCTGACTGTGCACAGTGTACATTGCAAAAAGTCTTCCACAGCAAATTAGAAAGAAATTGACATGCAAAGTCTAAAATATGTGTAGCATGTTCCTTGAATATTAAATTGATCTTAACAGTCATAACAAATAGCTGGCTGATCTCACAGGAGGAATACCTACCTGTTTAGCACAAGTATTTCACATTTGTTCAGCAGCCTCAGAGCTCTGGTACTGCAGTCTGAGAAATTCTGTAGTATTGATATGGCTGTCCATGGCTGTCTGCACTGCTAATGAAGCTGTAAAGGTTTTGTGAAAGTAGCTGAGAAAGCAGGGAAAAAACCCAGCTATAGCAAACTAAATGGGTATATTTTGGAAATCAAGTATTTTAGATTCGCCACAAGATAATCTCACCAGCCTCAACCTTGACAGGGTTATTAACTGAAAAAATAAAACATGAAATGGCTGCTCTTGTGATTTTAGCACACATGTTGCCACATTATGGTGCTTCAGTGTGTTAACTTACATAGCTGAGCTGTACCTCAGGTAGAAAATACTCTGTTGCATCAGTTTTGAAGTTTCTTGTAATAGAAACAGTCATACTTCGGTAACATTCTTTATGAATAAATTTTGAGAACAGCTGTTTAAGATTAATAATAACTCATTTTCTGGATGAGGAAAACCAAGGTTGGAATCAAACAATTGATCAGCCTTTTAAGGTGACTGCTGCCTCTATGGGAAAAAAATTGCACAAGTATTTTGTGATATATTCTACTTTGCTGCCCAACAGATTTTTGTAGGTTTTTTTAAAACTCCTACCATTCCAATTTTGGTGACTGTTTATGTACTTAGAGCAGTCCTATTTACACAGTTGAACAGTAATGAACTGCTGTGAAGAGTTTTTGGGTTAAGGTACTGATCAACTGGTTTTGCTGCCAGAGAAAACATATATAGAATTTCATGATTGGTTCAGTTATCTCCATCACCATCTACTTAGAATTAAATGCAAACTCTGTTGGATTTTTTGCTTGCTTTTTCTTTTTTTTTTTCCTTTCCTATAAGAAGCATGAAAATGTTCATCAGCCCATTGTTTTAGGGCTGAGCTGAGGTTAAGTTATCTCATTTAAGATTGTACCAAAAGGGTCATTGCTTGGGAAGGGTAGATTATGGTAAACAAGGGCAATCACTCACTAATGTATTGGAAAGAGTTATAGATCATGTGTAGTACTGTCACTCAGCACAGAGAGCTCCCATTTGTCACTGTCCTCCTGCAGAGATACCGTCCTGGCTTCTGCCCAGTATTTGTTAAAAAAAAAGGAAAAGCTTCAACAGAGTCAATGTCTCAGCTTTGCAAAGACTCAATTAGCAAAAAACCAGTTCTGTGCAAACACTGTCTTATGTCATAGTATTGAAGTGTCTTATGTTTCCAAAACAAATTACTAAACTAGGAAAGTAATTGAAAATGTTGCTTTAGAAATGGATTTTTTGTCTACTTTTTTAAAAAGAGTATATGAAGTTGAGATGAAGTGTAAGAGTGTATGCTTTATGAAAAAAACTATGGAGTTGTTTGGATCAACATTAGCCTTGGAGAGAAATAAGAACATGTCATTCTTCTCCTTCTGCCACCCCCAGAGTTCTAGAAAAAGAATAATAGTGTACTTCTTAACAGAAGGCCTCTTTACCTATAAACAGAGGTTGGGAATGGAGACCTGCAGATTCTTTTGCCTCTTACCTTAGAAGACCTGCAGTTTCTTTTGCCTCTTACCTCACTTGGGCTGTCTGCATCCTCAGCCATTCCCCCAGTTTGGATCCAATGAGATGGATGTGTTGTGTCAAGTTACAGACATTAACCTATAATTTTAATTCCAGCATCTCATCTAGTCCATCTTAATTTGTGCCCTCCTGATGATATGGACATCAACAAGCTCTACTCTTCCAGGGTTGTTAACTTTCATTTATTTGGTTTTGCCTAGCCTTTCTTCCTCAAGTCTAGAAGAAATTCATTGTCTTAGAGAGTGGGGAGTAGGAGGGTTGGGGATTTTTTTTCCCCTCTCCTTTTTGTGTTTTTTCTGTGCCAGCCTTCCTAGAGGAATTATCTTTGTCTGCCAGTAATTCCTATTGTGTCAAATCCTTCATCAAATTTTCTCAGATGTGACAGCATCAGCTGTTATGTTGATGCTTGAAATAAGGGGTCATGAAGTCTAAGGAAAATGGAAATTGTTTTTTGAGTTAGCAGCTTTATGTTTTTGCTGTACAGTATTATCTAAACTGAAGGACCTAGAAATACATCAAGTTCTCAAAATAAATGCTTTCCAGGCTTCTGTGCCAAACACATATATTTTGATTTTGTCCCCTGAAGATGTAGAATAAGTAGGCTGTATTTTGGCTTGCTGTTACACTGATGAAGAGGAAGCTGTAATTTCTATTAATTTGCTTTGAGGGAAAGAGAGAGGTCAGTGCAAGACTTAATAAATTCTTCAGACATTAATTTTGTCAGCTTTGTATCTCAACACAGCTTGGTGTGAGAAAGTAGTCACAAAGCTTTCTTCTGATTTGCTTGTTAAACATTGTAGGTCTGCCTAAAGACAGATGAATCAATGTGTAAGTTTCCTTCTGCTTTGGGGGAACTTTTAGTCAGTGCTTGTGTTGATGCATTTTTGTTAGAGCATCCTAATACAAGAGTACATGGTAAATTCAGTAATAACAGTCTTGATTATTTGTTTTATTTACAATGCCAGCATAAAACAAAAATCTATAACTTGCTTGTATTTGGCCATTAATGTTTTTAAAATAATTTTAAAATTTTATTTCTGTCATTTAAAAGATAAAATAAACCACATACTAGGGCTAATAATGAAAAATATTATTAATTTGAATCAGAAATTAATTCAGATTAATTTGCTGAGAATTGCAGCATTTTTTTCACTCTGTTTTTTTTTATTTGGTGTTTGAGTACTAAACTGGTGTTAGGTGTGGGGAACCAGAACATAGCAATGGGACCAATGAGAGTCTTTACCCACTAAGCCCTGTTTTTTATTGTTCTTTAAGTGATGACTGCAGATGGTTAACTCAGCAGGCTGAAGGTTATAGGTGTATAAATAGTACACAATCACACCTCAAATCCTTGCATCAGCATGTCTTCACAACATAAGCTAGTGTAAAACTATCCTTGTCCTAATAGGATACTGAGCTTCTGTTTGAAAGACAGAAAAAAAATTTAAAAAAACAAACCAAACTCTAAACCAAACCAAACTGCTAGAATTGCCTGCTCACTCTGTGGCTCCTTGCTTTGGTAGGAGCTAATGAGGCATCTTCTCTTCCTCTGTGCAACTTCATCTGGGATAGGCAAAGGGAAGAGGAGGAAGAATGGAGACAACATTTCATTCCTTTCCTTCACTGACCTTCATTTTTTCATCTAAACAGGAAATTCAATGGCAGCCTGATTGCATCCCCTGCCCTGTTGGGACTCAAAAGGCCAGGCAGCCTCGCACTGGCAGAGCCCAGGGTGTGAACTTCATGTCCTGAATTTGTGGATAAGGCTGAGGCTACCTTGGCTTGCCTTTGTCAGTTTCTTGCAGGGCAGTGACTTATTAGGGACTCTTTTGCCATTCCCTCTGTACCAAGATGAAGAAAAAAACCAGCATTTTGTAGGTTTTTATTATTCCAAGGCTGACAGTGTACTGCTTTGATTTCAGTAAAACAATTCACAATTTAGTTCATGTTATTGACTGTGTTGCAAGTACTGAATTAGAATTCCTTGATTAAAAAAATTAAATTCTTTAATTATATAAATAAAACATGCTACAGATATATAGAAAAAGGACAAAAAGACAGCCTGATTTTCCATATTTGTGATATATACACAGAACTGGATAATGTTGTACATTCATATTGCTATATTTGAACTACTGTGCATCATTGATTTTGTTCCACTGGGCAATCCTGGGATAAAATAAAGTGCAGCTCTGACTTCATTACTTGTTTTTAATCAAGAGTTCTTAATTGTACAGGCTTTATTCCTAATAACATCAACTAGTGTCTTCTAATTAAAAATTATAACTAAATTTATACCTAAGTAACATGATAAATGCACAGCCTTAATTCTTTAAGCCTTTTAATAAACTCAGTAAATTCCAGTGATAACACAAGCAAAACAAAGAGAATGCTTTGAAAAGAATGTCAGAAAGAAATTAGTGTAATGTAGCAATTTCCTTTAAAGAAGAAAAAACAAACATGGTCTTAAGTAGCTGAAAGGTAAATGAGGCCTTCATACATAAAAGGGAAAGGAGGAAGGAAAATAATGCAATTCTGAAGTCTTGCAGGAGGGCAGTGAATGGGCCTCTGTTGGGATGGACAGCTAAAATTTGTGCCCCAGCACTTTGCTCTCAGTGTCTGCACACACAGCAAAGTCGAAGCATGCACTCCTCAAAGCTGTTGAAATTCATATCAATTTCCAGTAAAACAGAAAATACAAATGGTTTCCATCACCAAAAGCTCTTTATATTTATAATTTCTTTCCTGAGTGACAACCTAATGTTGTAGTGTCAGGAAGTTAATGGATTAATGTTGAAGTTAATGGTGAGAACAACACTTTTGGAAATAACCTTGTAATGGATCTTCCCATTTATTTTATTATAAAACAAAGCTTCAAATCTTTTAGAGGGTCAATTTTATTCACATGGATCTGGGCAAAAATATCTTATTTGCAAAGGAAAGTTTACAGACCATTAGTTTACAATGAAGACAAAATGTTATGGTAACTTTTCTATATAAAGCAGTGAACAGTCAGTCTGCTGTGATTCTTTAGCTGAGTAAAAATTACCTGCCTGCCTGTGTAATTTTAAACTAAGAGAAAGGTAGGGTAAAATAAAGATAGACCTAAATGTAGAATAGATACTTGCTATATAAGATCTACAAAACTGAAATTATAATTACTGTAGAATTCATTTACTATTTAGTATTTTGTATATATATTACTATATTTATGTAAAGAGAAACATTTATATATTTATTTTATATCATTCTGGCAGGAAAGGAGCTCAACTGGCAGACTGTTTTCAAAACAACCACCTGCCTGTATCTTCCTCAAGGAAATAGTAATGTTTTCCACAAAATTATAGTCTCTCCTGTCCAGATTTCCTTACTTAGCATAGAGATTTTTTTTTTTAATTGTCTAGACAGCTTCATTTTAGGTGAGCTTAACCATAACACGTTCAGGTGGTTTTCAGGATTAGGGTTTGGTGGCTCCTCCTAATGTTTGATTGGTAGAAAGATAATCCCTTGTTCAAGCCAGATAAACAAGGTGCTGTCAGTTCCTGGTGCTGTCTGGTGCTCAGGAACAGAGTGATCTGCCCTCTCATGAAGGAATAGCACAGGAAATGGGAGAAGTACCTGTTTTCAGCTTTAAATTATGGACACAACCTAGAGGTGATGAAGTAGCATTTTAACAGATAAGAGTTTAGGGGGAAAAATAGCAAACCTCCCCCAAACTCCTTTTGGGCTCTATTCAAAGAGCAAGTACATTTTAGTCTGAGTCTTAATCAAAATCAGTTTACAGACCTTCTGAGATTAAAACCCAAATGCATGAATTATTTAACATTTATTTATTTTAACTTAGTATTTAGACTCTTTCACTAGGGATTGCATGTAAGTTCAGCTCTATGTGAAGAATTCCTTATCTGAGTCAAAACAAGATTTCAAAAGGAATACTGCTGTGGGAGAATGAAGGGAAAAAAGCTATTTTTTCCTTCACAGGCATTGCCCAATTTGTATATTAAAGCAAAACAATAAAGACAGTTGAGTCTTACTGTTTGTTGTCAATACCTTAAAATGTTTATGTGCAACTTTCTCTTTACAAATACAAACTGTTTTTCAAATTGTATTGTCCATTTTATTGGCTAGTTGGAGTCTGTTTAGTACAAAAGTACAAGTAGGCAATCAATTAACTTTGCTCTTTCATTTTGTTGTTACACATTATGGACTAAATAGGCAGCTTCAGTGCATTTATATGGAAATTTGCTGTGAGAGAAAGACTAACAGGAAAGATGCATGGGAGCTGGCTGCTGGCTGAGTGACTGCTCTGGATTTCCTGGCTTGCTTCTGCAGTGAGGCAACTGGCTTAGGTGGAGAGGAGGAAGAAAGGAAAGGAGGAAGTGGAGAGGAAAAGGGGAAACAAAAAATGACCAAAATTTAAAAAGCTTTTTAATATTAACCATAAATTAACATTATAAAGAGATGGATAGATTTACCAGTAGTATTTTGCTGTATTGCAGATTTAGTGCTGTTCCAGTAGATGGCACTAATTACATAAACAATTTGCTAAAATCAACTAAATTTAAAAAAAAAAAAATGAAAGCACAGGTATTAATTGTCCAAATCAGTATTATTTCACAGTATAAAAAAAGAAAATTAGTCAGAATATATGATTTCACTATATTCTCTATCTCAGTACTCAATGTCACAAATAATCATAGTTTCCATAATGCATAATAATGCATCCATCTATTTGTGTCTCAGAAAAGAATAGTCAACATTATAATCAGTGGTTATCAATTTGAGCTGTCATATCTTTTCTAGCATTTAGAAGTTCGTTGCTTGGTCCTCTCACAGTTTAGAAGTAGTCCTGTGATCTTCTGACTAAAAGAATGTAAAACATCTAGAAAAACTGATTTTTATTGCCAGTAAATCTGTGGAAGTGGTTTGGTTTTCAGGGTTTTTTTTCCTTCTTTTTATATAGGTGGTATAGATTATTCAGCTCCTTTTCTAATAACCATGCAATGTATGTTATCATTTTATGGTTGTTCTGAGGATTATTCTTTCCTTATTTCTCTCTTTCTCTTTTTACTTCAGCAATTTTCAAAAGAACTACGGCAATGGCAAATAAATGTAGATGTGGCAAACGACCTGGCTCTGAAGCTGCTCCGTGATTATTCAGAAGATGACACCAGAAAGGTTCAGCTGATGACAGACAGTGTTAATGCATCCTGGGCTGCCATTAATAAAAGGTAGGATATAAATTCTTCTGTTAGATTTGTTGTTACTCTCCATTGATATTCATTGTCCAGCTGTGGTTGGAGATTACAGAAAATGCAACTTTTGCAAATGATGTGACTGTAGTGGTCGCGACTCTTCTGTAGAACTTTTTGGAACTATGTCCTTAGAATAGCATTTAATTATAGCAAATAAAATTTAGCTTCCTGCCAATTTTCCTCTGCTATAAAGAGTTGCCAACTAACTTAAGCTGATAGATTGTATTTCAAGTATTTAACATTGTTTCATATATCTGTACTAGCGCCACATCACAACCACGATAGTGATTCTGACTCATAAACCAAATCAGATAATGACAGATGTAGCCTATTGAAGCAGGTTCAAAGTAGAAATGTTATCATGTATCTTTGAAGCAAATCTCTAGTCAAGAAAATTTTTATGAAATCCTTGCCCACGTTCTTGATTACATTTCACAGCCTTTCAGTGTTTGGCTTAGATGCCAATTCCTTACTAAAAGCAATTTTTTTGCAACATGACAACAAATTGGGAATTATTCAATATGCAATCTACAAGATTATAACATATTGCAGTAAAAATTGGTTTCTTCATATTAGTGAAAGAGTTTTAAATCATTGCACATAAGATTAGATATGTAAAAATTATATGAAAGTTGTTTTAATCAGTATCTTGGATTAAACTTTATAGTTTATAACTGAAACCCTAAATGAATTAGATCGTAACATGTTTTTAATTAAAGTCTATGAACAAGGCCAGAGAAGTCAGTTTAGCTAAATATGCAGTGAATTCAGTAGATATTCTTGCATAATAGTGTTTACCTAAATCACTGATGACTGCAGAAGTTTAATGTCACTTTTTGTTTAGTTTGTCATTCGTATGAATGAGCCACTTTAGCAGCATTTTTCTGAAGCAAACTCAAAATGGATTTAAGACACTGTTTAAAATGAGAGAAGGGATAATCTTGTTGACCACTAAAAGAAAGGCACACAATAATTTGAAAGCTTTTAATTTATAATTAAACTGAGATTTTAGTATAAACATTCCAGTTTTACCTGCTTGCATTTCTCCTGTTACAGTAATAGATATGTTGGATTTATTAGAAGTAGCTGTATTTATACAAAATGATGTTTTGCTCACTGTGGCCTGAGAAGTTTGAGGAGTTTGGAGTCTATTGCAGGATGAGAAAGGCTGGGAGTCTAATGCTCAAAACAGGAGTGGAAAAAATCAGCAGCTCAAAAGGATTTCATGTGAGAACCAAAGTGTTTTTTGTCAGTACTTGGAACCACAATCCTCTCTTGGTGAGAAATCCAGGATATGTTTGTAGCTGCTGTGGCTGCTCTGTATTAATTGTAGCTAAGGGGGCATTTCCAAACCTGTTAATGCCTCAGGCACAGGCCCAGGTGTGTCTAATGTTGCCCAAAAGTGAGAATTACCATTCTTGCATGGATTCTGCCTAGTACCAGGTTGGTACTTGAGATGGAGTACAAACTCTTCAAAACACATTCCTTGCAAGCTTCTATAAAATTCACAGACGTGTTAGATGAACTGCTATAGTAAGTATTTTATGTCTAAGAAGAGACTTGCTTAGGTGACTGAGTTGACATTTCCCTTTAAGATGTACAAAAGTATAGGAATAAATATGAGCTACGAAATGAGTATCCTAGTTTTTGATTGTGTGATGTTGTTACATTTCCAATATTTTTTTAATTTAGTGTTTTGTATACAACTTTTGTAACTTCTCATGATTTGGGAACTTGAAAAAGAAGCATTGTTGCAAACAGTAGTTGATAAGCTTCTCTAAGGGCTGGATTTTTTTGGTCTTTTGTGACACATTGATAAATATGGATGTACTAAATCTTTGAGTCACCATAAGACTTTTACTTGGAGGATTTTCTGTGCAGGTAGATATTTTAGATTTCTTTGAAGCACTAGTCAGGCATTTTGCTCATGCAGCAACTCCTGAGTGAGGTCTTGAAAAAACGTCCTAGATTTCTGGAGGGATTTAAAGCCATGTAGATGTGAGACTTAGGGACATGGTTGAGAGATGGGTTTGGAAGCATCGGGTTAAGGGTTTGACTTGACAAGCTCAGACATCTTTTCTAACCTAAATGATTCTGTGATTCCTCTGTTGAAGAGCCTTGTGGCTCTTTAAGGAGGAGATAATGAAGTCCGTGAGCCTTTGGATGACTTAAATACCAATTTGTTCTGGTTTTTTTGGGAGGTTTCACTTTTGATTTTTTGCCCTCCTTCTATGCTTCAACTCTTCAGCTTTCAGGTTATTGCATAGAAAAATAAAAAAAAGGGGGATGGCGTTATGGTTTTGGGGATCTTTTGGACTGTAAGACAATATTTACTCAGTAGAAAGAATACATGAATTGTTTTCTCATAGTCTTCAAGAAAGGCTAGCTTCCCCTCAGATATGTATGCAATTATTTCAGATATATCCGTGTGTGTTATTTTCATCTAGACAATGAATAGTACTCTGATGACTTGGTCACCTCACAATGACAGTAGAAATAGATTCCAAATTATATTCTTGACAATTTCTGCAGTATTTTGCAAGTAGTTTTATCGCTTTTTATTCAAATCTTAAGTTCCAAGAGGAAATATTCAGCTGAACATTTTGCTTTCATTCTCTATATTGCTAAGTTAAATGGCCTAATTTTTTTTTGTGAATATTTTCTTTTAAACATTTAAAGAAAGAGTTGCTTACATTGTTTTGAGCTGGTTTTCCTTAATACTGTCATTATATCAGAATCATGTGTCAGTGTAAAAAAATGTAAAACCTGCTTTTCCATGAACCAGTTTACTAAGACAACAGGCAGGCAAGCAGTGGTAAAATTCCACTTTGCCTTTTGGTAATAGTTGCCAAAGCAAGTACTTCAGTCATTAAGGCAACATCTGTTAGCCTGTGTTTTGTTTTGCTTAAGTAGGTTTGCAGCTGATTGCTGTGTGTTTACCCTTTGCCTTATTGTTGTGTTTTATAACATTGAGCTATAACCAGTACCTCTCTAAGCCCTTTGGGAGACAAGCTGGTGAATGCTTGATGGTTGTTTCCTTTTTTTTTTTTTTTGCTTGTCACTTTTTAATTTTTACTTTTGTTGTTGATACTGCAAAATACACTAAAAAGCACATGAACTGATCACTTGGGTGACAGCCAGACTGACTTGTAGACAGGTCTCTTCTTCTTTAGAAGCACAGGCTTTCCAAGAAATAGCCAAATTATTTAAGCTGAAGCCATTAAAGAGAAAGTATCTTTATTGCTTGCATTAACAAAAATAAATCTAACAGATGAACTGAAATCATCTCAAGAGGCGGAAAAGGGCAATGGCAGAAGCAACCATTAGAAATTTGCTATATAAAAAAAATGTTTGCTATGGTGTTATGTTGCTTCCTCCTTTTGTGGGCACACACATTTTATGTGAATTACCATACAAAAATATCAACAGCTGCTTGTATTTTCCTTTCCTATGAATCCACTAAATGTGCTAAATATCAAGCTAAAAATGGACTTAGACCTTTTTTAAATGGAGTGTCTATTATGAAAATAATTGTATAACATACTCTGAGAATTGTTTAGGATTCCAAACCACCACTGTGTTATAGACATCTTCAAATATTCACATCACCCACCAGTTCCTGTGGCCAAGCTCAATGGAGCTCAGGCCACACAGCAAATGTTGGGAGCTTTCACTGCTCAAGATACTTTTTTGGCTCATGAGACAATATAGAGCACACACCACAATCTAAACATAAAAAGTACCTTGTTTTTCCCCACTACAAGGTATGAACAGTGAAAAATCAGTGTAAGAAGAGGTAAGGAAATTTGTTTCTAAGCCTGTTTGACAGGCCTGAGGTACCAGCTCCCATGTTTTACTAAGAATGGTGTTAATTCTCTAATTTAGGCAGTCGTATAAACACCTTGATCTTGCATGTCAGCTGGACAGTATAAAATACAAATGGCCAAACAAAGAACACAATCAATACAAAAGTATCATTATATCTCCTTCATATTTAAATCCATAATAAAACAGTCATTCTAAGTGTGAAAAGGTCATAATCTAGATTTGGTCTTTCAGCAGCAAACTATTCCTAATCAGCTGCTGCTTGTTAAAAGACACAAATATAGAATGCAACCTTTATCTGTACATGAATTTTGTAAGTATAATTTTGTTACCTCCACAGAAAAAGCTCAATCATTCTGCAGGTTTTCTTAATATACTGTACCTGCCCTAGCACTACTTTATGCTACTTGTGGAAGTAATCACATTTGCTTTACAGCTGTATTGCATTCTGAGTGAGGAAAAACTGCATTTACACAGTAGCAGCAGCAGCAGCAGCCAGAAGTGTGAATTTTGTTGAGTTATACTGCAGATTCATACTTGGTTCCAGTATGTAGACTGTATCTAGGAGCCATCTCTGAAAAGCTTATCTGGTCATTTAGGCTTGGACTGTTCAAGTCGAGCAGCAAAAAATTCAGTCTACAAAGCAAATTCATCCTTTCCCTTCCCATTCTCCTGCTGTTTTGAAGCTTGGTTTTCATTCCTAAAATCTGTATAGAACCGTGAGTGTGAGCAGCTCCAAAAATTCTCTGTGCAGGCACCTTCTGTGCCATGGGAATCTTGTTTACGTGAGAAGGCTGTTTACACATCTGTGCCTGCACTTGTTGTCCTGGATATACAGCTGCGTTCATGGGGGTATGAGCAAGAAATCCTTGCAAATGTGACTTTAGATGAAGATGAAAAATGTCATTTTCTGATGTAAATTTATTTTTTCCCAAAAAAACTACTATGATAATTTTCATCATCCTGCTGTGGTGATTTATTGATTGGTTTTCAATATAATTTTGCCAGGTTCAGAGAAAGTAGACATGAGAAGGGATTGTTTCTTTGCAATGAACATGTCATGCTGAAGCTTGTTATTTACACCAGTTTAGCAATGGATTCCAATTTAAAATCGCAAAGTCTGTTGGAAAATATTGTAATTGTGGGGCAATTCTTTTTGTTTTGTGACAGATGTTGATAATACATTTATCTTTGCTGCCTGCACCATTGAAGGAAGAAGTTCTCAGCCTAGATATTTGTCAGATGCTGTCTTTGAGAACTTCTCTTGGTATGAGATATGTAAGGACTTAAGTACTTTTACTTCATCAGTAAATCTGATCACACTAAACAAAAGTGAATCTCTGCAATCTGAGATATCACAGGTGAGATTATGTCAAGGACCAAATAATTTTATATGTTAAAATGTTTATTCTATAGATCTAATGTATCTCTGTTGACTATTTTGAATAAAACAGACAAAGATTTAAGAAAAACCTTTTAATCTGGCACTATTCTGAAAAGTCTAAATTATATATGGGATCTTCATTATTTTTTATTAGAGAAGTGGGCGTTAGAAGCCTTTCATTTTCATGAAACTAATTTGTCAGTAAAGCACTCCACATTTCTCAAAAGTTACTCTCCAGAAAACTCTAAAGAAAATTCTGTATTTGCTGCTGGTGATGCAAAAATGTTAAGCCTTTTGTGTTTAAAGCAACCTAAGAGTTGTTTTCTGACAAGAGATTTAAGTATTTTTTGTTTTCTTTGTTCCAACATGTTACCTTTATTTTAAATCCTCAGACAAGGACTATAAGAAGGGTGGGAATGGCAAGGTTTAGATGCTTTAATTTTAATTTTTTATAGTTTTTTTGTTTATGTTTTACTTATATAATTTCTTAATATATCTATTTTTAAAAGCACACCTAAAAACCATTTGGTGCAGAGGGATTATTTTATGATAATAAGTAAAAGAGAGGTAATGTATTTGAAAGACATTCTGCTAACTGCCTACAATCTCAAGCAAATATTTAGGTTAAAAATATAAGATTAGTCTTACCAGCAGTGACATCAGTTAGCAATGTGCTTTGCTATTTTTTCTTCCTGACACCCCTCAGAATGATGACATTTCTTGCCATATAAGAAAAATAAATTGTAAAAAGAATTAAATTAAGCTGCCAGATGAAGCTCATGTAATCAGGAGATCTAAAAAGTCATCTTAGCTGCTTATATTCCAGTTTTATCTTAGTTCTCCACTCAGCTGGCAGCACTTTTTTGTGCAGTGCTGACATCAGATCCAAGACGAAAACTCAATTGGTAGTAGTGAATGTTTTTGGTTTAAATTTTGAGAGTATAATCTTGGATATGCTTTAAAAATGCTGGTAGGATGCACTGAAAAGGCAATGTTACCCAGAATATGTGTGATTCATCATTTCCACCTTTGTGAAGATATTCCTGTGATTTTTGAGAAAGTCTTTTTCGATTATAAAAAGGAAAGAGTTCTTGAGTTATTTCAGGAGAGAGTAGCATCAGTAATAGAGAATTTGACAAAAGGACCTATGGATCCTTTTGACTTCAGGGTTGAGTTTCTTAAAAGTTTTAACATGACTCTAATAAAGCTAAATTTTCCCACACTTGAGTATATATATATATAGTCCAGTACCTTTACCTCTCCCAAAAAGGCAATAGATCATCTGTATCTCTGCTAAGTCCTCCCACACACAAACAAAAATGACCTCACAGAAAAAGTGTTGCTGTTTTTTAATAAAATGGCTGGGTTTTGTCTGTTCCACAAAAGATTTGCTCAGATTTCTGAACACCATGAATGCAAATCCTTGACAGCTTGGTTGTTTTGGGTTTTAAATCACAGAATCACAGAATATTCTGAGGTGTGGTACCCACAAAGATCATCAAAGGGATGGAACCCAGAACCTTGGGTGTTACTAGCACCATGCTCCAACTGTAATCTACTGTCAATGATTTAATTGTACACAACTAAAAAGGGGAATAGGGCTGGTATCTTGCAGCAAGGCCATAAGTTTCCAATAGAGTGAGCAAGTTACCAACAGAAACTAAGCAGGAAATGCATTTAGAAGACCATTCCTTAGTGCTCAGACACTTGTTTTTCACTTTCCCCCCCCCCCCCCCATTCTTTGGCTTTCATTTAGATCTTGATTAAAACAAAACTCTGTTTCTTTGTTCATAATTACTGTGTGTTAAATGCTCTTTACTCCTTTCTGTTGAAAATGAGGATGGTTCTGCTGTTCAGGGGAAATTCAACTGGACAAAATCATTAAATAGTTTATGGAACAGAATTCTAAAGGAGAGAAGTTTTGTGGCCAGACTTGAATCATAACTGAAGCTTAATATGAGCATATCAAAAAACTGCTCTATTTCAGAATCTTTTGCATATGCAGGAGATGAAGGAGGAACAAGGTACTAAATAAGTTTGGTTTGTGAAAGAAATGTCAATTTCCCATTAGAACATTAGAAAATAAGGATGAATGTGTTGTTCTTTCTCTTAAAGGTGAGATTTTCTGAATTAATTAGAAAATTTTTGTTTCTGTTTGAACAAGAACAGAAGCTAATGCTGGGTGCCCTGAAAGTCTAACTTTAAATCTATTTCCTATTAGTCTGTAGATAAATTAACAAAGTATAGCAAACTGATTATTGCTGGCATCCAAAGCTCATAGAACAAATTAATGTCTTTTCAGTCCCCTCAATAGACTTCTTATCAGGCTTCATGTCCTTTAAAACAAACTGAATAGAAATTAATAAAGCTGATGGACTAGCAGAGTGCCAGGGAAAGGAATTTGACCTTAGTTGTCATGTTTTGTTTGCACTGTTATTATTGCGATAGCTTTTTTCTCCCCTGGTATTTCTTCCCTGTATTTTTATATTTCTTCAGCTGCTGTGCAGGCAGTTTAAGATTTCCCCTTGCTGGCTTGTCAGTCATGTTTGAAACCGAGAATAATTCAGCCTCCTATTAAATGCTTAGTCTCTCTTTGGAGGTTACCACCAAACGTGTCAAGCTGACAACAGCAGTTCTTGCCTTTTTTGTGTGGCTGTTGTTCAGCTATGACTGAAATTTCAATCACAAGTTTTTATATAATGTCACAAAGAAATCAATAAATAATGAGTCTCCATTATTTCTGATAAGGATCAGTGGCACAAGAGGCTGATGGTCATGGCTCCTGCTGACCAAGGCACAGATCTGGGGAAGTGGCAGCACAGAGGGCAGGTTGGAAAGCAGTAGAATTAGCAATGGGGTTTTCTTGCACGTCCCAAAATAGGCATGGGCAGAAATCACTGAGGAGAGGTGAGATTCTGCTGGTAAATCTTGAGGATAGAGGATTAATGGTGAATCTGATACAGGTGCATAAAATGGAAAACAATAAGTACGAATTTATGAAAAGAATTTATGAAAAGGAAGATTGTGTTGCAAGTTCATGATGTTTGTCATCAAATATCAATTACGTTTTGACCAATACCCCAAATTTATATTCCCTGACAAATTTAAGGAATGTGGAGCGCTTCCCAGCTACTAAGCATTACATCTTCTGCAAACTATAAAAAAAATATTATCTTCTGCATATGATAAGAAATAACAGCTCTTGGAACTATCACTCTAGCTGGCATTTCTGCAGGCTTTTCCTTTGTGCAAGGTACATAATCAGTTACATATCTGAGATATATCTGCTTAAGCACAAGTGCCTTCTGGCAATGCATTATATGGGTCCATGTTTAAAATGTGCCATGTATTTCTGAGATTCCATTGGTTTAATTGACACAGTGTATGGTAAAAGCAAAGTTTTGTGAAGGGCCTAAAGGGCCAAGCTTGCAATGCCCATTTCCCTCTTTCTACATTTTATCTTGGTAGTGTTATATGTTGCTTTTGTCCTTATTTTCTTTTATTTTTTCCCCTTTCTCATATATGATTTTTGGGGCTTTTTTTAATTCAAATCAATTTAGAGTCTAATTTAGTGCTGGGATTTTTAAATCTAGCTTGGATGCATTTTCTGTGCCCCACAACATGGCTTGTATATGTTAGGTTCAGTTATTTTTTGCCTTAAAATCTGAAAAACATGATGCAGTTTCTTACTAGTAAAGGTAAACAGTTCCAAAATTTCCATGAGGTCGTGGTGCTTAGAGCATGTCTGAGGTTAATGCTTCAGCTCTGTTAATGAATTATTAGCAGTGTCAGCTAATGAACCGTATACCTTTCCTGATTCCAAGTTAGATTTATTTGTGAGTTTTCACCTGTAAGTTTTTACCTGTAAGTTTCACAGTGAGGATTCACTCCAAGGGATGGGAGGCAGCTCCCATCTTCTCTCCCAGTGCTTGTCTTCTCTTTTTTTTTTCCTGTGGAAACACCAGCAGAATACACTTGGGAGATAAGATGGCACTAAGAAATCATAGTTCAGATCTGCCTTTGCTGACCCCCTTCCTTTTTGTTCCATGCTGACACCTTAGAGATGTGGGCATTTGTCCCTGTTATTTCTTTTCATGATGGGGAAAATAAAAGTAGAAGTATGGAATGTATTTATTAAGTTTTACCTTAGCAAAATTCGTTTTCCCATCATGTCACTGCTCTTAAATCTTCTATTTCTCTCATTTCTGCTGGCTGGGACAAGGTACCCAGCCCAAGCTCAGGAGAGTGAGTTAAAGATGGACATAAACAGTTATTCCTTTCATTTTTAGTATCTTTCAGATGCTAATATGTATTGGAACCTTCATTAAGCTGTTGGTCTTGATTTAAAATGCTGAATTTCTTCAAGGCTACAGCTAGGCTGTCAGATTATACTGCATTTAAATATTCCTTGTTGTGTCTGTTGTTTTGAACACATCTATTGAATCTTTCTGCTAACATAATGCTGATGATTTTTCCCATTTGGAATTATTCAAATTCTTCTGGGTTTGACTAATCTGAATAAATTTGCTGCTTTGAACTTCATACCATTTTCCCAGTGGTTCATTACTGCACTAAATACCACTTTTTACTACTCCCTTGGAAAAGGCTCCTAATGCTCAGGGTTGAACATTATTTACATTGACCACATTATATACTCTTAATGTCAGTTTTGTTTTATTCAAGAGGTTTCTGTAACAAATATCCTTGTATCCTTGACTTGCTTCCCAAATAGCTGCTTGTAAAGTGGTTATGATGCACTTTATGGATGTCTGTGCATAGGCTGAAATAAAGCTGAATCACCAGTTAAACCGATGAATGCATCAGTTATTTGTTCCTTTCCATGACTAAAATTTGGAAAATTGTTTGAAAACAGGTAGGTGTATGTTAGGGAAAAGAAATGCATTTCCTCAGATATTGGATAAATTATCTGTAATATATAGAGGATACTCACATGGCAGTGAGTACAAAATTATAGATATCAAGCCAAATCAAGTATCTTCTTAAAATAAACACCTGATAACTATTTTAAAAATCATTAAACAGAAGGGAACTTTGCAAATCATGCAATATTTAAGAGAAAGATTTGGATGACTCTGCCAGAATTGCCTGTGAAAATACAAAGTTCGGGTATATATATATATATTTATCCATTTTTGTCTTGTCTCCTCATAGCAGAATAGTCAGACTTCCTCACTCCCAGACTTAGAGTTTTGATGTATTTATGTCTCTCTCCACTCTGTTAAATGGTCCAGAATTGTTATTTGAAGGGTTATGATTTCTCCTACTAAGAATTTTTGTCTTTGAAATTTATATAAAAAAAGAATTGAGGTAGAACTATCAGAGAACATCCTGTTCCCTTTGAAGTCAGCTGAAGGTTATCCATTCATCCTCAGTGGAGTTAGGATTTTCTCTGTAAGGTTTTTGTATCAAACACATGCTGAAGTTCTGTTGAACTGAGAGTGAGTTTAATACCATCTGAATTTGCTGAACTGGGCTCTGGAAATTCACTACTTACTTATTTATTTATGTTTGTGTGATCCTGAGGAACAGAACTAGAGCTGTAATTTCTGTCCATGTTATTGAATCTGCATAATAATGAATTATTAGTATTTCTCCATATTCTGACATATCTCTGGTTGTAGTTCCTGATGTTTTACCATCTTCCTACAGCAGTTCTATCTTAATCAGATCATCTCCTTATAGTGGAGAACTTATTCTATATTTCAGTTTTCTATTGGAGTTTGATACCTCCTGAAGAGCAAAAAAATAAATGTATAATGTATAGAGGGGTTTTTGCAACTAATATTTTTATTGGATTGTATAAATATAAGAGGCAATAGGCAGGCTGCCTTCTTTCCTTCTTACTCAGATGGTAACCATTTTTTTTTACCAGCTGCTTCTGACCTGAATTTTACAGAGCTGTTTTGTTTTCTTCTGGTTAGTATTTCATGCTTCTTGAAATATGTTGACAGAATACATGTTTTAAAATATATAGAATCAGTCTGATCTGTCAGCATCTTTGTGTAATGTGAGTGCTACTTGAGGCCCATGTTTTAGAGGGGAAAAAATAATGTGTGTTTTTATCTAAGTGTTTATTTAATGTTACTTAATATGATGCATGGTGCAATAAGAACTGTAAGTGCTGCCAGACAAATTTTCCAGCCTGGGAATTGAGGCTTCTCTCTCTTGCATGGTAGCAAATCACTTTTTTGCTAGGCCATGGAGTTCAGCCCTCAGAGGCTGGTGCTCCAAATGAAAACTACACTAACAGTTTAATAGTATCCTTTGTGAGCCCTAATTGATTTCATGTAATGCCATCAGTGCATTTCACAGTCTTATTAAATCTAGTTGTTTCTGCTGTAAGTAAGGCTAAGAAAACAAGAGCCTTTAGAATATAATTAATTCCATAATCATTTTAAATTATACTTCACTGTCTTAGAAAGCAAAGATTTTATCTTACTAAATTACATCTGAGTAATTAATATACTATTTATTAAATTTTATTGTCAACTGCCATGGAATTTTGAAAGAATGTGTATTGGAATGCAAGAAAAAACTTAATTCTACATGTTATAGACCATGAAGTATGAAGAAGACAAACAGAACAATAATCTTTTTACTTCTTTTGGTAGAATGGGAGACTAGCTTTGTCTGTTTGGTTTAAGTTTTGATTTTAGGGATTTTAGGATTTCTTCTTTTTCTGACTTGTCTTTTCAACGGGAGTAACAGAATTGTTAAATATTATCTTCCCATGTCTTTTTGGGGCGTTACTTGAGTTATACAAGGATTAGACTGAAATCTGTTCTGTGGGTTCAGAGAACTGAGAGGAGGGGGGTTGCTGAGTTGTTTGTTCTGTTGGATTTTGTTTTGTTTTGTATATACTTTCCTTTGGACTTCTTTTACTTTTCTTTATTTTTTTACCTATTTAAAGATTTAAGATACTTCCTTAAAATTTGATTGAGGGCCATTTAGAAAGGCCTCTGGAGTGAATTAATCAGAATATTATTCTGTGTCTATAAATAATTTTTAATGATACCTCACATTTCTTTGATTGTTGAGTGTAGTTCAGATTCCCTTCTCTTTGACCTGGTAACAGTTATGATTTGCTCTCTGGAAAACGATTGATTTTAATGAAAATTTATTAGGAGATTAAAAATCACAAGTAAACACAAACTGTTTTCAATAGCAGAAAAGATAACCTGTAATTTATTGTAATTACAAAGGAATCTCCTTAGGTTCATTAAGGATTGTTCTGTAACTCACTATGTAAGTGTGATAATCTATGGTTGTGATGAACATAGAGAAGATGTATACACTTATAATATGTTTTTATAGATTCTTAACCTATGCCAAAGCAAGCTGGAGAAAGGAGACAAAAGCGATGTGGGCCAGAAAAGCCTGTTAGAAAACATTCCCTCTAACTCTCTCTATTTTTTATCCCATTAGGGGGCATTTTGGGAATGCAGGATCCCACAAGTGAATAGAGTATAAGAGACAGAAACTTTTTTTTAAAAGGTTGATGAGAAGTTTTACAGGATAACACAGATCCCTTTGTGCTGATGTTGTCAGGTGCTTAATTAAAAAGGGGTTGTTTGAAGGTCCTGTACAGAAACCCATAAATGTGATTTTGTTCCCCAGGGGGTCATATTTCCTTTGTTTTTAGCAACTCTTCTCAGTCTCATAAAAATGGTGTAGAATAGATGGGGGAGTAATATCCCAGGCTGATCTGAAACTTTATGGATAAATATAGGGTTTGTTTCGTTTGTTTTGGTTTTTTTCTCTTTTTGCCACTCAATATCTGTTGTGCTTTAAAAAGAAATGTATGGGGCAAAGAGTCTAAATTCAAAAATATTTCTTCAAATTTATTTAGTATCTTTAGTAACAAAGAAAGTTCAAAGGAAAATGCTGTGAGAAGGGTTGATGTTTTGTTTTTTTTTTTTTTAATAGAAGTCCTGTTTTTTTCAAGAAAGTGTGTGAGAAGTATAAGGCTAGAAACAAGCCAGCCAATGAATAGTAGCAAAAAGAAATAATTTCCTCTCTCTTGCTGCATTCATTTTCCTCAGCAGAGAAACACCAGAAACATATTTTCTTGTTTTGAAGAGATTTATGGTATGAAAACGGTTCAGGAAAAAATTACTTGTATCTTGCTTAATAGAGTGAGTAACTGTTCATTGAAACATTTTCCCCTTGGTCTCAACATATTTTTAAGAAAAGACAAAATGTGGGCTTATCACTATGATCAGGAGATGCTTTAGAATGCTCTAATTTTTGTATCTGAAGAAAGTGTCATCATTTAGGAAACTGTGATTGCTAGGGAAAGAGCAGGACTTTGTCCCTGTGTTCTGAGCTCCAATCAGAGCATGGGGACATTGAGGGCTTTTGTTCTTCCTTCCTGCAGAAATAAAGAGAATCAGCAGAAAGCTGCCTTTTGTGTCTATTTTGGACCAGCTGTTGCACTTAATCTCCCTGTATGCCCAATTAAATCTGGAATTTAAAATTGTATCACTGGCTATTCGTTTGTTATAAATATGGATAGTGCAGCCAAGGCAGAGATGCCCTTCAGCTTATCTGAAGAAGCCAAGTCTTCAGGCAGTAGATCAAGTTGTTGAGAAATTAAGAAACTGAGAAATGGAAGGCAGAGAGAAGCACTGCACTGTGGAGGTTTAACCCCAGCCAGCAGCTCAGTACCATCAACCACTTGCTCACTTCTCTACAGCAGGGAGAGAAATTGGAAAGAAAAGCTAAATCTACTGGGTTTCTCCTCTAGAAAAGCTAAATAAGAACAATTTATTAACTGAGGGGATGGAAGGGTTGGTATGACACTGAATATGTTACTAATATTATTATTAATATTAATTGTAGCTATAAGGAGAGAGAGTAACAGAGTCCGAGAGCCAAGTGATGCACAATCCAATTGCTCACCACCTGCTGACTGATACCCAGCCAATTCCCAAACCTGTCTTCAGAGTACAAAATTCTGTACCAGCACACCAAAATTTCCTGGTTCCTCACTCAGAATGAGAGGATAAGAGCCTATGGACACATGTCAGCTACATGTGGATGCTGATCTCAAGTGGTTTGGATGCTGAAGTTGTAGCTCTATGTTTGGTTTCAATTTGAGGCTTTCTAGACATTTGTAACAAAATTATTTCAGAGGTAGAGGGGAGCAATCTCCAGTACTGTAGGATCAATTTGGTCAAGAACATTTCCCAAACCAGACAAAATAGTGATAGTAGGACATAAGTTTGCACATATAAAGATCACTCCAAAAATTTATATCTACTTCCACATGCCAGTGATCTACAGCAGACAAAACTTAGTACCTCTCTTCAGATGGTACTAAAAGGCACATTTATGCAGAAGTGTTAGTGCAAAAATCCTAAGTGTGCCTTACTGTGGTGTTAAGCTAATTGACATCCAGAAAAGCACAGGAAAGCAGTATTTAAAATGCTGTCTCAATGTAGTTTTCTCCACTGAATGTTGTAACAGGCAGTCCAGAGTTAATCTGAACATTCATCACTTACTAGCATGTATCAATAATTTAACTGGCACTGTAGAAGATAGTAGCTGGGTTCTGAAAGAAAGTTTCTCTAACCAGCAATCTCAAAATTAATGAATACTATTTATTTTGTATTTGCATTTCAAAATTATATCAATAATAGTTTTTTTAGAATTTAATTTTCATATCTGTGACATCTCTTTGTGTTCCAGCTTTATCTGAGGTTAAATTATTCTCCCTCTTTGATATGTTCTTTATAAGTCCAAGTTAGAGCAGCTGAAGAAGAGTTACCAGTGAGGGCTGAAATTTATTTAGTAGTAAAAATGAAATATTCCAATAAAAATTTGCAATTCCTCCTTTTTCATATTCATAAAAGGGATATAGACCTTATGAAAATGGTGCAAACTTTTTCCAGCACTAACAGGATGATGCATGTAGTTCAAATTTTCTGTGATAGTTGCCTGAATATAGGAAATTCAGGTAACTTTTTAAATTTTATTTTATTTTTTATTGTATGGAACTATACTGCTAGAAAAGAAAAAATACAGTTATAGAGAGAGAACCACATGAACTATAGAAGTAAAACCATTTCCTGATGCTTTGTCAGCCAGTAGTCCAGGATATTTTATTTTATGTCTCAGAGAGATAACTTTAGATACTATAATCTGCAGATGGAAGTGTGATTTAGTGATCTGTTGAACACTGAATGATACAGACTTGCTTTATTTTTATTGCTCTTAAAGAAATACCTGGGGAACAGCAATGTGTTAGTTTGTGCTCTGCAGTTACTGCATGTCCTGTTACCTGAGCATCTCAAAGCATTATTCACACACTGACCCTCACCATCCATCTCATACTGTGAATAAGCATTGCAATCTGAAATACACAGATACTCATAAAATGTGAATGATTCATTCCAAATTATGAAGCAAACACTACAGCTGAAGAAAAATCTGATATTCACACTTGCAGAGCCTCTACAAACACTGTATTCATAGTGTTGTATGGGATTTGGTAGTGCTGAATGAAGCACTCCTGCAATAATTTCAATCACAGAATTACAGAACATTCTGAGATGATAACTTAATTTTACCATCCTTTTCTTCATGAAAATTTGTATACTGCTATGTTTAAAAAATATTAGCTTTAAAAGTTCTCAGCACAACAACAATGTCCTGAAACACAGGCTGGTAACTTTCCCTTCTTGTGCATTTTTTTAAAACCCTTAAAACACCTTCCTGGCAGTATAATGTTCACACATTGCTTGACTCACTTCCCCTAGCATGCCACCATTATTCCCTCCACTCAAAGCCTTCAGCTGACATGTACTTAAAAGAGCATCATAACTTCTGTCCTGCAACAAAGCTCATACAACAACTAGAGTTGGTGAGTCCACTGTCACTGATGCCACTAGTTCCTAAAAATCAAATTTACAGGGATGTTTGGGGACCAGCTTGCCTATTTTTAGACATAAAAAATTTAAAGCTTTTGTTAAATGAAAATAGTCTAAGTTATAGGTAACTTACTGTTGTAGTCAGGAGAAATAGTTTACTCTGACCTTGATCTGGTACAACAGATGTGTATAGGCAAGGGAGGAGAAACTGAAATCCAGAAATTCTGCATCCATGTTTCATAGAGGGAGTGTAGTTTGCCTGTCCTCTGGGTGTCTAGATGAAAATAAGATGAATTCCACCTTTAATATTTCTTCCTTGAATAAGAAGCCTTTGGTTATGAACTCTCTGATTATTTTTGTACCATAGTATAACAGATTAAATCATTATTATCCCATTACATTTTTTTTCCTACTGTTTGCACTCACTATGAAATTAAACATGCCTGGATAATACAGACTAAAGAGAAAGCATCGTTATTTTGATTTTGTGCAATACTGTCTTGTTCAATATATATTTCTTTAACCCCTATGATTCTGTGTAATTTAGCATATGCTAGATTTGATGCTCAGTTTTGTTCTTCATGTTTAGACTTTCTTTTTTCATTCTATTTCATACTTTCTTAGTGAGAAATCCAAGTAGAGTCAAGTTCATTGATATGCTGCAGAACAGTCAGTGTAGCTGAATGTTTATTGCATGTTAGCTGTACCAAAATATAAAATGCAACGTACTACACAATTTCTGGTGGAGTTGTGGTATTGGTATGCTTATAAAGAAACACATTTCTGTAGACTGAAAGAATTATGTGCCATAGTATTTCTGTGCATCATAGAAGTGCCAGAAGATTCTTCATGACAAAAACTTCATTCTTTGCTCAGATTAATAAAATGCTATATTTTTTTTCATGAAGTCCAAGAGTTTCTCTAAAACACTAATTCTGACTTTGAGTAATCCTTCGAATTGCTCTCCCTTTAAATATATTTTTCATATCTGTGCTTGTGTTTTGTTGTGTTTTTTTTTAAATCTCACTGTGTATTTGCAGAATGTTGTTATTTTTGGAGCATTGCTATGTATTTATAGGAATGCAGGTGTACAGTAGTTAAAAATGTGCCTTTCATATTATGAAGGAACAGCATGAGAAAAAAATGTTTTATGTGCTTCTGCAAAGGCTATTAACTACCTTGCTGCACACTGTAAATTGAATTAGAATAATGCTATAAAGCATATCTTAGAATTGTGCTCTAAAGAACTGGAAAAAAAATACATTTAGATCATGCAACTGTATTCCATTTCCAAGTTGTGTTGAATAAATGTAATGCTGCTTTTGAGCTAAAAGTGGTAAATAGGTCAATACAGACTTTTCCAGGTAAAAGATTTTCTGTGCCTTATCATCTTTTAATGCACATTGCTAGTATATTTAGGTGTCATTTCTAGGTAATTAATCTTTAGTTAAAAAAAAAAAAAACAAATTCTTTCATTGCAGTTATTTTAAATCAGAAGTGTAGCCTGACCACAAGCCATGTGTATGCCCACATAGAATAAAGCTGGGAAAGAGATCCATGTTCACTGTTCTGCAGCTGAGTGTTTCCTGCTGACAGCCCCTGGGGACACATTCTAATGCAGCCTAAGCAGTGCCACGATGTGGAGAGTTCTTGTAGGTGGCAACAGGTGCAGCTGAGGTGAAAATCCAGTCCATTTTTAAGTTTTAAAAAAAACAGTGACAGATGAGTTTGTAGTGAGGCATTCAATAGCTTTCTTGGGTTTTTAATGAAAAATAAGTCCCGTTTTTAACAAAATGTTTGGGAAAAGCAAATAAGATGTCAAAGGATTAAAAATTTAATAGAAATATGGCAGTTCTTGTAACATTAGTCTCTCAGGGAGGATATATTTTTTCCTGTAGTGGTTGTCCTTGCCTGTACTCTGACTGACTTTTTCTGTTCTTACTATCTTCTGCTGCAATTTAACTATATGCTTGTCAAAAATCTTGTTAAGTCAGTGCCTCTTGGCAAAACTTGTTGTGGTAGTTGTTTTTTTGGGTTTTTTTCTCACTTCCACCAGTGAACTGGTGTTTAGGGAGATATCACTTACCAAGGAGTACAATCCCTCCACGACAGGAAACAGGATTAGAAAGAGAGATCAGCACTTGAAAATTTCATGACCTCCTCTGATTAATTACAGCTTGAGAAGTTTTGTCTGCTAGAATCTCATGTTCTGGTCTCTCCATAAGTAACTAGGCAGGAAATCTATTGAGATATGTGAAGACCACCACAGATGGGTAGACTTAACATAGATGTGCATCAAAGTGCATTCATTCTACTTGAAGTAGTGCACATTACCAAATGACCTTAGTAAGTATTTTCAGATCTTAAAAATTATTTAGGTATCATGTTGATGTTAAACAAATATGCATGTAATACAATAAGCAAGTAACCTCGACAGATTTTTGCTAATAACAATGTCATACTTACTTGCTCATGTTTCTAAATCCATATTTTGCTCAAGTTCAAAGCAAAAATATCAGTGAATACATGACACCTACATTGCACATGAATGCTGATATAACACAGATCTGCTTTAATGTTTTTTTCAGCAGCAGAGTTGCTGAAATCTTTAGTGTTCTTTCCTAATCTGAGTTAGGTCTTCCCCAAGGATAGAATAGCCTTTCTCTTTAAAATTTGTATTTTATCCTGTAACTGATAGAGATCATCCTTGCAATTTATCACATTCAAATTAAAAATAAAATAATAATACATTAAAAAAAAAAACCACAAAGCCCACCACAACCTTTACTGTTATAAGGGTTTAAGATGTTGAACACAATCTCCAAATGTTTCAAGTAGTGAAAATTAATCATTGAATTTATTGTATCATGCAGTAGTCAGGAACTATTTTGTGATTTCTTAAAATAAACAAGTATTTCCACTGTAGCATAAAAAAATAACCTTTTATTGAAACAAAACCAGGGGATTACTTCTGGTTTTCCATTGTGCATATTTTAGGCATAGTATTTTGAAAGAACTGCTTTTGCTTAATTTTGTGTCAGACTGATTCCACTTACTACTTCTCAGGTGAAAATATAAAAAAGAACCTGCCAAAGATAAAGTAGAAATTCTCTAGCTAATGTATCAGCAAACTTACCTTGACTGGTACATGAAAAAATATTTTGTGTGTCTTTTTTATATTTTGATTTAATGATTAATGTTTTTTTTCTTCCAAAGAGTGCTGTATTTGATTATTTATACTTGTGCAGGGTTTGTGAACGTGAAGCTGCTCTGGAATCAGCCCTAAGAATGTTGCAGCAATTCTACCTGGATCTGGAAAAGTTCCTTGCTTGGCTTACAGAAGCTGAAACAACTGCAAATGTCCTGCAGGATGCTACACACAAAGAAAAGACACTAGAGGATGCCAAAATGGTTCGGGACCTCATGAAACAGTGGCAGGTAAGCCAAACACTTCACTATAGAGGCATTTGACAAACATGAGAGTTTATCAAGCATATCTAATATTTATAGAAGTTATATCATTTGCATCAAGTTTATTCTTTGTAGCTTAACTGAATTAGTTTTTCTCCATTACTTTCAAACACATGAAGAAATGGTAATTTGGGAGTCTATTGTCAACACGCTCCATTTAGGTAATAAAAAGAGATAACGATGCAAATTTTCATAGTAAATGCCTGGACAGTTCTCACACAGTTATTTTCCTCTGGGGGAAAAAAAATCTTAAAGAAAGATAATATTGTATTTATTGTTCCAGAGAATCCTGAGGAGAAAGAAAATTAATTAGTTGAGATGGAGCTGTTGAACTATGTTGCTATACTTCCATTGCATTTTCTTCACTACAGTTATTGAGAGGAATACAGATAGGTCTGCTTGAGGTCTTAAATTTCTTACATATGAGCTTGATTGGATGTTTGGAAGACAGGACCCTTTATTCCAGTATTGATAGAATCATATAAAATTTTAGGTTGGGAAAGACCTTTAAGATCAAGTCAACCATCAACCCAGGACTGCCAGGGCCATCACTAAACCATGTCCTCAAGTGCCACATCTACACATCTTTTAATAGCTCCAGGGATACTGACTCAGCCCTTGCCCTGGGCAGCCTCTTCTAAAGCTCAGTGACCTTTTCAGTGAAAAAATTTCACTCACAGTGCATTATTTTGATTTTGACAGAAAGTTCAAAACTGGAGATTTAAGGCCATGGATGCCTTAGTTCATTTAATGATGAAAAACATACTGTGAAAAATTTAGCCATAAATGATTAAAAAAAAAGAGTAAATTTATACAGTAGTTTGAGAATTCTTAGCTGTAAAATAAATTCATTTATTATGATGGGTGATATTTGCAGTAGTCATAACCCAGTGCTCTGTATCAAGTCTTTATTGCGAAAGCTTTTTGTACAAACAGGTACATTTTCCTGATAGTGGAGCAAATATTGTCTATCTATTTGCTAAAAATGAGTAATGGAGCACAATTTTATCAATAGAACAATTTTATGATGCCAGCTGAATGATCAGGAAAGCGAGTATGGCTTTTCATTCTGTTTCTCAGGTATTGCTGCATTGATTCTTTCAGGCTTCACACCCTGCTTGTGGGAGTTCTCTCTCACAATTCACTTTGATGTATAAAGATGAAAAGCAAGAACATGACATAAATGTGTAGTTTGCTCACAGTTTATGCATATGAAAGATTCAGAGAAAAAGGAGCTTTACTAAGTCACAGAAGTCTCCAAAGTATGTATTTGTCTTTGTGGAAAGAGGTTATTGCTCACTAATGCATACAATCAGCCACATAAAGCCTAAATAGTGATAAGCCTTTTTTTAACTCTGTATTGTGGGTCAGAAATATACTTACCCTACATAAAACATCAGACAATGACTGAGAATCAGTATATTCCAAGAAACTCACTAAGTTTGTGAGTTTCTGTATCTGTATCAAAACAGACATATTCAAATACAGTCCATGTCCTCAATATGCTTGGTTATCAGTATATGTAGTAAAACTGCAAGCCCTGCCCCAACATAGAAAACATCCTAAATTCTTTGAGTCAGAATTAGAATTTTCCAACTTACTTTTTTTCCCTTATGAATTTTTTTTCTTCTTTTTTTCCTCTCACCAATCAGGCTGAATTCAGATCCTAGGAGGTAAAATAAAATGGTGTTTTTTAATTAAATACCAGTGTCTCATGAGTCTTTGGAAAGAAACTTTGACTTCCTGAGTTTATTGGAATGCATAAAAGTTATGGTCAAATATAACAAATGGATTTAAATCTACAGTCTCTGTCTTGCTCTTCACACAGTTCCGTAGAATTGGATAATGTGAAAATAGTCACTAGGAATCTGGAAATGCTGCAATTCTGTTTTAATCTGATATTTTTAACCACTAGTTGTCAACCAGTATTTTGATAAATAGTTTTCCACACAAATAATGAAAAACCTAAGTTTCTGAGTTCAGTAGCAGCTTTGTATCCTTGTCATGTGTAGTGACAAGGATCACTTTTAGTGATGCATCATTTTCCTGCTTTACACTCTCCAACTTTATCTTATTTCTTTAAACAATTAGGAAAATAATGACTTGCTGTACAGAAACTTTTTATATAGCAGCAGTTGCTTGTCTAGGAAAATATCACATTTTTGGCATTTGTTTTCCTTTTCATGTTCAGAAGCTGTTAACTCAATTGTCACTAATAAAGATTAATCTTTCCTTAGCAGTTAGCAGTTCATTCAGTAGCAGAAGGAGAAAGGTGAGGCTTATATAACTGCACATTCCAATTACCTGATGATGTAATTATATTAAAATGTTGCATTATAAACACCCTGTTAGTTTGTACAAGCATGTATTTGCATGCATCATTTGTCTGAACTGACAGCAATGTAATAGTGGAGGTGATTCACACAGTTAGAATACTTTCTGGAGAATTTTCAAGGATACAAACCCGTTACTCCAAGGAGTTGTGTAATTATGTGCTGCTTCTTTTTTGCTTTTTTTGTTCTAGTTGAAATACATCATGCGTCCTCATGAGGCCTGGTTTGTTAAGTAACCATATGAAGGAGATGAAAATTAATTTCACTTTCTGCTTTCATACTTCTAGTGATACAAACTCTCAGCTGTGTTAATTATAATTGTGGGTTGGTTTACATGACACCAAGGCCTGCTGGTGATAGATGGGGTACATCTGTCCCAAAGGGGGAAAAGGATCTTTGCACAGGAGTTATCAGTGTTTAATGAAGAGTAAACTGAATTTGGAGGGAGAAAGATACACAACCAGGTTCACTAGAGATAAGCCTGGGAACAGCATGCTTGGGGGATGGTGTGCTAGTGAGGTCCTTTGGTCTGACAGCTCAGTGGAGGTATATTGCAATAATTACCAATATAGGCGGATGGAACGTCCCTGGGCTCCTCTGGCCATTGCTGCTTGACCAAAGACAGCAGCTGTGGTATTTTCACCCCTGATACACCTTTGGCTGGCTGGATGCTGCAGCTGGGCTCTTGGAGACAAGTCCAGGAATGCAGGAGCTCAGGTTTACCTTTGGCAGAGAAGCTTTAAGGCGATGGTGAAGGAAAGGAGTCGGTTCTGCTGGAGGGTTTCGATCCAGAGCTTTATTCCTGGCCTGCAGGCCTCTGAACCCAGCAACATCTCCAAGAGAACTCTCTGACCATGTGGTTGCTGTGACTTTTAACCCTGGGAAGAGAGGGAGGGAAGGGGTAGAAACCTCACCAACCAAGTACACAGAAGGAGGTTTTAAGGGACAAATGTCACCTGAATGGCCCAACGTCCTCCCAGGGAAAGAGGGCATCTTTTGAATCTGCCTAATCACTCGATGCCCATCTGGAATGCCAGGATAGACAGACAGTACTCGGCAGGGGGCAAGGGAGGGGGAAGGAGAGGTCACTGACACACCTGGCAGGGAATTATCAGGGAGGTTATGAGGTAAATCCTGAAATCACAATGAAAGAGAGGTAAGGGCTGGAGATCCTTGTGGCTGCAAAGTCACAGGAGTTGTTGATGAGTCAGATACCGTGGAAGCACCTGAGAGTGGTCATACAGGAATTAGGAGTTCTCCCTGCAGAAAGGTGGAGTGATCTATAGCCCAACATCCACCTGCACCAGTGCACACAGCAGGAACAGACAACAGGAGGAACTGGAGCCCATTGGGCAGCTAGAAAACCAAGGCACAGTTGCCATCACAGATGGATGACCTGCATGCCTGGAGTGTGCAGTGGATGGCTATAAACTCCTTAGAAGAGAGGAAGGGAGGGAGGGAGGGAATTAGTTGAGTCACAATCCTTGGATCCCATGTCCCTTAGGGACATGGTTCAGTGGTGAAATTGGTGGTGTTACATTAACAGTTGGATTTGATTATTTTTGAGGTTTTCTCCAACCTTAAGAATTCTATGATTGCATTAAGTACTTTTCTGGTCTGTCTTTTTAGCAATAATTGTATGTGACACTTTATGCAGCTTATGTGATATTAGATAGAATTTTGGAGCTAGTGTGGATTTATCCTGTTACTTTATGAATGCAATCAGTTAATATTAGGCCTGTAGATGAATATAATCACAGAATTTTTTCACTGAAATCTGATGAAGAATACTGCATGTGACACCTAGGTAAACAGCACCTGGAAAATGCTTTTGTACTGTATATATACAGCTTAAAAAATGTTTCTGAAATAATCTATGATGACTGACAAATTATTGGTAGTATAGACCTGACTAAAAGTATGCCAGAATATGATGAATGAAGCAAGGTTAATACTTCAGCATGAAATAAATAGTAGATTTATTTTTATTGCCACCTTCATGCTCACTTAGCCTATAACCTAAGTAGTTTTCCATTACAGTCAGGAGTTTTGCTGTTCATAATATGAAAAATATGCAGTATGGGCAGTGCCTTTATTTTCTCATGGTGATTTTTGTATCCAAAAGCATCATCTAAGGGACATGAACAGCGAGCAAGGCACTCTTGTCTCTTCTGTTTCTATCAATTCTTCAAAGGTACTCACTTGTTTTTAGGGTGTCCAGGTAGCTTTTTTTACAGTAGTAAAAAGCTGAGGTAGATGAATATTTATGGCACTTCTCTATTATTTATTAGAATAAGTTCTTTGAGAGATAAAACATTGCTTCCAAATTTATTTCAAATATAATTTATATATTATTGTCCAACACGGTTCATTTTGTGAATGATATATGGATTAGATGATAAATCTCTGTAAAATAGAAAAGAGAATGTATCTGTAATATTCTTGCTCATTTCACTTGAATGTACTAAAAAATATTAATTAATTTTCAAGTACTTCCATTCTCTGTTCTGAAGCACTTTTTCATTCTCCATTCTGAAACACTTTTTCAGTCCCTTCTGCTTATAATTGTTTAAAACTTTTGTAAAATAACATATAATCTTCTTCCCTTACCTTTTTTTTTAAAAAGTTTAGTTCTCCATTTTTGCTTTTTGTACTAACTTGTGGCCAATTCTAAAATAGAATCTGTTCTACAGTACCTGGAATAGAACAGCAACTGTCAGTGCCATCTTATTCCACTGAGTAACAGAAGAGAAATTGAAAAATCTTGAGTTTTAAAACTAGTGCTCTTACAACCTAATCTGAGGAAAGGCTAGATAGCATCTCAGAGTGAATTTTTTCCTCAGAGTGGATTTTTAAAAAAAATTATTTTGAAAACACATGGTCACAAATTTTTCAGTATCACAATTAGCAGTCACAATGAAGGGGATTAATGTTCCTTTGTTGTCATCAGTATTTACTAGTGCTCTCTAATCTGTCATTTAGTTCTTCTATTCACTTTGTATTGTATTTACTTATAGCACATTTATTTGAAAAGTGAATAATCAGTAAAAACTAGGCAAAACCCCAGTGGTTGCCTTTAATATATTCTGATGATGGGTTTTAAAGGGTATCTGTGCCTTATGCAATTATGCCTCCTACCAGACTGTTCAATACACTTGGCTAAAGTGCACGTAATTTTTCATTTCTGAGACCAAATGTGTCTTTTCCCAAGGCAGACAAAAAGAAAAAATGATTGTATTGTGATTATTAACATGTTAATGTAAAAGGGATCAATTGTACAGTGAATAACTGAGGATAAGTATTAATTTTGGCTTAGAGCAGATATCTTCCTGAATATGTAAGAAGTCAGTGACCTACAAAGAATACAAATAAGGAATAAAATAAAAGAACAAAAAATTTCCAGAGAAAAGTTATGCTGGCTTTGTAAAAGGTTTTTAGCTAGGACTGAGAAAAATAGTTGTCTTCTAAGAAGTGCCTCCAAATTTCCCTTTTTAGGAGTATATAGCTGCTATGTCACAGGTTTTCTGGATGTGAATTTACACTTATTCACAATAGTAGCTGTTCTTTATATGCACTGTGCAGCAATTGTTTACTGTAGCAACTCCCACTATCTACTTTTGACAATGTTTGGCAAAAGTAACTTTTCTGTACCAAGTGTCCAATTTTATTTTCTGTCAGAAGTTTACACTTTATTTTTTCAACTGCTGACAAGAATTTGAATCTCTTCTGTCAGCACGAAGTTCCACATGTTCATTTTTCCTTGCATGCCACATTTTTCATTTGAACTATTTATTTTCATTGGATTCCATTTCATTTTGTAGCTTTTCTCTCTTGAGTGGATGTTTCCATTTTATTGATGTTCATCACATAAACCACCATTTATCCCCCTTATGAATCCAAAGACTATTTTTTTGGCTATTAGTTCAGAATTATTATGTCAGCCTGCTTTGCAGTGATTCCATGGGTTCCACCTGTTATCACTGATAACATTAGCAACTTTCTGGAAGGGGACATTTGTCCTTTGTTGTGGCAGTGCTGTATTAAATGGTTAGGAGATGGTAAACTGGTGTTCAGGATTTTCCATTTGGTTAAAATTCATGTTTGAGAATTCAGAAAATCCAGCCTTAAGTTATAGTTACTTGTCATAGTTTTACTGTGTTTCATTTCAGTTAATGTAACTATATTTGGGCTTAACTTCTCTGAAACTGTTATTAAATAATTTCATTTTCAGAGTTTGAATAATGTAATGAAAATATATAGCTACTTAATACTCATTCTAGGGCTTATAATTGCTATTTTTGTGTTGTCAGTTCTCTGATTTTATTTATATTTTTATGAGGGGAAGGTAATTTGATGTTATGATGCCTACTAATTACCCTAATATAGCATTATTGAGCTGTTTCTCATGAGATTGAGAGATTTTATTTAGAGCCTATGACACCGGAAATCAGATATAAGCTCATAAATTCTTTAAGTTTCTCTTTTATATTTATTGTATTTATATATACATTCTATTATGCTTCATATATATTCCCATGTGGGTTTAAGCTTATCCAGATAACCTGTTCACCTTGTGGGCTATATGGGGGTTTTTTTCAGATATGTGAATTTTCTTTAGGTGAGCTTAGCAGGATGTAAACACTGGTGCAAGCAGAGACAAGCTCTGCTGTTTTTATCCAGGTATCAGTTTAATGTACTGAGTAACCAGATTAGAGCAATGCAGTGCTGTCCTCTCTGCAGTGTTTTGTCTGCCTTAAAATTATTTAGAGCCCCCATAACGAGCTTTTTGTGTATCTGCCACCTGTTCTTACAGGAATTCTTACTGCTGTTGATGTAGAGTCGACTTCTGACACCTCCTTTTAAGTGTTAATGGTGTGTGAGCTGTTTGAGTTCCTGCTAAGAGCTAGCAGATTGCAGGTGCAATCTAGAAAGTTATGCAGCTGGTCAAATGCAGTTTTCCCATTTTCTTCACCTCCCTAGTAGTCCAAGAGCATCTGTGTTAGTACCTCCTCACACCACAGAGAAATGTCCAAGAGCTGTTTCTGAATTTGTTTTGCTGCAGGAGGTTTTGCCACTGAGCTCAGCTTGGTTGCAATTCCTTGCCTTCCCAGTTCTGCACAGATTGGGATAAGAGTGAAGCACTTCCAAAGGGCAGTTTAGTCCAGCTAAGCTGGGGCTGTTTGCCCCCTGGAGAAACATTCCTCTCCTCTGACTTAGAGAGAGCCTTGGAGAAGTAGCTAAATAACTCACTGACTACACTAGCTGCCTAAACTTGGTGTAAAATGTGTGTGTGTTCTCTGTCTCATGTGTAAATGTGGGTTTTTTTACTTCATTTGGTGAAGTGAAAGTCATTCTTTTATAGGTTAAAGAGTTTATAGTTCCACACAGATCCTACCACTCTGTATACTTCTAAATCATGCAATTGACCATGTGGCAACAGAAGAGAAACAAGAAACAAGATGCAAACTCAGACTGCTGAGATTGCTTTTCACCAAAATGATGACCATTAATTTAATCATAGATAGAAGATATGTGAAAATATGTCTAGAAAATTTCTTCTGCCAGATCACTCCAGGTTTTAAGCTGTGTCTTCTGCTGACCCTCCTGCCCACACAAATGTCTCATAAGTGTTGAGGCAGTGATATTAGTTTGGGTTTTTTTCTCTGACTCTCTGAGAAATGTTTATGCCTGATGTTGCTCTGGCTCATCTTGCCTCTGTTGTCACCAGGTGGGAAAGTATTAATGCTTTCTGTCCTTTATGTTTCTTTTCCATATAAAATGGGTTGAAGTGCCTGAAATAAGGGTAGTTTTTCACATTCACCCTTCTGTTGGGAATAACTCTTCTGAATCAGAATAGGGGTGGAAGAGGCTGTAGAAATGGCAGGAGAGAGCAAAAATTTAGCTGTCCATTTTTGCCTCAGTAAATTAGCAGCTTTCAACTGACCAGATTACACATCTAAAACAGAACACAGTATTTATGAACAATTATAATAGAGAAAATAATACATTGCTCATCATATTTTTTATTTAGGTTGTATTTAGTATTATGCACTAAGAGTTGTCAGAGTCATTGGTATGAGAGTGAAAATTACTGGACTCAAATTAGAATGAATATCTTCATCTCTGTACAGTCTGTGTAGTTGAAAAGATAATGCAAAACCAAAAGAGGCCATAGGCACCAAGAAGCATGCATATTAATCAGTTCTGAAGATGAACATTTTTATTTTATTACTTTGTGTAATTTTTTTCACATTAGAAATCTTCATAGCTCATAGCAGCTTGATTGAAAAAAAATGTGTCAGCCAAAGAGAACTTATATGAGGTTACAATGATAATTTGTTGTGAAATAAATGAATTAACCTTAAAAAGAGACTGTGTGACTTCTTTTTATTAATGTCACAATATTAATTTCTGGTATCTGAATCTGATATTACAGTTTTTGGGTGAACTTTGCCAATGGAGGAAATGTGAGCACCATCTAGTAACTAAGGAGATTAAAGATATATATTATATTCTCCCCAGAAATACCATATATTGTCTACTATATTAAACCTACCTAATTTCCACCTCAGTCTGCTAGACTGGACACAATTTTAATAACTTTTTTTTTTTTGCATCTACTTCATAGCTCAACAAAAAAGAACAGCAAGACACACTTTCTAGAGGACTAAGTACAAAACCCAGAAGACTGAGTCATTTAATTTCATTGTTGAACTTCAAAGGTCTTTTGCTGGGAAAAGCTTACAGTTGTCCTGCTATTTTTTGTACTGGTTATATCAAAGTGTATTTGCCTGATCTATAAATGAAGTGGCAAATCCTTTCTTTCCAGAACCTGGAAACCTGCTAGAAGCTGTGAGATCAAAGCTATGAAATAAACCTGTTCTCACTTATGTTACACCTATTACAGTCACAACAGTGCATTAGCCTGAACGGATCATCTCTTTTTCTTTTTAACTGTGATATTGTAATTCTATGCCTCATGAGTAAGAGTTGCAGTGCTGTTTAAATCCCAGCTTGTTGATTTGCATTAAAAAAAAAAAAAGTAGTCATTTTATTTTAACCTTTGATTTGTGAGACGTGGAATATACCACCAAAAATGTGATTTCTGCAAGGGGAGCTGTAAGTGACAGCTTGTTGTTTCATTATCTTGTGTTTCCTGTTGAGTGTTGAGCACACAGTTTTACCCCCAGGTGCTGTGGGGCTCACAGTGCCTCAGGTTAAACCAGCATTTACCAGTTTTAATCCACCTCTGTGATGGGGCAGGGAAGCAGAAATTCCATGTAGTGTCCTTGGAGCAAACTTGCAGCAGCATTTCCACAGTCACCAATTCCTTGCACTGAGCCTCATCCTGGGAGACTCAAGTGCTGTTAATAGCAAAAGGAATTTTACAGGTTGGCAACACTAATTGTGACTGACTCAGGACAGAAACTCTTCACCCAGTAGTTTGGGTGAGAAGGAGGAAAGGGAGAGGAACCTATGGGTATTTTATTTTATTTTATTTTATTTTATTTTTTGAGTCTACTTTACTAATTTAAATATTTTATGGGTTTATTTCTAAGATCTTTATCACACAAGGCTGGAGGTTGACATTTCCACATAATATGAGGGCAGATATTTAGAATATATGCTAATATAAATCAGATTTGCTTAAAATATTTCTTCTTCTCAGTTTCTATGCTCTTATGTAGTTTCTGCTTTTTCATTTTTGTGTAATTTTCAGTGTATGTTTCAATGCTAGGGAACAAATAGAGACAAGCTGGACCTGACAGAAATAGAAAAAAATTATTTTATGAGTTTAGTTAAGAAACTTTGTAGAAATCTGTCTTTATTAGCATGCTGTTTTGCTGATGATTTCTCTGTTTTCATTATGGCTTATAGCACTGTAAATTAATTTAACATGAAAGGATGAAAATATTGCTTTTAAATTTTTCTCATTAAATTATGAAAAAATATTACAATAAATAATAGAAAAGAATGCCTCTGGTAGAAGCTTCTGTTTACTCAATCATTGCTGTAGCAAGAGTGAATTATTGCAGAGCTAACTCAAAGGCAATATTTTTGCAGCTACATTACATAAAACAGATGATCTCAAAACTTCAAAAAACAGCACAGAAAAGAAAGCACAGTCTGGATCCTTTGAAAGTTAAACATCTATTTATATTTCTGTGAGGGGCTTGGGCAAGACAGTTGGCTGGAATTGAAGCCTCTCACATCTCAAGTGTTGTGGTAATGAAGTGAAAAGTTTCATTGATACCCTGCATGCACCAGCTCTAGGTGCTGAGTTTGAGGTCAGGATATTCCACATACATGGGTAATTGTAAGGTGTCTGGGAAGGTAAAAAATAATTCTGTAAGTTATGATAGGGATGGTGGTATTATCATCCACCTTACTAAAATATCTGCAATTTTGCATTACCTGGAAGATGCATCTTTTGGTTTGTTTTGGTCTTTGCATTGCATTTTCGTCTCCTTATGAACTGTACAGGATATTTTCTATACAGCTCTTTGTTGCCTGAGGTGCTAAAAACATTCCTTCTGCTTAGGTCTTTTTCTCCAAGGTATCTTACACATCTCTGTTCCATCCCTTTGAAATAATCCAATTTAGCTTCAAGCCTGGATTGCTGCAGATTTATTCCTCTGCAGCCTTTCTGTTTCCTGCTTACATTAATTTAAAGAGGTGTTATACCATTCAAGGTGTGCAGAAACCATGCTATGCCATATTTTACAGGCAGGAACTGAAATTACTGATGTGCTTTCTGTCTTATCCACTGAAAATAAAACTATGTAAGATATTTTAAACCATTGACAGACATATATCTTAGAAATTAACACAAATGCTCTTAATTGCTCTAATGGTAATAAGTCTTAGTCTATAACCCCCTCCTTTTTTTTTTCTTTTTTTTTTTTTAAGTAGTGATGAGCCACAGAAATACAATACAGAATACCATAATGCATTTGGGATTTTTCCCCTCATCTGAGATTTCTGATAATGATTCTGAAAGATGCCTTGCAAATGCTGATTTACAACTGAGAAGCAGAAGAGCCAAGAAATTGTTATTTTCCAGGGGATTTCTTGGTGATTTAGTAATCTTGTGATTTCCTAATTTTCCTCTGCAAGACAGGTAGAAATATTACCCTTTTTTTGTTCTTTTTGTTGCTAGATATATAAAACAAGTTTTATTTATGAAGCATTTGTGAATGTCACCTAGAAAACACCTAGAATATCACCTGTATTAAGCATGTTGTTATATTAGGTTATAATTCTCCGTGCTATGGACTAACGAAATAAGAAACTTCTTTTGAAATTATTTAGAAATTTAGTGTGCTAGAGATATATGCATGAAAAACTTGTTAAATATGCACATGGTTATACATATGATTTTTTGTGTGTTTAGCTCCAGAATACAGTATTTGCATTTGGCTGTCAGTCTCCAAAATGTGTTCTAGGTTTCACTTCTAGGATAGTGTTTATAATACAGTGCTGACACTGAGCAAGCTGATCTCAAGAATAGAGCTATTAAAAGATAAAACATCTTTTCTTCTGGAATGTTGTTGATGATATTTAGAGTAATGAAGATAGAATGTTTGCAAGTTTTTCAAAGTGTTGGGCTCAGTTGTGCCTTCCTCCAGGCCTTCAGGAGTTACTGCTCTGCAGCAGGCAATGCTGAGAAAATAAACTCTGCCACAGATGCTACTGGGAAATCTTGGATGCTTTCCAGAATTTTCAGTCACAGCATTCCCATGCCACTTGCTTCCCACTGTTTTATAGAAGGTGATGGTGTACACTTGGTTTGGGTTATTCCCAGTCCTTTTAGGTTTGGGTGTTTCAGTAAATGAGGGAAGTAGAAGAGAGAAATTGGTATTTTCCCAAAAGATTGCTCTTGTTGCTGACTCACACCTGGACAACCAAACAAAATATCTGTTTACATTTGGCTGTCTTCAGGGTCATACTTTCTGAAAACAAATGTCTGAAATTGTGTTATTTGTAGGAAATCTTACTTTAGGAGCTACACATCCACTTGGGCAGAAAAGAAGCAATGCTATATGGCTTCTGTAACAAACTAAGTGATGCTGCTCTTGTTAGGGATAATAAATGGTGTTAATAAACAGTTTCAGCATGTTCTACAGAGTGAATTTATTTGCTAAAATTATTTTGTAATTTAAATAAATTATTTTGAGTCTATCATAATTGTCTCATGGAATATTAATGAATGGAGAGAGAATAAATTTAAACAATTCCCTATTCATCTCCCTTTTCAGGCACAGAAAAATACTGTTCTATTTTAAGTTATTTTGTGCTACACTTCTGACACCTATTTTGAGTTGAAACAACTGCAAAAGTCACATTCTTTCTTATTATTATTTTTGTCTTTGTTCCTTAAATTTTACCTTAGCACTTGCACTATTGAAAGAAAAAATTGTAGAAACAAATCTTGTTTAGTGTTTTGCTGATGTTGGTGTAGATATTGTCAGAGTAAATTAGTCCTGCAAATGCAAAAAAATGCATGCATAGGCATATGGTTGTTATAAATTGATATGAGTAGCTGATATTACTCTTTATTTTTGGGATACTTGTTTAGCTGCTGTATGGGCTTTCCCATCTGGGGGTGGGTGGAGAGAATAGCAGTGATATTTATGTTTGCAGAGCAAACAGATGCAGCAGTGCTGGAGAAAGAAAGTAAAGTATATGTAGATATGAGACTCTAGGGACATGAAAGTGTCCTTTCAAATTAAAAATTCATTATTTTTTTAAGTTGGTTTATTTGATGCTCCAGCCTGTGAGTTCATAAAGCACCCAGGCCAGATTTGGTTTGGGTAGGTATAACCAAAGATACACTTGTTCATTTGTGGGGTTTGCTTTTCCCTCATCTGTACTTTGGAAAATTCTGTTGTTATGAAATGCTTAACTTTTAATGCTCTGTGAAGCAGCCATACTTCTCTTTTCCTTTATATGTGCTTCAGTATTTTTGAAGAAAACCGGGGACTGGGGTTCCCTGGGCTTAAATTAAAAGCATGGCTTGTACTAAATAAATTTGGCAGTTCTGAAATTGGATTTTTTAAAATTCCTTTTGCATTACATTCCCAAACCATCATACTGATTAATTGCATTACAGTTTTAAAGAATGCATGTGGTCTACCAGGTGTGGAGGGGAAACAAAACAAATTGATGTTCCACAACCTTTAAAGCAGTCTTCTGGCATTATGGAGATGGAGATTTCCACTGAACTGGTGCCCAGCCTTGAACCAGATGTCAGCAGCTATTTTCATGTTAATGGGCTGGCAAAGATGACAAAACCAAGAAAATCAGAAGTTACAAACTCCTCTTACTATCCAGAGAGAATTTCAGTGTTTCATTTTACAATGGTGCTGCTTTCCTGAATCTGTGAATTATGGAGGCAGTGAGAGTCTTAATTGTTTGAATCATTACTGGCTTTGAAGTCAAACAAGTCTTTACCATGATTGACTGTTTTCCCATGAATTTAGAGATGCAATTAGATTAAGGGCTGTTCTGTGCTGTTCTAGCTGAAGGTGAAGAGAGATAATTATGATGTATTTGTCATTAATATGGCAGGAAAATTGTTATTATAAGAGGGTAAAGAGCCAGCAAAGTAGCAACATCATAACTTCATTTTTAAGCAGTGAGGAAATGTTTTGTAATGAAGATCATATTTGCATGGGATGGCTGCATGAGGTCTGTGTGAGCTGTCCAACATGATTCCTGAGGCTTTTTTGCTTTTTTTGCTAGACTCTCCCAGTTATCTCAGGAATAATTTTTTGAAAAGTACAATGAACATGTGAGTGTCTCATGGTTTAAACTAATCAGCTAAGATATCAGAAGATTAACTTCTAGAGCATGCATTAAATTAGACATCAGAGAATTATCTTAACTTTAGAAAATTGATTCTAAAAGCATGTAAAGCTCATTGGCTTTAGTACTAGGGTCAGATGAGCATAAAGATTCAGATTTTGGCTTGTCCAGACTAAATCAGGTTGCATTCAGTCCCCAAATGTATCACTTAGGGCTATTTTTAGAGCAGGTTGTCTTCCTTTGATAGGAATAAATATTTTAAGAATTAAAGCTTTTCAGAGCAATAAATGAATTTCAAAGTAAATTTAATAGGAGCACGTTGAATAATTTTCATTATGGTGATTTGGTTTTAGGAAATATATTAATTTTCATGTGCATGCTATAGTGAGATATCATTTTATGGCACGTATACAGTGAATTAATATTCTGTTTTTTGATTTTGTGATTAAATCAAAATAAAAGATGGCGTAGTTCTGAGTCATAACTCCCACCCTAAATCAGGGTGATAGTGTATTTCCAAGATTTCAATAATTCAGTATTCATATACTCCACAGTCTTACTCAGAGAGCAGGAGTCTTCTTGAAAGTCCCTGAATGTGCTAAAATGAAAGGGAGAAGTCACAACAGACCAAGAGTGGTGTTTAATATCTTATTATTTATGTGTTCTTCCAAAAGCTACAGAGAATTAGGGAGGACTGAAGCAGATGAATGAAGATGGAATAAATAAAATTTAACTCAGGCTAGAAAAAAGTTTGTGAAAGGAGGAGGGTGGTTAGGGACGCTAATAAATAACTAAATAAATTCTCCCCATCTGTCCCTAGCTCCTAATTTTTGTGTAATAACTGGAAAGGCAATGTCTTTTATGTTGAAACCTATATTAAAAAAAGGACATGAAAGCCAGCACATCAGTTGTGCTTTTCTGAACTTAGAATTTCTTTATAGGTGTACTATAGAATTAACACATCAATTTTTATATAGTCATTAACCTGTCTTTAACATAGCAAAGGCATAACAGACATTTTAGTCCCATTTCAATAAAATGGCTTTTGCCTACCAAAATACTGCACACAAGTAGAATTAAGATGAACATGATTTTCTGTGGTTTTATTGTTGTGTGTGTGGTGTCTCTACTGTTACCAGTGTCTGAGTTATCTTCAACAGGGCCACAATTATTCTTGTGTCATAAAAACATCACTAGAACCAATCCTTGGTCTACAATATAAATGCTAGTTTTTAAGTGCAGTGTAGTACAGTAAATAACTAAACAATTCACAATTTTGTATTTGAAAGTATAAAGAAACTCTTCCTACTTTTTTTTCTGAATTCCCAGTATGTTTTTTGAAGATGGTAGCTGGAAGCAATATCCCTGTATGCTTCTTTTGCTGACTTCTGAGTTCCAAAGCTGAGATAGCACTAAGAAGGGTTTTTCAAAGCGTATTTTAGCAATCCTTCATATGTTTACAGCCATATGTGTCTAGACCTATCATGCTGCATTCTGAAACTTCTGTTTTATAAACCTTTGGGTAAATGTGACTGTTAAGAGTAATGTTATCAGACCTAAGAGGAAAAAAAAATAAAGCCATGAAATTTAATAATGAGAAGTAGTATTTTTTCCCCTTGAACTGAATGTACAGAAGTTTCCTGAATACTATAATCCTGCTCTGAGCTGTTGGAACATTGTTTTGGCATCTATGATCTGTCACTTATTTATGGGGGTTTTCTTAACTTTGGTTAACTTTAGTTAGGCCCTTCACAAGACCCTGCTTTTACAGTGTCAGCTTTGAAAGTGGTGCTATAAAATTGATATTACAAGTCATAGTTTTTTCATATGTCTGACTACTTCTTCTTTGAATCGCTTGCTTTCTATACTTTTGCAGCAAAAGAAAGAAAATTTTGAAGCATTTTCATTTCCTTTCTGAAAGGGACACTGCCTGTTTTCAGCACTGGACAGAGCAACGCAAGGTGGTTTGGGTATTCAGAAGAGTTGAGTTCCCATACACCATGTTCAGCACCAGGGCTCTCTTCCCTTGCTGGTGGCACTGGAAATACAGAAAATACCCACAGTAGGAGCATATGGTATTTTTTAATGCTATTATAATGAGTACCAGTGAAATAAGAAAGATTTGACATTTCCTCAAATGTTGCAGAGTGTATTGGAAACCTGTAACTCTGCAACAGGCAGACGTTAATTAATGCTGTGTCACAGTGAGATTCCTATTGAACTGTTTATTATAAATACATTAGAGTGATCCAAAGTGCTTGGGTTAATGCAATTGCAGTCAATTATCAACAAATTAATAATGATTAACTTACTTTTAAAACACTTTTATGATGAGATATTTTCTCTGGGTTATTAAACTGTGAGGTCACCAGAGGAAAGATTTTAACATGCACATTCTTTGCCATTTTGAGTTAACATGCACACTTTTCTATTGAAATAACTTCAATGTAGTAATATTTCCATTTTAATAGGACAAATTTATTGGTTTCATTTATATTTATATATATTATTTATATATATATAACTCATAAGAGTTGACAGAATGTCTAAAAGCTGTCAAGCAGTATCAACTGATTTCTGGGAGAAGTAACAGTGGAACTTGATTTTGACACTCAGAGTCTTACAATATGAAGTCAAATATTAAGAAACATCTACTCAGAGAATTGACTAAAAGTTATAGAAGCAGAACTAAACCTTTCATATGCTGTTTCTGAAGTGTAATTGAGCATATAAATATGAAGGTGGATATAAATTCAGGCTCTTTCAATGAAGAGAGCTTTCTCATGAAAATACTAGATTTGAGAATTGCCATAGCAACAGTGCTGTTTCAGAAAGGGACTAACACTATATATTTTCACTGTTATATTTCCATTTCAATACATTTTTCTTAAAATTACCCATTTTCTGGACTTTTTAATGTTAAGGGAGTGTCATACATGTGTGCTAGCTCCAGGGTCTCTGAAGAAAAATATTTAGTTAAAAGGAATTGATGTTCAAAGTCATAAAATGGCAACCCTAGCATTTCAGAGGCAGCATGTATCTGAATAAAAAGTAGTGATAATATATCAGTGAAAAAGCAGTGTAAGATTTTTAGTGTAAGTAGTACCCTATCTATCTTATTTTTAATTATTTAATATAATTTCTTATTTGTTGGAGACACAGAAAACTCTTTTGGCAATTAGTAATAATTTAAAGAGGAAGAAAAAAAAGTTTTTTTGCATTTAATAGTCTAATTTATTTAGCAATTAAGCCATAAACATTTGGCATATTTGAGGATATTCTTTATATGATGAGATAATTCGGTTTTTATGCTTTATATGAGGCAAATAAATGAATTTTCTTGTAATATTTGGGAAATGTGCACTTTACCTTTGTTCTCAAGAAATATATTTCAAATATATTCTCTCCAATTTTGCCCTCAGTAATGTATTTCTTTTCATTTATTTTGAATTGGCAAGGCTTCTATTGCAAGGCTGCTCTTATGTCCACTCTGCCAGGAAGCTAAATTATCTTAAGACATAGCAAAGAATATATAATTAGCTAGAGCATCCTAATTGATCTAGTTACATTTTTAAGTTTAAAAGGAGCAGCAAAACTGATCTCTTTTGATGGCTCATAGAGGGGTTCTAGTGGCTCACAAAATGACAAAACAAAGAAGGATAAATCAGATTTTTATCCACATTCTATATTTACAGTCCTCTTATCTGGAACTGGTATCTCCTCCATTAAGTGTTTAATTTTTTATTTTTTTCACTGTCTTTATTTTGATGGGTTTATTCCATCCCTTCTGTAGCTCTGGGTATGGAAAAAGTCTTGTCCATTTGGTACTGCTGTGGTCCCTCTGGTGCCAGAAAAAGTTATTTGCTGTCACAAAATATCCAATTTCCATAAGACATAAACAATGTCTGAACTGAAGTTAAAGAGTTGCAGAATTATAAAATAACAACTTTAGTGTTCTTTTAGAGACACCACCAATATTGAAGTAGCAAGGACAGGATAATCTGAAGAGAGCATTAAATTCTCTTTAGCTGAATTTTTGGATTTTTTTGTAAAGTACAAAGGGAAATTCCACAATGGGAAACATTTTTGTGTTTATCCTAAACAGCAACCAGAACCTCCTTTTCTCCTCTGAGAATTCTTGTTTCTCAGCCACAAAAACAGGTTCCTCCTTTTGAAATCTGTTTTCTGCACTGAGATCCAACAGACCTCACCTGTCTGCTACTGCAGGATATTCATTCAGCATTAGATGTTCCTTTTGCTAAAGGCCATGACCTTCAGATTCCCAGATTTCTTACTTTGTATTCAACACAAACCTGACATGCAGCACGTGTTGACTTCCTTGTCCTGAGGACAAGTTAGCTGTAGTTAGGTTTGCAGTTAAAACACAACTGTCTTTTAAAGGGGTGAAAAGTCATTTCTAATCTATATAAATTGACTGTTTCCCACAGCTGAAACAATTATATTATGGTAAGTTGAGAGTCAAAATGGAAAACATTTGTGTATTTGGTAGTGTATTTATATTTTCAATAAGTACAACCCATGACCTCTAAGTAAGAGGGGCACACACAATGCCTTATCAAAACTAGAAACTAGTTAGGTATAACACCAGACTGAGCTAAATTCAAATCTGAATTTTAAATAGTGTCCTTTTATTGAAGTTGGAGGGGAGACAACCCACCTTGCGTTGGTCAGCATCGACTCCACTTTATTGATCAATCAGTCACCTTTTATAACAGTGTTAATTCACTTCATGCATATTGCAAAATCTGAGCTCACAATAGGCCAGAGATAACATACCAACCCCTCCTTATGTTTCCAATACCAAGATTTGGGTTCTCAAAATTATTCTTGCTTTCCCAAAACAGCCAAAGATAGAACATCCACTTGTTATGAGAAAGCTGCCTGAGAACTTTGGTGTGCAAGGCTCTCAAGGCCTTGATGTTTGTCACTTTTACCTGTAGTTAAAAATAACCTGAGAACCTCTGCTGTTCACAGAAACAGGCTGTGAGAATCTGCTCCTCACAGCTGCCTTCTAGGCCATCCCTGAAAAAATCTCCAACATCCTTTATCCTTTTAAAGGAACATTCACTGACTACATGAATGCACATGCTCATGCACATGCTTACACTAAGAATGCAATAAAAGCAAATAAAAAGAAATTAAGGAGGCATGAAAAATCATTTTAAAAGGTCTATCATAAAGCATGTTCATTCCTGCTGTATCACGAGACAGTGGAAGAAAGACTATTTTGTTATTTGTTCGCATTATTCCAGGTTTCACTCTCCTGCTCTTCCTCTGCATAGCACAGCACCATTGCAGCTGTTGTGGAGTTGCAGATTTGCCTCGTTAATAATAAAACAGAGCAGCAGCCTAAGAGCACTTTCTGTGCCACCAGTTAAAGGATCCTGGCCATGTTTGTGCTCTGGGCAGTTTTCACAGCTGGTGCCAAGTGTCAGGACTCTGATGGCCCCCATGGCCCTGGTGGCACTCAGAAAGGGCTGACCCTTTATATTTGACTTTTTGTCCATGAACCAAGACCTCTCACACCTGTCTGGGCTGGCCAGTTGCTGCTCTCTGTGAGAAAGGGCTGCTGTCAAGTTGTGTTTGCTCAGTTGACCCAAGGCTGCCTGGGTCATTCCTACTTTTTGAGCAGTTTTAAAAGTTTTGCTGGGTTATATCTGTAAGTGATGCACCATATGCTTGGCCATCTGTTGTTTGCATGCCTTATTTTAAGGAAATATGTAGACCACTTTGAATAAAGGAACTTCTATTAAAAGTAGCATTACACTCATGTTTTCCAAGCACACCTTGATAGGTAGAGCTGAGCCAAATCTCAGTTCTCTTAAAATTGTTGTGATTACAGAAGTCTTGGTGGACAGAAAAAAGCAAAGAGTAGTAGATAGATCAGAAATCAGACTTTCATTTCAGTGACTGTCAGTTTTACTGTCTTTGTCAAGCTCATGTTAGACCTCTAAAAATGGCTCTAAAACATCTAAAAAATACCTTAAGGTATCTTTTTTATTTTTTCACTTTTCATCAGGAAGGGCACATAATGAACTATAGAATGTAATTTCCTGGCATCAGCTTGAACCTGAATTTTGTCATTTCCAAAGATGTTAGCTTTGGAAGAGCATTTACTTCTCTGCTTTCTCATGTCTCAGAATGCACTGGTGAGCAAATGGGAGCAAGAGGAGAAGAAAAAAAAAAGCAGCTCACATCCTATCCCAACTCTGAAAGGATATACATTTCATATGGCTGGGCCTCAAGATTTGGCCAAACCCCAGAATTTCCAATTCACAAAGAAAATTTTCAATTTGATATTAGGTTGAATCAGACCAGAATGAAAAGTTCTCTAAATTACCCTGCAATGAGGCAAGCCTTGGAGCTTATTTATTTCTCTTTTCACTTTCAAAGACATTTAGTAATCCCTAGGAACTTCACCAGGATAAGAAATCACAAATTCCAAAACTTTCAATTCCAGAAGAAACCCACCAACCTTCAGTGGTATCATTTGTCCCCCTTACCCTGAGGTGACCTGGAAGCAGCAGAGGCTGAGGAAGGGATGTCCTGGTGAAGCTGCAGTCCCCAGTAGAGGATTTGTGTTTGTGTGCACTTTGCCAGCAGCCAGGGCATTCATCAAAATCCCATCTTGAAACTGGCAAACTTTGTTGAGCCTGAGGCCTCTCTAGAAAGGCATTTCTGGCAGTGTGAGTGGTGAGTGACTATGAGAACTCCAGGCTACAGGAGATTTTGTGAGCAGAGCACAAACTGCTTGATTTGCCAAGCAGGCTGCTTGGTCTTCTTTTTCATTTAAGTATGACAAGTAAAACAGGCTCCAATAATCAAGTTTCTTAATCAGATAATTGTATATATTTTGGCATCTTGATTCAGTAAAAGTGATGGAATGCTGGCAGACTGATGTCAAATAAAACAGATTTGAGCGTTACATTAGTGCCACGCTCAGAGATTCAAGGCTAGACAGGATGAGCAAGAACTGGGACTTCAGAGACCCTGGAGACACTTTTTAAGAAAGATCCCTTTTGCCATCCATTTCCAGACAGCTGGATGCTCAGTTCTGGAGTTCATATCACTACTGGTGGTAGATTTTAGAAGGCTGTGGGTACATGCTATCTTGTAACCTGATCTTTTAGAGATTTCCCAATGTAAAGCCAGTGACTCCATATTACAGCATATTCCTTTTTTTCCTTGTGAGTTGGGTTGTTTTCTCAGTCTTTTTTACATTTAGTATCTAAGCTACATTTCTGCTCTTTGTTGCTCTTCTGCTTTTTATTATTGCTTATGCAATAGCTGCACTACAGTACTCCTCTACACAGAATAAGGATATTATTATTTATTATTTACTTGATTTTATTTTAGTAACAAACTCTTTCTTTTAAAGCAAAATAAAAATGCTTTTTTCCCTCTTCTTTTCCTGGTTTTATGTGTTGAAAAGTGCTTAACAAATTTATCCTTAATTTTTTAACTTGAAATAATGGGAAAGCAAAAAAACCAGCATTGTAGAGTTTGCACAGCTGCTTGACTTAATTCTGTGAATTTCTTCTGTAGTTCAATTTGTAAGAGAAGCTTTTAAATGCAGTAAGTTGAAGTATGAAATATATGGGGTTTAGACGTATTTTTATATGTACATTAAACATTTGAGTTAAGTTTGTTTCAAAGCTTTTTCATTACATGCTGCATCATCAGAAGAAAGCTCTTAAAATGTGTACTCTTGTGATCTGAAGTTGCCTGGCTTCCCTAAATATGCCAGCATGTGCAAGATAGGCTTTGAAATTAATAATATTGAAAAACAACTCAGCAGTTGTATTTGCCTTATTTAATTCCTGCTGAGATGATTATGCTTCTATTAGCTGTGCAATTATATTGCACAGCTCACTTGAAGTATCTCAAGCTGTAGCTTTTTTGATTCTGACTATTTTAGCACTTCACAGAAAACTTCAAAGGTTGAACCACAGTGAATAGATCTTACCAAACTATTTATGTTTCTGACTTTGAATTACATTGGCTAACTTCTGTCTTATTTATTTTTAATAAGCCTCATGTTTAATTGTGATATTTTTGCATGTGAAAAATGTTTAGACAAATATAACACTTTAGAGCTTAGGTACATGGAAATAGCCATGTGACAATTTAAGATTTCTATGAATTTCTATATGAAGCTCTGCTTTGAACCAATATTCCAAGTTTATAAGTTTTGTCTGGGTTTATTAAAAATAATTGCAGGTAGAAAAGTGAAAGCCTACAAAAGTTGATGCTTGAAGAGTGAATGAGCATAAGTGGAGGTTGGACCACTTTAGGGGTCTAGTGTAAAGCAGGGATAATTTGTGGAAATTGTGCTCTGAAATGTTGGTGCACCTTGTGATTGTTTAACTAGATTTCATTGATTAAATGCCAAAGTACCAAAACACTTAGATATTGGTTTGGGATTTGTGTTAGTTTTAATTTAGGTGGATACTCCACATGGAAGAATAGTGGTTAGGAGGATGGTAGCCAATTTAATCTTAGTCTTATATAGCCAATATAATCTTAGTCTTATCTTAGTCTGTTTGCAGTATATAAATATTAGAATTGCTTAATGGAATTATATTGCTTTTTTGAGGGGCTTTTGGTGGTATTTTCTGTATTGGTCTTTTTTTCACCAAGTTTCTGCCTTCTTGTTCATTTTATTCAATGCTGGACAAAAAGGTGAGTCCAAGCAAAAGAAATATTTAAATCTCTGAGAAAGATAATTTGTATAAATTCTTTAGCAAAGATATCAAAACACTGATAGCACTGATAACTATAAAAAGTAGTCAGAATGACTTTTAAAAAGACAGTGTATTATATTTTACTGCTCCACGACACAAACAGCTAAATTTGCAGTTTCTGAACTTTCTACAATTGGAAAAAATTCAATCAGGCATTTGTTTACTCCATAATATGTATTGATGTGATCTTAGATTTAATACCCAAACAGAATCACTTTATAAATAAACTATCTGAAGGCAATTTTTAATGTGCTGTCAAAGGCATCTAGATCAAATTTCCCATTGGATCTCACCACCTAAATCTGATGCCCATTTTATTTTATTAATTGTATTATACTTTTGAAAACATATGTTGGATTTCAGCTTGTGTTTTTAATGCATCTAATGCATCTAATGATAAATTATCAGAAGTTATGAGAAATGGCTCTAATCAAATAGTGCCACAGAAATAAGGCTATTATACATAACAGGGCATTTCTAGTTCATAGTTCAGAAGCATTTTCAGAAATTCTGAGACTTTTCACACATGAACAGAGTAGGCACAGTATCTTATGCAGAGTAAATCCAACATTTCTATGCTGCATCAGATTTAATGTGCATATGCTTTGAGACTGCACAGCACATGAGCAGAGGTTATTCAGGATTTTTGTCTGTGCTGCCCTTGATGGAAGCATTTGGACAAGCAAACTGCACTGCATAGTATATACATATTTAATCTAAACAGAAGTGATTTATCCCTGCAAATTGTGGAGAAGAAAAGGGGTATTGTCACATTTACAGGCACAGGTTTCACAGTGGAAGTGGAGAATAGATTGAAGAAAAAAGCTGGACTGAACCAACATATTGACTCCCTTTGAACAATATTTCTTTGAGACCAGCAAGTTTTTGGAAGCTTCAGGCTGGAAATTTTCAGTTGAATCTTCTGGGCATAAAAAAGATCAGAGGCTTATTTAAAGAAAAATATTTCAAACAGGAAGATTACTAAAATACAGTCAATAGCAAAATTTGCAGAAATTTCAGCTGGGAGTGACAGCTTTGGTGAGAACTTGAAGTCAACTGCATAGGTTTATTTTTATGCAGACTCAAAAGAATGCACTCATTAATTCATTGTCCCCTGATAGCTGGGACTGGGGGACCTTTTGGTTGTTTGGGTTATTTTAAAGAGAGTTGAGTGTGTGAGTGTGCTAGGAAAACTTGAGGGTTCTTGGCCTTACAACCACATTAAGGACATAAAGGGACTGCTACCATTGGAAGGACTCTTGGTAGCTCTGTGGTGGTTGAGAAGTTCTGCTGAACCAGGCCCAGAGATATTTCACTGAATAGCAACAGTCCTGGTGAGGGCTTTGAAACAGCTCAAATATCAGAGAGGGAGTTTCCATTTGAGAATACCTGAGAGAGGCTGGACTCTAGAATGGCATCCATCTGTAGGCATATAAAGGTTATCCTTTTAATGATGTGTGGAAATCAAGGGGTGAACTCATCAAACCCAACTCTCTTGTGAGGCTGAAACTGAAGCAGGTTATGACTTGGTGTCCATTGCATCCAGGTGCAGGAAAATTTTGCTGCTCTGTGACACAGGTGGCTACAGGAATAAAAATTTGGAATGTGGTATTCACACAGGTGATTTCTATATGATGGGTTTTTGTGGATTAGGAAGTTTGGGAGAAAAATTTCTAAAAATTTGTCTAATTGTCTAAGACCGCACAGCACCAGGTTTGGAGCTAGATTATCTTCAAGGTCCCCTTGCAACCCAAAACATTAAAGCAATAAAGATATAAAACTAGATATGAAAGAATATGGAAGGCAAAGCCCAGACTGATGTGAGTAGTTTAGAGTTTTGCAAAAGTGAGGACAACTAAGGTGTGACTAACAAATCTTAATAATGGTCAGGAGCATGAACAATGGTAGAGTACTGTACACATTGCAGGTAGAGGACTCAAGTAAAATATATCAAATCCTACTTTTCCAATGTGTGTCATTTTTTAAATGAGTCAAATTATGAATTAGTTAGAGGAAAAAAGCAAATAGAATATTTTATGATGCTATATGTGGGAGAGTTTATTAATAAATCTTAAAGCAGTGTTCCAACTTGCTTCCAACATGCAATTTTGAAGTTGCCAGAGTATAAATTACTGCTGGTGGTGAACTGGAACCCTAAATTAAAGAAACACTTTTCAAATCAGTTAAAACAATCACTTGATATTAAACATTACTTAAGGAAGTAAGTAATGCTCAGGATTAGGCCCAGGATAGTTGTCAGAGCTTTATTTTAAAATCATTATAATATGTGAAAAATTTTCATATTGTGAAAAAAAATTAAAATAGGAACATAAATAACCCAAATTAAGAAGAATTAACCAGATGAAACTCTGTCACCCAAGGCAGGGACAACATATCATTTAAAAAATAGAAAGCTTTCTTCTCCCATCTGTACAAGGCTTTCTTAAATTTATTTCCATACACATATATTTTAAAAACTGTACTTGCTAAAAGTTAATGTTTTTCTTACTATTTTTTCTACTTGTAAGCTATAGTGTCTGAAACTATATGGATTTGTCTATTTTGTATAAGAAAATAAATATTCCAAATGGTCTTCAGGAAGATTGCTCAGATTAAGCATTAACACTACGTGTTCTTTTGAACATTTTAATGAAGTTTAAAATAAATCTTGCATTTCCAATAAGTTGCCAAGTACTGCAGGGAAGAAAAAGTCCAAAAGCAAGTGTAAGATTTAAATTGTTGCTGAAGCTAGTACATGTTAGTAATTAAAAAAGACAGTTGGTTGCCTTTTTCATTTCCCTTTTTTTAAGCTTAAGAACCCACTCCTGCTGTGCAGAGTTAGAAGTCCATCCTGCTTCTTTTGTCATCAGTACTTTTGCATGCACATAAAGACACAGACTTAACTGTTTGAGGTTACTGGAGAAGCACACAAAGCTACAGGGCCCCAGATGTACAAGGATGAAGTGCCTTATAAGCAATAATTTCTTTATATCCTTGTCATATAAAACTAAGCCTGCTTTAGACAATGAAGTAAGATAATTCATTTATGTGCTGACCTCCATTTATTATCTGCAACCTTACTGGGGTTTTTTGGGGGGGGGGTTTATATGCATTTAGTTTGGGGTTTTTTTTATCTTGAATGTAGATATCTATAGAGGACAAACCTCAAAGATTGATAACAAATGCAGTTTCTCATAAAGCCCTTCTTCCTTCAACTATCCTGACTAAAATATGTTGAATTAATTTTCTGTTTTCCTAATTATGTTTTTCAATTCCATCCCCAAAGAGATACAAAGACAAAGAAAAATTAGTTTCTGCTGTGTTATTTAAGTGTGTAACTGCTATTGAACAGTGGCAAACAAAGTGGTCTGAGCAAGTGTGTATAAAAAAGTAGGATGAATAGTGGTAGGCTTTTAAAAGATCAAAACTTGACAAGACAAAATTGGTTATTTGACAGTTACAGAATTGGCAATTAAAAAGAACACAGTAAGTATCCCATTTCTGAAGACAGGAACATGCACTGTTATTTGATTAAAGCTGGCTTGTAGACTTTATACTTCATTCAGCCCTTGCCACTTTGTATAGAAAGGTCCACAAAAGAAATAGCTGTCCACTGAAGTTTGAAGGGTGAAGCAAGAAGATGGAAGAAAAATTGTTTACAGTGAAACAAGAGGTCATTAGAAGCTTAGTGGTTCTGTTGTGAAACAAAAAATTTAATATCAGGAACAAATTACCAGACAAGGTCTTTCCTACCATGCCGTGTTCACAGGGGTTTTAGGATGAGGGAAGAGATGAGGATCTGACTCCATGTTTCAGAAGGCTTGATTTATTATTTTATGATATATATTACATTAAAACTATACTAAAAGAATAGAAGAAAGGATTTTATCAGAAGGCTAGCTAAGAATAGAAAAGGAAAGAATGATTACAAGGGCTTGTGTCTCAGACGGAGAGTCAGAGCCAGCTGACTGTGATCGGCCATTCACTAGAAACAATCAACATGGCCCAATCACAGATGCACCTGTTGCATTCCACAGCAGCAGATAATCATTGTTTACATTTTGTTCCTGAGGCCTCTCAGTTCTCAGGAGGAAAATCCTAAGGAAAGGATTTTTCATAAAAGATGTCTGTGACAGTAAATAATTTTTCTTTCTATAAAGATGGCAATTGTTTGCTTATAGCATAGAATTATTCTGGTTTTTTTATGCTGTGATGGCACATCACAAGCTTTATCTGATTTGCTTTATCTGATTTTATCTGATTTTTCTCTCTGATGTGAATTTACTGGTGTGCTGAGCTGTGGATTATATTTTCCAAAGGAGCCCATTTGGATGTTTCAGTGCTATGCTTTATTTCTTCATTTGTTCTAAATCATCTTTCTTCTTCTTCTTCTCCATTCGTGTAGATATAGTAGACATCCACTACAACATCTTTGTTTCCCAGCCACCTAACCCTGGCCCAGAGATGTGCACATCACCACCCACTGTAGGGGTGTGCATCACCTCTCCCTCCGTGACCGGAGGTGTGACAGCTCCACCTGCCCTGCCCTGCCTGTCCCTCCTGAGCAGCCTGGGGTTCTCCAAACCAGAACTCCAGTCCTGGCACTTAAGCTTAGTGTGTGTCGTGGTTTAGGGCAAATTTGGTAGAGAATCTCCAAAGGGGCCCCTCCAGTAAGCAAACCCACACGGCCCCTCCCCCAACCGGTTTGGGAAGGATTCCTTGGAGAGAAGTGGAAAGAACCTGTTTATTTAACAGGCACAGCACCCCCCAGCACACAGAATTAACAATACCAGATGACACCACTCTGACAAAGATGACAAATTCAGAAAGTCTCTCTGGGGTGGTCACTCTGTTCTCAGTCCCTCTGGCACTGGGGCAGCTGCTGCCCAGAGCAGGCCCCGCTAGGCCACAGGGTGCAGACTCTTGGTGTTCCCAGGGCCCAGTCCAGAGCAGGTTCAAGATGGTCAAAAAAAAGGAGAAACGGTCCAGGAAGAAATTTAGACTGTTGAGCTAAACTAGCTAAGGAGCAGAAGCTGAAGCAAGCAAAAGCGAAGCAGAAGCAAGAGCGAGAGAGCAAAGCGAAAAACAAAAGCCAAAAAAGCAAAAGCAGCACCAGGTACTGCCCTGTCTGTGTGTTCTGCCAGGCTGATAAGAAAAACCCAAACAAAACTTTCACTCTTCAGAGCCAGTCTTAAGGGCACAGAATATAATATCCAGCATAAACAGAACACATGAATGGGGATACAAGCATCATAACGTCACCCTAGGACAGTGGGAAAAAACAGAAACCAAGAACAAAATAGCTCTGCCTATCTCAGAGATAGCTCTGTTCTTGAGAACTCATTAATGTAGAAATTATTTTCTTTCTCAGTTTTGTTTCCTTAGGAAATTATTGGAAAATCACTGAGCAAAGAGACTTAAGGATATCTTCACTGCAATTTATCAGGAAAAACAAGCTAACTAACTAAAACCCCCAACAATACCCATTCGTATTTGTGCTTGCATCTTTCTGAAAGGAATTTTCCTTTTTTTGGTGAGACAGAGATGGCCAAACTTCTCTCCATGAGTAGTTGCAGGAAGGCAGGCTGGTGAAATGGAAGTGTTATTTTTCTGATGTAACATCCTTAGTGGTCTTCATTTCCTGTTTTTATAAATTCCAGAAAACTTTATTAGTGACTAATGAATGCTGTGAGCCCAACACGATGCTGGTCTTAATCATTAAATATTTCAAGTTCAGATATCTGTTATAGGGACAGTTAACTTCAGTGGCAGTTTGCATATTAGTAGGAATTTTAACTTTTTTTTAATCACAGGTGAAAGAAATCTCACTAATGAAACAAATCAGTGTCTCTTGTTGTTTATTTGGTTTGTAGAAGAAAAGTTGAAAAAAATTAAACATTTCTAAAGCATTCTTCAGATTTTTTTCAGAGATTATTATTAAAGAAAATCTGAATTATGTTTTCTCTCCTGATGCCTTGAGAGGCTACCTAGAACAGAGGCTAGACAGTGTTAAAGGAATAAAGTAGATATTTATTAAAAGGCCTTCAAAGGATATACTTTGGGTAGTACAAGAGCCTGGCTGTGGCTCCACCCAAGATGGACCCAAGATGGACTCCACATCATGAGTTCTCACAATTTGATAAGTTTTGGTTCATTTCCATGTTGGGGTTAATTGTCCAAATCAGCTTTAGGTTATGAAATCCCATCCTCACAGATTGCTCTCCTCAGTTCTCCATTGTTTCTACTTTTTGGGCCTGAAGCTGCAATGGTGTCCTTGGTTCTCAGGCTGGAAGAGGATTGTTTTGTCTGACTAAACTGTGAAGAGAACTTGCTAACACTTCATATGAAGTTCAGGGTCACACGCTAAGGCAGCACAGAATCTAGAAAATATGAAAGCTACCACTTAAGACATCACTCCAAGTCAGTCATTCATAAAATGTTCCTATTTTTTTTCTGGATCAGATTTTCAAGTATAACTTCAAGTGAAACTCAGAAAACAGTAGTTTCCAGGTTTGAGGTACCCCAGGAGTCAGTTACAAAGAGCTACACAGTAATCTAGTAATTTCCCTCACTTCCTTTTGGCTTCTATTTTGTGTTGGGTTTTTGATCTTTTTTTTAATATCCTAGCAATCAGTAATAACTTCAAATTCCTTCAAGTCTCAGCATGTAAAAAAAAAAGTAGTAGTAATTTTAATTAACTTTTTAAAAGAAAGATCTGCATGAATCTTGGCTTTTTATGTAGGATATAACTGAGCCATTGACTTGCTAGCTGTCAGGGTGTTCATTGTAATTTTCAGGAAGGAACTAAAAGTAAAATGCCTTAGGTTAATTCCAAGTCAAAGGGAATTTCAAAAGTCTAGATTTTTCTTGAAACAAAGTTGCTGAGGTTTTACCAGTCATTACCAGAAATCATTCTAATACTGTAATGCAGCATTCCAATAGCTGTATATATTTCCCCATGACTTTTAGGAAATGCAGTCACATAAAAATGCTGACATTAAATAACTGAGAAATGGTATTTAGACTAATTATACTCTTTAAATAAAGATGACATGCAAAGTCAGATTATACAGAACAATAAATGTACAGGAGACTAAAGTGTTTATTGTCCCTGTTCTGAGAGGACCTGCAATGGAATTTATAGAAGTCTATTTTCTATTTTAAAGGAATTAGACCCAAGACTTTTCTGGGTTATCCAGGGATAAAAGAGATTGCCTTGGTTTAAGCTGGCATTGCCCTGCAGGAGACCTGAAGGATGACTTGCACAGGTCCTGATGGGGTTCTACTCTGTAATAGGCAGCCTACAGCTGCACATCCAGGGAGAGCTCAAGTTTTGGAATTACTACAAAGGTAGAACGAGACATATTGCAATAGCAGGCAGAGTACTGCCTCTCTTCTAAAGCAAGCCTTTTGTGTCGGGGGGAGTTTGTCAGAGAGATTTAGTCCCTGAGGGACTGCTTTGAACAGCAGGGAAAAGTTGTTCCATCCAGTTTCACAGTTCCACCAAGGAGCTCTCTTTTTTGGTACAGGAGCTTAGCTTGACTGTTTATTGCCCATCAAACATTTTCCTTCCTGCTCATGTATCCTTTTCAGCAGACACTTAATCCTTCTGATTTGATAGTTTTCACGACAGAGATTAAAGCAGCACTGATTGATAGAATCCTGGGCAATGGCTACTTTTCCATCCCTGAATTTGGGATGCTGTCTTCAGGTCTTAGGGATCACCTGCTACTGTTGGTAAATCAGTGCAGGCTGTGCTTCAAAGCTCACATCCCATCTGCACAGAGCTTGGTGTTGTGCTGAACAGACTTTGTGTCTGATTCTTGGAATTATCTGTGATAGCAAGATCATTTTGGCAGATGGTTGCTGTGGCATGTGTATAGGTATATTTGAAGGATGATGGTGTTATTCTATTTCCTGATGATCATACCTTTGCTTATGAAAAAGCCTTTCCTTTTGCCTGGTTTGGCTTGTTGTGATTTTTTTGTGGGTTTTTTTTTTTTTTGTCTTGTTTGGTTTTGGTTTGGTTTGGTTTGGTTTTGTTTTGGTTTTTTGTTGTTGTTGTTGTTGTTTTTTAGGGTTTTTTTAAAATATGCAAATATATGAAATGTAAAGTCGTTCCTTGGTTGTTCTTTGTTTTTTCATTTCCTTTAATCTAAGATAACTTCTGCATACCAAGCATGTCCTTTGGCAAGTAAATGAATGTACAAAGAGGAAATGTAAAAGGTTTGCCATATTTCCTTTTTTATCAGCTCCTAAAGTTTCCTCCTACAGACTATTTTATTTCATTTTGTTTCTTATAAGGCTGCATTCCCCTGAGATGTTGTTTAAGCAGCAACTCATGTCTGTCCTCACTTGCATGTGCCCTGGGCAAACAGATGCAATTGCTGAATAACAGGCATCAGAACTCTGAGTGTCAGTGTTTGCTTTTCAGGCTTGCAGCAAGATTGCAAAGGGAACACAAAGCTCCACTGGGAAACTGAGCATCAGTATTTCATTTAGTGGTACAGTTAGATTATGAAGCACTGTGTGTGAAATGGTATTTTTTTTCTGAAAACTCACTGATGTGGAAAGGGAATTCTGAATTTTCTATACTGCCAAATCAAATGTGTAGAAGCTATTTGAAGATTACAGACAAATTCTCAAATTTGAATTTCAGATCAAGGTCTTTTTTTTTTAATTTTATAAAAAGTGCTTTGGTAAAGGAGGTGAGATAAATAAGAAAGAAGACAGTTGCCTTTTCCAGGAAGCTCCTCTCTTATGATGTTGGTCAGTCATGAATTTTGTCATGGTTAAGAGAGGAAGGTAAGCTTTTCTGTACAGACAGAGGTTTTTGTACTAATGTTAATGAGCTGAATTTCAGTTTAACACAATAGGCATTTCAGATTAAAACAGTGTATCTGAAAGGAAGTTTTAATCCCAATGAGACAAACCACAGAATGAGTGCATGATGCAGATGCATTATTATCTCTTGTTCAGTGAGTATTTACTGAATAGTGACATTACTGTCAGTTATGAATAGGTCTATGCCATGAGAATTCTTTCTACACAACATTGATTATATGTCAAATAGTTGTAGACAGAAGATAGTAAGTGGCTTTACACTGAATAGTGTAACAGTCACTCGCTCTGAGTGCCTTGAGGAATATTGCATTCATCCTATTTCAGCCATAGTTTGCCTAATTTCATCTATTAAACCTCTGGGATTTCTTATGCTCATTCCACTGGATATGAAATTTCATAATCTACTTCTGGGATATGTTATATTTTTACCTAGACTCTCTCTGTGTCTCTTCCCTCACCTCTAGCCTGGAATTTCTGTTGTTAGGAATTCATATGCAGATATCAGCATATAATTGTTATAGGAATTATTTTACATCGCTTCCAATAAGATAGAAAATGTATCTTTTTTTTTTCAAAGATTCAAAACATATCATGGGTCTCTTCTTTTGTGCTTAGCTTTCTGGGTTTAAAATCCATACACAGGTCTTTTTTAATTCTCTCATGAAAGAAATAATGACACTTCAAAGAGGATTACAGGAAAAAAGAGATCTTATTTCCATAGGGAGCATGTAACTTCTAGGTTTGTTTCTGTGAGCAAACTGTACTCCCTGACACAAAGGTAGAAACTATCCCTCTGTGATCACTCACATATTACACAGCCACTCAGATACCCCTGTTATAATTTCCTCACGTTTTTCTTCATTCACTTTTTTTAGGTATGAAAGTAATTTGAATTTGTGGGTATTAAAATTTGCAGAGTTTTCTAAAAATCTGAACTGTGAATGCAATATAAAGAAAGTTACAAAGTTGCTTTATATGCACAGTAGAAATAGTTGGTGTTAATGTCAAGGGAATGCAAAGCAGAGTTTTTTTCTAAAAGTGTTGCTTCTTGCTCTGAGCTTGATACACACAGATTGAGAACTAAGTAGTGTGTGTGTTTGGTTTATGTGGCCAGGTTTGGGGGCAGGGGAGTTACAGGGTGGCTTCCATAAGGGTTGATTTAGATTGGAGATAAGGAAGAATCTTTTACAATGACGGTGTTAAAACACAGGGAAAGGTTGCCCTGAGGGTTATTGGAAGCTCCATGCCTGGAAATATTCAGGGTGAGGTTTAACAGGGCTCTGAGCATCCTCCTGTGGTTAAAAAAATACCCGTGCTCAAGGATTGGACTAGATGGTCTCCAAAACTCTTTTCCAACCCAAGCCATTTTATGAAAGAGTGGGAGGAAGATGTTTTAAGAGCCGAATTTATGTCTTATTATCCTAATCTGATTTGACTGATAATAAATTAAACTAATTTTCCCTTGCCAAGTCTGTTTTACCCAAGATGGTAACAGGTGAGTGATCTCTCCCTGTCCTTACTTTCATCCATGAGCCTTTTGTTTTATCTTCTCCCCCACATCCAGCTGAGGAGGCACCTGGCATCCAGAAAGATTCAACCCATCACAATGTGCATGAGCAAGATGTATTTTTTTCAGAATTGAATTAAGTATGGAGCTTGTTTGTTTTTTAATAGTGTGTATTGTTTTTGTTCTGATTGAATCTGAAGACATGGGAGGACCATTTTCAGATGGCAGCAGTTCTGTTTAAACTGAATTTATCCTGCTTCTCCTGCCTCCTATCAGCAGGATTCATACAAATCAGGCGGTGTTGGTATCTTTGGGTGTGTCACACAAATGCCATTCAGAAGCCATTTGTATACACAGTTGCTGCAAACGATACTGGAGGTAAAACAGTTATGGCAAGCCTGGTTTCCACAATAAGTGTCCTTTCCATTTAATTTTCGTTTTCATTAAAATACAACTTTGTGTCTTGAGAAGGAGTTAGAATTTATTATGAACAATAAACTGACAGTTCTTTTTTGTTGCAATCTGATGTGTTGTTTTTGACAGTGTCATGTCTGAGATTGCCCGTGGTACTATGCAGTGTTCTTCAGTGCATCTTTTAGCTTTGGGTGGTATAATTAATGTGGCTGGACTGCATGTTTGAGCAAAGTCTTCAGCTTTCTGAGCTGCTTGAGCTCTGCTTCCAAGTCTATTCCTGAATTTTATGAATATGTGAGACCTTGGGTTATTTTATGAACTCTTTTCTGAAGTGTCTCTCAGCCATGTGTTTGTGTCACATTTAGTGTATCATTGAGACCAATGAAAAAAACACATCCAAAACTTCTGGATATGAGAGTGACTTTGATGTGATCAGCAGTGAAGTCAAGTACTTGCAGTGTCCTGTGTCAGCAATTTATAAAGTGTTTGATAGTAATCTTGACCAAAGAGCCATAAAAGCAATTCCAGGGTATAAACCTGGGACTGGATGGAATACTTTGGAGTGACAGTAGGTGAAGAGGCATATTTGATCTCTACAGAAACCTAAGTAGGAGCATATGAATTTCCTGCAGTATTTAAGATCTGCCTGATATAGTGACTTACAGACAAGAATGAATTCTGTCTTCTGAGAGCATATCTAAGCCCTGAGTTTCTATTTAAGTTTAAAGAGAAGGAGTGTGATTCTAGAGGGGAAGGATGGTTTTTGTCTGTTTGTTTGTTAGTTTAATTTCATATGCATTTGCTCTATTACCTCCATTACTGTATGCCCACCTCAGTTCCTTCATTACTACCAAGTATACTTTAAGTGTGCTTTTCACTTTTCTTACCTTCTTGCCTTTGGGTCTTGGAGCTGTTTTTCTTATCTGGGTCTAGATGAAAACACTTACATGACCTGACCAGTATGACTTCTGAATTAAAATATTTTAGATTTTATTATGATAGTGGAATTATTTCTCTGTTACTGGAATGAAGGGAAGATAGAAGGAATAAGTGAACTTTTTTTCGACTGCTGGATTTGAGAAACTCAGTTATTCAAATAAATTGGTTTTTTATAAAATTTCAGACTGAAAAGCATGAACAGAAGTTAGTTTTCACCCCCAAGTAACCTGTCTCCTAAAAAATATGTTGAGATACAAGTTTATCTCATGTCAGAATTTGCTGGTGATATCATTATTTTTTTCAGTGATATTACCATTTTAACCTGATTCTGTATTTACTGTGGGAGTACATGCATCTTGCTAGCAAATTCAAGAAAATACCAAATAATTATTTTCAGAATGTAAATCTTATTCAGAGACCCCTTGATACAGCAGTTCTGTTCTATTTTGCTTTTGAATTCTGGCTGCAGCAAAACATGGTTAGACTGCCACAGAGAGACCAATCAATATGATAGTTAAAGTTGCTATTTTGAAGGATATTGTTAAAAATTAATTCTTCTTTCAGGCTCTGAACTTTTGCCAGTTATTTGCTTATTTCAACACAGTCAACATACATTATTAAAGCACCTAAAATAAATCATGCAGAACACAATTCTGGTGTGGTTCAGCTTATTGAGAAAAGCATAAAGAGCTATGGAACTTCTTAGAGCTGAAAACTAATGAGGATGGACCTTTCTGTCAAATTCCTCTTCAGTACAGCAGCAGTTGGAATGCTTGAGCACCTCAGAGGGCAGGATAGCAACAGCAAGGCAAAAATTTAATTTGTTTAGTTCATTTTGCCCATTTTAATTCAGCTGTTGAGTTTGGGGTACTGACACAGTACAGGTTGAAGGTGGAAGCCCTGGTGTTGTGGCCAGAGTTGGTGTGAGCAGGCTGAGGATTTGGGGTTTCAGGGTCAGAAGAGAAAGCCCATGGAGGGAGGTGGTGGCATCACCTTCCCCACAGGACCCTGCATCTGGTGGCAGCTCCTCTCTGCAGCCACCCAGGTCCTGGTCCTGACAACTCGTCCTATTGCTGTGCCAGCCCTCTTGGGGCTGCTCTGCTGGGCTGCCTGAGCCTTGGTGCATTTAGAGGGGAGTCCATTTCCAGAGGGAGAGGCCACAAGTGAGAGCTTTGGCCTGTTGGCTTCTCACTGAGTGTTTAAACATGTGAGGGGCCTCTCACACTGAGCAGGATTGCAGTTAAAACATCAGCAGTGAGATAAAACCAACTTTCCTCGTGGCAGTTTAAACCCAGCTTGTGTGTTAATGAGCAAACCAACCAACACTTGGTGAATTCTGTTTTGTTGTGACAGGAACAGCCAACATCAATTGCTACAGTGACTTTGATAACACTTGACTGCTGCACAGCAGCTTTCTCTCTGGGGTAACTTTACTGGCATCTCTTGCTCAAAGCCTAGAAAGTCAGAAGATCCTGAGGCCACACTAGCATGACCTGGATTTCCACTGAAAATCAAGATGAATTGTACTTTTCCCGAGTGCCTGCCCTTCCTAGCCCTTCCTCAGGACCCCTCCAGTAAGGAGGATTTGACACAAGTAGTGCAGAAGCACTGGAGCTTTTCCCACATTGTCTCTTCCATAATGCCCACCAATTCACCTGTTCTTGATTAAGAACAGTTAATTGCAGTGGATCTTGCATGCTCATAGAGAACAACTGAAATGGTATAAATTCCTAACTGAAACCTAATCGCCTATAGGACAATAAAAACTCCTTCTAAAAGGAGTCCTAAAACCATAACAGTTATTGTTCTGCTTGATCCAGTTTTAATAATGTGTAACATATGAGGCCTCTGGTTTCTACTTTTTGTTTTGGATTGTACTCTTTTAAGAAGATTTTATGTTTCTTTAGTTAATTGAGAATCAAGTTATGAAACTGGTGTACCAATTCTTTTTCTCCAGACAACAACATTACCAACAAAATCTTTAAATGTCAGGATATGTTTTTAAAAAGAAAAGAAGATTGCAAAAATTATTTGTAACAGAAGAAATTAGGATAATGCTTCAAACAGAAATAATTTCTTTTAAGTATAAAATGCCTTCAATTTTTGTTTTAAAAGGATCTGAAAGAGGATTGTATATGTTCATGTATTTCGGGAAGGATGAATGTATATATGAGTATCATAGGTGCTAAAACATGAGATACCTTATTGTTACATGTTGGTATATGGTGAAGCAAATATTTCTTTATGTACAAAACATTTTTCTTCTAGAAAAGGTCATTTATAATAAGCAGATATCAAATATTTTTCACCGTTTGGTTGGTAAAAGAAGATAAAAAACCTGTCCTTTTGTCTTTCATAAGATTTTTTTCCTCCAGACCTAAAGACAGTTTTGTATTTCTGCCTTTCCAGTGTGTTGTAAAAGGAAATCAGTATTAATTAGAAGTACTGGAATGTCAGCAGAACTAAAAGAGGTAAATGGTAAATACTCTGCAAACTATGCAACAAGACTGTAGGACCTTGCATGAGTAACTGGAAGTTACTCATGGAAGTGGAAGTAGATGTTCCTCCAGAGGAAGATGCTCTTCGTGCTTTACTGTTTGACCTCTGGAAAGAGAGGAGAGGAAAAATTAGACATACTGAAAGTAACAGGATAATTATTTTGCTGCAGTAATGTTGCCAAAAGATTGACAGGGTGAGTGTGCTGACAGCATGTGAGATGGAGTGGGATCAGACATTTATTGGAGTACAGTGAGCATATTTGGTGGGAGCAGACCTCCTAAAACCCAGAAAACTCTGCTGGTTTGTAATGGTTCAGCTTTCAGAAAATGGTGTGTATGATTCTCTGCACATTTATGCTGTTCCCTCCTACTCACTCTAATCTCAAATACAGATTTCAAAGGCAGATAGCTGAGCCCATTCTTAGACATCTCAGTAGAGGTGGCTGATTTTCTGACACATAGAACACTTGCAATTCCTACTTGAAAAATGTGCTTTGTTTGCCTTGTTGGATTGGTTTGCCTGAAAGAGAGTACAGGCTATGTTAGTAAAATACATATTTATATTTTACATCACACAGTAAAAGTTCTTCATTTCTGTGGCTACAAGGAATTTTTCTTCATTAGTGTAAACTCAGACTAACATGATGTTTCTTTCTATTTAGGGTTTCCATCCTAGATATAATGACAAGAAAAGGAGACAGTGAAAATAATAATATCCATTGAAGTCAGTATTATCAGAATAGGATATATTTCTCTAGAAAAGGATCAAATCCTAAATGAAACTATAAGTGCAGAAAGGTTTCTTTAAACTTGTGTTTCTTTATTTTATATATTTATTCATATTTTCATTACATGTAAATGAAAGCAGGAGTTTTTTCAGTCTTCAAAAAACATATCCAAGAAGTCCACAAATTCCTTCCAAACACATGACCTTAGTTAATAATTGAATACAAATTCATTATTAGAAGTCTCAAAAAATTTATTATTTTGCTATGATCAAGGGAGAAATATAAGATCTTGTGCTATGGGCAAAACATCAGGTTTGTGAATAAATATCTGCACACTAGAGACAAGTATATGTTCAAGTTATTGGGTTAGTGCTCTTAAACAGTTACTACTCCAAGGCTGAGGCAGCCCAATGTAATTGAAATCAAGAAGCCCACACAGTATTTCCAGTTACTGTCAGCAAGAGATTGCTGCATCCTCAGATGCACCATGAAGTCTCTTGAAATCTGAATATAACCTAAATTGAAGGCTCTTTTGCCTGTTTATAAAAATAATATTTTCTGGAAACAGGGCCCAAACTTGTTAAAGAAAGCTTTTTTTGATCTTCTGTTAGATGGAAGTAGCATTTGAATATGAAGCTTGGTTACATCTTTATTCTGGGACTTGTAGAATTTTAAACCCTATCAATGATAGATGCAACTTACACAGATTGCTTTCTGTAGGGCTGTTCTACTTTTGGCTTCCATTCATCAGCACTTGATTCTCTTCTAGAGGACTAGCTCTTACCCTTTTTTATCTTGAAAAATGTGTTGGGAAACCAGAAATGCCTTAATTATATTCATAAGCTTATCTTCACAATGGAAAGGACCTTTTTATCGTTCTTTTTAATCAAGTCATTAGCATGAAATTCAGAGATGTAATCATACCAGACTGGAATTGGGGTCATGCCATAGGCTAGCTGAATAGGAGGCTTCTTGGCATGGTGATGTATAGCCATTTCACAACAATGCTTTTAACTCAGTAAGTCTGCCCTTTAATTATATTTTAAATCTCATTTGAGAAGTTTTTATCATTATGTAAATTGTTCAGTGAATGGTCTCATTCTAAAGACTCAATAAAAGTTTTGCTTATGGACTGGGAGAGAAAATTACTTAAAAGCTTGATGGGGGAATGGGGAGCATCAAAGAAGGAAAAAAAACAAAAAGCAAAAAACAAATCCAACAACCAGTTTTTAAAAGAACTGTGACATTTAAAAGAGAGAACTTCCAAGGGACCAGAAATGCTTCACTGGTTTGTTCCATCATTAATCTAAATCATAGCATCTTCAGATACAAATGTTCTCCTTCAAAAAAGTATAAATTTGCTGCTGTTCCAATGGTAACAACCAGCTCACTGGTTGCTGTAAAGCCTAGTGCAAACTGCCTTCTGTAGCCAAAAACAAAAGAAACAGCACCTTGCACTGAATCTATCATTCAGCTGCTTAAAATGCATTTGATTTGCTGTGCCCTTAATTCAACATCTCCAGAACCGTAACACTCACCAAACCATCCCTCTGTCTAAGCCATGATCCTGAGTGGTGCCATGAGCATGGATTTCTGTGCCTCCAAAGGCTGCTGGAGTGTGCCAGGGCACTGAAAAGTGTCTCAAACTCTCTAAACACTCACACAGAGTTTATGCTTTAGGCAGAATCAGAAATTTACAGGAGTTTAGATGTAATTAAATGAAATCAAGTGGGATAATTAATTTGAAATCCAATTGCTCAACTGCTAAGATGTGCTTTGCAGAGCTGCAAATAGAGGAGAACTAGGGTCCTTTAATTTCTTTAAATTATTGCATAATGAATTTTTTCTATCTTGTATAAAAGATAAATGTTTTGTCATCTGAGCTACATTGATTTCCATGTTTATCATGACTCACCTATAGTCCAAGAAAAAGAACAAATTTCTTCTTCCTAGGGCTTCATTTTACTTCCAGACTATCAATCCCTCTCTGGTGTATTGCCAAGATAATGGCAGATTTTGACATGTGTCATGTCCTTTATATGTCATGTCCATATATTGCATGTGGGATATGAAGGATATTGACACTGATTAATTGTTTCTCAATCTCAAACCACATTGAATTCTTGCAGGACTAGCTGTGCTGGGTGGAAGCTGACAGAGCTTTGAGTGCTTTGGATTTCACAGCAATAGCTCATCTGTGCTTAGAAGGGCTCTGTGTAAAATAAAACCTGTGTAGCTACAGGTGAGTTTCTTCTCCCTACCAGAGGAATTAGGGCAGTGAGGAGCTGTGCTTCCATGGAGAATGAGAGCAGGAATTCCAAGGGGGAACAACTGAATTTACCAAGTGAGAAATATACCCATCCCCTACCTTTTTAGCAGCATTGGGTGTGCTCACCACCTTAGTGTACTTCTCTGAAATCATTTGTGGTGGCCGCAAGAGCTCAGGAAAAAAGGGAAACAGCCAGAGCAACTTTCCTCACCCTGTTTTACAACAAGATTTTTTTTCCTCAAGGCAAAATGCATTTCATCTCTCTATCACCCTAGATAGAGAGGTGTGTCACTAAGTTCTGTGTCGTAGTTGCACACTTATTCTAGAGAATAAAATAATGTGAATACACATTTTTAAATGTGTAGAAATGTCTAATACATGTTCAGTTTTTAAAAACAAATATTATGGTGCCTTTTGTCATCTAAGTTCATCTTAATGAAGCAGGAATTCACTCAGCCCATAATGGAGCTGCAGTTCTTTCCAGGCAGTTCAGCTCACTCTAAGAGTAACTTGTGATCAAAAAGATGCTTTTCATTTTGCTCTCTGCTCTTTTTAAGAGCAGATAGCCAATCTTTTTCAGCACAGTCTCAGTAATAACAACTACAGCAAAAATGCAGCATCCACTCCAACTGTAACTCAGTAGAATTATACCAGGATTGATTTTTTTATCCTCTGTAGTCTTTTCATGTGTTTGAACACATTGGAAAATATGAAAGCGAAATAAATAATATATGTCTATAGTCTATATGCTATACTTCTTGGTATGACATGTAATGACAGCATGCTTTTGCAAATACTTTAGCAATTTTTGAGATTAAATAGCTCTTCCTGCTTTACTGTTGTCAAGAAAAATAATTATGTTTTTAAAACATGGATTTATTTATTCCAGAAAACAAATAAAAGGCGTATAGATCTTTTTCTTATATGTTCTCTGCTTCTCTTGGGATCTGTAAGTGCCACAAAGAAAGGTTCTGAAATGCACCAACCTAAATGGAGAAAATATCACTATTGTTGTCTTGATTCTTTGTCAGTGTAGGCTTCCTGCACAGCTGCAGTAAACTGCTTTTGGGAGCATTAGAAGCAGTGCAGTATACACAAGTAATTAGGAATAAGGAAAACTCTCTCTTGAATATTAAGCTTTTGATAAGAATACTTTACTTTTCATGTTCATTGTCCACCTAACCATCGAGATGTTTTGTGATACTATGTGGTATTCTGAAATATAAAAAGGATGGGGTTTGCTTTTATTTTCAGAATGATGTATGTCTCTGGAGAAAGAAATAAAATGTGTAGACTATAAGACACATTTTCTAAACACAAGAAAAACGTGGAAAGGTTTTTTCCCTTCAATTTTTCTTATATATTGCTATGAGCGTATGTGTGGTAAAACACCAAGAGGGCATAGATTTGACAGCTTCCTACTGTGAACAGTTATTCAAAATATTCTATGCACATGTTCTTGCCAAGGAAAAGGAACAAGTTTGTAAGTTTGATGTTTCCATCACTACCCTGAAAACTAAGAACTTGAACAACAGGTAGTGCATGTAATTCTTTTGTCCAATAATAGACTTATTGTTTATTAAATGTAGGAGAACCTTAGAACTATACAGACATTAACAGTTAACTTTTTTTCTGTGAACTTTATCCTTTCTTACATGTTGTTTCAGCTTTTTACATCAGTATTATTATACTTAACCTAGTTTAAGTAATGTCTCCAAATACATACATTGAAGGAAAGAAATTTGGTAATAGGGTATTCTTCAATCAAGTAAAAAAAAATTAAGTTGGAAGTTGAAGCTAGCAACATTCAAACTTGAAATAAAATACAAAATTTTCAAGTTAGGACAGTCATACCTGGAATATTGTACATTTTTATGTACCTTAATCATACTGTTTAAAAAAATATAGATTGCCTGAACAGCAATAAATAAATACAATATTTATAGTACACTTGCCTTCTTCAGAGTTACCTCTGATGCATATCAAACTCATTTCTAAGTACTTTGCTTCTTGAATGACAACAGATAAGTAAAATAGTTGGAGAAGGATTCTTACTCTGTACCAAAGATGTTGCTAGCTCACCTTAAAACTCCCCCAAATATTAAGCTAATCATTGCTGTGAAAGGTATCCAGTTAAGGACATTTGGAACAGCAGGAGGTGAGTAAGGGCAATCTACTCATGATTCAGTGCAGCTAACATTGCACTTAAAATATCAAATAAAACCAATTCAATTAAGAACACACCAAGTAGACAGATTGTGTTCTCCCCTCTTTCAAAGTCATTCTTCTGAAGAAAATTACAACAAATTTCCATTGGGGACTCTCTGTGATGCTCAGTTAGTGCTGGGTCTTATTCTCAAATGCCATAAATCATTTCCTCTGCCCCACTTTATCTCTAGCACTCCCATTTCAGGCAGCAAGAAACCACCACCAGAAATCTTAGTGCTCCAGCATCCCAGGAGAAAATGTGGAGCTTTATTCACAATTCAGTATTTCTTTGTGTCTTTGTGTGCTTCTTTGTTTGAAAGTAAAAGTACTTTTGTGCAAACGTGGCTGCATATAAAGTACATGTACCCTCATTCATGTATGTGTTGGAATTATTATTATTATTATTTTTATTCCATTTAATGACCTTGATTCAACCACTGTTCTCTGCAAATGAATCTGACCTTGTGGAGCTGCCGCATGCAAACGTCTTGGGTAAGGGCAGCCAGCACACAAAGGCTGCATTGAGTGTGTGGGCGGCAGGAATGCTGGTACCAGGCAGCTCTCTAAAGAATGTTCTTTTGGCAGAAACAGCCGTGCTAAAAATGAGGGGGAAAAAATGAATTCAAAATTTCAAGCTGGCCTGCGGTTCCAAGGCGATAAGAAAAGTTGGCTGTTCAATATGAGCTGCCAGTTGCATATTCTGGGTCCTTGCTATTCTCAGGCCCTCCTACAGCCCCAACCAGTGTTTTGATACAGCACAAAGTGGCTGTTTATTGCTATTGACTGCTGGGGCCTGTGCTCCAAAATGCGTTCTGTCAACAGAATGTGAGTGAACTTGGCATTTTAAAGCCTGGCTGCTGCAGACTCCTAGATTCCTTGGAATTGCCATGCAGCAGGACCAGTGTTGCAGTCCCCAGCTCAAACTGAAAATGTTGCACAGGAAGACGTATCATGTGCAGGTCAGATTTACCTGGGACCCTGAGCGTTTTGTGGTTCTTTGCTTTTTCACATCAGCACAGTTAATATGTCTTGTCTTTGCTTTGCTGTCTATCAAAGGCTGCACCTTTGGCTCTCTAAATTTTGTTCAGTATGTTCTGTGTGGGTAAAAAGGTCATATTCAATGCAAATGGCCTTCATGTGAAAGGGAAACATGGCTTTGTACACAGGACATGATACTGCTGTAAAAGGAGTAACCAAAACCTGTGCTCTGTGCTGCACTGAGGATTTTTTCACTCTTTTGAAAAATTATAGTTTCTGTGATTTTTTAAAGAAATCAGATATATTGTTTTCTATTGCTTCCATAGGAACTACAGGCAGAAATTGATGCTCACACTGACATCTTTCACAACCTGGATGAAAATGGGCAGAAAATCCTGAGGTCCCTGGAAGGCTCTGAGGATGCAACCCTGCTGCAGAGACGTCTGGATAACATGAACCTCAGATGGAGTGAACTTAGGAAGAAATCTCTAAACATTAGGTAGGACCTGAACCTAAGCAAAAGCCTGTCATTGGTGTATTGGAATGCTACAATTTGCAAGTGAAAAGGTTTAATTTTGTTTCTGTTAGCACTGTTTTTGCTTATTTTGAAATTGTTTGTTCTGCTTTGGATGTTGGCTCAACTTTGTAAGAACTATTCAGTTTTCAGGTGTGAAAATGAAAGTAGAGGATTAGGGTGTGAGGTTTATGATGGGGTTTTGTAATTACAGAAAGAAACTGTAACTGTACCCCCTCTAAATGTGGGCTTTTTCTAGAGCTGAGTATGACTTACCAGTGAGTCATGAAAGAGAGTGATTAAATAGCCAATATTTATGATAAGCTTAATTTTAAAGGCTGCTGTTTCCAGTGCAAAACTAAAAATATCCTCACAAATGAGAAGAGAAATTATTTAAGATTTTAACTTTTGTCAGGAGAGTGGGCAGAATTGCTCAATAAAATCTGGGAGTAAAAGAAATTCATAGGTAGTATCATGAGAGGAAACACTTTCGTTTGCAAGGAGAAATATAATAAATGGTAACATTACAAATTATCAAATGGTCATTGAGGCTTCAATGAACTGAAGGTCTCATTTCAAAAGAAATTGTCCTGGAAAGTTTTTTTCCAGAAATGTAGCTTTTGCAATAGGCAACCCAGCTCAGCTGCACTCAGTCTTGGGCATTTTTTCATTTTTTCACTTTCTGTGTGTTGGTGGTAGTTCAGAGGGCAGCAAAAGACAGAAGTGTTTTCCAAAGTAATGTATGAAATATTAGCTTTTTTCAGCTCAGGTCCTGAGGGAGGTCAGGCTGTGTAATGACAAAAACCATCTTCGTACTATCAATCATTAAAAATAAATGAAGGCTGTGATGTTGAAAATATATTTGTAACTGAAGAAAAAGAGACTTATTCCTCCTTTTCTTTCCTTCTGAGGAGCAAAAGAAGAGGACTAAAACCCTTCAAAGTGTCTGAGATTTTTTTTGCTCGCGTGCATTTTACCCATGAACTTGTTCAAATACAGTGATTTTTGAGATAAAAATAGTCAGTTGTCCAAATATCTGTAATTAAATGTATGGGACTTTCTGTCTTTCATTTTTTACAGTTTAATGTATTATTGTCATTAACTGAGTCAGAACCAGTAAGCCCCAGTTATATCACAGTGACTTCCTGCATTGCACATTCAAAGCAACAAACCCTCCCTCTAAAATCTGGGCTTCCAATAAAAGCCTTAAGGTCTTCAATCACTTAGTGATTAGGATAAGAAACAATTCCTAAATTCTCAGGCATTCAGTTTAGGTGTTGCTGGCCACCAGACTAAATGAAAAGGCTCTTCCCAGTCTGCCTCTTTGGAGCTCTTTCTAACCAGAGCACAAAATGGAATAATTTCCTCATAACTAGCAACGCTTACACAAAAGAGGGATTAGAGAAGACACATGAAATGTTCTCAAGACATCAGTCCCAGAAGTTTCTTTACTTAGTGCCATTTTTTAGTCTGCTGAAACAGAAGACCCTGGGTGGGCAGTCTTTTCTAAATGCATTAGATAAAATATATGGTAGATATTGAAGAGAAGCCAAGCTCTTTTCCATTCCTAACTTTCTTTCATCCTGATATGTTGGCACAGTTTACACTAAAAAACACTTTCTTTCTTATAAAAATATGTTTTTATACTGTTTTAGTATTATCTCTTTTTTCTGCACGTCTTGGACACAGTCATAAATACATGAGTATGTGCATGTAATGTACATTGGTGTGTGCATGCATAAAACTATATTCCTGAAGATGAAGAACAGAACAAAAGAGGTTCTGGAAACAAAAATCATCCAGCTGAGGGAGGTCAGAGCACAACAGCAGTAACACAACCCCTGGAGGTCACTCTTTTTGCATTTTTTCCTGTAAAGCCAGGGGAAGCAGGGAAGAAGTTTTTGCTTCCATTTGCTGCCCTTCTCCCGAAGATGTGGAAGCTTGTCTATGCCAAGATAAACATGAGACAAGGGAATTAGCCTGAATCAGAAACTCAGCTCCTTGTCTGCCTCCTGTCCTAAAGTCCTGTGGTCCTTGCCCTGGTTGTTGTCTCTCCATAAATATCCCAGCTTCTCTCCCCCTTGCTCCTTTCAGAGGTATCATAAAATAAAAGAATGGTTTGGGTTGGCAAGGACTGTTAAGATCATCCATTGCAAACCTCTTCCATGGGGAAGAACATATTCAGGTTGCTCAAAGCTACATCCAGCCTGGCCTTGAACCCTTCCAGGGATGGGGCATCCACAACTTCTCTGCACAATTTGTTCTAGTGCCTCACCACTCTAAATAATTTATAATATATAAACAAATATATAATCTAAATTTTTTAGCTTGCAGTGCCTTCTCCAGACTTCACTGCCTGCAGAACAGGCCTCCCCTGCTGTGATGCAGTTTTGCCCCAGCTCCCAGATGCCCTGTGAGAGAACAGATACAAAGGCCTGGTCTAGGAGTGTCCTTCACATGTAGCATTTAAGTTTGAAAAAAGAGAAGATTTTGCATTAGCTCACAGACTTTGAGAGCAGCTGAATTTTCTGTCAGTGTGTGTCTGATCTGTCCCTTTCCTTTCTCTTTCCTTGCCACTTTACCTGATGTAAGAGGTTGGAAAGAAGACAGGATTCACAGAGCATTTCAGAGAAATGCAACTGTCCCTACCTTCATCAATTCATCATTTCCATATCCAAACTAAGTAATAAGGTTTGCAAAAATGCTGAGTCCATATTTTTCACATTTCTTTATAGAACATTAGATATAGGAGTAGAATTCTTAGTGTCAGAAGAGAATGATTTTATGTGCAATCACTGTAGAAGAAGATAAATGTTATATGAACAAAGCTAGAACTTAAACAGAACTGTATGAAATAAAAGAAAATTTGTCTTTATTTCCCAGCACACTTTTTTTACGTTGCTATTATGTAATACTCCTTTGGTTTGAGTTACTAAGAGGATTTCTTATGTTACTTGGAAGTGAATTTTGATTATTTTCCAAACCAGAAATTAAAATATAGCATATTCATAAGTCCAGAAAGACAAAACTTCACTGGGTTTATCTATGGTACAGAGAAAAATGAAGATTTTATCAGTCCAGCCACAGAAGACAGTTGCTGAAATTTAGAAGCTCAGTACTTGATCCCAAAAAAACACATTTATGCATATACAGAGGAAATATTTATAAAATGTCCTTATGGAGACCTTTTTTGCATAAAATGCTATTTTGTCTTTTAATTTTCCCAGTGTTTCAAATAGTTTCATTGACATGTCTGTTTAAAAGGCACTGACATTAAGTTGGATAGTGTGTGAGGATTCTGTTGGCTTTAACAATTTCCTCATGACTTTTTTTTTAAAGAATGGCATTGGTTGTCTTATTTTAAAAAATTAATAGAATTAATCTTATGTAAGTTGAATGGTTTGTGTAGTGGTTTAGAGAAATGCTTGCTCTTCACTGAGTAGGGAAACTACTCTCTACATTTCAGGTAAATAATGTCCTAGTAATCCTAAGTGATGAGTACATTTTTCATGCTGGTCCTGCATAATATTTGTGCACTTCTAGTGAGACTGACTATTCAGCACAACCATTACTCACTACTGAAGAGGGAAACTAAAACGCAAAAAAAAAACCCAACCAATGAAAAACAAAAATCAGGAGATGTGAAAAAAAGCCAAGACTTTGGAACCAAATTTAAATGTGTTGCCAGAATCTAATTCAAAACTACTGAAGCTATTCAAAAATCATTAACTTAATGAAACACTAGGATCTTGCTCAGTAAATAAGCTTGTACATTTTGGGTTTTACTTCCACTGTGCCTGAATCTATCTTATATTTAACACATGCTTTCAGATCCCATTTGGAAGCCAGTACCGACCAGTGGAAGCGATTACATCTCTCTCTTCAGGAACTTCTGGCATGGATGCAGTTGAAGGAGGATGAATTAAAGCAGCAAGCACCCATTGGTGGAGATCTCCCCACTGTGCAGAAACAGAATGATATTCATCGGGTATGTTGGGTTTGTTTTCTTTAATTATCTTTTGGTCATGTTCTTTTCCTTTACTGGCTAGTGCTGCATGGCACAGTCCTTGTTGGAAAGAACTCCAGCTATAGCTATCAAACACAGCAGAGAAATTCAGCCTTTTGGAGAAGGAGATGTTAATGCCCATGACCTTCAGAGACCTGTCACAGACAGGCAGATTTCATACCCAGAACAATTACTAACCTAGTAATTTTTGAGGATTAAATAATTAGTTCTGATTGTTTTTTCTAGCTCAGGCATTCCAACTTTATGCATACTTTTTGAAACCCTAGTTTGGATTTTGGAAACATTTGTGACACGAGTAGCTGGTGTCAGGTGTATTGCACAGCTTTGCACCGTGAAACTGTTGTGATAACTATCTGTGGTTCATACTGGTTTCATCAGGGAATTCTTATGGAAAGACCATAGCACAGCATCATATGGGGGACCATTCTAGACTAAGATTGGTATTAAAAGAGAACCTAAAATAGAGCACTTGTACTGTTGAAGTTGCTTTTTTTTTAACCCACCAAATGAGAAAACCCCAGAATAATACTTCAAGAATAATTCTTCATACAAAGATTCACTCAGATTTTTTTTTGTTGTGGTGAGAGTATTGTTAAAGTATGTCTTCAGCATTTAATCAATTCACACCAGTCTGATACTAACCTAATGTACTTCACCTAAACAGTCTTGAATTTCATATGCCATTGAGGTCTATTCAGTTCTGAATGAGAAGTCATGGTTCTAGTACCTCTATTGTTCAATATACATTCAAGCTCTCTTCTCCTTCATCTCCATGTGTCTTTAATTAAAGTAATGAATTCATGGGAGGTTTTTACTTCCTGTTTGATGTCCGATTATGCTTCAGGGTGTTACCTAAAAAGTAATTTCAAACAAATGTAATTTTTTATTGAAAAATTTAAATTATCAGTCTGTCAACTTGATTTCTTGAGGAAAGAATATTCCAAATGCAATGATCATCCTCTCAAAGCATTGTACTGTATATATGTAACTTTATTTGTGAAACTTGCCACAAAAGGTACTGTTTCTGAAGTTCCTAAATCTCTGATTTTACTGTTTTATGGAGAAATGTGAAATGGTGCTTGAAAACAAAATAGGATCAGTGCTTTTTCTGTTCATCAGGTAGCTGTATATAAATATTGCTCTAACATATTGTCCTTTCTCATGGGGAGGGAAATATTTGAGAACAGATAATGAGAGCAAATTTGCAAAGCGAACATGACATATCTCGCTGCTTTAAGACCCTGAGTTTGTGAAAAGTCAGGAAATACAAGTCAGATATGGCTTTTTCCGTAGGCACACAGGCATTCATCTACTGCAACAAAGTTATGAGAAGTAGTGTAAATATGGTTTGTCAAGGACCTATCTTCACTGAATGATTGAGAAACCAAAAAGGAAAGATGAAGAAAAAATATCTGTGTCTCTCTCAGTGGCAAATTTTTCTAAGATAATATAATGCTTTTCTGCAAGGGGCATTTTTGTCACATTTCCTAGGTCTTTCCTCTGGAGATGTGATGTGTAGGATGTGTCTTTCTCACAAATTTTATGTGGGACTTAAAGCACTATCACAGAGACAGTGAGGTGAAAACATCCATGACTTTACGGGGCAGCACCTTTCCTTTTTTCACCTTTACCCTAAGAAAGTTAAAGCAAGGTGTTATATATAACCATGAAAGTTAAGAGAAGCCTGAGGTCTGTTTTAGCCATAAAGTAGCAACTTCCATAAAATAGCTTTAAAGGCTATCCAGAATATCAGGATGAAAGAAGCAATATAGATGTTGCTTTAACTCAGTGTGACATAAACTCCCTCTCCAAAGACAACTCTTGAGCCAAAACAAGAGTTAGATAGAGATTTCTATAAAGTTGTTACAAAAAACTTTTTTTCATCTAAATAATATTTAAGTATTTTAAAACATTTTCTCCTAGGTAGAAGAAATATTTTTTTATCTAAAGAAATTACTTCTTATAGTATTTGTATATCGCTCTATAAGCAGTTTAAGGGTTTCCAAGAATTCATCAGAAAGGTGGCAAATCTTCAGTGGTGAAGTCTTCAGTGATGTCTCTGTCATACACCAAACTAATTAAGTATTTGTAATCTTAAGGGATAAGAATTATTGTATAAAATTAGGATACCATGAGTAGGGGCAAAATAATGTCATAAAATAGCTCTCACTTCTCTTTTTTAACTTCTCTGTCACTTGCAGGTACATAACAGAGCTTTGGTCATCCTGTCTAGTATCAAATCTAGAATGTTTTATTTCCTTTCAGAAATACTTCTTTTTCCATTTCCCATTCTGTAGCACTTCAGAAGCCTGAGTGTAGGTATGCTGATTCCCTTTGGTAAAAAAGAACATAACAGAATACATGAAATTATAATTTGCCTTGTCTGATCTTCAACTGTCTCTGACAGAGAAGGGAAAAACAGTCAACATGGAAGTTGACTTCAGATTGCTGTTGACAAAAATCTATGCTTGCAACATGTTGGTTGGTTGGTTGGTTGGTTGGTTGGTTGGTTGGTTGGTTGGAGTTTTTTTTTCCCCTGGGCATTATGGACTTTGTCACTTTAACAGGTTCTTCTAAAGAGGCAGATATACAATGGCTATATCAGAATGAACAGCTTAGCTGATTTCTGAACATAAGGAAAATGTTTTCAGATGTTTTCACAAGTGTATAATTATTTAGCTTAAAACTACTACTGGAAAGCTGAGAGGTTTGGGCCTTTGCTTAAGAGCAGAGCTGAGCTCTCAGGGTGTTGCATGTGAAACTAAACAGTAGTTGTGTGTTGATTTTGAGAAAAAGAATTGCTGACTCTTCATTTTGTTCTTCTGAAAATTAGTCTTCAGTAAATTAGAAAAGCACCTATCAGATCTGACCAGTCTTTTAAATTACTAGAATTTCCAGTTTTGGTCTTTCTTCGTAAGTACAATGTTTGGTTTTCCTTCTGTGAAGGATGGTTTTTGTAAGGTAATGCCAGAACTGAACCCGGCTAAGTTCTTCACTTGATAAGTGAATGAGCCTCATCAGGGGAACACTAAATGCAGTTTAACTGATTCAATTGAGAAATAACACGATGAATGCCAACATGATTTTATGCCTGAATCCTTTTTCTAAAGAAGTCTTGCAAGCTGTTTTTATTTTTTTCCCTTAAAGGTAAAATTTAAAGAGGAGCAAACATATTTAACCTCTCTATCATTCAGAAGAACATCTGAAACACCACAGAGATTCATAAAAAGAGATTTAAAGAAGTCAGTTCTTACCTCTTGAGTGCTCCTAGTTGCCAAGATTTGCCTTAAAAATTTTAAGAGTAGGATTCAGATTAAAATTTCAAATGCTTGAATCTGTGCCAGAGGCAAGCTTGAACTCAACTGAGAAGAGGGGTATCCATGCAGTTAAAATCATTGTTGTGTTATTAATGTGAGGTGCTTTTTAGACAAGGAAATTTGTAATGTATCCCAAATACACCCACATAACTGCTATTTGTTTGAACTTATACATATAGTAGGTCATTTTTTCAATTTTTGTAAGAAATTGTCTCTATTCCAAAGTCTTAGAATGTGTGGGGAGGAGTAGTGGTGTTGGTGTTAGTCAATGATAAAAAAATACTCCTGTTCTTCAAAACATTACTTAATTATCTTACATTTTTCTTTGTTTTACTAAGTATCAAAATATTGCTTTAGTGAAATTGAATAAACAACTGTGTGCATGTTACTGTTAATCTAATTTAAGTAACTCAGGCATCATGCAGATTGCCTGCTATGTCTTTCATTCTTTTAAGAGTTGCCTCATTTGCTGTGTAGTGATTTTATTAACAGCATAAATAGCATTTATGAACGCAGAAGGCACTTATTAACAATTCCATGGAAACCCTTTCACATGAAATCTGTAGCACGACTGCCTAAGGAGGAGTACAGTTCCTACTTCAACACATTAACCAATTAAGGTCCACAGTTGATATCTTCTTCTTACTATTAGGACAAACACCATATTTTGAGAAGCATTGTGTTTGGCAAATGTGTTGAATTAATATGATTGCATTCTTTCTCTTTAAAATACAATGAAAGGAAAAAAATCCTAGTTTTTAAATAACAGAGATTAATGCTGGTTTTACTAATGCAACTCTTTTTCTCATTATATTTTCATTTTTCAATTTAAACAATCATTGTTTCTTCATTTACAGATATTTAAGGACACTCATGAGGTGGTAGAGGTCTGAGATAAGCTGATCAATATATGCATTATTAAAATGGTGGACAGAATGCCATTACTGCTGTAGTGTTGATGACAAATAGACATGCTTAAATAAAGTAGTTTACTTACTTTTTTGTCAGGTCATGCATTATGTGTATTCGATTTCCTCTACAGTCACCAGGAAGTGTGGAAGAAGTTAAGGAATTCAATGAAATTAGCCTGAAATCATTAGTTGTACATTAGAAATTCATTTAGGTTAATTCTGCTTTCAGTGAGGGCCTAGTTATTATAAAGATGTATTTGTCAGGGCTCTGGATAGATAAATTCCTTTTTTTTCCCTCAGAAAAAAAAAAAAAAAGAAAATGTTGCTATTTATGATTTTTACTGGTAATGTATACATATCCCACAAAAAAACTTTAATCCAAAAAGCAGCTTTATTTTCATACAGTAAGAACGTTTTTTTTTAATGGGTTAGTATGGAATGAGCATTCATTATTTTTAATGCTGTTCTGTGCTACTGCTTCAGTCTTACGTTTTTTTCATCCTCTCGTTTTCAAATTTCTTTAATTGAAACATATTTTAACTTGGTAGAAATCTGCAGATCAAAACGAGGGAAGGAGATGAAAACTGTAAATACTGTGTATTATTCTATAACACAGGACTATAATTTTATAGACTATAATTGCCTCCACCAGCTCCAGCATTCAGACTGGAAACGTTGGGGGGAAAAAGGTTTGACACATTGGCTCAGTTCTCCTTTATTAAGAAGGCACATTTTCTGTTTGTGACAAAATACAAAATGTGCAACGTCAGAAGTTCCTATTAGCATTTCTCTATTGTTTTGAGATTCCTGCCCATAGACTTTATGGGATTCATTGCATATATGTTCTCCTTCTGTTGCACAAGAGTTACAGGAGGACTGTGATTTTAAACCTCTTTTGGAAAGATAATGACACTCAGTGTATTTGATTGCTGTAGTTTTCTGCAAAAACAGTACAAGGTGAAAGTAGTTATTTTTTGTCCTTCTCCTGGTGTAGAGCCAGGGTGACCTGTCTACAGCAGCAGCAGTCCTTACAGAGTCCTTACTCATTCCCAAATGCATAATTCAGAGATGTTTCTGGCTTTTAACTATTCTCCACATCAGTGTATTTCTGTGTTCCCCTGGAATATTGGTGACTCCTTCCTGTTGTTGGAATGTGTTTGCAGAACAGATCTTCCTTTTTGACTGATTTGGGACACAGACATTTCTGAGAAATAATACATCTTTGGAAACATTTCTAAAACTTATTATATCTTTAGGCTGTTACACCATTTAATGTTTAAAAGCCACTGGTTTAAGTGGGTTTGGCTGTTGATGTTGCTTTTGACACAATCAGCAGAGAGCAAAGCACACTGTCCATGGAAATTACTGTGCTGGATTTTAAGTTATGCTTCCTGATGGCTCACTTGACCTGCAGACCTGCCACACCATTCTATGGGGACAAAATGATGTGAGATGAACACAAAGGCTAATTAAAGGAATAGATTTTCCTCATTTGGAGGCATGAAAAAGGGTTATTATATTTCCTCTTTCTGTTGCACTTCATGCAAGAGTCAAGCATGAATTATAAGAATTATAAATCTAAAAATGTCTAAGTTTGACATTTTTCTTTCAGTCTTGTAGTACCTTCACCCAGTTTTTATGCAAAAAAATATCCAGTAGTAGTTTACTTGTTCATATACAGTGTACTTCTTTATTTGTGAAAATTGGTATTATTTTTAAAGGTTAACATGATTTTTTAAAACTTTTAGCTCAGGTATTAATAAAATGACAGATTCTTTTATGATAGCAGATTGATTCTGTGAAAAGATTCCTGTTCCGTTATTGACCTTGACACAAAATGAAGATTTTTTGCTTTATTATTTCCCTCAACAAAGCAGACTTTGCTTAAAGGTTTTCCCAAGAACAGCTACAAACCTTAGGGTCAGTTCTTGATCATTTAATAAAAAGTGTCTTTAAATGCTTATAGTGGAATAATGTAGTTTTTTCCTGAAGTTTACTTTCCTGAAACGTGTTAAGAACATTTTACCTGTGAGTTCTCATATTATAAACTGTACGTGTAGCCACTATTAGTTCTGGTAGGTATTTCCTGTACAGAGAATCACATATCAAATATAATTCAAAGTCTAATGAACTTTTTAATATTGAATTTATAATCCTTCATTAGTTCTCATAGAAATACAAATTTTGTTTAAAAATTAATTTGGCTGAATTGGTGCATTTATTATGTTACAAACTTATATAATGCTGATGTTGTAAAGAGAATTTTCTAATCCCTACAGTAAAATATCTGTTTTCTACCCATGGCATATGGCTTTCCTTTTTGCAGTACTGTGTTTTGTGTTACACTGTGCTATTAAATTACCTGCATATTTCAGCTCTATGTTGCTTGAAACTGTATGTATTCAACAATGTTTCATAAACACAGAAGAAAACATTGAAATAAAAGAGTGGTAAGGACCATTTAGATAAATTCACTGCAACATGCAGAAGAACCAATGCAATATGCAACCTACAGGCTGGGTTTCATCTGCATTTTTGTGTAGTGTCCATTTGGAATCAGCCTAATAGGCTCTTATATTCTCACTATCAAAAATAGAGAAATTAATAAATAAATACTGAGATAGATGTACTTTCAGTGACCTACCAAAGTTTCTAATACTAATCTTGAGTAACTTGCTCATGGTCCTTTAAAAGCAGGGTGTAGAAGAGAGCAAAAGAGTAAAAGGAGCTGTTGCTGAAGAAAGAAAAATGCAGTGTACCAAGAGCACTTTTGAATACAATGTGATTTCAGGTTAAGCAAAAGCTGATTATTTTTATTTTGTGTATGTTTTTTATTGCTTCTTGTCATATACATGTGGAAGCTGTTGCTGGAAATTTTGCTCTGACATTGCTATTCTGACTTGGTATTTCCTTATAGATCCACTTACAATAATTTTGTTTCCTAGACTTTCAAGAGGGAGCTAAAAACAAAAGAACCTGTTATCAGGAGTGCCCTTGAGACTGTGCGAATCTTCGTGGCTGAGCCGCCCGTGGAGGCACTGGAGAAGGTCTGCCCAGAACCCAGAGGTAATTGAAGCAAGAGCAGGGCAATAACACATTTCTGGGAAGATCAGTGATGATCAGTGATGATTAAATAAATCCTGCCAGCAGCTCTGAAAGCATTCCTTTTACACTCTGAGCTGAATGCCAGCGTTCAGAAACTAAGCTAAAAATATAGATGAAAGCAAGCTTTAGCAATCCTTCTGAACACTGTGGTACTAAATAGACATGCATATTTATAAGCAGATTTTGAAACTGCCTTTAAACCTTCAGGACCTGTCTATAATTATAGCCTCATTTGGGGGCTCAAAGCTGCAATTTAAGCTAAAATTCACCTTGTAGTCTCAGTACTACAGGAGATCCCAAATCCACCTAATTGCAGCAAAAGCTTCACAGTGATTAATGTTTATCTATATGCAGAAAATTGTGCTGAATCAGTTGATAAACTTCTATCTCCACCTTGCGTGTTTCAAAATATCTTTATGTACATAATGCATATTTTGCTGATTTTTATGGTGGCAAGATTTAAGTTTTTTAAGATATTTTGAAACAAGAATACATTAATAAAGCAAATTTCACAGATGCCTTTGGTTATGAAGAGTTTCTTACTCAGATTTTAACCTATTTGCAAGGCAACTGTATTAGTTCTAAGACAGAATATGTCTTAAGCCCTCTTCACTTTCACATTTAGATCTGTCACCTGAGGAGAGAGCCCACAATGTCACCAAACTTCTGCAAAGGCAAGCAGATGAGGTCAGGAACGAGTGGGACAAGCTGAATCTACAGTCTGCTGATTGGCAAAAGAAGATCGACGACGCACTTGAGAGACTGCAGGGCCTTCAGGAGGCCATGGATGAGCTGGACCTGAAGCTGCGCCAGGCTGAGGCTTTCAAGGGGTCCTGGCAGCCAGTGGGTGACCTGCTCATCGACTCTCTGCAGGATCACTTGGAAAAAGTCAAGGTACCTGACATATATCAGTATTTCTGAGCATAAAATAGTTAATTTCATGGATCTCCATATATGCCATTATCTTTTAGAGTGAGAAATTGGTATGTTTGTGCCATAGTGATTTATATTAAAAAGTGCATATAAATAGTTTTATGATTTCAGAAGTTAAAATGCAATGGGATCTCCTCATTGAGGATGTATATTGCTGACATGGGTAAAAGCACTATAGAAATGTGTAAAAATCCTCAGCACACTCACTGTTAACTCAGGAGATGCAAAAGTGGCAGTTAAAGAAAGCAAAATAAAATAGATAGGAGAATATATTATAAAAGTCTATTGAATTAATTTTTTCTATATTATATTTTCTTAAGCATGATGAATACGTAGTTGTTTCTATATAATTGTAGAGTAAAATTTATACAATTTGAAATGTATGGTTTTTCATTATGATGGTATTTGATTCTGTCTTTTTTGATAAATAGGCTTCATAACTAAAGATAGTCTTAAAAAAAAAAAGTAGCAATCCTGGAAAAATTGTCATTATTTTCTATAACTTAATGCTTATCTGCTTTTAAGGGTTGTTTCATAAAATCATTGCTTATCGAGAAACTTGGGCAGACTTGTCCTCTTTCAGCATGACTGCCATGGACAGGCTTGATAAATAATACAGGATTCCTTCAGCCAGAGCACAATAGAGGCAGCTGCCATTTTGATAAGAACAAAGTGCCTCTGTTCCAGTCACATAAATGGGAATCATCAGTCATTTTGAAAGAGACCTGAGCTAACTGTTATTTTCTCTAGATGAACATTAGGATCTAAGAAAGAGGAAGTAGAATGACTAATGGCAAGAAAAATATTCCTCTAAAAATCTAATGTAGTTTATTAAAATGAAAGTCCTCTAGTTTTAATCACACAGGAAGTTTAATGAGTGTCCTGTGCAGATGCTGCATAAGAACAAATGAAACAGTAGCTGATGAAGAGCTAGCTGCAAAATTTGTTTATCTTCATTTAAATTCATAAATGAACAGAAGAAAACTATTTATAAATTCTCAGCAAATGCTATTACAACAATGTTTTCGTTTTGGTTTTTTAATTTTGAAGAAGATATCCTCAACAGAAGCACTGAATATCTGATATTACTGGAAAACAAAGCAAGTTGCTTAATCCTAAAGCTATGAACAGGAGTGTTGACTCCATAATTATAGTTCTGAGTCCTGTTATGGTTTTAAAAATAAATAAATATATTCTAGATAACATAATTAATGACTTAATAATTGATTCACTTAACGGTTAAATACTTTTCCTTTGCAAATGTTTGCAAAAGCTAAATTTGTTGAAGTTACATAGCTTTCAGTTAAAAGTTATTAGTAAAAAGTAAGGTTTTTTCTTTAAAAACTATATTATCAGCCAAACATTATCCAACTGATACATTATCTATGTCTCATCCTTGCTCTGGTTTTTAGGATGAGCATCATGACTGATATTGCAGTATGAGGCAAATTACCTAATTTCTCTCTATACATCTAAGAAATCCAAGCATCTTCTGAGCAGATCTTCAAAACATTGGTCATATGCAATTGCATATTTTACAAATCCTTCTCTTAATTTGGATCACAATAGGTTTCCCAAACCTAACCTGATGAATATCTTCCTGGGGAATGTGTTTAACTTTGTGCCATTTGTCATGTCCTCTTTAGTTATAGGTGCTGGAGCTGCTAAGGTCATGGTATAACTTTGAACTCATACTAAATAGTGGATCCTTACTGGATCGGTATTAATGTTGTAATATTATTATTACACATGCTTCATCTACATTAATGTACAAATTGGTGTCCTTCTCTGACTGTGAGGACAAGAGATAGTTTCACCATCTGCTCCAAAGGATGCCACCTAGACTAGAGGGTATCTAGAACCAAACTATTCTTCAGACTTCTCTGCTGTCATCTGTCATTCTCTCTTTTTTCTTCTCTCATATGCGTGGTCTTACCTGCAGGCTGAATGTAGCTTACTTTCTTAATAACATACATTCTTTCTGTCTCCCTTCCAAGTATATCTTTGTGTCCAGAAACCATCATTTAACTGTCTTAAATTCATTTCAAGTCTAAATGAATCTATCATTAGTCCCAGAGTATCCATTGCCTGATCAGTTTGATTGTAGCTCATGTCATATATTAGACATGGTCTATGACTTCTACTCCCCTCTGCAGCAAATTCAATGATGGTTTCTCCTTGCAATCTCTAACAAAATGTTATTTTCATCAGTATGCCTGGAGCACTTAGGGTCTCATGAGACCACCACTCAGATTTTATATTTAGCTTTTGCTGCTATGCAACTGATATGCAATCATGCCTACCTCATCCACTTGGTATCTTATTCAAAGACCCATTCCAGGAATTGATAGCAGAACCAATTTCTCTCTCTTTCTTCCCCAAAGATTCTCCTTTGCCATGCAAAACTGTGATAATGATTATGCTAGCAGCATGCAACAATCATTACATGTCGTGCAGATACCTCCTCACTGTTTTGTTGTCTCTCTGCAGACATCTGCAGAGAAATACTAACAGAAATTAGTACCCATAGGAAGTTTCAGGTTTTTATACTTTTCCACTCTGGAAAATTAGGTTTCTTAAATTAAAAGCCATTGTTTTGAGATGTTGTGCACAGAGTTTTGAGCCTGAGAAGCCAATTTTAATAGTGTGGCTTATTTTTAGCTAAAGATAGTTTGGCTTCTCTCGACATACTCAGGAGAGCATAATGCAAAGCACTTTTTTCTGCCAGTGATATTTTAACATACCACTAGCAGCAATATAACTGCTTCCATTTTCTGTCATGTACAGCACTGTAAGGGAACAGCAGAGCCTCTACACTCCATGAGTATAACTACATCTTAATTTATATTTTTTGCAACCTCCGTGAAACAAAACAAAACAACCAAACAAAATCAAACTCAAAACAAAGAAAAAACTCAACAAAAAAAATAATGAAGAGTGGACAGTAGTGTCTGTGGTTTCTTTAGTTCAAAATAGAAGTGCATGTCTCTAGAACACCTTCCAAATAAAGGGCTATTCATGTAGAATCAGGTAGACTTTTTTCAATTAACTCCAGTCTGCTATAGGATAATTAGCTCTCCCTCACTGTCACAAAAAGAGGGCACCTTGACTCAGGATAATGATTGATAACTGTGAAAAGCAGAACAGAATTTGGTGACATAAGTCTTGTATTTTTCTGCAAGGAATTATCATGAAAGTCTTAGTTTTGCTGCTTAAGAACTCCTGGTTGTTCTTGCAGATTCACTTTTATAGTTATGAGTAAAGCAGTTACATGGACTTTGTGTATAGATTATGGACTTTATGTATATAATGTAACAAGGATATTCATAAAGGCTTCAAGTATCCTTTTAAATTCTTTTTTCAAAGCTTATTTACAATTTCAATACAATTTCTTGTTGAATTATATGCTGTTTATTTCAGACTTTCTTCAGCTTAATTGACAGTTGAAGTCAATTGTACATCACTGACAAATGTTCACTGGAAAATGTCAGCCTGAAATTTATTTATTTGTAAAACAAATAGAGCTTGCAGTTATTCATAAATCAGAAATGAACTGATCACTGATCTGCTCATCATCTACTACAAAATTACTCACTGTGTGCAGGGACTGGGGACAATCCTTTTGTTCCATCTTTCCTATAATGAGACAAAATGAGACAAAAGTAAGACAACTCATTCAAATAATTAGCTGAGTTTAGTTGAGTCCATATCCAGCCATAGAAAGAAAAGAAACATATTTGCAAAGACTGAAATTCCATATTATTAAAAGCATTTTAGTATTAAATCAGCAACTTCAATTTCAGGACACCGAAGGAGGTTTGTTAGTTCATCATCATCATCATCATCATCATCATCATCATATTAAATTGTTATATATTTTTCTGTAGTTAACTTTGGTACTCTTCAGCTTCTGCTGTGCTGTAAAGAGGTATTTCAGCAAGGTGAACTCTTACAGTGGTGTTATGAGGGAACTCTGCTGACAGCTGCCTAATATGGAGATTCTGACAGCAGAGTTGTTGAATTTTTAATTTATGTTTTCATCCCAAAATTATTTTAAATGCTTGGTTAATTTATAATTTTCTATTAAAAAAATGATTTTTATATGGAGCTATCAGGGGTCACATAGAGGGAAATTAATGAATGACCCCTGGAAGCAAGCCAATAGTCCCCATTCATCCCCTCCTACCAATGGAGATCAGTACTGGAGTACTGGAGATCAGTTTGAAATAGATCAATAGAATCCATGCAGGAAATAATTACCTGGAAGATGTATTGATAACCAGAATTTCCAATCAGCTTGGTATTAATAGCAGTGCCAGATCCTTGTTAAGCCAAATAGAGGTCAGATTACAATGTGATGTCTATTTTCTTGTTAATTTTTGCTAACATAAAATTATGCTATGCACCAAATTAAGTTAGCAGAGCTCTTGCTGTCCAGTCTGTAATGTAAAACGACATTACACATATAGCAGCTTCTGAGATATTTTTTCATTCTCTTTCTTTATTGATTGACTTTCTACAATATCTACACTACTTACTATTTTTAGTTTTAAAAACCACAAAAATGCTAAAGTATTTTATATCCAGAGTTTTAGACTATGAACCATGATTTGATTAGGTGTTTTCAAATAGTTTGTACAATTAGAAGATGACAGCATCCATTGATTCACTGTTGAATAGGAAACTATTTGCCTGCAGTGTAGGAGATGGAAGTGTTAATGTTTTCTTCATACTATAACTAAAGTAATTACAGTTACAAATGGCTCTAAGCTTACAATTTCATATAAATCATTCTGTGAAATAATCATACAATAGTTATTTATGATATGTTCTTAAACTGCTTCAAAATGCATATACATTTTTTCAGTTTAATTTGAAGCCAGCTGTTACCAGCAAGAGCTATAATCAATCTGGGTTAAGATGTTCTATTTCCTTAAGTGAGTCTCCTAATAAGTTCTGTGTTGGACTCGGGGAATTTTAAAACTATTATATACAGAATAACCATTTCCTACTAATGAATTTTCCAGCTTTCCAAAACCCAAAAATCAGTTCCTAAGAAAATTAGAAATTATCTTTCTAAAGAGGTTTTGTATTAGTAAAATATTTTTGTAAATTAGAGATCGTCCTAAGAGGCTATAAAAGAAGATTATTTCATGGCATACTAGAGGACCTTTAGGTTTTAAAAATAAATATGGTCAATAAACCAGAATTTACAAAATATCAACTCTTCATCAACTGTTTTACTGCTAATATTAACTAAAACAACATTAGAGTACATAATAGAATAATAAAATCCTTTTTAAAATAAACCAAAACCATACTGAAAATCACTAGAACACTTTGACATCCTACAGATGTCCTTGTGATATATAATATTCCTGTGAATTTAAATCATTGTGGATTTTGCTATAATGAAAGAAACACTTGAAGTCTGTTCAATTTGTTAATGGGTCAACTTTTAAGATGCTTTTATACATCAAAGACACTTCAGCTAACCACATTACTGCATTGGTGACAGCCTGGTATGTTGTTTTTCCCATTTTTTAAATGTATTTGTATACAAGAGGGAATTTAGTAGGGTTGTTTGGTTGTCACTGTTGAGGGCAAGTTTAATTTGCTAAGGCTTTTCTTAAATATGAAATTGAGTTAAAAACCATGAACTGTTTTGTCATGTAGTTGTACCAGATTTTAGCTCTGGTATGTTTCTTATCTTGTAGGAGATGAAAGTTACTCAGTTGTGTCCTGTGGTCTCTCAATCTCATTTAAACAGCTTATGAATCAATTTATCTTCTTACACAAAAAGAAATATGTTCAAAAATGGTTGTTTAGTATATAATAATCAGGTAGTTTTACTGATACAAATTTAATTTAAAAGATAATCTGCCTTATGTTCTTTCTCTGCAATCAGTCAGATAAGATTGGAGAGTTCTTTATGGCAATAGCCTAACGCTAAATCCATTTTAAATACCTGAAGCAAACAATCATTCCCTCTGCTGGCTTCTTTTGCAATAAGTTATATATTTCTTATCTCAGGTTTAGTTGCTATCACTGTATCTATAGTTTTTACAGAGACTAGATGACATAGGTTTTTTGTCTATATCAAGCTGCCTGTTTTAAGGAAGAATGCAAAATCTTGTTTTACATAGGAATAATAAAAATGACGATGAGCAGGTAGAGAAATGAAATCCTTGTCTTTTAAAATTACAACTGTTCATCACCATATTACTTATTGGGAAACAGTAGCATAATTGTGGTACAGAAAATCAGCATTGCTCTGCTAACAAAGAAGAAACAAAAATGAGTATTCTTTAATTAACTTTCTGAGGAATCACAGCTAGTGTAAGGAACAGCTACTTGTAGACCACTTTACAAAGAACAAGCACATGGAAAAGAACTGTACCAATTTAACCAAATTTCTATCAGAATTATTCATAGAGCATATTAACTATTTTCTCTGCATATTAACTATTTTCTCCTTGATTAAGGACATTTGGGTTAAAAAATACTGATAGCTTTTCCCTGACAACTAGTGCAGGAAAATTCTTGAGCTCTAAAAAGGGTGACTATTCAAGGTGGAAATCTTTTCTACCTCCAACCCAGTTTGGTAGAAGATGCTATTATTAGATCAACATATTTCATTTAGAGCCAAATTTTTCCTTGTATGAATTCACCCTGCTGATTTCAGTGGGAGTTCAGCATGCACATCTGCAGGCAGATTTTGACTTTTTAAGTATTGGCAATCTCTGATCTTGGTTTCTGATGCCCTGCTGAGAGAACTGACTAATACGTGTATAAAGACTTGTCTGCCGTTTTATGCCTCTGAAGTTCAGAATTGAGGTCAGACCAGAACATTTTTAAGAGATTTCTCTTTATCAGTTTATCAGAGGGAAGAATGAGACTTGAGCTTTTAGGAGGAGAATTAAACATTAATTTTTAAGTACCTAAGTGGAACGGTTATAGCAGGGACTCTGACATTTAGCATTGCTTTTTGTTTCAAGTTTGCCATATAAATGCAGCATGCATAGATATTAGTCTGATGGTGAAGTATTAACATTCCAAGACATGACATTAAATCAAAGATGCTCTTGAACTGTTTTGGTTCTGTTCAAAAGCCTTCTTTTTCTTATGACGTGGAAATGTAAATATTTAGCCAAGAGGGGAAAAAAGTTCAATGCAAGCAACACATTTCTTACTATGGGACCATTTTATTCAGGCTTTCCTAAGTGAGAGTGGCACAGGGAGCTGTGTGGCTAAAGGGAGCAAAATTATATCTAAGGAGTATTTATAGCATAATTGTGATCTCCTATATATGGTCTGCTGCTGAAATCTCCTATGCAAGGAAAAAGGACATACCAGTAGTTATTATATAACCAGACACACGGACATTCACTCATATAGGAGAGGAGGGAAAAGGGAAGAGTACCAGAAATTAATTTTAATGTTGTTTGTTTCTGTGATGAGGCAATTTTTTCCATGAAAAAATCTGTCAGCACTGTGTTTCTAATGAAACCTTTTCTTAAAACATTGACAAAATAAATTCTTGGGAACAATCAAGTGTGTAGATTCTCTAATGATATTGTTTCTATGACATGGAAAAATCAATGAGCAAAGTAAAATCAATTTATCAAGCTCCTGTGCTGGTACCCACTAATTGTCTAGGGACTGTTTGATGTAGGGTGTGCAATGAATGTTAGATTGCCTGGAATGTTTATCAGGGAACCAGTGAGTTACACATTTCTCATTTTCATCTTTATAAATCTAAGGCCTAAGAGAGTTTTATTTCATTTTTTTGGCTAAGGTTAACCCGTAATAAAACTTTATAATTGCTACTTAGCACTTTTATAGTGCTTCTCATGTTCCAGATAGCATGAATTAATTTTCTCATCTTCTTTCTGAGACTGCAATAGATAGTATTATCTATGCAATAGAAGTATTATCCTCAGTTTACAAATAGGGCAATTGAATCAGTGAAACTAATTTGTCCAGACAGCAATGCCACTCAAATTATTCTTATTCTCTTTAAATTTTACCTGAAAATTGTTTTATTTTAGTTAGGTTCAATTGATCATTGGATTAAGAATGATAGTTTTCATCAGTCGCAGCAGAAGCCACTGCTGCTCATTTCCCAGAGCCACAGCCTTCTCCCCCTAAAAACATGTTGGGCAGCCATCCAGAAAGATTTCAGCCTGAATGCCTGGAAAGGTGGGCACTGCTCATGACAGCTGCCCAGCCTGGGTCTGATGCTGTTTTAGAAACTTGAGATGTGTTTAATTTTAAAGTTTTATTTAACTGTCTCCTTTTCAACATTTCATTTTAATGCTCTTTCTTCCTACATTAGCTTAAAAAGTCACTGTTACTTGCAGTTGCTAAAATCTCCTCTTAGAACTGAATTCCTTCTCTGGAATTGTTGAAAGCTGTTCTTATTAGATGTAAGAAGTCTAGGGATTTACACCTTGAGTAGGGTCATGGGAATCTCATGTGGTTTAATGAGTGCAAGGTGCTGCACCTGGGTCAGGGCAACCCCTGATATCCATCCAGGCTGGGGGATGAACACATTGAGAGCAGCCCTGCTGAGAAGGATTTGGGGTTGTTGGTGGGTGAGAGGCTGGACAAGAGCTGGCCATGGGCACTCACAGCCCAGAAGGCCAAACAGATCCTGGGCTGCAGCAAAAGCCCTGTGGGCAGCAGGTGAGGGAGGGGATTCTGCCCCTCTGCTCTGCTCTGATCCCACTGCAGAGCTGCGTCCAGCTCTGGGGTCCCAGCACAGGAAGGACCTGGAGCTGTTGGAGTGAATCCAGAGGCTGCCCAGATGAATAAAGGGATAGAGCATCCCTCCAATCAGCACCTTTAGCACAGAAGAAAGGCTGAGAGACTTGGGATTGCACAGCCTGGAAAAGAGAGAAGGCTTCAGGACAACCTAGTTGTGGCCTTCCAGTAAAGATGGAAACATGGGGAGAGACTATTTACAAGAGCATGTAGTGATGGGCTAAGGGATAATGGCTTCAAACTTAAAGAGTGTAGGTTTAGATTATTTATAATGAGGAAATTCTTCACTGTGAAGGTGGTGAGACACTGGAACAGCTGCCCGGATAAACTGAGGATGTTCCACCCCTGGAAGTGTTCAAGGCCAGGCTGGATGAAGCTCTGAGCAACCTGCTCTAGTGAAAGGTTCCCAGTCCATGGCAGAAGGGTTGAAAATAGATGATCTTAAAGGTCCCTTCTGAGCCAAGCCATTCTGTGATTCTGTGTTGACCTGGTGTTTCACCCATGCCCACTTCACACACATTGTACAGAGGAGATGGACATTTCAATCATAATTCAAGAGCTGGAACACAGAGCTTTCAAAAAAAGCTGCAGGTCCATCTGACCATGAATATCTGCAGATATTTGAGACTGACTGGACTGTAATAATTTCTTTTGGCTTTAAGCTCTTTGAAAAATATTATCCCCCTTACAAGAGGTAGTAATTATCAACTTTATGAGGCTAAACGTTGTGAAATACCTACAAGGTAAGCTAAAAGACATGAGAGAAGAAAGCAAAGATTTCTTTTATGATCTGTATTAGCTTTTTGTTAGAAAAAAATGAGGAATTCCTGAAGCTTGTTGACAGAATTGTTTAATGTTGGTCAATTGTCAAAAAACAATCTGTGTTTCAGTAGTCTCTAAACTAAGCTATTTTATGTATCCATATCTTTCCTCCTGAGCTACAGCATCTGCCTGCTGATATCTGGAAGCTTGAGGTGTTTTGTTATGTTATGATACAGGTGTTGCAATCTTTCTGGTTTAAACTGCTTTCCTTTTTTTTTGTCAGTGTTTTGGTTTTAAAACCAGTTGGAAAATAAGCCCCACTGAAACTGTTCCCTTCCCCCTCACCCTCCTCTCTATAAGAGGGAGGCGAAAACAGAGTTTCTGAATTAAGGAGAATTTACTTGAAAAGCAGCAATGAAACAAGAAAAATTAACAGGAACAACAACAGCATTAATAGCAAAAGTATACAAAACACGGTGTGATTTGCATACAAAAAAGGATATTCACTGGCCAAGGCCATGCCTTGCCACCAAGATAAAAGGCAAAAATGGCCCCAGACCCTCCATGGTGCCCTTTTTCCCCACCCCAGCCAACATCCCAGGTTTCTTCTGGAGTTGAGGATCCCTATTTCCACCACTCAGCAATTACATGGAAGGTATGGAGTATGGAATACAGCCTGGGCTCACCCATGAGGCAGCAGCTCCATCCTGTGCACGACCCCCAGCCTGACCCTTCCCTGCTCTCTCTCATGACTACAGTGACAAAACCAACTCTGCTCTGGCCCAAGCTGGGAGAGTCAGTGAAATAGTGCATTTGCCTTTAAAATGCCATGCTGCTTTACAGAACGTTAGGGATTTGCTTTGTAGCATCTATTTTCTGAGCACAAGGGGTTGCTATAACCTGAAAGAGCTTTTAGTGATGAACACAGGTTCTTATTCAACCTTTTCTATTTGTATATCTAACATATATTGTGTACAAATTAACTAATAGCAATAGATACTGTGTTATTGATGCTTTAAAAACAATTTCACTGAGTCTACAACCTAATCATATATACTTTGCAAGTGCTTTTAGCTTTAATAGTGCTGACTGAAACCATACTAAAGGGAAACTTGGGAAACTTTCCTTTGCAAAATTTCTTTTATGTTTCTTGTGACCTTGGTGTGTCGTTAGACTTTCAGATCACACTTTGAAATCATTCTAGTTATTTACAGTTCTGAGGTACTTCATCTCTTCTTGCAAAGTAACTGAGTAATTGACTTTGATTATATATATGGAAAAAATTGGTGTGGAGCTGTTTATAACACTTCAGCAGTCATGGGCTCTGCTATGACATGGTTAGAGTTGTTCTTGTAAAATGAATTACAATCTAAATTTGCTTATTTACTTTTCCCCCTCCATGGAGGAGAACACAATTTCAGGATAAATGACAAGGCAGTAGCATAGCATGTATTTGTTCTGGAATCATAAAACAGTATATCAGCTGTTGATTCAAAATAAATAAATAAATAGATCAAAAATTATAGTAATCCAGTGATCTATGTTTCAGGATAAGTGCATCTATTTATTAGTATGCTTCTGTTCATTAAATTAGACATCCTAATAAATAAATATTTTCTACTAGATATAACATTGCTACAAATTATAGCTTTTTCCCTTGAGACTTCAGAAAAGAAGAAAATTAATACCTGGTATTAGTTCATTTTTCATTTCATCTATTCAAATTTTAATAACCTTATTTTTAAAGAAATACTGAGTTAGTCTTCCAAATCGCAGAAAATAACTTTTGAAAAATGTAATGTTTTACTGATTTAGAAATACAGAATTCAAAATGGGTGAGAACTTAAAGGGAATTTGATTTTCTTCCTCCCTTGATGTTTTTTGTTTGAACTATTTTTATCACAGAAGAGGATTTATATTCTACTGTAGCGCACTCTTGCTTGGTCATTTCTGAGTTTATAAAAATATATAGGATGGAAAATTAAATCAGCTGAAATCTATTTTGTCTCAACACCGCCTGTCCCCAGGAGCTCTACAATCAAATAAAAATACAGGGTGAGTTTAAAAGCAAGCTAAGTGTAGCATATTGAGCTGGAGGCTCACAAACCCAGGTTTCAATGAAATTTGAATCAGACTACACCAAACCCCTCAAAGAAGAAACAAATCATTTTGAACGAAAAAGATGGACACTGTTAAACTGTCCTGGGACAGTTCAACGTTGTGTGGTTTTAAATATAAAATGAGAATTGCTCTGGCCCATGAATACTTCTCCACTTGGACACCAAGTGAGCTGAGGGGGAGAATCCTCAATGCTGGAACCTGCTCTGGCAGGTGTAGGGCAAGCACTCACCTTACTGTGCACATGGATCCTGCTCTGATTTGGCTGCAGCTGCTTGTGTAAAACCTTCCCACATCAGAAATTCATCTGACACAGGAGAACTTTTCTCCCTAAGTCATCTCATATTTTCTTCACAGTGCCAGATGTTCTTTTCTGTCTTTTTCACTGGTTGTGAGAATTGAGGTTTAACATAAGCCAGTGCTAGGAGGACACTCTTCTATTTGAGGGAATTCTTCACGAAAATGTCAGGCTGGCATGAGGCCACAGCCTTGCGTAAGTGCTGCTCACAGAGCAGGCAAACAGACTCTGTAGGCACTGTTGGCTTTTTCCTGAAATCTGCTTCATACTAAGTGTGAGAAATACCCATGATGGAACATGTAAGGGCATGATCATGCTCACAATTCTGGTCATACCTGAGTCCTAATGGGATGTAGTCATGAGTGCAGAATGAGTTGGGAGATGTTATTGAAAGGTCATTATCGATTGTCTTCAAGAGTCACAGCAACTGGGAAAGATTCTTGCATCCTGGAAGAGAGCAAGTGTCACTCTCACCTTCAAGCAGGACAGGACAAAGGACTCAGGGACTTACAGGTTATTGTGCCTCACCCAAATCTCTGGGAATGCGATGGAACAGCTAACCTTTTAAACAATCTCCAGGCATATGGAGGACTAGAAAGTTGTATTGGAGGCAAGTCATATGTGAGATAGTTGATCCTGAATCAGTATAATTTAATATTTGCATTAATGAAATGGTCCCTGGGACAGAGCTCACCTTCAGTAATTACCCACTTGATACAAAAGTGGGACGAACAGCCATTACACCAGATGGTTGTGTTGTCATTCATGGAGACCCTGACAGCATGGAGAATTACACTGAGGGGAACTTGTGAAGTTCAACAAGGAGAAATGCCAAGGAGAAAGTCTTGTGTCCTGGGAGGAAGAACCCCAGGTAACAATACACACTCAAAACCAATTGGCCAGAAAGCAACTCTGAAGAGAAGAGCCTTGGGGTACAGGTAGACAAACAGCTACAGGAGCACACTCTTAAAATCCAGTTATTTCAATTACTAGGGAGATGCCTCTACCTGAATTAAGGTGTAAACAAGACCATATGCTGAAGTCAATAGTATGGATTTTATTTAACAGTAAAATGTGAGGTAGAGAGATAGAAAGAAATAGAAAATGATTGAGGGGAGAAGAGGGAGGGGAGAAAGACAGTGAGAGAGAGAAAGAGATCACATGGAATGATAGTCACCACCCATGGATCCAGCCCAGAATATCCCATTGATCCTCTTCACCCTGGGCTTCTCAGCAGTGGGGGTGCCAAGGTTGCTCAAAACTTCTCACCAGTTATACACTTCAGGAAAAAAAAAGGAATCAATGCCCATTTGGCTACACAGGTCTCTCATTCAGTTGGGTAAACGACTCCCTCACTTCCAATGCTAATTTGTCCCATTTTGTTCTTTGTCTTCGTGTGAGTCAGTGGCCTCCTGTCTTCAGCCAGCAGGCTATGGTTGTCCCCTCACCAGCCCCAGCCATAGCCAGCTACCAGCACAGCTGCTGAGCTGGCCTTCCCACAGACTCCTCGCAGTGAAACTTCCTTCTCCCCAGCTTCCCTTTCCTTTCCTTAGACCTGAGATGATTGGACATTAGTACCACCTTTATATTATCACAAGTTCCTGTCAGATGGGCTAACTCACAGTTTGTATTTCAGGAATCCAGAAGGCATATTTGGGATGGGATGGGCTTTGGTGTCACAGATGAGCAGTTGCTTCTTTGCAGGCTTTGCTACAGTGGCAAAGCCCTTCAGTGATCTTAAGAGCATTTGACCAAATTGTGATCTTTAAGTCTCTTACCCAGACCCTCACGGCAAAGAAGGCTGACAGCACCCTGGGGTGCATTAGGCAGAACATTGCCATCAGGGTGAGGGAGGTGGTCCTTCCTCTCTGCTCAGCCTTGGTCCACCTGGAGGGCTGGGTCCAGCTTTGGGCTCCAGGGTATGAGACAGGTATGGATTTCACTGGAAAAGGTCCAGTGGAGGACCACAATAGGTCACAGACTGAAGCACTTTCCTGTGAGGAGAGGCGGAGACAACTGGGACAGCTCAGCCTCGAGAGTCAGCTCAGTATTTTATCAGTGTGTATAAATTCTTGATGAGAGGGAATGAAGAGAAAGCTGGACCCTTCTTAGTACTGTCCACTGACAAGAGACAATGGGCATAAATTAAAACCCATCAAGTTCCACCTGAATATGAGCAGAGACAGTTGTGGCTGTTCAAGCACTGGCACAGGTTGCCCAGAGAAGTGATGGTGTCTTGATCACTGGAGATATTTAAAACCTGACTGGACATGGTCCTGGGCAATTGGCTCTGCTCTGAGCAGAGAGGCTGAGCTAGATGATCTCAAGAGTTGCCTTCCAGCTTCAATCAGTCTGTGATGACAGTTTATAGTTTTGTGAGAACGAAAACATTTTTTAGTGCATGCCTTTGCAATGATTTTCATTAGATATACAAAATTATTTAGAAAACATTATGCATTTAAAAACTAATAACAGTAAGAAATTTGTGTTCTTGCCTTCAGTTTTTGTACAAGTCCAAGCTTGCATGGTCTTAAAAAGTTTATTAAGAAGTGCAAAACATTTAATTCCTAAATATAGTTGCTATAATATTTAGTTCTGTATAAAGACAAGATATGAACTGCCTAAAGAGTAAATACCATTGCTGGAAAACTAGAGATGATTTTCAAATTTTTTTTTTCCTTCGCTAAGAAAAATGTTTTAAATTCCTCATGTTTAGGCTTGTAAAAATGAACATTTGTGGAAGAGGATACTATCTACTGAGGTCTTGCATTTACTGTCTCTGGGGGAAACTAACTTCAGGATCAATTTTAATTTCCAGTGTTGTGCTCTAAGCATAAACATAGTGTTCAAATCAAAGGCTGGTGTTGCTATAATTGCCAGTCCATAAAATTTGAGAAATAAAAATCTAGAGATGATGCCAAATTGCCTTTAACATCTTATACAGGCATCGTGCCAGCTCCATCCATAACCAAATAGATAGAGACTCATTTCCAGGAGCTGGCACTGAACATTTAAATCATTTGATGCATTGGTGAAATGAACTTTAAAGTCTCTTTTAACTCCTGTTTGCAACAAGAGAAGGGTAGTGCAGTATATGCACTGTGAGATTCATGGTCCTCTGCCCATGAGTATGGGAAATTCTAATGAGTCTTCATTTTTACTAGTGTGTTCAGTTAAGAAAATATATCTGGGAAAAATATCACACAGTAATGCTGGACTAATTGTCCATATGTGTCCCACATAGATTTTTTAAAACCTGTTTACAAGTCCAAGTGCTGTTAAGGAACACAAAGGACAGAATAATACCCAAAATGGATCTGCCCCCTAGCTATTTTTCACACTAGAAATGTTGCAGCTAAGTAGGAGCCAATAGGAATACTGACTATTTTAAATCATAATTGTAAAGCTTAATACCTTGTTTTAAGTTTCTTATTGAACAATTGCATACCAGTTGCAAATAAATAATTGTTAGATATTGTCTGTTTATTAAATACAATTTTTAAGGCAAATATAGCTAAACTCAATCTCAATACTACTGAGGTGTGCATAAGGATCTATGACTTTGTATGTGCATGCTGTTATTTTCCTTGGTCAGTGTGGCAGATGCTAAGCAGCAATGATTTCATAGTCAATAAAGCTGCTTAAATGCTACTTGTTCTGACAAGGCACTCTTGTGGACTACATCTAAACACGCATGGTAGCTGTGTGGATCAAGTAGGAATAAGGACAGCAAATGTAAAGAAGCATTTTTAATGATCCAATGGCAGTCTTCTATAGCAGACAATAAAGAAAAAAAAATCTTCATTTTAGTCTTTCTCTGTGCACAAGGAATACTTGATGTTCTGGGAATATATTTCCTTTTCAGGGTGTATTTTCCAAATGGCTTAATGGGCTCTAGTCACCCTATTCCATGAACATCAGTGAGCTGGAAGTTACAGGCACTTGATTGAATTTTGATTGGACTCCTGAACTCTGTGTTTGGCTTGTCAGCCAACAGTTGAGCATGTGGTTGAGGGAGAAGGGGTTAAGAAATAGAAAATGTGCACTGTAGAGTCAGTGTTCCTTTCTGAACTTTGTGATGAATTCAGCAAAAAAATCTCTATGAAGCTAGAAAAACATTTAATACTGATTGCATATATTATAAATATGCACAATATATTTTATATATGTTTGTTTATATACAAGTATATATAAATGTATTATATACATATATATAAGTATGTAGAATTAGCATAAAATACATACTGCTCATATTGAAATAAGCTTCACTCTTTCATTCTTCTACTTGAATGATTAGTGAATATTCTTTGAGTTTTTATGGAACCAATTTAAGAATCCTAAAAGAAAAAGGAAACCTTTTCATGGCATTGAAAAAAACCCTCCCCCTTTGGTGAATCTTTAAATAAAAAGAAGTAGATTTTTTTTTCTCTCTTCTGAACATTTGGCAGCCTTCCAAAGCAAAATCAGTCTGTGTTAGGCTTCCTTAAATAAAAGATACACATGGCATGTGAAATGTGGGAAAAAAAAATTTGAAAAAACCCTAAGCATCAAATTTTCATAAATGGAGTTGGAATTCTCTGGAAAGACATGAGGGCTACCTGGTGGTTTTTACTACTTTGGAATTGGATACCCAAAGCACAAACAAATTTAATGAAAAATATGCAGAAAACGACTTGCAAATAATTTTGGGAGGCTTATCCTGCATCTTCTAAAATACCTTAGAAACAGATCTGTAATTACTAGCCTGAAATCCTTTTGGAATTGCAGTTCCAACACTAAATAGAAAATACATAAGAAAATCCAAGAGAAAAACCAGTAGGGAAAAGATTTGGCTTGGTGCTGAGCACTGCAAGTTCAAAACATTGCTATCATAATAGGGATCATTATGAACTAAAGGTCAGCTACTCTGCAGGGACAAAAATAACCCAAAAAATCCACTACAGCAGTGTTCAGTTTTCAGAAAGAAAGCTGCACACAAATGAGGAAGCCTGCCGAAAAGGAACCAAAAGGACAAAGTGTGTGAAGGCAGCAGAGCGGCACTGCATCCTGAGAACCAGTCCATACCATGCAAATGGACTCAGAACAACCTGGAAACATGGGGTCCCTAAAGAAAATAATAAAGAAATCTATTTGAAGAAAAAATACAAAGAACAAAATGTCTTGATTAAGATCATTAAATCATCAGAACCAGATGGTTGTTTGGTCAAGTGTTCTAATGGAAGTGTAAAATAAAACAGCATTTTCTTATTTAAAATCAGGAGGTTTTAATGAGTGATGAGGGACACACATGGTGAAAATTTTCTAAGTGCATGTAGTCAGTCCTGTGGACCTACAGTCAAGGAAATCTGGGAAAGGATATTCTGCAGAAGAGAGAACAGGCTTGTAAATGTAGGTGTACCTCGCATCTCCAACTGTGCCTTTAAGGATACATGGGCATAATGTTTAAGGGGCTATAGGTCATTTGCCATTCCCCAGGGGTTTTAAGGATGTCTTCCAGCAAAGAAGCTAAGTTCCACTGAGAGAACATGAAAGGTCTTCTAGTGGATAAATAGCCAATTATTGGGAAACAAAAAGCACAGATCAGTTTTCCTAAAGAGGAAGTTGATGTGCTCCAGAAGGTCTACTCTGTCCAGCATATATATAGGTCTAAAAAAAACCCCAAACTCTAACCTAAATGTTAAATTTATCAGAGGATATTTTTGATCATAAACCCCTATGTTAGTCCAAAAATCAAGTATGGAATACCTTGGAAAGGATTCCATCAAGATCTGTTTGGCATAAAAATACAGTTCCTGGCTCCATAATCTCTGAGACTCAAGTTGCTGAGCTGGAAGAGTGCGAGGAACAGGGAAGCTGATGCTTTCCCTTGCTTCCTTCCTTAAGGAATTGTGGTGGCTAATATCAGACAAGGGACTGGGCAGGATGAGCTCATCATCTGACTGATCCTGGCTACTGTGTGCTCTCCGGAGTTTTATTATTTGTCTGGTTAGGATGTCTGTGGTATGTGTATTCTAGAGACCATGCTCATTTTCCAAGGCATTTTGAAATATTTTCTAACAAGACTGTACGGATCATTTAAAATCCAATCTACCACCTACAGTATCACAAAGCATTGATCTGTTTTGCATAAAGACAGTTATAATGAAGATAATTTGGGTCTGGTTGTCCTATCACTGTTCATACTGTGAACTCATTTGCACTCTGAGCAATTTAATGGGTACATCTCCTTGTGATAGTAATACACTACTACTCACCATGTATTTTGGTTTTTAAATTACCAACAATATAATTCTTTAATTTTGTTCAATATATACCTGTTATATGTTCAGTGCTCTTTATGCAGAAGGGAAAAAAATAGAAAAAATCAACCAGTCTTGTATTATACAAAATTATTATTAGAAATATAAATATTTCTGTAACACATTTCCAGTAAAAATTCTAAAATTCTGCTTCTACAGATGCTTAGCTCTATAATCATGTAGGATGACTGATGGACTGGATGTCTGTGATAAACTATTGCTTAAAGAAGGCTTATAGTTGCTGACTCCTTAATACTTCAAAGTCACATTCCAAATCTTTCTGTGGTTATTTTTCTCTTTTCTGTCTACAGTTTTCTAACTGTAAGCTTATTGGCATTAATTAGATAGCTGCTCATTGACCAGCATTCCTTTTTTTGTTCTTGCTGTTTATCATGCTTGGATTTGGCCAGCTAATAAAAACACTAGCAAAAATTCAGGCTTAGCAATAATAGAATACAGAATATTGAATTTAAAGGCAAAAACTGTGGTATTTTGTGCATTGGAATATTGTTATCACATTGCAAAAATCATTATCCTTGCAGCACAAAAAAATTAATTAGGACATTGATTGAAGAGATGGCAGAAGATGAGTTTTCTTCTTTTCTTCCATGTCTATTTCATTTCTTTTGTGGGGGGTTGCTTCTGTGCCTTAGCCTTTTTGGTCTGTAACATAACTTACAGTCAAAAAACATGCTGACTAATTATGAAATATTTTCTATTTCATTTTAATTTAGGTATAATGGCTAATATTATTTACCTAATAATTAATGTCAGTGTTCAAGTGAGACCAGTACTTTCAAGTCCAAAATGCAGAGGCAAATAATTGGTCTGACATCAGCCAGGTACTTTAATATATGTTCAAAAACAAGTGCCTGATAAGGCCTGTGTGCTTTGCCTAAGCAGTGATGTTTTTCAATCAGAAAAACATCTGACTCTAATCCCATACAAATAATAGAAAATTAACTTGATTTAGTACAGGAACTGCATTAAAGTGCATTGTAGTGTGGGAAATGATCTTTCCATCTATTGATTGGCATTTATTCTGTCAGTGTTTTTGTATTTTATATGTATAATATATACTATCTACTATCTACTATGTACCATATACTATATACTATATATTTTTTTTATATATAGTGTGTCTATTTAATTTTTATTATATATTACCTTCATAATACATTTTCTGTTATAAGATATCTAAATACATACACATGTATATCTATATTTTATGCAAAGTGGTCATTGGTGACACTAGATTAGAGGTGTTCTCTCATCTTGCAGACAAAGCAACACAGAAGGAACAGAGCTGATCATTCCAAATGTAAGCCACAGAGTCATGACCAGGCACTCTGGGCCATGATAGCAGATCACAGGAAAAAAAGCAGTAAAACAACCATTTGTAAGTGAAGGACTCAGATAGAGGTGTATATATTTCTTCAGCCTTTGAGGCCTTTACTTTACAACAGCAAATGTCTACTTTTACAGCGTGTTGTTTGTTCTCTGAACTCACTTGCTAACTAAAAAGTTCAGGGTAAGCACATATATAACTCTCTAGGGTAAAACCAAACGTGAGCTGTCTTCCTTTTCTTTGTATTTCAGACCTTGTTCAGCACTAAGCCATAAATCTGTTCTCACCAGTAATGTCAGTTCTACTCCAGTGGTATAAAACTGGTGAAATGGGGAAGTCAACTGTTATGTCATGAACTTGATGCATGCATCTTCTCTCACGTCGTGGCATTTGCATATTTCTCTGCACTTCCTTTACAAAATACACATCCCTTCTGATGGTGTATTTTAGAGATTGATCATTAGAGTCATTCACTGTATGAGTACCACTTAAGGCAGTCTAACTCCTTATGTTGCAGGGTAATTTAACATAATTGATGGAAGTCAAGTCTGGTTTTAAAAGATGTTTGAGGAATAATTTTTCAATGATGTTTACCTTTAGTGCTCTTCATAGCATTCTAATGCCTATGAATGTCTTCATATTATTTACTTTTAAGGTTCACTCACTGGATGGGCTTTTTGTTTTACCTTATTTTGCATCATGTGTTGATGAAAAGATTACTAGGCAATAATTTCAGGTTATTTGATGAACTTAAATGAGATACAAACCACATGTGTTTTATATTAAAAATGCTGAGAGAAAGGAGCTGTAGAACAGACTAATCTAGCAAGTAAATTATTCTGCCTTTGTGTGCAGACATCATATGGCAATAAAACATGATCCTTAGAATTACAGAATTTGTCCCTTAGAAATGACTCATTGTTACATTTTGACATATTTTATCACATTAAAAATTCATAAATGTCTCGTTAGAAAATATAGATATGGAGCAGTGAAAGATCTACATAGACTTTATCCTCTCTTGGATAAAGTCATGGTGCCCTGAATTTGTCTGAATGTACCCAGATACATCATGGAGACATCCTCATCAAGTTCTTGATTTTAAAAAGAAGTAGTTTGTAACTGGCAGATTATGGTTTTCACATACATTACTGAAATTAGTAGCTAAACTGCTTTTATGCATAGTTTTATAGTATATCTTAAAATAAACATTATTTTATTTTTTTCTTTTAAATATGAGTATTGTGAGCCAGTTTGGGATGCATAGCAATTTTTTTTATCTTTTTTTCTTTCTTTTTTTTTAAATGGACTTTCCATTATTAACCTTTTTATTTGTGACACTTACAATACCCATGGTAAAACCATCACCTTGGGTCTGTAAGAGTTTCATAATTTTTCCATTGTCGTATTTGTGAGCAGCTATCTTCCTCTGTTTTCCTGTGTTAAACCACTCCTATCCATCCTGACTGAACATGTTAAACACAAGTAAAGGATGAAGCAGAAGACAAGAGTGTTGCAGACATCTTTTGTGAAAATCTTTTCTTGGGATTTTTTTCCCTTCTGAGAAGCTGAGGCCTCAGAAACAAAATGTAAACAATGGTTATCTGCTGCTGTGGAATGCAACAGGTGGATTTTTGATTGGGCCATCTTGAATGTTTACAATTAATGGCCAACCACAGACCAGAGAGCTTGGACTCTCTGTCCGAGCCACAGATCTTTGTTATTTATTCTTTTCTATTCTTAGCTTAGCTAGCCTTCTGAGGAAACCTTTTCCTTCTATTTCTTTTTATTATAGTTATAATTTTATATCTATATATATATCATAAAGTAATAAATCAAGCCTTCTGAACATGGAGTCAACATTCTCGTCTCTTCCCTCCTCCAAGAACCCTTGTGAACACTGTCACACAAGTGTGCTCTGAAGGGCACCTCCCAGTGGGTGTGCTGGTTAGAAATTTGGCTAAACTGGGCAGGAGTGGCTGTGAAGGTTCCAAATTCACAGCACCTTCTGAAATGCCAGGCCTTACACTTGAGACCAAAAGTCCATATGAAGTTAAAGAAATAGACAGGCAACTGAATTATGGAATCATAGCCGTATGCACTTTCCTTTCAGCTTGGCATGTAATATCTTTACCTTACTAATCAACTGGTAGCAGAGCCCATAGTTTTTGAAGTCAGTGCTCTTATTAATTTGCATTTATATTTTATTCACACAGGTTTATCGGGCAGAACTTGTTCCCCTTAAGGAAAAGGTGCACCATGTCAACGAGCTCGCTCACCGCTTCACTCCCCCCGACCTTCAACTCTCCCAGTACAACCTCAGCTGTGTGGAAGACCTAAACACAAGGTGGAAGGTGCTGCAGGTATATTTCACATGACTTTTTTCTTCGTGCTGCATTTAAGTAAATATTTCTATTTCTCTGTGCTTTGTTCCCTGTGGGATAGCACCAAAGGCGTACTGAGGAATGAAAGATGAGAAAGCCCAAGAAAATGTTTTATTGTTACTATTCATAAATGCATTAGACAGAGGCCCAACCTGATATTGTTAATGGTTTAAAAATATAAAGGGCAAGCCACATGTTTTGCACACATTTCAAAGATAATACATTATTTTCCACAGAGCTCGGGAAACATTGTGAACAATTCACTTTCACTGTAAATTATTGCTTTGATTTATCAAATCCAGATATTTGGAAAATAAATTTTTCATCTCATCTGAAGATACTTCGAGACAGTATGTCAGGGTGAGATGTTATTGCTGATAGAACAGATAGTTAATTGAAATATTATGTCTTATTGTCTTTTTTCATATTTACTTAAATGTCACTTGGAAGATACAGAGAGTAAGGTGAAAGCACTCCAGTAAATTTTTAAACACATCCTGAGGGGAAAAGACATAAGTAACTTTGAAAGGGTACGATATACTAAAGGCCAAGTTGTGACCCTTGGAAAGACTAAAGACACGTCTGTTCCTATAATATAATTTTTCTACTTAAAAGAGAGCAGAATTTGAAATGTTTTGAGAGGCAGAGCTCATTTTTTTAGAAGAGAAAAAACTGGCAGAGACTGAAATAGAATAGATCAATTGGAGTGGATATACAATTATTTGGACCAACTGTTCTACATGCAAGATCTGCAGGACAGTCACACCAATGGCACTTTTATTAGACTATTATGTATTTTTCCATCTTAGGGCTAGAAATTTTTATGTTTGACCAGCACTACATTTAGATGTTATACCCTTTATAGAAAACTGAAATTTTGGCCATGTAATAGAAAAAGCAAAAATGAAAATTGTTTTTGTTTCATGCAAAAATTGCTTTTGTTTCATTTTCCTTCTAAGGTATGTTCCTGTTGTTTGTTTCTGGTTTTACAGTTTTTCAGTATGTTTCTTTTTCATTCAATGGTTTTGAGTTTTTTTTTAATTTATTTATTAATTGCCTTTGTTATGCTAATGTCACCTAAAATATCGACTGTAATATTTTCATCATTTTTCTCTATACATTTCAGTCTATTTTTCTGTGTCTTTCTTTTACACTGATTATGTTTCTCTCAGGCTTTTCTTAATTCTTATTTTCAAAAAGCAACTCTTTGTGTCCCTGCTCTTCTTTGTCTTTCCCCATCTTCCCTCCCTTATTTCTCTTTGGTTTTTTTTTCTGTACTCCACTTCTTTATTTTCTTAGCTTACTTCTCTTCTTCTCCCTCCTCAAAGGTGTGATCTCTCTCTCCACCCTTGCCATATTCCTAATGGGGAAAATATTTCTTATCCATGTAACCCATTTCTTAGAAAATATCACTTCAGAAAAATCATAAAACAGAGAGCTCTGTGCTATTGATTGCCAGAAAAATACCCAGCCTTGAAGTGCATAAAGACATAAAATTTATCACATCTGAAACATTTTGTAGAGGAGGTAATCATGTCTCTCTTGTTTCTTTATTAACACTGGGAACTTACATAAGATTAGAGGAGGAAATGTATCATCTTAAGCCAAATCTTACAAAGATTTAATATTATATTCAGTTTATAATCATAAGAATAAGGCCAACTATAGTCAGCCTTTGCAGTATTGCACAGTGGTTCTACAGTAAGAATAGTGCTGTTAGTGAATAGAACCAAATATTCCTCCAGAATCTTCCCAGAATTCCATTTGTATTTTTGCAGTAAGGCATGTTTGCCACTAATTTACCTGGGTTTGTATTCAATTTTAGTGAATATACTCCAGAGTATTAGTGGTACAAAAATGTATAGAAAACACTCAGCCATTTACAGGCTTAACCAGTCCTGGTTTTGAAGTGTTGTGTGGAGTGCATTTCATTAATGAAAGCTGATGCACTCAGCTCAGTCACTGAAAACTGTGTCATCGTCTATGGACCTTGAGTGGCTTCCTGACTTTAATAGAATAGTTTTGAGGAAAATATTCTGTTTATTTTTTTTATTTTTCTTAAACTTTGAAGGAGATGAAATCTTTCTGAGGAGCTACTTGTTATGAATTTCACAAGAAGCTCTCATGTGTGCTTCAAACAGTCTATGTAATGAGTTCACCCTGGGGTAGAACATGTCTTGCAAACTCTTGCTTACTTCCAGTTGACATTTAGGGAGCCAAGAATCCCCTAAAATTGGTGGGAATTAATTCCATTTCACTAAGTCAGGGATCTGGTTGGTGTAATGATGGTGAAAGGGCAAACTCCTAACATGTAAAAGAATTTACAAGTATCCCACGGAGAACATAGCCTTCAGTTATCAAGAAAGAATTTTTTTTTTTTGTTTAAATCAAATTTTGTTTGCTTTCATTTAGAAAGTACCTTTGATAAGCTGAAAAATACAGTAAGAACTGTCTTTCATCCAAAAATTTATTTATTAAGATGTTTTGCTATGGTATTTATATTCTAGTGCTTTTACTTTTGAAGGTTGAGTGGTTGTCTTTGAGCACATCAAAAACCTAGAGCTAAATCAGCACAAGGTGTTTTCCAATCTAAACTTTTCTATAATTCCATTTTTTATATCCATATATATATAATGACTGCCAAGAAGCATAAGCCTTAATTTGAGTCCTAACTCCTCAGCTTATCTTGCACCAGTAGCAGAGATTCTGCAGGATGTGTGGATTTGAAGATTGTTGTGGTGCAAAAAACATGCTGCCATTGGTTGGAAGGTCCAGCCACAGCTATTATTCTGTTCCCTTGAAGAGCACTCTCTGCTTGCAGGAGCTGTGAAGAGCCAGCAGGCTTTCACTACCCCTGCAGGCCATTATCTAAAGTCATATCATCATTTTATTTGTATTCTGCTGAAGACAGGCTCGTTACTCAGCTGCATAATGCACACTACTGTAATAAGTCTTGCTGCAATGAATTATTTCAAAAACCAGTTTCCTCTGTGTGCTTCACAAACATTAGCTGATTCTTTCAATCTGTGGTGAGAAATATGAATGAATCTTACCATCTGTATTTCCAGAGGTACTAATATCAAGAATATAAAAGCCAAAAAGGAAATCCCTTCTCCCTGAAATCAGTGTAAAATTGTCACTATGCATCAAAATCTTGCTGGCCAGTGAATCTCTGAAGAGCTGAATCACAGGATTTCTGGGCAGCAATCCTCAGCTTACACATTGTTTTTTATTGGGGTTGGACACTAAGGCAAGGAAGTTGTAGCTAAATATAAGCTGAAATCAGCAGTGACCTATTGTAGCAGGTTTTAGGTTTGGGCTTTTTTTAATTTTACTTCACCTTCTGTCTTTCATGCCTTCTCCAAGAAAAACACCATACAAAAATGAAATAACAACAAAAATACCTATGTAAAAGAAATGTCTTCAGATCTCTTGCAGTTGAATTGAACCAAGTTTACTTCTTTAAATTGTATGCAGTTCCAGGAAGTAAACTTCATGTCTAAACCATGGAATTAAAATTTAAAGTGATGAAGGATATTCTCTCACATCATTTTTCTTAGAGAAAAAAAATCATCTCTTGCTTTACAGTTCAGTTGTCCAATTGGTAGTGCATAGTATCTAGTATCTATCATAGCTTTCATCATAAACAAAAGCTCTAGTCACATACTGAATATTGGTCTTATATTGTTCCATATCTTAAATTACAAGTAGAATTATTTATTATTAAACAGTGAGTGTAAACTGGGGCTAAAGTTGATAGATTTAGATGATGCAACAGTAGCAAGAAATATGTTTCTTCCTATGTATGAACAGAGAAGTTCATGTCTAAATGGATGGGCAATATAAAAGGCCATTCAATTTTCATATTTTTATATTTATATATTATTACCTTTCTGTTATCTTAGCAGTTTCTCTTTCCATTGATATTTCATTCATTTAAATAACTATTTTCTTCCTATTTCTTTAGTTTTTTCCCCTTTTTAAACTGGATTTTGACATATGTCATCAAGTAGCGGAAAAAAGTGGGAGACAGCTTTTCTAAATATATGGAGCCAAAATCCTAGCTCAGTTGGAATTATAGTAGTTAAGTCACTAGTAAAATAATGGTGCTTTTCAACCTTGAAATTTGAAATTATTTTGTAGTTGCAGACTTCATCTTCCCACCAGAGGGAGATTTTGATCCTTTTTGGAAGTTGAGTTTTCCCATTGGACCACTTAGTCGAAATGTTGGTTTGTATGTTCCATGGGAACAGGAACTTCTGCCAAAACCACAATTGTTACAGCACTTTAACGGTCTCTTATTTGTTTAATTGGCCATGCCAGTTGGCTGCAGAAGTCATAGACCCAAGCATTTTTCTTCATTTCTGTTAGAATGAGTCTCAGATTTTCTCAATATTTGTCTGCAAAATTATGCATATAGAATTCATTTTGCAGCGATTCATTCTTTAGAAATCCAATTTATTTATTTCTGTAAGTTAGTGGAGGAAGGCCAGCTTTCAGTATTGGGATTCAATTCTACTGAAGTCTATGTCAAAAATTGGAAATATTCCTTCCTAAATTAGGAGGACACCTTCATTGTGACATCTTTAGGGCAGTCAGTGAAAGAAAGTGTGCAACTATAAACAGGAGGGGTTATCATCCACAGACATGACAGCAGGAAAACCAATAAAACCTTAGTAAAATCTTACTAAATTTATGATGTGTGTCATGAATTTCACTTTACTGGAAATTGCAAATGCTTTAATCATTTTTTGGGAAGAAGGTGCATTCATTTTGAGAGTTTTGTTATCCTCTTTTGTCTTCCTTTATGCTGAAATTTTGTCCTCTCTGAAGATGTTTTGGGAAACCATGCAGAGGAATAGCAATTTACCCTACTGTATATCCTCATTACAATATGCATCTGTAACTTTCTTTCAATGTATTTTTTTGTTTCTCATAAATTTGTGTGAGTGCAGGGGATTATAACAGCTGAGTAATGCTGTTTATACATGGAAAGAAAATCACCTAAAACTTATCAAAAGTAAGAAAATATGTCACATGTGAATCTTGAGTTTGGTACTCTCTTGTACAACCTTTGCATATACAAAATATTCTGTAAGATCTCCCATTTATCTATTTGATGGATAAATGATAGGAAAAGAATGGGCATTTAGTTGAAAAATGTAAGACTCATTTCCTTATAAAGGAAGACTTGAACAATTTACTTCCACCTGTCAGCAGCTATATATTATGTTTGGCAGCACCCATCCATATGACTCATACCAGACTATATTTAGGATACTCAGGAAAACAGAGATTATGATACTGTTGAGAATATATTCACTGGAAACCAACATCTACTAGTTCTGGTGGATTTTAGTCAAGTAGTTTTATCTAAATAATCCAGTTTGTAGCTCTTCAACTTATTTACCAACCACCACTGAAACTGTATTCTTTACTGTTCATTATCTATAATACCTGATCATCTGAAAACCATAATTTCAAATCATTTCTGTAGAAATCCCTTTGACAAGGATGTGGAAGTTACATTTGAAGAATTAAAGCTTTGAATTTCAGTCCTATACAAAGGTGTAAACCACAGGAGTTAGAAGATTTTTACCTTGGATTCCAAAATTGCACTGATAGCTTTGGGTTTTTTCTTGCACAAATTGGGAGAATGTGCCCTGATTTTTTCCATACCTTTTTAGGTGTGTGACCTGATTCCAATCAGCTATGTTTAGGCTGCTCATTATGAAAAATTAGGGTTGTTCAAGGTGAGAATGTGTGAGAGGGAACAGCTGGGAAGTGCACAAGGTTAGCAGCAGTCATTAGTGAAAGCAAACATGGACAAAACAGAATTGAACCTTGCAATTATAAGTCAATCTCCAGTCCTAGCTTCCACTCCACAGGCTCTTTTCATTCCCAAAATGTTATCAACTGTCAGAGCTCATAATTTGCAGGTTGGATTTTGCTAAAGTAATAGGAGAGGGCAGGAGGGCGCAGGTCGGGCAGGGCAGGAGGCAGGGTCAGCTGTTTACTGGCACCAGATGGATCTTTGTGATGGATCTGTGCAATCTATGGCTCTGCTCCATCCCCTGGAGGGGACACACACTGCTGACACACATCCTCTGACACGTGTCCTGTGACACACTGTCCTCTGTCACACATCCTCTGACACATGTCCTATGACACACATCCTCTGACACATTCTGTGACACGTCCTCTGACATACATCCTCTGTCACATCTTTTGACACACATTCTTTGACACTCATCCTCTCTCACACACCCTCTCACACTCATCCTCTCACAGATCTTCTCACACTCATCTTCTCACACTCATCTGCTCACACATCCTCTCACACATTCTCTCACACACATCCTATGACACATTATCCTCTCACATTCATCCTCTCACTCATCCTCTCGTTCATCCTCTCACACATTCTCTCACACTCATCCTCTCACACTCATCCTCACACACACCCTCTCACACTCATCCTCACACACACCCTCTCACACTCATCCTCTTACACTCGTCCTCTCACACACACCCTCTCACACTCATCCTCTCTCACACACCCTCTCATACTCATCCTCACATACACCCTCTCACGCTCATCCTCTCACACTCATCCTCTCACACTCATCCTCCACCCATTGCTGCCCACCCGGTTCAAAGCGCGCTTGGAGCAGAAGTTCAAAGTTTGCTTTGAATGTGGAACACGTTTGTGGCAGATAGAGCCTTCACTGAATTTAAGAGCTGCCCAGTAAAGGCTCTCTAATGTGATTTTCAGAGGCTTGTAACTCAATGAAACCTTAATGAATACCCTTGGATTGAAAGCAATATAAAACCCCTTAGATTCCAAGTACCAGTGCCAAAGTATTGTTAAAGGTTTTTAGAGGGAGAATGTAAAACTGGCAAAACATATTTCTCTTTCTCCCCATTTTCACTAATCCCTTCTTCTGAAACTATGTGATTTTTTTTTACAAGAAACTTCATTTGAAGTGATTAAAAGCCCAAGGAAAAGAAATAATACCCACATTTCCAGTGCAGAAGGTTAATGTTTGCCTTTTTTATTTCTTTGTTGAGTCATTTTGTGTCTTTCTGACATATCAATTATGTGTTATATCACTGCAGATAGTTTTATGTCAGGCCATCTACTTTCAGGTTACAGAAAGCTTTTGCAGTCTTTAAGCTAGGTTTTGTGCTATATTTTTTATATCTTTTTGCTTCAGTGAGACTAAGTAGTAATTTTTTTTCTGTCTTAGAGGTACTGCTAATAATAGTGTTTAAAATACTAAAAATGTCAGTGGCATTAAGTTGTGACACAGATTTGAAACCAGCCTTTATGAAGATTATGTGTGTCATTTAAAAAATATTTTCACAAGGTGCTCTCTGAAGTTGCCAGTGCAGTTTCAACATGGTTTGAGTAAAGCTGAATGTTGTACCCTGGCATAGAAACCATGAGCAGTATGAAAGTGATGTAATGGTGTGTTTGCTGTAGAGGAGGGCACTTTATAATTAAATTGGCTCAAATCCTCTCATATGCTGTGTGTGCAAAATCTTCTATAAAGTCCTTCCTGATTTGGATGTACCCAGCACAACACAGGCAGAAGGTGTAATTTCAAGATGTTCACCTGTGGCACATCTAAGCTGTTCAATTCTCGTGCTTGTTGTTAGTTTATAACGCAAGGATCTGCAATAAACTTTAGAAATATATCCCTTGATTACGGAACAAATATTGTATGGATTACAATTATTGACCCAGAGCTTGCAATTTCAGGTTTTATTAGTATTCATTTTTATTTCTTTTGTACCTGGAAAGATCAACGCCCAATTCCTGTTTGTGGAAATTAATTCTCTATGACATTTTTGGGGAAGCTTTAAGTGTAGAGGTTGAAGACTCAGTTTTTCTCTTCCCTTTTCTCAGGTATTCAAAGTTGTTTCTCTAGCACAGTTCTGTTTGTTTTAAGCCAAAATTAAATAGCATTAATCAATCCAGAAAAATAATCCTAAATTTACATCCGTAGGTAGCATGTTCATTTTGTTGGATGTTTTCACTTTCATACCTCTGATTCCTCATGCCATCCTCAAGTGTTTTGTGTCCTTTCAGTACCCTCATTTATGATTCTTTCATCTGTAAAAACAAACAGTTCTGTCCTAATTAATTAGCTGACACATAGCAGATAATGGAGTGCAGTTTCAGTGTGGTGATTTTTAGGGTATTCAGAAGAAATAGAAGATTGTGTCTTCCATAAAATGGCGTTGTGCTTTTTGTATATCCAGACATTACAGTTCCTTATCTCAAAACATCACATTTCAAATCCTGAGTTGATTTGGTCTGTACTTTTGCCAGCCAGAAACCTAAGATAACTGACTTTGGGTTGCACATCAGTTGTCATAGCTACCTGCAATATATCCCTAAATCTGCCTAGGTTTGCCTCTAATGAGAAAGGGGTTACATTTTTCTCATAAAGCCTCCATAACTTTATTCAGCTGTGAATGATCTGTGAAATACTGTCAGACTGGTATGGTCTGTTGCAGAAATAGAGTGAGCTTCCTCTTTTTAAAAGTCAGGATCTAATCCTTTTTTCTTCACCAGTGAATAGGAGGTCAGCTCCCATCAAATAAAGTTTCAGAAAGACAGAGTCAAATCCAATTTTATGATCACCGCTTTTCTGTCTCAGCCCTGTGCCCCCACATTGATACACTGTGCTCAGTAGTTCCAACAGCTGATGGGATGAGCCTGTAATGTTTAACAGTGCCAGGTCATGCTGATTATTTCAGCTTTACCAATGATACTCTATGTAATTTTTTTTCAAATTATTTTAACCATCTTGTGCACGAATTTATGTGTTTTCAGGTGAGTATCCATTTATGGACCATAACCTACATTTATAAAATTTAGCTGAATTATAATGACTTTGTGCTGAGTTGGTGTAAGTTTTTGTTTTACTGATAGTTTTTACTTTTAGTTTAATGTAGATATTACATAGTCCAAAGGTCTGTCCCATTCTCTAGAAAAGGGGGTTAGAAAAACAACCTCTTCTTCATGTACATTTGTGTTAATAAGTATTTATCCTTATATAGGCCAAGGCCCTGAATCAGATGATAGTGTCTTTGTGATGTGAGCTACACTACAGTGCTGGACACAAACTATGATCTTGTATTATTCAGGATGTTCATTGAAAGTATGGTTACCATTGATGTTGTAAAATCTGCTTCTGTTAGTCTGTGAACTGTTGCAGGAAACAAATCAGAGAGTGTTTAACATCACATTTGCGTGCCGCTGTGGGTGCTCAGTGCTCAGTGTGAAATGAGAACTGCCCCTGCAGAATTTATTCTGGTATGTTGGAGTTTAAGCCCCCATGGGCTGCTGGCTTTGTCTGCTCTGCCATCCCTCCCAGCTGGGCTGAGTGCATCCCTGCTGAGCCTGCTCAGCTCAGATATCCTTGGGTGATCCAGGAGCAGCGTTTGTGCCTTTTTCTGCCAGATAAACACCCAACACCCTCATTGTAAAATTTATTGAAGAACACCTAGGAAAGTTGTAAAAGCTGAAGGAAAAAAAGAGCCTGATTTGCTGTCTTTAGGAAGCTAATTTATTCTTAAATCTTTAGATAGAAGATATCACTTGTTCCTGATCCTTCCAGCACTTTGGAGAGATAGCCCCAAAAATACATATCCACAATTGTACACAAAGTAGATTTCTTGAGCTCTTGTGTTATATGAATTATATGATCAGTATATTCACACAGCTTAGAGATACTGTTTTTCACTGTCTTGCTCATATTCAGATAGGCTCTAACTTGCCAGAGATTTTTAATTTTTTTTTGTTTTCTGAATGCGACTATAACTAACAGATGTTTGTTTTTGGCTCCATTTCTACATTCTTTGAAAGCTGGAGAATTAAATTGCTGACATTCAGACAACACTAATTCACATATCCAGGGAGCCTAATTTGCCATCCCTGAGATTCTGATTCCTGGTGTTCATGGATTTAAACACCATTTCAATGACACAATATAAGAATAGGCTGGGGAGTTTCAATAGTATGCTCCTGCTGAACATAATCACATTTTATAAACATCTGTGTCATTACTGGTGTGATTCATCTCTAAGCTGTATACAGCTGTGTTTGCAGTTTCAATTAACAATCCTCTAATTTCATATCCATCTCATGTTGTTAATTTAGTTAATTTATTCATAATTAAGAGTATTCTATTTTCTACAAAGGTTTGTTGAGCTTAGTGCATTATAAAAAGTAAAAAAACCCAAAAACCCTAAGGCCGAGGCATTTTGATTCTTACAAAGTCACATCAGAACAAAAATGCCATTAATGTACCTAAAGGGGAAGTACATGATCTAAGGGAATTTTTTTTCTTTTCTCAGTGGGGAATGAGAAGCCTTTGAAAGGTGTTGGCTTTGTGTTTGAAAGCATAGGACAGTATGAATTTGCTCTTTTCTCCTTTTTTGCCCTTCTCCTTTTTGCCCAAAATCTAATGTAATTCTGTGGTTTAAACTAATACAGCTGGTTTTAATATGTAAAAAATTCCCCAATGCCTCCAAAAAGGGTGTTACAAGAGGAGGTATGTGGCAAACATGAATTATCCCACTTCATGCATTTTTGTTCTCTAACATTTATATTTTAGATTATGAGGTATTTAAAAGGATCTGTGTGATTAAGAACTCTGAGATAACTTTAAAAAAGTAAGCTTGAGACACACTCAGGTGGAAGATAAGGACTGTCTTAGCATTTATCAAATGAAGTGTTTGCATTTTTGAAATGTTTTTTTGGATATCTGTACAAGAATATTGTATGAAAAATGGGTTAGAAATCCTAGAAACAAATTTTCTCCAGTTGTCCACAGTCTAATGATGTTCTACAATTTTTCCACGATTGGTTACAAATTAACAGTACTGTGTAAATACAGAGATACTGCCTTCTCTGTTATCTTCACAAGCCCTACAGGGATACTTATTCCAGCAAGCGTCTACAATATTAAAGAAGTTGTATGAATAAATGGCTCTCATAAAAAAAAACTAGAAATGTAAAAATGCCCTCCTCTTTAGTATGAAGGATATTTTGATATTTGTGCGTTAGTGACAAGGTGAGCAGGGCACTCAAAGTTCAGCAGCCCTTTCTGGAAAAAGAAAAGAAGGAGAAATACAGGACAGTCTGCCTCCTTTAGAAAAAGCAAATAGTTGTTTGAGATAAGTATTAGAGTTAGTATTGCTATAATTTGAAGTAAACAGAGGGAAGTTGTATGGAAAACATTGAAATAGTGTGATCAATATGTCTCAAGAAGAGCTGCAGGTTTTAATGACAGCTGCTGAATCCTTTATAGCTGAAAATCACAGTTGTCTGCTGCATTTTCCTTTAATCTTCCCCTGCCTACAATCTCCTTGATGCTCTTTTTAGTTTCTCTCATTGCTTTTTTCTCCTTGAAGCTTCCTTTCTTCCTCTTCATAGAAGCTTCTCCTCGTCTGTCACACCATCCACAATCATACCACTATTTATTAAGAAAAGGCTAGGATGAAAATCATTACATAAATAAATAGAGAACACAGCTAGGAAATTTATTATCTCAAATGAGAAGAAATTAGAGGAATAGGGAGAGGAAAAGTGCAATGTAAGGTGAGGTAGGCTTTTAGTCCTGGCAGTTGTATGAATCTCAAACTTTTCTTTTCCCATGAAATCTCTTAATATCAGAGCGAGTGCAAGATGCAGCCATGGTCTAAGCAGACCTCCACAGCCCTTCAAAGCAGACAGTCTCATAATTTTATTTTCTTCTACTTGTCAACTGTTAATGCTGAAATGCAATATTCTGAAGACAATAAAAGTTTGAACCATTTTAACCTTTTAGCTGCACACTCTGTGTATGTAGAAAATAGGATGACAGTTGCTTGCTGTACAGATTCCAGGCTGCCCCACCTTTTTCTGATTAAAATGGTGATTAGGGTTAAAGGAGATTATAGCAATTTGCCAGGGTCCTGTTCTGCTGCAAGCTCAAAGTAAGAGGGTGAATCAAGTGCCTGCAGAAATACAGATTATCACTGGTTGTTCAATTTCCAAGCTTCTGTGGGTTTTTACTCTCTGTGTTATTTGTGTAGATTCTCCAGATTTTACTGTGCAAGAAAGGAAACACATTAATTTTTGATACACAAAAAAAAGTTAATGATTTTTTTCCCTCTAAGGAGAGATGGGTTTTCATAAGGGAGCAAGTAGGTCTTTCAAATTTTATTTTATTAATATCATATTCTGGATGTTTGTTGCTTTTTCTTTTTCTTACTCTGCATAAAATGATAGGGCAGTTGTATCTTGCATTTCAGATGCTAAGTTTAAAGTCTGTGGCAGTCTAAGCCTATATGAAATCATATTTTAAAGAGAATTGCATGTGATTTTCTTATTTATTTAGAAAGATGCCTGTGCCACAAGTTGGAAACAAGTATTCAGACCTTGAATCATCTTCCTGCTAAAATTAAGTTTTTCAGATAAAGGCTTGGGGGTTCAATTCTAAATCCTCAATTCCAAGACATTGGACATGGGATTCCCATCTGTGTTTTTCCCAAAAAAGGGTTTTATGCATGCCATATTATGAAAAATATGGCCAATGTTTATCTTCTGCATATTTTTTGCTGGCAGAGAGAAAACAAATACCTGTCATGAAAATGTTGACATATTTTTGTGTGATTCAGCTTTGTGCCTTCAACAGTGGAGGATAATTTTATTTTTGCATGCTCTCAGAACTCCAGAGGGATCTGCCCATGCAGGGTAACGTGAGTGCTGGGCTCCTGTGCTCACACTGGCTGCACACAGGGTGAGCTGTGGAAATGACCAGCTCCCAGTCTGAGTTCTGGCTGCCCACATTGGTTTAGTCAGCATTTGTTTGCTATATGCCTGTTTTAATAGAAAAGTCACTGTTATTTGGAATAAATAATAGTCTTGAACTGTATTTCAGTTCATATTCTCCCCAACTCCAAAAGCAACTCTTCAAAGAATGCCCTCTGATCTTAAGTAAAGCATTGACAAACCTCCCATCTGCCTGAACATCTCTTTCTCTGGATCAGCCAACACCTAAAATGTTTATGTTTACTTGTTATTTAAAACAAGTGTGGTGATTTTAAGCCACTGTCATCTAGAAAATAAATCTGCATTTAACTGACCAACAAAACTAAACCAGCCTGGGTCTGAGCAAGAAATAGACAGTCAGAAAGGAAAGGGGATCATTCAGGTTAGCAGAAGACCTGAGATTTTCCAGTACTGAAAAAGCAATTTTTCTCTCTGGAGGATGCCCACATCTGCTCCTGGATATGAGTGCAATGAGTGCTGTGTGCCTCACCTGTGCTGCTCCTGCTCACTTCAATGCAAGGCACATAAAGTCAGCAGGATTTATCTCCCTGGTTCCTGCTCATGTCAATCTGTTACCCTCCACTTGTGGAAAATCTTCAAAGGTTCTTGGCCTGTTACACTGCACAAAAAAGTCTGTGCAGATTTGAAAACCTGGATTTGTTTCTGAGGGGGTTTTATGTGCTGTCTTCCCACTCTGAGGGCTGTATAAATCCCATTAAAGCAGCAGCCTCTCAAACTACTTCAGCAAGTTTTGGTTGTGGATTTTCTTTCTTTTTTGAGTATTCAGATGCATAGGTGAACTTCTAGAATTTTAATTATATCTGTATCTGATGAGCTGCAGCAATGTAAAAGGAGTTTGGGTGAGATTTAATTTTAGATAGCAGCTTAATTAACTGTATTTGTAAAAACCAGTGCAGCTTTAATTAAATTTCTCTACATTAATTTAGTTATTTAATTGAAAATTTTTTGGGATAGTCCTAACAATTTATAACTCTTCCTGTATGGGATTCTTAAATAACAGATCATAATAATAGCTAAAAATAAAACCCAAACTGTATTTAAGCTTTTGCTAGATTTCTAGTGGCTTTTTGCAAATAGCAGAAAGGGGGATTTTTCCTCCTAAATATTTATTCTGGTTCGTGGATTTTATAACAGGATTGGACATCTGATTGGACAATCTCAAGTGGGTGTAAGTGGTGATTGAAGGACACAGATCCTTTTAAATCCGTCTCCTCTCCTCTCCTCTCCTCTCCTCTCCTCTCCTCTCCTCTCCTCTCGTAATTTCAACTTGTGCTCCATTTCTGAATGTACACCAATGATCAGCATCTTTCAGTGACAGCACTCTAAATTTCAAATAGTATCTGCTTTCCTCAACTTGAAACTATTCCCACATCCCTAGATTTCCCTCAAAATTAAAAAATGAATTTCACTGATACTTTGCCAAAGAGCCTGTTCCTTCCCAACACATTGCATGAATCAGTTGCATAAATGGTAATTTTATTTCCTTCTAGTGCAACTGGATATTTTCATTGATTTTTCTCATCTGATTCATTAGAGTCCCTTCATATTTTTTTTCTGTAATGCACTGTCTGTAATCTGTACAACAGAAGAGAAGAGAACTTCATGTCCTTTCTGTGTCATATCTGTCAGGTTACATATTTGAGACAGAGCATACAATCCTGCTTGCTTGCTTGCTTTGAGATGCCTTTCTGTCTGAGTTTATTTCATACTGTTTCATTGTGGTACAAATGGTTGCTTGAAGTGAAGCTTGATTCGTATGTATCCTTTAATTATTCAGTGAAATGAGCAGTAAGAATCTGAATTTCCATGAAGATGTAGAGTAATACATAAGCCAGGAAGTTGAGTAGGATATTAGGCTAATGAATTCATGAGCCATTTTTCCCAGAATTAGGAATTGTTTCTAAGTGAACCAAAATAACTTGTTCACAAGAAAGTCTGAAATAATGAACAACATCTTTATGATCTCAGCCTACTTGGCCAACTTATAAAATGGGTGGTGGTGCTTCTGGGACAGTTGCTGTAGCTGTAGTGTCTTTGATAGCTGATGTAATGTCTGCACACCGTTAGAGCCATAAAATTACAAATCCAGAAACTGGTGACGATTATTCTCCTTCCTAAAATTTAGTGAACTTGCTTTAAAGGCTGTTTGCTCTAACAAAGAGTTCACATTCTGAGAGAACATAGAGTCCACATTCTAGTATTTTGTATTACCTGGTTGGTATAGAACATGTGTGTGTACATACACACACACACATACACACACACACACACACACACACACACACATACACATATGTATAAAAGAAATAGTGTCTTCTACAGTCAGATTGAGATTCCAGGGACTACATTTCTTCCATACCATTCCATCAAGAAGGTTTATCCTAATTAATTCCACAGTGATGCATAATTAATTATTCTAAAAAAGTCTCAATCTTGCAGCTCTCTTGGTTTTGTTTAATGGTCTCCATGGCCAGGTACATTTCAGCCACAGCAGCAGCTCTTGAGCAGAGAAAGAGATGCCTGGTTTAACATTTGTAAAATTTAAATGTCAACACACTGTCAGAACTCAGGAAGGTCAGGATTCAAACGAGGCACCAAGTCTGCAGTTTATTCTATAGTTCTTAAGCACCCCTGAAGTCAAAGTACTTTACCTTTCTACCAAGTCTGAAGCAGGTATTCAGTTCCAATTTATTGTGATGTGTGTTTTGCTTTGCCTTTAAAATAGCAAATAATATTTGAGTCTGATTACTCAGTAATGTGCTTTGGGTTTACAAATTTGCACAGTTTATAGTGTGGGAAATACAACTTTTAGAGCATGACTTCCACTGTTCCCAATATTTTTTATTTAATATATTCTGGTAACAAAAGAAAACCTGTAAATGGCTCATTTAGTCTGTATTTATGATATAAATGGTAGCATTCCTAAAGACTAGAACATTTTGAATATAAATACTTCAGCATATTATAATATGAATCTATTAAGGAAGAAATGTTAGCTGCCAGTATAAGAGTTGGTGAATAGTTTCCCAATTAATTAGAAAATCCCACTTCTGTTGTTAAACAATTTTAAGAGCTTGTAAAAGTGACAGAAAGCTGGCAGGCAAAATGGTTTTGGTGATGTAGGAGTCGAGATTAGCAATGCATTTTCTCAAGGGAACAATGTTTGAACAAATCCAAGGTTTTATTTAAAACTTCCATGACTGGGGGAAAAATAGGACTATATGAAAATTGCATCTTTTGTCAGCCTAACTTATCTTTGAAGGCACTCCTCACATTTCCAGTGTTATTGATTCTGTTTTGAACCATTATGCAGTCGCAAATGAATGATTATCACTCTGGATATACCTCACTCCTGTCACTTAATGGGTAGTCATGGCTGTGCTGTAAAAGTGCATAAATGCCACTGAACTGGATCAGAGACAGGAAAAAATGCTGGTCCTGGAGTGAATTAATTCTCTAGAAATGAATTTGTTTGTGCCTCCTTAACTCAGCATATTTAACCTTATGCAACAAGATGTAAAAAACAAACACAAAAAAACCTACCTGCCTATCCAAAAGTGTGGTATTCCATCCATTAAATTCCAGAAGTCCCCCAAAGGTCTTCAGGAAGTTCAGGTTTTTGCTAATTAGAAAATGGCTTGACTAGAATGATGTGGAGTTTCTGCTGGTCTTATGAAGGAAAAACAGCTAAACTTTAATTCTGTACTTTTCAGATATCATTCTGTACTTAAGCAGACCATAATTTTTTGTTAAATTTTCTAACTACAGTCAGAATTTGAGTCCTGGGATGATTTTGGAAGGAAAAAGGCTGTTGTATCTGTATACTCCTTCCCATATGTTTATACTCACACTTCAAAACAGATTTTCTGACAACAAGGGAAACAGAAATAGATTTGAGAGCTGACAAGCAGGTATATAATTTATTCTTGTAGTACTATGGGCTATCACAACAGACACACAGATGGTTGTCTGAGAAAAAAAAAAACCTCTGAAATGAATTTAAATTCAACAAGTACCTCTGTATAGACTTTAAAGGATTTACGAGTTTCATGGAAAGTATTTCAGATTAACACCAAAAAGAAAAAAAAAACAACAAAAAACCCCGCAAAACAAAAACAAACATACAACAAAACCCCAACAAGGTGCCATGATATTTATTTTGAATCAATACAGATACCAGGCTAATTTTTCTATTTGAAAATTGAACTAGAGTAGGCAGAAAAGTAAATTTTTAAGAGGCCTAACCTGCAAATTGCTGTCAGAATAGAGATTCTAATAATCTTTTTTTTCAGCTTTACTTTTGGCCACACTTTTTAAGGAATATGGACCTTGCTATGAGGCAGGGCAGGCAGTGCATTTTTGGAATCTGGAGGCTGCATAATCATGGAATGGTTTGATTTGGAGGGATCCTTTGAGAATCATCTCCTGCAGACTCTCTGCAGTGAGCAGGGACATTTTCTACCAGACCCAGCTCAGAGCCCTGACCAAGCTGGCCCTGAATGCTCCCAGAGATGGGGGATGACTGCTAGGTAAGAAAGGAAGAAAACACAGAAAGCAGGACAAGAAAAAATAGGATCCTTAAACTCTGAAGAATAGCTTAAAACATGCAAAATATGATAGCATGAAGGAAAAAACAGGAGCCAAGCAGAATCTAATGGGGAATTGGCAGTGGTGAGAAGGAGGAGCAAAATGGGAGGTGGGGAACTTGTTGATATTGGATATGAGAGTTATAGTAGCAAGGATTTACCTCTTTAAGTGTTATATGCCTTGCAAATTTGTCCTTTAAAATAATCAGAAATATGAAGAAATTAGTTCATTTTGCTCATTCGAGCCTCTAAAATTGTGTTTTTACTTTAACAATTCTGCACTCTCAAGATAGATGATCCTGCCAGTTGTTCTCTCAGATGATGAACATTAACAGCACAAGATCTGTGCTCCTGCTTTCTCAGCTGTTGCTTTTTTCTCCCTTTTCCTCCCTGATTGTCATGATTGTTTTCTCTTGTACAAGACAAATGCCAAATAATAAGACATTAATGTAATGGCATGGGCAGCTGAACTAGAAACATGCTGACAGAGTGTATTCCCTTGGGGAAATGCCATGGAATGGTCTACCAGGAAATACATTTCAAAATCTAATGCAATTCCAGTTTCACTGTGGCTGTTTTTTTCTAAAATACTTGTAGGCTTGGAAAGTCAAGGTGTTTTTTATTCTCACTGCAGCCTGGTCAGCTCACCAGTGCTTCTACAAGATCTCAAGTGTCTCAAACTGTAGTTTGGAAAGTTACTTTGGGATTTGTAGCTACCTTACAGCGTCGTATCTGCCACTGCTGGCAGCTGTAGAGGATAAAAATCACCCAGTCCAAAGCATTTACAGATCATCAAAGTGGAATTTGTCTTCTGCAGCCAGGAAAGCAGTCACAGGCACAGGACTGTAGGCCAACTTTGCCATTCCAGCAGCGTGTAACCAAAGCACTTGTTTGTGTGTTCACAGGAACATCACTGTACAGTGAGCACAGTGGAGTTACTGACTGAATAGATTGTTTAAATAATGCCTTCTGTCATAGGTTTGGTTGGGTTAGAGTTTTGGTTTTTCCTGAGACTGTGAGGGAAGACTATGGCGGTTGTGCAGAGACTACCAGGGTAGGAAAGAGATGACATAACAGGATCTGCCGAGAGTGAGTTCAAATGGTAAAAAGAGAAGGGGGGAAGGAAAAATCTTCCTACAGAGAGGTTTTCCCTTGTTTTTAAAGAGATAAATTTAAATAAGCATAACAAAATTAATGTAACTAAATCCTATTAATAGGCAAAGAGAATGAGTAGAACAAATGGACTAACAGAATTTGTATGGCCATGTACGTAACAGAAACAAAGTTTCAACTACATAATACTAAAAGTAAGGGCTGACATTATTGTTCAGAATGGACAGAGAACAGCTAACCTACTAGGATGGAAAGGTTTCAGAGTTAAATGGCTCAACATCCCCAAATTTATTTCATGGGGTTTTCATTAAGTTAAAAAAGTAAGTGTGAACAGAAAAGATCCCAGTCAAATCTTTGTATTTTCCATTTGTAAACTTCTGATTGTAAATTATTCCGTTCTAAATGAAGTTACACAAGACTCAGTGCAGCTTGAAATTCCTCTGTATATCTCATTCAAATGTATAAATTCATTGCTGTAAATAGGATATTGAAGAAATATGATTTAGTTTGCTTTTGACAGATGACCTAATTATTTTTATTTGACACAATTTGTCAAAAAAGTTTACATGAATTTATTTCTGCCTTCAGATTTCTTTAGAAATCCTGGCCCTCCTGATGTATTCCTGTAGGCTGACCCTGGCTGGATGCCAGGTGCCCCCAAAGCTGCTCTCTCAGTACCCTCCTCAGCAGGGGAAAGAAAGTTCAGTGGGTATTATAATGGCTCATGGGTCAAAATAAGGACAAGGAGAAATCAGCCACTCTGTCTTCTGTGAGAAGCTGCCAGAACTTTCCCCATGTCTGACAGAGCCAACACCAGCCTGCTCCAGGAGGGACTGTAATAAACTGATGGTGTTGCCTTGGGTGGATTTCTTGCCTTCTATAACCCCTGATTGAAATAAATTTCAATCTGAGAAGTATTAATGAAATTTTTAATAAAAATATGTAGCCTAATCATCTAGCATTCATTGTCAGTTTTACTGAAGGAATCAAGTCCATCTTTGTTTCTTAAACTGTACATATGGTTTCAAAGCGCTCTTTCACTGCTTCTTAAAGGTATTTTCATAGACAAAATGAAGGACATCGCTCTTAAGTTTTATGAGTTATGAAACCATGTTGGTCTCATTTTTTAGTCTTGTAGAATTCTTTCTTGAGCATGTCCTTCATAGTTAAGTCTTTCATAAACAAATTTTTTTTCAAGAAAATGCTAATTTGTTCCTTTATTTACCTAACTTGAAGGCCATGTGTCAAACTGCCACTGTGATAACAACAGCTTGTGAGTTAGACATTCAGAAAGGGTTTCTGACTTAGTAAATTAAAGTTTTGTAACTGCCAATTAAACTGCCTGTCAGTGGATTATATGGTGCTGCTGTACAGATACTGCAAATTCAGGTTTTGAGTCTGGCTTCAGTCTGTGTGGGAAATCTCGTCTTTGCTTCTCTCTTAGCTTTGCTCCTCATTTCACAAACTTGAATTGCACTCCCCTTCAGTGGCACTGCATCTCAGGATCACCATCTTTCTTACTGTCTAAATTCTCCAAGATCTATTCTTAAAATTTCCAAATTCTCTGCTTTTAGATGAGTAGTAAGGCAAGCCTAAACAGAAATAAATAATTTACTTGGGAAGGAGGGGAGTTATAAAAAACAACTTTGAAAATAAGCTGGGAAACTTAAGAGAGGTTTTTATGACATTCAATAATAAATAACAAAAGCATTTTTCAGAATGTGATGTATTTTCTGGAGGTGGAACATTATTTCTCATGGTTGAAGCTGGGCAGGTGATAAATATATTTTAACAACTCTACCATGAAATACACAAGTTTGTTCCATTCATTATTTAATTGATATGCAAAAAAAAGGTATGTTTAATGTTTGCACCAGTGTCTGAACTGTTTGAAATGCCAATAGTCAGTGCAGACCAGTCACACTTTTCCTGGAAATACAAAATATCTTCGCTTTAATTCCATCCTGTGGGGTTGCACCTTGGAGCTTTGTTCCACTGGGAAGGAAGAGCCCTCCCTCTCTGCCCATGGGAGGACCTGAATCAGTGATGTGGATAGATCAGGGGGCTGAACAAAACCATTTTCAAAGATTTTAGCTTCATCTGAGATCTTTACAGATTGACAGTGGTAAATAGGGCATTCAGCTTTTCAAAGAGAGGGCTAATGAAAACAGATTTAAGAGTAAAACTGCCTGTAACATTACTGGAATTACTGGAACAAAATGTCTGGCACTTAGCAAGTGCAATATATGATAATGGGGTTTTCTGACACATGTGAAGTGATGGTTTTCTTGCATGCATGCATACACTGTGATCCTTCATGCCAGGAGAGCTTTTAACCTTCACTGTGTACCATTCTACATCCTCAGTAAAGATGTGGCTTAGCATTATTTATTCATTTGTTCATTATCAGCACCTTTTCTTCTCAAATAGAAGAAACTGGAAATCAGAGACTATCTTCCAACTTAAATTAGGTTTTTAACATTTTGGTTTGGCAGTATGGGCTATATATAACTCAGGTTTTTCTTTCATGTCAATTGAATTTACTCACAGATTAGGAAGCATAAATACACAGATTTTGGCCAGCTGCAGAATGAAGGCAGCTCCTCTCACAAGTCATATCACACTGTTATAGGAGTGTTGCCATTATCTTCAATCAGCACAATATCAATCCTATCAGCTATTGCTCCCATTTGAGCAGTTATTTGCCTAAAGTAGTTTTATTATCTTTCAGCATGCCATATGCATGTCTTCCCCAGGGAGGAAGAGAGGCTTTTGTGCAAAGTCAGGAGCTATAGCAGCATTCAAAGGAGTGCCAGATAACAGGGAGCATCAAGCACTGATTGTGTGGTTCTCCCAGGCTTGAGCAGCTGCTGGGGTATGGAACATTCTGCAGAAGTCATTGAGACTGAAAGGGTATCTTCAAAAGGTTCATGGGACAAGAACAATAAATAAAAGTTTGCTTAATCCATCCAGCCAGTAATCTCATGAAATGAAGTTTTTCTTTTCATGCTGTGTCAGCACTTGATTGATAAAGTAGTTTCAGTCATCTTGAAACAGAGTATTATACTCTTGAGATTTCCAGATGTAAGACTTTGGATGGAACAAACAAATAATGTGGAAAGATCCCTTTGTAATAAAAGTGTCCCAACTGACATTGTCCTACTTGTTTCACCCTGCGCAGCTAAAAAGGAAACCAAAGATGTGATGTATTTGGGGTATTTTTAGGACTAAGGATTATTTAGAGTGAACAGATTTATCACTATTGGTGTAAGTCTCAAAGAGGAACAGAAGGAGAGAGCAGAAAATATGGAAGAGAAGAGATAGAGGATTAATACAATGGCTGCTGCATGTAGACTCCTTTTTGTACATTATTTTGTACCCTAAAGTGTACCCCTGTAAAGAACATTTTTGTCTCACCTTCCACCATCTCCTGAATTTTCTGTATCCCCATGCTTCAGCAGAGTCCTCCTCCTCAGCATGCAAACTCACTTAGGAAAACTAAGCTCTATAAAATTCAAATATATACATATAGTTACAGGGTTATTCTGAGGTGTATGTCTTAGTATAAGCAGGATTGTCCCAGGAGATGCATATTCCTCTTCATTTCTGATTGAGGAAAAGGCTTTTGGCTCTCTCACCTAACTCCTGAGTTAGAATGAAAGAAATTCACACAGACTTCCCTGTATCTGTTCTTCCATGGCATTATATGTAACAGCACAATCTAAGCAATTCTTCAGCTCTTATTTATAAACATTACTGATTAAAATTGAGAGGTTTACCACATATTTATGAAAACTGAATTTTCACTGCATTTAGGGTAGCAACATGGGTTTTGGAGTGTGAATTGAAATGACAAAAGTGAATGAAGATGCTCAACAACAAATTAAGAAAACAAGAATGGGGAAATGGTGGAAAAAATAGGACTGAACATCAAAGTCTCTTGAATACTGATGGGATGATGGTTCCCAGAGGAATCAGAGGGCAAATGAGTGAAGGGAGCTGAAGGTGGTGAAAGAAAAATCTTTGAAATGGTAATCAGCTAAAAGTAGTGCTGAATAAAGACAATGGTGGCTGAAGCCTCTGTTTCTTTTAGAAGTAACCTGCATTAAATACAGGTCCGCGCTATGAGAATTCTTATATGCACTTGTGAGCAACTATTCCCAAAACTAATGCTAGTAATAGCACAAGAAATTCACAAATCTGGGGGAAAGGAGCAATAAAACTAATATAAAGAAAGATCAATGAAAGTGAGGGAATGCAACTAGAACTGTAAAAGAATAATCTTCACTGGTGATGTTGAACCAATACAGGATTATTGCACAGGCATTTGTTCTGGGGCAGATATAAAACATTCCTTGCGTGACATTCTACTTACAGCTCTCTAAGTCACCAGAGAACCATTTCCCTTGGGAGAAAAACAGTGTATGTTACCTGACCTTTCAGAAACAAATGGTATTTTCAGTGCAGCATGAATTTATTATTTTTTATTAGTTTAATGAGAGGAAAAAAAGAGAAACAGGGTAAAAGAAAATCCAAAGAACCATAAAATCTAGTCAAGAGAGTGGTTTTAACTTAGGGATGGATTATGAAACATTAATAATTTTCAAATGAATTACAAAAAATTGATTTTAAATGTTTTGGAAATACATTTAAGGAGAATAGAAAGGAGTCAGTTCTATTCAAAATCTATAGTGATGAGAAATAACAGGTTTTTGGCAGAGAAGCAAAATAAATAAAAAAGGCCACAGGAAAACCCTCTTTTATGGCTTAAAAAAAGGCCACAGGAAAACCCTTATGTCTTTATAACTGATTGTTATGGAGACATAACCGTGTTATGCATAATGTTGTTTTCTGTGCATGCCCCAAAATGAAGTGAAAATGCCTGAAAAACCACATGTATCAAACAACCTCTTTAGGGTAGGAGCAGTAGATGGTTAGAGCCTAAAAGGAGTCATATGTCAGCAACAACAGAATCATAATTAATGATTTAGCCTCTTCCTAAATCCTTATGTTATTTAACATATGTAACTAGGAAAACACAGAATTTTTTTCTTGTGAATAATGCTTATCATAATTTATAATCCAGAACCATGCCCTGTGTTTTAGCACAAATTAACAAGATTTTATATCACTGACACAGCAGAAATTTTGATATTCATAATGCAAAAAAAAAGAGGACTCGTTTCAGATCTGTCCCACTTTTCTGATTCCATAAGACTTCTGTTCCTCAGTTTTAATTGCAATTGTTCACTCAAGCCTTTGCTGTAGGCCACCATCATTCTTGTAGATTCTTTCAGGTTCATTCCTGCAGCTGATCCATGTGTGTCTTGTTAGTGGGGCCCAGAGATAACCACAAAACACCAACAATGGATGTTGAGTAATCCTGAAGGATAGACAGAATATTGCTTAAAAAAGATAAAAAAATATGTGGAAACATTTCAAAGCGTATAGTATGAAGGTATTCAGGTGCCTTGGTCTCAGAAGTCAGATTTGATCTCAGGAAGAATGTGTGCCATGCTGAGCTTCTCACTAGACAGTTTTACTTACCACAGAACTCTCCGTAGTTGCAAGCACCCAGCTCCCACTGACTTTGAAAATGTCAAACTGCATCAAAGTTAGATTCATTTTAAGATCAATAACCTACCAGAGGTTCAGGGTAGCTTATACATTTTAGTTCCTCTTTTCCCCAGCTTACAATACAGAACTAAGAGTATATATAGTTTTAGCTTTCTGCTGGAGGCAGAAGAGAAATCCCTGGATCTATAGGTCTGCACAGCCAGAGCTCCAAGGAGTTTGTTTTATGGGGACATAGAAAAGATACAGAAGAACTTTAAAGTAGAAATGATATGCTGGAGAAAGGGCTCTTGAGAAGTTGTGGCTGAGGATTAAGGTGTAGGGGCATAGAATATAAGTAAATAAAGGTAGCATAGAAAGTAATCTTACCCCTAAAGAGTTGCAGCTGGGTTAATTATTAAAGATTAGGAGCAGGCCTGATGTTAACAATCCTGTAGCCAATAAGAAGAGTGTTATAGAAGAGTTGGATTGGTAGAAACTGGAGTCAGTTGGCTGCTGTGAGGACAAGGAAGAGTCAGTGCCTGGAGGAGCTGCCTACAAGAAACATCAAGGAGGTACAAAACTCTAGCAATGAGGAACCCTTGCAATGTAATGACAATAGAACTCAACATTATGCACTATAATGGCAACATTAAGGAGCAGACTAGTGTAGGTGACTCTGCAGTGGGTGTCTGCTGCAGGCCACCTAAACCTGCAGAACAAGGGGTTGAGGCCTTTTACAGGTAGAAAAAGCATCCATAGGGGAGTAGCCTCATTATTTGCTGGAGAGACAACACAGCAGGTTCTAAGCATTGCAGTGAGCTCCTGGGAAACTTCCTGATATACCTGATGGAGGAGCCAGTGCAGACAGAGGCTCTGCTGGAGCTCATACCCACAAACAAGGAGAGGCTCACTGGGGAGGTGTGACAGTGTTCATAGGGGTCTGAGGATGAGGGAAGAGATGAAGATCTGAGTCCATGTTTCAGAAGGCTTGATTTATTATTTTATGATATATACTATATTAAAGCTATACTAAAAGAATAGAAGAAAGGATTTAATCAGAAGGCTAGCTAAGAACAGAAAAAGTAAGTATGAATCGTAATGGCTTGTGTCTCAGACAGAGGGTCCAAGCCAGCTGGACTGTGATTGCCATTAATTAGAAACAACTCTATGACACCAATCAGAGATGCACCTGTTGCATTCCACAGCAGCAGATAACCATTGCTTGCATTTTGTTCCTGAGGCCTCTTGGCTTCTCAGGAGGAAAAATCCTAAGGAAAGGATTTTCCATAATAGATGTCTGTGACAGGGCAGCGAAAGGCAAAGGCACTCCTGGCTGCAGTGACCATGAGAACACAGGCTGGACTCCAGGAGAGCAGACCGCTCCTCTTCAGGGATCTGCTTGCAGGATAAACCCCTGCAAGTAAGAGAGGTCCAAGGAAGTTCATTGATGAGAAAGGATCACTTTCTAAAAAGCTCAAAACTGGTCTGTCCTGAACAGCAGGGAGGCCAGAAAGGGTGCCCAGAGTCCTGTGTGCATGAACAAGGAGCTCCTTGCAAAACTCAAACACAAAAAAAGGCACTGCACAGAAAGAGGAAGCTTGGACAGGTAACCTGGGAGGAATATAGAAGCACTGTCCAAGAGTACAGAGATGTGGTTAGAAAAGCCACAGACCATCTGGACTGAAATCTGCTAGGGGGTCTCAATGGGAATTTATTTGTTTGAATTTGAAGCTAATGTGAATTATAAATTTAAAACTTTTTAATTAGTGTACTGCTGCTTTCTGAGAAAAATAGTTGCTAAATATCAATGTTTGTGAAATTAGTTTATTGGTATACTGCATAGCAAGGAATCTGGCAGAAAAAAATAGTTGATATTGATTAAATTGCATACAAAAAGCAATATTAAGAAAGAATTCATGTGGTTGGACAGTGAAAAATTTGAAAACTTTATTGAGAAATGCCACAGAATGGAAGGCAGCACAGCAGTTTCTAGTACCTTTGAAAAGTTGAGCCCATTCTCAGCTCATGCTGGTTTTATGAAATATTTAATATCCTACAAGTGTTCATGGATAGAAATGAGGAACAGAGAGTGATGTGAAAGAACCTTGCAGAACCTTCATCAGCTTGTGGGAGCATTGGGGATATCAAATGAGAGAGAATATCTTTTATCCAAAACAGAACAAGTAACATTTCCTAAGAGAATTGTTTCCTAAAGATATTTGTTCTTAAGATTTCATATGGTTTACAACTGTTTTATTCTTTCCAAATTTGGATGTTTTTGTTATTTAAACTTTAAGACCTAACTTTCTTTCCTCAGGCATGGAGATGCACAAATGCCAAAGTGCACAGATTTAAGATTATGAAACAAAAGCCTAAGAAGTGATAGCTGCTTATTCACAGTAGACATATTAATTCAAGGAGATCATTCTTTTATTTACTGTTTTCTAAGGCTCTGTGCCCCAAGCTTTAAGATGTTTCCTGAATTTATAGTAGATTTCATTCTCATTTCATTTGAAAATATAAAATAATCAAAGTACAATACATGTGTTCTACTATTTCCTATGTTTGGGATTTCTTTTACTGAAAGAGGAATTGCATGAAGTCACTCAGATTTCAATCTGCTGAAATATACAGTCCCCCCATGACCCAGAAATTTGAATTTAGTCTTTGTAACAGCTGTAAATGCATGCAAATAGCATTGTACTTATCTATTTTTTCTTTAATGTGGAAAATAAGCCCATTTTTACGCTCTCAAAATATTTCAGAACACTGAACTTTTCACCAGAAAACTAATTGTCCTTAGCCGATTTTTCAACTCAGTAAATGTCAAGACTTAAACCTGAACTTCAGCAGCTGGGAACAATGGCTATCAATCGCCTTTCCCCCCTGCTGTTCCTCATTAACAGCACAAAGTGTGCTTATTTAAATCCATCCTTATCTCCTAATGGACGGGGAGCAGTGAGTGACTGGATTCGGTAGCTATTAGAAGTGCAGCAGATCAGATCTTCCTGTTTATTGATTAGTGGAGAGCAGCCTCGAACTGCTTTGACAGCTCTGACTCAGTGAGAGCAAAGAAAGAAGCTTTTCAGCTCTTGGGAGGAGAATTGCTGGACAACATTAAAGAGGGTCTTGTAGGAGCCGGTTTGCTTTGATGTGCAGGCAAATTGGCTGTGCTTGGTTGGAGTCAAGGTCAGGAGGCTGTGGAAATGCTGTGAATGTGGTGGGGAAATTAAAGGAGTGTTATTTTAATAAGCATTGTGTGGATGCATGCTGATTGATATAGAAAATTGCCCTTCTCTTTTTGTGAGAACAGCTTTTGGTGAAGCAAATTTTGACCAAAAAAATGAAAAAGGAGATTGTGTGTCCTTTTGCTGCTGCACTAAATATAGCTGTTTGGATGAGAATCTTCTATTCTTTCTCTCTTTTCTTGCTATTTTTCCTCAGAATTGCAGCCATTCAACAGTTGCCTTAACTCTTTAGATTTAGCAGTTTTTTAAACTAGTGATCTCATTTCTGCTGCTTCATGTTAATAAGTAAAAATTGCCACTTGCACACCTTCATGTAATTTTTAATAAATTCCTTGCTGAGTTCACTGAATGTGAATTCCCTGAGAGTGCTGAGCATAGAGAGGAAGCCAAGCAGTGCCCTTGGCTCATTGCAGGGTAATTCAGCCACAGTCAGAGCTCAGATAAGCACCCCGGGGTAAATTTCCTCCGCTGAACTTGTTCAGTTAAAAATCAAAGCTATGGGCAAGGCTGTGGCAGGGTTGTACCACAGCTAGACCAGGGATCTTATGTCTCTGTAGTGTGGGTAGATCCAAGAGGACAAGGTTGATGGATTGATAAGAGAGACCATTCCTATAGCTCTTTGCTGAGGCCACTCCCTGTTTGCAGGCACTTCAATAAAATCAGGGGTGTGCCTCCTTCCTCCACCTCATCTGGAGTAGTTCAGCACCTCCAGCACTTCTGGACAGCTGCTGTTGGGTACTTTTTGAGGACATGGAAAATAGTGAGAGTTAAACAGCTCATATTTCCTTCTTGATCTAGGTCTGCTTTGCAGTGTAGACATAAACACAAAAGAACACTTTATATATCATAAATATATTCTCAGTTCAACCTCAAAAAAAGAAAAAACAGGACAAATCCCACCCACTACCCCCCTGCCAGAATGTAGTAGTAGACCCAAATTAAAAGCATCAAATTCTTATTCTGACTGCAGTGGAGCTGTTATAAAAATGTTGTCATCAAGGTTGAACCCCACATTAGGTAAAGCACTTGAAACTATTGCTAACAACTGCATGGAACAGCTTTGCTTTTGTTATTGTCTTAATTTGTTTTTCTGAACTTGATTATAGATTCAGTTCACAGGGCTGAATCCAAGGGATGGGAAACAGAACTCGTTTCATCAAATGTTTTCAAAGTCTTTAAAGGAGAAAGACTAATTTTTTTGTTCTAGCCAGTTTTTTTTAGCAGAAGCTATTTCTGTACCATGTCAATATCACTTAAAATCAGTACGGGGTCTTTAATATTACCATCTTCAATCTCGAGTATATTTACTGCACTGCTGTGGTTCTTTCATTTGTTACGATTGAAAGAAGATCAGTGTTATATAAAACATTGGATTAAATAAATAATGGAAACGCATGTCTTTTCAAGCATGCATCCCCAGTGAAGAAAAGCAATGGTTCAAGTATCCCAATTACAGAAAGTTCTGATGTTTGTTTTTATGTAAAAATTAGTTATAAAAATATTTTTATATTAGCTCTGTTTAAATCAAATTCTCATATCATGATAAAGCAATAGCTGACTTTTTAGAAATCCATCTATTTATTTGTAACAGTTCTTGTGGAGGAATACTGTGGAGTTTTACCCAAAAGAAACCCAAATGAAATCCACAGTCGCATCCCATGGAGATTGGACCAGATGACCACTGTGGTCCCTTCCAGATTTACCCATTCTGTGATCTTGCATGTTACATTCTGATAATAGTACCTTTAAAGTGGTTTTATTTTTTCATGGCTTAGCCAACACTAATGAAATCAGAACTTCATTAACACCACTTTTTTTTTTCTTCCCTTTAAAGCAACGAAAATGAATGCTTGAATGGGCTTGAAAATTTTGCAGTTTTCTTCCCACACCACAAGGCTCCAGTTGTTCACATTTTGTTCTAACTGCTCTTGGTTCAGAGCATAGCATACAAAAATACAAGAGATACTGTTTGTTCTCATTTTGGAGGAGCCGATTTCACTTGATTTGAAGGAAAAACAAGAACAAGAAAAAAATCTAAAATTTGGGAATTACCTATGGCTTGTTTATGAAAAATAAGAAACACTTTTACATGCCAGGGAGAATTTCTTTTAAGAATCATGAAACATTTATGAAGACTTATATGGATAGAATCTCCTTCAGATATTGATGTATAAGTCACTAAGTCAAATCCAAATCTGATTTTATTGGATCAGAGACACATCCTTCTGTAAGTTTAAGCAAGGATTGTTTCAGTGGGTATTTTTTGTACACCATTATCTGAGTTATTGTGGGTTCAAATTCTGTTATTTAGCCATTTATGTGTTAGTTTTGAAAAAATTAATAGAAAGTGACTGCAATAATCTTCCTTGCTCTACCACCAAAAGTGAGTTCATCTTTTACTGTCTTTTACCTAAAGGTAGTATGCCAATACATTAGCAAGTGGTATTTCCTGGGAGCCAAATGTAGTGATGTTTTGTACTCTCAGGTGATATTTCCTGGAGAATTCTCAACATTTCTCAGTGTTTTCTTTTTCTCTGTATTGACAAAATCTACCTCTAGAAAGAATTATTTCCTGGCTCACATCCAAAGCTGTTCAGCTGGAAAGTTAACCCTGAAGTGTGTAAGGTGTTTTATTTTGCTGATGTACATATGTGGCTAAAAATCTTCAGGTTAATAATTTTGTTCAGTTTAAAGGTTACCTGGATGTTTTGAGGGGATTGGAAGTCTCAGTTTTAGCACACTTACAGAAATTGAATAGGCTGTATGCTGGCAGTGGTCATGTGTACTCAAGGGTTCCCATGCTCTTTGCTGACCACTATTTGGCTGTTGAAATTTCCCTATATGCAACACTGTTCCCCACTGTGTGTTTGTAAAGTTCTCATTCTCTTTAGGGATTCTTCAGGCCAGCAAAATTTTCCATCCTGACTGACTTAATAAAAACATGTACTAATATAAAGGAAGAGCCATATAGTTCTTTATTAACCAATATTTCCTAATGACAAAATAAGTATGTTATGAGGTAATTTTAAGACAATTTTAAAGAGCATATGCATTTTCAATACATTTTTCCAGTGGCTTTATTTGCATGTGTTTAGGTATGTTTAAGATTATCTTTCTAGTCTTCATTGAAAGGTCATTTCTTAGTTAAAAATAATAGCACTTCAGTTAATTATTCTGCACTTAAGCTAATTATACTGATGACCAGAAGCAGCCCTTTTATGGTTTTTGTGCACTTACAGACTTCCCCAGCTTCTATCTGTGCAGTGAATTGAGTGTGAACTCAAGCTCAAAGTCAGTCCCTGGTATGAAGCATTGCTTAACAGAAACATCTGTTCTTGCAATTCAGTGGGAAGCCAGAAAAGAGGACACAGAAATGAAGGGAGCTGCAGGAAAAGCACCTGAAAAATAGTTTGAGGAAAGAAAGCAAATGGGCATTTTTGCTTATAGTGTTAGTTTTAAAATTGTAAGCAAATAAATCATGTCTTGGCAGTAAATTGCTATTGCTTAGTTAAAGAAGATTTTGGGTTCTAGGGGTTATCTGGCAAACACACACAGTCATATCAAATAGCTCATTAATTCTACCATTTTAAATTTTTCCTTTCCAACTGTATCATGCCCAGTTACTATACAAGAGTTCCCTCCTACCAAGATATTCCCTGAAAGTTTTAAAATGTAGATTGCATTTTACCTGTGCAACCTATTTGTTTCCTTGTTTTGTATATCACAATTAGGCCAATTAAAATACACTTACCTTCTGCTTTGCCAGTGTTGATGGAGCACTTTCTTTTTACAGGCAATATTTAAGTGAACTTGATTCCTCTCAGTTGCTTTATTTATTATATTTCAAAATTATTCTATCATTACTTTCAAGGGTTTTTTTCCTTGTTTTTTCTAATTCCATTCCTAGGTCTAACTTAATTACATCCTTCTACCATACAGGCTATAAAGAGACTGGTAGATGACACTCATACACCAGGGAATCTTATTGTAACCACCCCCTTTTGACCACTTGCTCAATGCTCCACTTCACTGAGATTTTCAAGGGTAAAAATAAAACCAGTCTGTAGTGGTTTTGGTTTGTTAATTTGAGGTTTTTACTAATTTTGAGATTTCCTAACTAATGTGTTTGTTTCCTGTGGTGAGATAGGATCAAGAGAAAGGTCAAGTAGGTTCAAAATTTGAAAAGGATATAAAGAAAATTTTATTAAAAGTAATTAAAAGGAAAAAGGTAGTAAGAATCAAAATCTTTCAGAATACTTTTTCTCTCCCTATTTTTTTTTTTTTGATAATGTAAAGAAAAAAACCCTAAAATTTGTAGTTAGTTTATTGCCTCTAAAATAGTTTTTGTTTAGTTGACTTTGGGAGAAAAGTCCCTCTTGTTAAGGTTATGGAGATTTCTCCATAAGAGGAAAAAAACAGGTTTATTGTGGGTCTTAATTTTGTCATGAATAACAGCTGCCTGGGGAACTCTGTTATCATGAAGTGTCTTTTATCTTTTATAAATTTTCCTATAGTTTGTTGATGGGTTAACTTATGGTGTATTGCTTCAAAGATGAGTTGTTTAAGAGTTAAAGTTCTTATTATCTATCACATGTGTCATAGTTTAACATAAGAAGAGCTCAAGGAGTGAGAGAAAGACTTTTAATGTAACTAACAGGTTTTTTTATGTAGCTAACCACTGAGAAAACTAGACCTAAACTAAGTCCTAAACTATTGTCTCCGTTTTCATGCAGTTCACCAACCCAACAATTCTTTAGGAACATGCTCTTCAAGGATCTGTTCTGAGGAAAGGGTTGAGGTGCTAAGATTTGAGTGATTAAAAGAACAGCAAAATGTTTGTACCAGCTGCTCTCTTTTGGTTTACCTCATTTCAGCACTTGGTGGAAGTATGGTTATCCTGTCCACATTAAATGAGATTGCTTTTCATGTGCTGATTTATAATACTGTACTTTCAAAAGTACTTTAGAAGTAGTTTAGAAATATTATTAAGAGATGAATATTCTGACTTCAATATTGACAAGCAACAGTCATACTATTTTCAGGTACATAATGTCAGGCCAATTTGCTTTACCTTTATTTATCAGCCTTTTCATTTTCAGCTTCTTCCAGCATCAGTTAAGATGGGGACAAAAGAAAAAAATCCTTTTTTTTAACCTTCTTTTTTTCCAGTGACACATTTAATCTCATCTGAAGACTCTGAAGGATAACATTTGTCGCAGGAAACTGCTTAATTTTAAACTGAATGTTCACTGATAAAAAAATGATCTGACTGTAATTGCTCTTTGTTTCTTGTCTATAAAAGTCATTTTTTTTCCTCCTCTCTTAACAGGTGGCTGTTGATGAGCGCATCAAGCAACTGCATGAAGCTCACAGGGATTTTGGCCCTACTTCCCAGCATTTTCTTACCAGTGAGTGATTTCTTATTTCCCATTCTTCTTGTGCAGTTTGAATACACATTTAATTGATAATTTTGTGGCCATGTGCTAGTTGTTGTTATGAGTTTCCATTTTAGTCTGTATTGCAATTGTTTTCTTTTATTTTCTCTTCCCTGGGTGCAGAGGAGTGTTAAATAAGTTCATATTGTCCAGGTCCAGAGTAAAAGGAAAACATCTGCCATTATCAAGTCTCCTTGTGCACACTTCTGTCTCTGCAAGGCTCATCTTCATTTGGGGGCACCCTTTAGGACTAGTAAATTAAAATTATGTTAAAAAGAGTTTCTGATTATTTTAATCCAGAAAGGATTGAAACCCCCCAAAACAACACAGATTTGGTTTATCTGTTCAAAGGAATGTTCAGCTCCAAAAAGGGGCAAAACCAGATATACAAGAAAAAAATGTTCTAGGATTTGATCACTTATCAGAGCAGTGAGTGGATAAAAACTGCGGTGGGAAGTTGGCAGAGGAATGGCAGCTGAGTAAACTTTTTACAACTCTGCATAAAATATAATTGCCAGCAAAATTCCCACTTCACCTCCACATGCATTCTTTTATCAAGGATGTTTTGAAGTACACTGAAAGACAACTTGAAACACCTTCAACGCTCCAAGGCAGTGACTAAAGTGAAGCTTCTTAAAGGCCATGTCTTTTCCATTGTACTTCAATTAAGGAAAGTAAACAGTAGAGCTTTATTTAAGAGATTATATCAGCAGAAGAGAACACAGTCACAGGATAATGGTCTCCTACATGCAGGGGGACAAGCTATCCAGACATTGGAAATAGATGTTGCTATTATTGCACAGCAACATTCACAGTGGGATAGAGGACAAACTTTTCTTCAGCTGATACTGCCTTGTAGTTTTAATAGGTTAACCATTTTCCCATTGAAGATCTTAATGGGAAACTGAAAATTCTCAGCAGGATGTCCTGCAAAATCAAATCCAAGGTTGATGTTATGCCATATAAGACTAATGCAGGCTGATTGAACCTGAACCTTCTTTTGTCAAATGATTATCCTATGAAGAAATAAGCCCTATTTTCATTATTTCTTTCAAACCCACTTTTCTTTAATTGTTGATCACTGGGAATATTTTTTCAGCTCAATATACATAACTGCAAATCAAACTTGTCAAGACTGAATGTGCAAGAGCTATGAATATGTGACGTAAACACAATGTTTAAGCGCATACCTGTTTTTACTTGTGACCCATGTTGTATTCTTGGTGAAAGAATAAATCTGTAGGGTAAATTAAGCAAGTCTGGAAGAGACTAGAGTGACCTGCACTGCATTATCACACTGATAAAGGTGTCTTTTGCTGGTGTTGAGTGCAGCCAGACAATTTTCCTAGGCCCATTCTTCCTTACTATTGCTGAACTAAATAAATCTAAAAGATGATCAGTGTGTGATAGTCACCTTTTTTAGCCCGCCCACCACCAGTGAGACATTATTCTTCTTTGAAACTAATTAGAGCCAGCAAATTGTGGACATCATTCTGGACACTCCATGCCATTTGAGGATCCCCATAGGAAAAGGAGTCAGGTGGAAAAGTGTTGATTTTGGAAATAGTCCAACTATCACTTAGAAAAATGGGCATTTGTATTTGCTTATTTGTTCTTCTCTCTTAGATGTGTGTGCAAATACATAATCTTACCCATGCATACAAAAGTTAGGTTCTGAAAACATTTGCAGAATACTTCCCATATCAAAAACTGCAGTCACTGAAAACTGCCAGTACATACATCAGTCTCATCTTTCCTAAGCATCAAATTCTAAAAACATCCACTATCATGTACAATCACTATGCCTAGGAAAATACCATGCTTTGACATGCTTTTTATGCTTTTTTACTACCTCTGCTGCATCCCTGCATGGATGGAAGCACATCCATGGGAGAGAGAGCAGTGCAGGAGAGGGTGACACAGTCCTTGCCACCCAGCACCAGTGTTTTTTCTGCAGCTGTACTTTTGGGGGTGAACAAGTTAGACATAAAGGTTGCCAAACAAAATCAGGCAGGTCAAATGAAGATGAATTTCATGGCTTGTAAATTAGGTTTCTGTACGTGGTAGACAGAGTCCAAGTTGATCAGTCTGTGGCAACAGCAGTGAAAAGATTAATCATGGCAATTTTTATGGTTTTCTTTTATAAGCTCAAAACTCAGCATTTTTATCTAAGGAGCTGAGATACACATAAGATCAGTGCAAACTATAATCAGTAAGGAAAATAAGCAATCTATTGCTTATTGAATATCTAGTTTATTTGCCAGTAATAATGAGTTCATCCTCCCTACTGAGCATCAACTTTCCCTCTTCCATACACACTTGCCCATCTTAAGGTACAAGTAATAATATCTGTTTATATTCTTACATGAAAATTATCCTTTTATAGTTGATATACCTTTAAGTAGTTCTGCAAAGAGGCTAATACTGCAGTCAAGGTCACATAAAATCAGTGACTGAATTACATTTCTCTCCTATCAGAAAGAAATAAATATGATCTGCTAATCATGGTAACATTTTCATGTGCTTGTTATTATTTTATACATAGAAATTATAGCATCATCTGTCACTTTCTGCTTAGTTGAAACTGAAGCTGCATGGGGCTGTTGAAAACCTAGCACAAAAGTAATGGGGGAGTGATGCAGGGACCTCGTATTTGTCACACCCTGTGAGGCAAGAAATCAAGTGGTAGTCCCTGTTTCTGAGCACTTACAGCCTGTTCTAAGGGCTATTCATAGAGCTGTTTCTGAAAGAGATTGGAAAAGAAGGTGTGAGCTAGAGAGATAAGGAGTGCAAAAGCAAAAAAAAAAAAAAATTCTTATTTGTGGCATTTTAAAATTAGAGAGTTTTTCTCCATTGTCTTTTCATGCTGTTCAACATTCTTTTTCCACTCTTTCATCTTTTAAATGACCAAGTGCCGGTGTTTATCAATGCTGTGGCATGGGACAATTCAGATGTTTCCTGGTTGTAAATTAAAGAGATAGTGGCAAAGGAATGGGATCCACTGGTGTCTCCCTTCTTTTAAGGCTTTAGATCTCCCTCAATTGTAAAAGACTTATTAAAACTGGCCATGACCTTTCACATGAACTTGTATCTCTCCAGGCTTTCTACATTTTTTAATGGGCTCTCTCACCCCACTCCTTGAGCTTCTGCCCTTCAGGCTTCCCCAAACTCATTTTGCTCTGCCAGTGTCCACAGAGGCAGTCCCAGCTCCAGCTCAGTTCATTCCTTGCCAAGGTCACACAGAATTCACAACAATAGTTAAGATACAGATGATAAATGAATTAAATGGGAAAAAAACTTGATATCATGGATTTGTGGAGTGAGTTTGTTGGTCTTGAAGGACTTGCTTAGACATGTTTAATTAGAATTCTCTAAATCAGTGTGTGAAACCACTGTAAAAATAAGACCTTTCTATTAAAAAGAAACTTGTAAATATTTATCAAAGTAATTACAAGAAAAATCTCTGATCCTTTCATGGATGATGGTGCTTAATTTGGGAATTATATACAGTAACTGAGGTGTGAAAAAGAATATCTGCAAATTTTCAACACAATGCCAGCTCCAAAGTTTTCAGTGACTCCTCTGGAATAATTTTACTGTTTTGACTTCATCTGTATTTTTCTCTGTGATTGTGCCTCTTACACAAAATGAGATTCATTTCTCTTGTTGGAAGACCCACACATAACTATTGTATGTCACAATAGTTATTACTCTTTTTGAGATGCAATAAATGAGAGGTAGCATTGATGTCAGACTGTTTCTAATATCATTTGCAGTGCTATTCAGCAATCACTCACACTTCTTAATGTGCATTGCTGGTGATTGTTCATTCATGTGCATGGCTGGTGATTGCTGAAAAATAGGTGTTACATCTTTAAAAACCATGAGCAAACCTTGTAATTTACTGTCCAGCCCCAGTAAGAGCCATCTTTTAGTAAGTATAGCATGTCAGTGAAGTGACTCCATGAAACCATGCTCACCATATAACTGCCAATTACTTTGGATTATGACTGGAAGATTCCAGTGGTTTTCAAGCTCAGATAACATGGACTTTCATCAACATGAAAAAACTGGGAATACAAGGAACAGAAAGAACATGTAGGTTTGCAAGGCTAAAAGGCTGATGTACCCATAGCCAAATTTTCTGATTCATATTTCCCAGGCTATGAGCTTTTGCTGCCTGCATTTGTCAGTACCAGCCTGTTAAATCCTCATACCTAAATTTGTGCTAGGACCTGGAGATACCTAAGAGGAGATGCCTCACTGTGCCTTTCAGTTTTTGGACTTGTAAGAGCAGAACTTAATTCAACACAAGATGAGGCAGCCTCAGCAGCTTTCATTCAGAAACAGAAAGATGACAAATGCTGGAGCCACCAGTTTGTGTTGTAAGTGATCAGAGTGCAGCTGCTGCATTTTGTAGCAGATAATTGTTGCTTAAAAATAAAAATCAGAGGAGTAGGCTGTGTATCGTAGGTCCCTCCTTCTCAGGATAAGCTCAGAGCTATTCAGGTTCAGATCTGAGTCTTTTTTCTTCTTATTTCTGCGCCTTTGTGTTTTCCTTCAGTTATTTAACCCACTCTCCTGAGAAGCTGGAGATGTGGCTCTGAATTCCTCCAAACTGGGAGAGAAGTCAAGTACTCACTTCTCCCACCTTCTGTGCGAGTGCTCAGATTATTATGCAAAGCAAAGGCTAGGGAAGCTCTTTCTTGCACAGGCAGATGTCTTTAAAAGGGCAAGTCCTAATTGAGACATCCAAGTCTAAAAATGAGTGGGCTCTGTGACTCTTAGGACACTTTACCCATCCATCTGATAAATTATTTTCCAGTGCAAGCAACTGTAGCTTTCCCTCTTATTTGTCACTTCATGCATTATATCATATTGTCTTTGAGATATTCTTTTGACAAGCAAATATTGAAGACCATGTCTTCATGAGGGATTTTTTGAAGGGAGTGAGTAGGAGATATGCTATCTCATTTTTTATAGCAACCTAATTAATTTCTGTAATTTATCCTTGGCTGGCAGAATATCCTATTCTGTAATGCTACATCATTTACAAGTAAACAAATACTATTTTTTGATCTTAATAAGATTCAAAAGTTGACTATTTATTGTCTATTATGCTTTTGTCCACTCTCTGAATTAATGTGTTGTGAAGACTGATTCTTGCCTCCCAAATGTTTTTCACCCTGCCAAGTTTAACTCAGATGAATTTAACAATATTCCCATGTTGCCAGGAGTTGGATGTTGTGTTCAGTTTAGGACATCCCTTTGTCCTCAAGCTCCAGGACTAGGATGCAACAGGCATATTCTATATATGTAAATCAGATTTTTTCTGTTCTGTTCTGCTATGGAAGACATGGAAGATTTACCAAAGATTTATTTTCTATTTATCTAATTTCATTTGCCAAAAATCACCACCAATTTGATTAGGCCACTTTATCACCTCATTTGATCAGCCAGTTTTAGAGACTCCATTTTTAAGAGCATAAGAGTGCAACAGAAGTTAGCAATGTGGAGTACCTGTATGTGGGCCATTATAAACTCTATCTATATTTCTTTGCTCTATTTCATTCAGTATTCTGCTATTAAACAAGTAGATTCTTGTATTTCTGCCATTTTACAGTTGTGGGACATTTAAGAAAATGAGCACTAGATGGATTTTATATTTCACAATACAAAGTGGCATTTGGAAACTTTTGGAACACTGTTCATGATTAAAGGTGTGCATTATTCAGGTCTTATCATATAATGTTGACCCTAAGCTGCAGATGATAAATCTGAAGTTGGCCATAAAGATTCCAGCAGGAAACACAGGATGGAATTGCCTCTTAACTCTTCTAAAATGATTGTCATAATTGATTCTGATCACATGTTGAACTTTTTTAATGACTAAAAGTCTCTTAGAGATTTTTTAATCATTGAAGATGCCACTTCTCTGGCTAGACATGCTCTAAATATGGTGTGTTTGGTAAAGGTCTCCACGTGTGGTACGGTGGCAGACGGTGCTCCAGACAAGTAGTGAGTGTTTGCTTGGACTTAAGAGGGGCAGAATCCAAGCTGAGAAGGGGCTCTTTATTTCCAAAATACCCATGAATCCATCCCCATGTGCAGCTGGGCTTGGAGAAGAACAGACCCTAAGCTGTGCAGACCTTCTGAAAGGCAGGTTTGGATTGATGTTTCTGCCTTGCAGCTTCTCAGCTGAGTGGTTGATGTATTCTGACATCAGTTTCTCAGCTACATCAAGCAATTTTAGACCTCAGTGCTGCACAACATGGTCTGACTGTTCATCAGTCTTACCTAGAATAATAAAAAATTCACATAATTTAGAAATCAATCTAAATCTTAGCTGAAAAAGCCCCTATCTTTTACAGGTATATAGTGGCATTTGTTGCAAAGAGCTTGCATGTTATGCAAACATTTCTATTATGTCACTGCCATGCAGATATGCATTTTGGAGATGGCATCCTGCCAGCCTGCATCATGCACTGATTATGGTTGGGAAATATTGCTTTAGCATGTTCTCTAAGGAGGAAAAGCATGACCTCCTTACAGTCTCTGGAGAGCAGCATTTTCTCATTTGTAAAGATGTTATCTGAAAATAATCAAAATGTAGTACTCAATGAATCTTCTTTGAAAAGTTGAAGTAGCTTACACAGATGGGAAATTCTGATTCAGAATCAGAGTCTTTTCCTGATGCAAAGATCATGTCATCCTTTTTTCTCCCTGCCTGCCTTTATCTGAAGTCACCAAATCCATACTTTGCTGCAGTGGAAATAATTGGCATCAAAACAAATTTTATGTAAATAAATAAACAATTTCTTAACTCTATGTTTGTATTAAGGTATTAATGATGATAATGCTAGGTAAGAACAGTGTAAGTCACACAGGTCATGCAGGTAGAATTTCCAGGCTGAGTCAGAGAATTATTATCATTAAATGTGAAATGTGAACATAATTCAGCAGCTTGCTGAGTTACAGACACGATGGCCACCAAACAAGATAATGGGGATGTAATAATGAGCTCACCTTTAACTACCATGATGCTAAAATGAATATATAGTAAATATAATTAATTTCTAACAGTGAGAAAAAAATAGTTGACAAGATATATGTTACAGTGTATGAACACTACACAATGCTTCTTTGTGGTTTCTGTCCCAAACCTCTTAGTGAAAATTAAGTCAAAAGATTTTTTTTTTATTTAGAACTGAAAAAGTACACTCATATGATACACAGCACACACTAAAAGTCTGTGCTGACTATTTAAATGAGGACCACTGAGAGTAACGTTTAAATGTGGACATACCAAATTTACTCTTTGAATAGCTGAAGGAATAGTTTACCATTAGTAAACATACATGTATTTTTCATTATGTTTGCATTGCTAAAGTGAAATATTTATAAGATTATTTTTTTGTAGTATCAACTACTATCATCCTCTTTAATATTTCATTCAGATCCCTGAATAGATTAAAGCAGTACTGAAGTTCAGAGAGCCAGCATGCTACCATTTCACTATACATTCTGCCAACAAGTAAGAATGTCTGCTTACCAGCAAGAACTGTGTTCACCGGCAAAACAAGTCTCAGCTCTTAGAACATCTACAGAAAGAAATAAAACTCAAAAATTAGGTAACCATTAAAATATATGTCAATTCAAATAAAGTGTAGGGAAATTTAAATTCACTCTTAAAATGCCCTGTATTTTGTGGTGGTTATTTAATTTCAGTCACAAGAGCATTGAAAGTAGCTGGGTGTATGGTAATGGGTTCTTACACTGTGCAAGCTCAAGCAATAAAACAGTTTGGAATTACTCTCAGCAAACAGGAAAATGTCTGCTTCTTGAGTGCTGCAGCACACAGGGATACTACAGCATATATATATATATATATATATATATATATATATATATATATATATATGAAGTCTTTGCTAGCAAGACAGGTTAGGTTGATTTAACCATTTACCTGTACTACTTTTGTAATGGATAGTAAACCTGTACTGATAACCAAAGATAAGAAACAGCTAGTCTCAGTTTCTGGGCTTCTGCCAAAAATGAAATGATTATTCTCTGTGTATAGCTGCAAAAAGTACTGCACTTTTTGTCAACTCAAATTTATGCAAGGTTAGAATCATCCAGGAAACCAGAAGTGTATTATAGACAGCTTCACAGCAACCTCTTGAAGGAATACTAAATCCAATTATGCAGAATATCACAGAATTGTTTGTTATTTCTATAGCACTGAGCTCTCATGAAAGCAAAAGTATTTGTTCCTCTTCTAATGGATAAAGAACACTATCATATGTAAGATTCTGTGATAATAAGTTATGACTGCAAAGCTCTTACCCAGATTAATTCAGAAGCAACAGATGAAATACATCTTCTGAAAAATATGCAGCATTCCATTCTGTCCTTTAGCTATTGAATTAAAAACAAATCTTAAAGTGGAACAACTGTAACTTGGTAGTATTCCCATTGGGAACATTAATGATTTCTTGGGAGAGAAATATGGAACAAGGTCAATTTTTAGTTAATACTGAAGGATATTTTGCTTTCAAAAATGATAATTTAGTGTAATCTGATTTGAATTATTTCTCACTTGATGCCATTGGCCATGGGTAAGAACCCTACAATTGCATTTTAGAACTGGTTGATGGACCACATATTAGCACACATTAGGTTAGAATTACTGAATGAAAGCATGTAAAGGAATCGCATAGTAACTGATAGTGTAAAATGAAACAGTTACTAAGCTAACTCCTTAGCTTTTGTTTCCTATTGCCATCTAGAATGGAGAATATTGAAGCAATCATCAAAATTATATTTGTAGCAGTTTTCCTTCTTTCAAGTAGAAAGAATATTTAAGCATCATGGTTAAGAATTCTGTATGAACCTGAAAATGGGGTTATTTTGAGATTTTTAACATCAAAACATTACACAATATTCTATTTTTGATACTTTTTACATTTCTACAAAACACATAACATCTTTACATCCTTTGAGGCTGTAGCTGAGCGCAGGAACTGAGCAGCTGCAGCTCAGGCTGCCAGGAGGAGCAGCTCAATGGGCAGCAGCTTTGGCCTCCACAGCTCCTCAGCCGTGCAGTCCATGAACACAGAACCAAAGGGCAGTGCCTGGCCCAAGAAGGGTTATTTCATATATAAATTAGGTGTATATTTGAGTGTTTGTATTTGAAAGTGCATATGGTTTTGTGCTCCTGTGTTTGTGGGCCATGCTACAGCCCTCAATGGCAGTGTAGTGTGCTGGTTCTCCAAGAGATCTAACTCTGTAAGTAAAATTCTGTTTCTTGCACATTTTGAGAGTTACTGATTCTCATGGTTCATACCTTTGAAATTCACTTTCCTTCTTTTAAGAACATGAGTCTGTGTAAATGTAAGTAATAGGAAAGCAATGACAGCTTAGCTACAGCTGGCTGGCTGGGGGTTGAAGACAACAGCAGAACATGCAGAGGTGCCAGAATTTTTGGAACTCCTTGGCCACCAGCAATCTGAAACAGGATTATCATATTTGTGGAGAGAGGCTTTTCATGAGGACATGTAGTGATAGGACAAGGGGAAACAGCCTTAAGATGAAGGAGGATGGGTTGAGATTGGGTGTTAGGAAGGAATTCTTTACTGCAAGAGTGGTGAGGCACTAGAAGATTGTCCAGAGAGGTTGTGGATTCCCCATTGTGGATGGGGCTCTGATTAATGGGGTCTAATAGCAGGTTCCCTGCCCTTGGTGGGCAAATTGAAACCATGAGATATTTAAGGTCCCTTCCAACCCTAAGGATTCTATGATTCTTCCGAACATATTCCTTCCTTTCCCTAGCTTCTTAGCATTGTCCAAAATTTGTATGAAATTCATTTACCCTCTCCCCAGCCTGTATCCTGGTTCCCATCTGCTCTTCCTTTTCCTGTTCAGACCATCTATAATAGCACCAGTTTCTCCCATGGCTGATTTTTGTCCCCTCAGTGGAGTCCCTAGTCTTCCTTCAACCCTTCTTCACAGTTCATTTGCAAAACTAGTGAGATTTCCCTCCACAGCCATTTTAGAAGCACATTTCATCTCCTTCCTCAAACTCTTGTCCATACTCCAATATGTGGGCAAGAGAGAAACTAAACTTCATTCTACAGACTGATTTCTGTGAATCTGGTATAAAATAGATTAAATATGTATATTTGTAATTATTATTTGTATGTATTGTGATTTGTTGATTTTGATAAGGCAGGTTGGTAGTGGCATTTTTAAAGTATCTATTTTGAGTCAGAGAGGGAAAGAAAGGAGAGCCACATGGTCAAGAAGCTAATTCCTAGTTGTCCTGGTCACAGTTGCTTTCCTTTGTGAACAGCAGGGGTCACTAAAAAGAAAGGTTATAGTGGGTGAAGCCAACAGGCTGGGGTTGTTTTCTCCATTAGATTACTTTTCATATGTTTTCTGTTTTAATCGTTATATTAAAGAAAGAAAAATCTTCGTTCTAATTTGTTTGACATATAAAAAATTCCTAATAAAAAAATAATCTCCCTGATTATGGCCTAAATTATAACTTATCTCTGCCTCTAATAAAAAATAATTTATAATTCTTTTGTCAAATGAGTTTTATGGAAACCTCTTTTACAAAATATTTTCGTTGTGTTCTAAGCTGATGTTGACATTTAACACCATGATAGCCAAAAGTGAGCAAAGTTATTTCTTCTCTATTTGTTGTGATCATACTGTCATTTTCTCCATTATCTGCTGTTATTGGAAGACAGTAAGCCACAATTGGTAATGTGGAGAAATAAGAATAAAAATGCCCACCATTTAGAGCAAGTCAGCAAGGGAATAAACACAAAATATTTAGATGCTCTCTCAGTGTAATTTCACTCAGTAAAATGCAAACAAGTGCATAATTCTGTTCTTAGAAGGATGAGAAGTGCTGACCACACAAGGAAAGAAATAGAAGAAAACCCAGTCAAACACTTTAGCAGGAGGAATCCTACAAGGGAACACACTAGAATCATATGTTGCTTGCTCTGCTTCGTATCTGTTCTGTGAGCTTAGCTTTCAAGGAGTTTTTGTATTTATCTTTGCAGCTGAATGAGTTCAATTTCTCTCAGATTAGGACAGAGGTTTCAGAACAGCAGGTTAATCTTTCCTGTCTCCACGGGTAACTGAGCAAACAGACCTGGATCGACATGGCCGAGAGAAAAATTGTAATTCTAGAGATTAACGTTGTCTTTCCTGTTTGACTTCCACGTTTCTCTTCTAGGTATGTTTGTATGTATGAGTGTATGTGTGCAGCTATTTATTTATTTGTTTGTTTGTTTGTTGTTAACAGCTTCTGTCCAAGGCCCCTGGGAGAGGGCAATCTCACCAAACAAAGTGCCGTATTATATCAAGTGAGTATAAATAGTAATTCATTCCAGCTATTTTCATTTCTTATGTAAGAGGAGAGTTAGTAATTTTCTTAAATGATTGTGAACTGCCCCTATGGTGTCTAAATGGGAAGGACAAAAAGGAACAAAACCTGCAATACATTTCACAGAAGTGTGCTAGTTATCTAGAAACACAGTAGGATGCCCTGATTTGTAAGTTGTTTGGGTTTATGCTGCTATAAATCACCTGCAAATGAAGTAGAGCTTTGAGGTACCTGGATTATCATTTAAATTGTGCTGTTGCCCTCTGTGTGCATGTATGGGAGGTTTTTCAAAACCAAACAAGCCCCCAACATTCTGAATTGCAGTTGTAAATGTGATTCACTAGGGGGTTTTTAACCCTATAATTTTTAAATAGTTCATAATAATGTAATTAATTAATAATTTTAAGATTTTGTAATGGTTTTAAATGCACATACTCAGTACTATGAATTCCCTTAGGGGCCCTACTTGGTAAAGTCCATAGCTGAGGAATTACGAGGGGCAATCAGTCCCTAAAGCGTAATCTTTTTAAGTTTAGCTCCAAAATTAAGCTAGTTCCCTTTAAAAGATATGTCTGCACAACAAATGCGAAGAACATTTTTTAAAAATCACAATTTGGAAATACCTACCTGCTTCTCATGCCCTAAACAGAGCCACCACTCGACAACAACAACAAAAAAAAGATGGTTTAATACATTTTATTCTTTTCGTTTGAGTTCTTTACCTGTAACATGTATTTTGAACTACTTATCCTACTTCTGAAGGAAACAAGGTGATGCAATACCCGCTATAAACACTGTAGTGCAAGTAGCAAAGACATGGGTGTTGTTTAATACACCTATTTCCATGGCTCCTCTTTATACTCCCTAAACACTTTGCAAGCTCAACCAGTTTCCCTGAAGCCATTTGGTTACAGAAGGCTCTTGCAGTGGCACTTCAGTTGCAACTTTCACAAGAGGGTGAACTTCCACAGCAGCCTTAAACTAGGTATGCATGAAGGAAACTCTGTGGTGCAGTTCAGAGGTTCAGTTGTACCTGGCTAAGCTGGTTTACTGTTGCATTAAGCTTGTAAGTTTTCTGATGTTTGCATTGGCTATGAATAATGGAACAGTCACAAAGAAACTGGAAAGCTCTATCAAGAAGGAGGGGCAGTCTACCAGAGACAGGCTGGAAAGAAAGTCAAAGCTCTGGCATGTAAGACAGTTTATGGCACTAACATGAAGATGAAGATTCTCCTTTTCTCTTTCACATGGCATTATGGGGAGGGGAGGTTGGCAATGCTTGAAGTAGGCACAGAATGCACTTCATCCTGTGCTTGGCACCTCTGCCTGTGCCACTCACACCCAGCAGCCCAGGGTAACTGGCTTAAATGGTCAATGCTTGTTCTGCTTACTCCTTCCTACTTTTTAGTCATCTGTTCTAGGCCATTTACAAATTCAAAGGAATATGTTTATTTTGTTCACTTTGAAAACCATTTTAATAGCCATAAACAGTTGTAGGTTTATGCTGTTCATCCTGATTTAGGATCCTGCCAACTGCTCTAGTTTGTCACAAATGAGTGATTCAGACTGCCTGAAGGATCAGTGTCAGAGGTATTAACAAGTGTGGGTTTAATATGAATTTATAAAAGTGCATCTTAGTAAAGTTCAACAGCAAGGTTCACTCTATTAGTTACTACATTACACAAAGGAAAATCAAGTTCAAATCTATTTCAAATTATTTGCACATTGACCAAAGAGCCAAAGGGTAAGGGAGACCCTCCCAATGGGTCATGAGTTTCAGAGCAGACCCTCTTGCTTTCTAAAGCCCTGGTGGAGCTCAGCTGTGGCTAGGTCCAGACTTAGTCTCAGACTTGGACAATGGCATATGTCTAAAGGAATTATCTGCATGGATTTCATTAATATTTATTCAGCATGTTACCAGCCACTTACCAAGGATCCATAACTAAGGTGTCTCTCTGCCTTGGGTAAGGAAGGATTTTTTAGTCTCAGGTAAGGAATCCCAGTCCTTGAGAGGAGTCCCATTTCCAGGGGAGAGCCACTGCTGTGCATTCCAGCTGCACTTAAGAGAATTTGAATTGGACTCATCCAAAGATTGGTTGTTTGTAGAACGGTCTCTGCCTCAAGGAGTGACCTTGAGAGCTGTCCCAGGGCAAGGGGAGGTCACTGCCCTGCAGCCACGCTGCCCAGCAGGGAGAGCTCCCTGAGGTGCCTCCCTGAGGCTGTCAGATGTGGTTGGCTTGTAGTCAGCTTTAACACAGCAGGAAGGGTATGTGTGTACCTCCTTGTACCCACAGCCCTCTTTGTTCCTTTATAAAAGACCCTTGGAAAAGCCACCTGCTGTGCAAGCATGACTCACACAATCCCTGTTCCAAGCTCATGCGCTTCGATGCTCTCTGGGTCACTCTGCCCCTTTGGGAGCTTCTAGAGGAGTTCTTGGCCTGGATACAGCTCAGGTCTTACTTGCTTTGGAGCCTGTACCAAATTACTGATAGTTTGGGTTAGGGGTAAAGTACATCTGTCATACATTACTAGTTTAATTAAAGTTTTAATTTAGCTCTAACTTGCTGCCCTTGAGATGTAAAACAAAGTGGTCAAGTTTTAATGCATCTTACTGAGCTGATTGATCTATTGCCTTCTCCAGCTATCCTCAGTCATTTGTTTTTCATTCATTCTCATCACTCATATTGCATATTTACAAACAAAAAAATTGTTTTCTGTACCTTTTTGGCTTTTAAAATAAACATATTCTTTTTTTTAGTCTTTGAGGCATTACTTTTCTATTAGTTGTTAATTCTCTAAAAGAAATTCATGAAGGCTAAGAAAATACAGGTAGCATTCTTTTCATGTTTATATAATTTTCTTTCTGTCATCAATATTAGAATATTAGTGTTAGCCCTCTTCATCAACCAGATTTGCTACACATTTTACTGGTATTCATTTTATCTGTTTTTCCCTTGATGCTTAAATGTTTTTATCTCATCACTTTCTCATTTGTGATGATATTGCACTCAATAATCTGTAAATCAGGCAGTACTTCATGCTAAGTCTTCAGCACCAATGTTTATTTATGGTTAGGTATCTTCAAGACCTGTGATTTTCCTGGTTAAAATTACATTTGTATACAGCTGATTAATCTGCAGCAACTAGTTGCTTCTAAAGCTTCAATAATTCCCTCTTGAGCTTATTCACACCAGTTGGTTTTAGGTTTTTTTTTTTTGTTTGTTTCAAATTGTATTTGGATAGGCAACATTGCCATGGACAATATAATTATCAACAGTGTGCAACCTGCTTCAGCTGTTCCTGGTGTCTGGCATTGGGTCTTTTCTTGGCCCAGTGTCAGCCTCATGGAAATTGCCTTTCAATGGCCTTGCATCAGCTGCTGCATTTCCCTCCACCCCTTCATGTTCTTTCCTCCTTATGGAGATGACAAGCCAGACCAGAACTTCAGCCCCAGCTTTCTCTTCCCCAGCAAACTGAGGAAATGTAGTTTTTGTGTTCCAGGACAACAGAAGTATCCCAAGCTCAGGGCACTGAGCACTTGCTCAGACCGTGAGGTGCTGCTGAGTTAAAAAACCCTCTGCTTTGCCTCTGAGGTAAAACACGTAAAATTGCTTGAAAACACATTCTATCCAACCCTTTTTGTTTTGATCTTTTTTCTCCTTGATTTATTCCTTGTGTCTAGTACAGAATGTAAAGGTTTTATTAGATTACAGAAGGAAAGGACTATAAAAATATAGCTTTCAGTTTAATCAGTGCTGTTCTTTGAAGACCTTGATCCTGCTTTTACTGCAGTGCAACCTAGAAAATGGAAAGGAAGAAGCAGGCACAGGCATGTCTGTACTCTTTATTAATGTTTTAGCTATTCATTAAAATTTCTAAATTTAAGATTTCAGAAGACAAAACAGGCAATTAATCTACATTAGCAATCTGAAAAGCAAATGGAAGAAATGCACACCTCAAAGACTGCTGAATATGTGTCTAAAGATTAAAAAAACGTCTCAAATTCTAAAAAAGGCAGATAATAAAGGTAGGGAGGCTGCGGATTTTTACATTGTAATTCAGGTTAGATCACATTTTAGCAGAGCTCACCCCTGATGAAAGAGATCTCACGTGTGCACTTGCATATTCTTATCTTCCGATCAAACAGAGAGAGGAGCTGCTCTAAAGCAGTGACAGGTAAAAAAATCAAGTGTCTATTTCCCATTTTGCAGCACCAGAAGAAATATTTGGTCATGCTGCAGGACCCAATCCCTCTGCAGTGTTTGTCCCCCCAGGACACAAGGGGACATGAAGCAGCTCTGCTCTGAACCATGTTTGCATCTCTCTCTTGCGTCTCTCATCCTCTGCTCTGCCCACTTGCCCATTACTCAGTGTTAGGAGATCTCTGTTGCCTCAGATTAAAGAGGAGAAGTGGGATTGAAGTCTGCAACATCCTTTCTCTAAAAAAATATTCAGTAGTCCTGCCATCGGGAATGTGTTGAAATCTAGTAGGTGTGACTTCTATATTTGTACTAATCTTTGACATTATTCTTCCTCTGTGCATCTAGCTTGCCAGTTAATAGTGTCTGTCTTCTTACCCTCTTGCTGTGCCCATTCTTTTGAAGGATTTAAAATGCTTCTGCAAAAATACAGTAGTCTTTCATCTCAGTGCTTCCCACAAAGGAAACCTTCAAAATTATTTCCCAGCCAAGCTTATTTTCTTATACAGATTATAGCAGTTCACTGAACTTTGTCCTGCTGAGGACAAAGCTGGATTCTCAGGAGCTTTGACTCCTTGAGAAGATCCATGTGAGCCTCTCTCTATAAATTAGCTATGCAGTGAGCTAACTCCAAGGACAAGGCATCTCCACTTGCTCACTCTCTTCCACATTGTATCTTCCTATGAGAATATTTGATTTGCATTTAATGCATCAGCTTGTGACATACATTTTTTGCTAGTTTTAGATCCTTCATTCTTTTTCTATGTCACACTGGAGATCTAGCCGGCCAGTTTCTATAAACATTCTTCTTTGTTGTCTTATTTTTTAATCTCCCTTTCAATTGTTGTTTAACCATGCAGAATTTCAACACAGAAAAAAAAAAAAGCTAAGACCCCTGAGTTTTCATTGTAAAAGCAAACAGATTAAAGCCATGATTCTTTTACTTTTGTTCAACTTAGAGACAGGATAAATGAATGTATCTGAATTAAATTCTGCTAAGATAAAAAGTGAAGAAATGCTGTTCTGAGAAAATCACTTGGGTTAATTGTTTCTTCTGCAGAATGTAGATAAGTACAAGGCACAAAAGGAAGTAGGAAATATCTGTCAGAGCAGAGAGAGACACGGAGAACCATAAATAAATAATGTATGATTATGTATATGCAGTGAGTGAAGCTGTGAGCAAGCTTTGAAAACCATGTGTATGGCTAACAGTTAACCTATCTACCAAATACAAAAAAAAAAAAGTATTATTTTCGCATCTCAAAAGCATAGTTATTATGTTTTTTTCCTGTCTTTCAATTCTGAACTCTACATAGCAAAATTGAAACTATTGTGAAGGAAAAAGTAAAATGCTTTTCAGTTTGCCTTTATGTGATGTAAATTCTCATGCTGTCTGGCATAAAAACCTAAATGATATTTCTTAGAGGTTTGTCCAAGCGCAGAGATTTTCTTTATGATTTGTAGGGTTGTGAAGCCTTGGTTCCAAAACTTGTCACTAAAATTTAAACTCAGAGTGTAAATAAATGAGAAATCTTGAGCCTTTAACTACCTTTATAATGGAAGCAGAGGTTATAAACAGATGTGTTCCTGCTGACTGAGCGGGAGCACTCAGAGAAGATACTGTGGGCCTGCTCCTCATTACCATCTGTCAGCAGGGAGTTACTGCCCTCGCCACAGAACCAACTGAAGGGGATTTAATTTGTTTTTAAATGAATTATAAGTACTCAGCAGCAATTTCAGTGCATCCTAGCTGGTGTGGGAGCTGAGGGCAGGGCTGTAGCCTCTGGTTTGGGGCAGTGAGTGTTTATGCTTTCCCTCCATAAACACAGTGCCTGCGGTGGAGAGCGGCTTCCTTGGGTGCCTGCACAGCACCTGGTCCTCTTGATGGGACCCTGCTCATGGTTAAGTGGAGAGTAAAGCTCTTTAGCTTTGTTTTCAAATCTATTCAGTGCAAATGCTCATGAAGAGTATGTAGTGTTAAGCATTACAGAGAGGTTGAACAATGCAAGGATAATTTTTGTGCAGGTTAAATCTTAAGATGTGTTATGCAGGTAATGAGCTGGGTAAGAATTTTGGATGTAATCTGACTTTCTTATTTTCCTATTCAAAGGGAACATATCAACATTTAAAATCTATTAAATGTAGCTAGTCATTACTTTCCAGCTCTGGAACTAGGAGATTAATATATGAACTGTTTTTATAGACAATAGTGTGAAAAAGTAAACTTTTGGTACTGTACAAGGAGTTCATGTATTTATAGTGTAGCAGAATATAATTACATAACATTAAATATTTTACTTTTATTTTAGCTGAAGTTGTAACATTTATTGTAAGCTGAATGTGATTTTTTCTTGAATTTTACTTCATTTCTATTAGCTTCATTTTACTCCAGTTGTTAAATGTAGCCTGGCTGCACTTAACAACTGAAGTAAATGAATGAAAAATTACAAAGCCAATATAAGCTTTACAAAGTTGAGTGACATCTATACAATATGGCCCTATTTTATAGAGTATATGCCAAATCTTCCATTAAAAAGTAGATTTTACAGCTGCTCCTGATAGCTAAAATGTATTGCTATCTACTCAAAGCCCATCTTTTAAACAGTGTGCTTAATAAGCAGGATTCTAAAATAGGAATTGTGTTTGATTTCCACTGGAATGCTTTGAACTTGAAAAGATTAGACACATTAAGAAAAAAAATAGAAAGATTTGCCTGTCAGAATTTTCCTTTTTTTTTAAAGATCAATTACGTACTTAATTTAGATGACAGACAAAGAGGAGACGATTTCTGACAACTGTCCAATGTAATATTCAAGGAAATGGGGAATATCTCAGATTCCTTACATATTTGTGTTATATCAAGAAGTCTCATACTTCCTTTTTTTTCTCCAAAGACTGACAGCTTCTCCAAAGCAGCACTTGTCACATCCATTGCCTGAATTGCCCTTGGTCCAGTGTCCCTTCTCATGCAGCCAGCTCCACAAATAAGATGATTTCTCTATTTCACATAAGAAAAACTCCATCCATATAATAACGGAGTCAGCATGAAATTGATCCTGCTTCACCTACTGCATCTTTTTTGTCTTCTTTGTGATCTCATCAGTCTAAAATATGGCAGGAGTGTAATTTCTAATTGTGCTTTAGGAAAGGTCTGAACACCAGTGAGGAAGCAGTGGGTATGGCCAGGTGTGATTTACATTTCCAGCTCCATTTGCTGTGGATGCACAGCTTTGGTTGACTGAGGAACGTTCTCATGTGGGCACCTGAGGCCATGCAGCAACCCAGAGCACACTGAGAGTGCAATAATCAGCCATGCCAGCTGGGCTCTCCCTCTTTCCCTAAGTGGCCTGTCTGTCAGGGCAAAGTCAGGTGTTCTCCTGGATTCTTTTACAGAATTAATTCATGGATCCTGCTGAACTGCTCTTGAATCTGTTCTTTCTCTGACCTTCTAAGACACCAGCTCTCCTGCTGACTGCAGTAAATTTGTATTTTTCAGAATATTCTCCACCTGTCTTTACTTCTTGCCATGAGAGATTTGTTTAGTCTTTACTTACTGCATCATGATTATGGATTATTGGACCCATTTTTCTCCTAATGGAACGCCTTTCAATGATTTTCTTTTATTCTTGTCAAGTAATAGCTGAAATCAGTTCTGTGTTGCACATCAGTCCTGTGATATCCTTATCTTCAGACCTTAAATCTTGAGAACTAGTTTGTGTATATACTACATTTAGGATCTACAGATTCTAAGGGACACATAAAATGATGTAATTGAGAACTGCATGAACATCAGTAAAGTTGCAGTTAGACTTAAGGAAATATTCTAATGAATAGGTTAAGAATGACCAAATAATCTACATTCATTTTGCTTATTTCTCATTATTTGGCAGCCTCCTGCATGTTACTTATTTGCTTTGCATTTCAAATATTCATCAGATAAGCTTTTATATTAGGAAATCTCTGGCTGGATAATTTAAGAAAAACAAACCATAAAAAAAATGCATTTCATCTCTGAATGAATTGCTTTTCTTACAAGTAATTTTTGTAACACAAGCATTCATGGCATTGCATTTTCCATGGCAGTCGAGCTCAGAAAATGAGATTATGGCACAACAGAAGCAGCACCCTTTATATAACAAGCCTAGCAGGGTCACTGAGTGCTGTCTGCAGCCTACAGAATAGAATAGTGAGTAGAGGTCAAACTTTGCTCCTTATCACCTACCCACTCTGTGTGTCAAGGTCCTCCCTCCTCTTTCTCAGCAGGACCAAAGATTGTTAGCATAAATGCCATATGTAGGTGGTACTTTGGGAGCTTGAGGGGAGCACAAACTCAGTACAGCAATAAATTACTAAGAATTAAGGTTGCTGTAAATATGTTCAAAGTTATTGGTATGAGTTTTATTCTTCACTGATGTACTTCACACTTTAAAATGTGAACTTATGCACTATTATGTTAATGAAATTTAATGGTCATTTGAGTTGTGGCGTTTAATGTTACATTTTTTATGCAGTAGGTAAAGGTTTTTTAAGAAATCTAAATATTTTAAATCATGATAATACAGTGTCATTAATGTATTTTATATTTATCTAGATGTCTGCTAGAAAAGTTTCTATTATTTCAATGTTTAAGTATTAGATATCTGGCTAGTAAGTAACCCAGATTGCCTTTTGAATTTTATTATGTACTTGTCTCCTTGTTTTCTTTATCAAGGTATTTTTTCTGTTCACTACTGCAGAGCTAATACAAGAGTAGAGGGGCAAAGATACATTTTTCTGTACTTCATTTTTCCACAAACTCAACTCAATTTCTTTTTCTTAGAAGCTGCATTATTGGAGAAAATGTTGTAAAACTTTTCATGCTTGAGGGTTATGACACCCTGTGTGAAGCATACTAAGAAAAATTGTTAGAAAGAAATGTTGCAGGCATGGAATTAAAATGTAAAGAGTTGCTAGAAATTTAGTTTGGCATGGGCATAGATAACTTCATACAAACACCTCACCTATACAAGCAACATGGAGCACCATGATAAGATTGTAATCATATCCCAAAGATTTTCTAGCTGAGGCATGGGTGTTATATTTTGTTAATGATTAAGAGACACTTTTGCAGCAGGAGCTTGGTCATAGACATCCCAAGGAGATGTTTGCTAAAGGGTATATGGTCATACAAATGTATTGACCTTAAAATATGGAATAAAGAAATATGAGGAAGATAAATAAAAAGGAATTAAATCTCAGTTGAATAAAAATACTGAAATAATAAAAATACTGACATACTAAAATAATTTTTGTTTCCAAGCACTATTTTCCAATCCACCATTTGCCATCCTGGAGGTTCTATAACCAATGGGATGCACAATTTAACATGGTAAAGAATGTGACAAAAAGTGAACAGATCCTGCTGCACACTGAAACACAGAAAAACTGCACCTGTGTTAGAAAATCAGAAGCTGCATATGTCCTCCCACATCAGTGATTTTTATCTACTGTTTCATCTGCAATTTAAATCTGCTTAATTGCTTTTGACTTTAGGACTTCATCAATGGCAATGCTCTTAGGTGACCTTACCTGTGCACCTGTTTTGAAAACACAGGAAAAAAGTGAAAGCAATTGCAAATATGACTTGATGCAACAGCAGCAGCTGCAGTAAACAGGATACAGCCATAAAGACTGGATATGTCCCTAAGGAAACCAGTGTGTAATTCAGTTTCAGATATAAACACAGAGAGAATAACAATATGAAACAAACTCATAGGTGAATATTCCCTCAATGAAGGGTTCACTTGAAGGTCTAAAAATGCAAATTTGATAGGAATCCTAATGTTACAAAATATGCTATGTGCACATATATGCATTCTGTTACTCCTGGGACTCCCTCTGCTCAAATAGTCAAGGAACAATTTGAAAAGTGTTTAAAGCAAAATTCTCACCAGTGAGAATTTTTTTAACCCTGTTTGCTAAGAATCCCTAGACTGTATAAATCATGTACTGCATTTGATAAATATGATTAAACAGCTAAACTCAGAGAAGTTCTGAAGTAAAGAAGCCTACATTTATTATAGTTTTTCTTACATCTTGATTACAGTGTTGCATGTCATTAATTTGCATTTACTTCTGTGCTTGAAAGCATCCTCTACTTCCATTTTATCACAAGCTCCAGTGATACTGAAGTTGCCAATTTTACTGAGCAGATTTTGTTAGTAAATGAGAAGTTCTAATGTGAAATACTTTCGTGTGTATTAATCAGCTTTTAGCTTCTGCATGATGTTCAATTCCTTTTTTGCTGTGTTTTGCTGATCCTTGACTATAAAAACATAGTCAATGAATATTACAGTTTGCTTTCATGGCACAGTGTTGATATTCAATGTCTTCTATAAGACAGTGTAAATTCAAGTTCATTAAAAAATAATTCTGAAATTTTACAGTTTAAAACATAAAACTAAAATCTGTAGCTGAACTAGCGTTCAGAGATATTTATCAACCAAACCTATAGGCTTTGGATTTTTCTTTTAATATAAACCCCACAATGATGGTTTCAATCAGTATAGAGGGTTTGCACTTATAACTGAAAAATTTCTGTGTGTTTTGTAACGGCCTTTGTGAAGCACAAAGGAAAAGCTGACTCCAAGTGACAGCCATATTCTGTACTTTCAGAGGTAACTGAAAACCACATTAGACAGCTCCAAATTTTGTTTGGATTCAGATTATATAATTTTCTTGAAGTAGCCCTAAACTAAAATTATATCAGGTATAAATCTCAATAATCTTCAATTTCAATATGTTTGGATTTTGGTTTTCTGGGGGTTTTTGTCTGTTTGCTTGCTTATGTGTTTTTGTTGTTTCTTTATGCTTTTTGTTTCTGTTTTTGTTTGTGGTTTTTGGGAGGTTTTTGTTTGGGTTTTTTGGGAAGTTTTTGGGTTTAAGTTTTTGTTCTTGTTGTTTTGGAAGGATTTTTTGTGAACACTATTTAGAAATTTGTGGGGGAAAAAAAGAGAAGGACTACTCAACCAGTGATAAACCATATGGTCTGTCCCTAGCAAAGGAAAGCATATTTATCAAGCTGCTGCCATAGTACTGCTCAGCAGCAGGAATTCAGAGAAAAGGGCTTGTCACAGTGAGGGAAGTGGAATTGAAAAGCACTACTTGTTTGAAGGAGAAAAGTTTTGTTTGCAACAAATTTCTTTGAAGTAATAGCAAGTTACAGATGGTATATTTCACAACAAGAAATTAGAAGAATGACACCTGGGACATCAAGTAGCTGGATATTAGAGAACAAGTCTATTTGCTTAACTTCTTCAATCCCTTAGACATTTGGACCATATCAAAATGACTTGTTTAGGACTTTAGATTTCTAGTGATGTATTTTCTTTGAAGCTTATCTGGTCCTTCTTTCCTTACATGGAAGTTTCTGTTCAGGACTGTCTTTGATATAAAAAAACAAATCTTTTTTCTGACACTGCTCAATATGCAGAACATTGCCCTCCTTCTTCTTGGAATTTGTGTCTTTTTCCAGTCCATGTTTTTTTTCCTGCCCAGTCATTTCTAGCTTCTGTTCCATTTTCTCCTTAAAACAGCTCTTAATAGGGTCACTAACAATTTCCTGCCGTCCAGTTCCAAGAATCTTTTCAGTTTTCACTTTCTTCTAGGTCATTCCACCACTTTCAACAAACCCTCTTGCTGCTGTCCTTTCATGCCTTCTCTTGGCTTGCTGTCAGGCTTTCCCTTGTAATAATTTACTGTTTGCTTCTTCTGTGTCTTCTTTCTTATGCTCCCTTTGCAGAGCCAGTCTTCCCACTGGAAACTCTGCCTCTAGCCCACCACCCTCTTTATTGTACTTTCTCAGCTCTCCTATCAGAGTTTTGTTTAATTTAGTTATGCTGATGACTTCTAAATTTGTTAAGTACAGTTTTCTTTCCTGTTTATAGCACTTGCCATTAGATGGTTATTAAACCTTAAGCTCAAAAGAGATGTTTTCTCTCAAACACCAGTGTTTCTCTGATGACATTTCTATTATTTTACCCAATGTTTTGCTGCCTCTGTTGGCTATCCCATGCACTTGATGCCTACTTACACATTCAGTGTTGCCTGTCCTTAAGATAATTTATCTCCTTTCCCAACACCAAGCAAATATATTTTTTTCTGATTCTCTTCTTTTGAGAGGATTTAACTTGGTACTCAGTCACTCTGATTAGCAGTGATCTAATTCAGCCTCAGCCATTATTGCCTCATTAAAAGATACTGTGTTCATTCTTTTAACAACAGTCATAAAATGAATTGTAACAGCTCAAAAATTTTATTGCAAGGAATATGAAATATGTGAGAAAAACTTAGAAGTTGTTGGAGGCACTGTTATTCTTTGCATCACCTAATTCCAGATTACAGTTTGGAGTATCTTTATTGCTTGGTTACATACCACTGGATGTTTCACTGTACCTCTGCACAAAAGGCACATACTTTTTACATACTACTCATTCACGTGGATTAAGAGAATTTTAAGGAACAAAAATATTCCTTTCCTATCCAGGTGTCCAATCTGTCTTGAAGAATGTTGAGGTGATCTTGATCCCATAGAAGTCTCCATGCCAGCAGGCTCCATTAACTTAAACCCCGTGAATTCTTTGTCCATCACTGTTGGCAGGCACTGACATTGTCAGAAATACCACTTTCTGATCTAGAGAATGAACTGTAAAAATCTAATTGTCTTGGTAATGGTGTTTAGAAACAATTTTCTGTGAGGCAGTTCTCTCAGATTATTTCCTCTATTTCAGATTAATTCCATAAATTCTAAACCTTTGTGTATTGGGAAGCTACCAAACTTTAATTTACAAGTGTCAGCTTGTTAACACACATCAGTTCCATATTTGTAAATTACTGTTTGCTTCTGGATCTCTCTGAATTCCAGCTAGCTGCTAAGGTTTTTCCTACTAAGTAGAAGAGAGCATTGTCCCTTCTTGTTCTGAAATAATATATCACAGGGCAACGTCCTGCAGAAGTGGGGATTAGCCCTGAGCCCACTGGCTCTCAAGAGCAGCCAGCTGCCTCATGGCTGTGCATCCCACCAGGTACAGCTGCATTCAGCAGCAGCACAGAGTATACAGGTATTATCCGCAAAAATTAGAGTCAATGGGATTTTCAGCATCAAGCCCTCTCTGAACAGCCCTGTATGAAGAGTGAGTGCTTGCTGAAGAAGGTCTTTGATGACAGGGCTGTTCAGTGGTCACCCAGTTGCAAACCTAACAGCAAGAGGAAAACAAGTTCTGAGTTAAAGAATCATGGGCAGAAAAACTTAGGCTTGGTAGACACAACCGTTCTCAGTCAAATCTATATTTTTTGTTGTATTTCTCTTTAGGAGAATACCATGACATTCCAGCTATCTTGAGTGCAGAGCTGTATTTAAGCACAGAGGCTTGCACAATAGCCAACAATTCAAGGGCAAAATTGGTCAGGCTGTTTTAAAACAGCACTGGAGTGTACCAATAGACTCAGAGCAGATTTCATACCGGTCTAGAAGAAGTTCAGCTACTCATTAAACCACGTTTTACCATGAATGAGAATTTAGAAAAATATTTTAGCAGCTATTCATCCTCACACCAGTCACACTTCCAGCAGTCTCACACTGAGTCAGAGACGCAGCATAAAGACAAAGCAAGTCCTTCACCAGCTCAGCTCTTCCTTCACAAGGGAAGGCAAGTTTCCTTTCTGTTAGTGCAGGATGCAACACAATGGATCTCAACTCTAAATTAGATTCTCTAAGCAGTGCTACAATGGAGATATTTAATAATAACAATTAGTCTGTAAAATGTATTCTCAGCAGCTGTCTGTGATGCTTTTCATTGCAGTATGCTTTCCTCATTGCAGTCAGTACCACTGACATGCTGTTAGCAGCATAGCATCTACTTTATATGCTCAGACATTGCCCCAGAATTAGAAATGGTGGTTGCAACTTTTTTCCCTTCTCATGACAGATGTATGCTCATGATTTGCAAGGGCTTGGTGCATTAAAAAAGAGATTGCTATTAATATCATGCTGGGTTTTCTTAAACATCACCTACTTGTCTCGGCACTCTACTATTAACAAGTCACAGCAATACCCCCCTAACCAGAATCATATCCCAGCACCCACTCAATTTATTTTTGTTTTTAAATTCTTCAAAATACCAGCTCTATTTTTCAAATCCTAACTGCTTTTCTGAGCTGGTATTTAGCGGAAAAATACTTTTTTTCTTTTTCCTGGCAGCATTGGCACTTGCATTTCCCCTTTGCTGGAATTGGTGCTCCTTTAGTATGGCTCAGTCTCAGTTCTAAGATCTGCTGTGCTTTTTACTATACTGTCAGTCTCAGAAACCTCTTTATTCCACCTTGCTACTAAAAGGAGAGCCTGCTTTCAACTTCAAGTCAAGCTACAGTTGTATTATTCTAAAGCTTCCTTTGGAAAAAAAAATTAGAACAAAGTCCCCATCAGCGGTAATTAATTTTGACAGTGTGGGCTTTGTAGCAATTCACAAACCTGTACTTTGTGCATCAGCATTCCTTATTATTCTAATTAAAGTGGAACATTGTGCCCTCACCAGTCATTAATGGGTTTTCATTTTGTAAATGACATTTGCAAAAGTTAAAACGGGCAGTTCATATGAAGTCCACAGGCAAGAGCGTTAAAATTAGCATCACCATAGCAACAGTCTTCCATCATTAGTATTCAGGGCAACAGCAAATGTTTTGTTGTGCTTTTGTTTCCGAAAAAAGATTTTTCTTCACTTGTCATTCATGAATAGAAAAGGCTCAAACCCATATATTACAGGTAAAATTATTATATTCATTTTGATGTCACTGTTCTAGAATTTCCCAATTTTTTCAAGGTATTTATTTTTCAGGGCAGAGGTTGAATTTCACAATCTCTACAGCTGTGTACATCTAACTTCCCAAGCGACACTTATCCCTTGCCAGCCTGCTGCTCAATGGTACAGTTTCATATAAAGTCTGTCACTTCTGCTCAAGAATCCGTACCAAGTAACAGATTTTGCTGAGAATCTGTAAAAGATGCATGCACAACAAAACATGGTCAGTCCTCCCGTTACATGAAGAGTGCATCTCCTCTGTGCTGGGTTTGGTGGTTAAGTGATGCTATTTATACATCATTATTCCCCCCTTCTCATGAACTGAAATGCGAGTGCACATATCATGTCTAGTGAAACAATATTCAAATATAATCTTGTCTTGCACAGTTTAGGAGAGAAGAAATGGCACCTCCTGCTGAAAGAGACCAAGGCAGATTATAAGCATACTCTAAGTCCTTTACTGGAAGAGGTGGGGCTGGCAACCTTTTTTCCTCAAAGTTTAAAGAGGACTTAATTGTCTGGAAGCACATTGCAGCAATATTTTTCAGTTTGAGAAGGAGTTTAGCACCATATCTCTTAAATGTACCTCGAGACTTCCTGCTCACATAGGTCTGGTTCAAGGAAAAGCACATTGTCAATACTGGGAACACAGCAGTTTTCCTCTAGAAACAAATATTTTGTGTGCAGGCAGAGAGGGGTTAAGAAAAGCAAAGCAAGAGGAAAAGATCTTACTGAAAGTAGAGGATGAGCAGGGTGAGGTCAGTAGGACTGCTGGTTTACTTTGCAGTACCCTGGATTTTCCGTAACAGGCACAGATCAGAGGTAATTAAATGTTCTCTAGTGTTATGTCTCTGGGTTTTAATTCGGTACAGGAATATTCTTTCTTTCCTCTTCATCTTCTCAAAATACTTCATTTTGCATAATTTTGCAAAGGAGAGTCTTTAACGAGTAAATACACTCTAGTGCATCGTAAAAGATGGGGGATTATCCATTTCATGAAAGGTATTCTTGTATTTTAATAGATGGGACACATTTCCATACAGTGATTCCTCTCTAGTACCTGCCCTTGCAGTATTGATTAATTCTTCAGCTAGTGAAACCTGCAGAACTGGAAAACCCTTAAAATGGTGAATACTTATACACCTGAGGAAAATTACTCTCAGATTAACTAAAAACTATCCATGGTGGGTTACCATTTGGTGTTTGGCCCTTGGAGGGCTTTAACACCGAAATGGATTGCAGTAACTCTAAGGTTCTGAAATATCTACCTATATGTTTAGGTGTTCAACCTCTTTCTTTTCCAGAAGCACCTTTTTGCTAGCACAAGTTCTGTGCTAGTTTCCTTCTGTGCTGATTCACTCCACTTTTTTCCATTTTTTGGTGGCTTGTCAGATGCTTTCTGGGAGATACAGCATGCCAAAGCAGTTCATTTTCTCTTTCTTAGACTTCCATATCCTACTGCAGTGAAGATACTTACTGAACTGTAATATCTTGCAGAAATTTGCGATTTGATCTTCACAAATAAATTCAGTGGAAGAGAGTAGCATCATAAAAAGGGAGTAATTTTCACTGAATCCAGAATGTATTCTTCATTTAACTAAAAGGTTTTATGCCTAGCATTCTTTCTAATTTCTTTGTAAATCTAAGTTTAATACTAGTTTCTTGCATTGCTGAATCTTATAATCATCAGTTAAGTAACTTACCTTTTTTTAAATCAGCTTTGGAGATCTTTTTAGATTATTAGGTCTTTGCAGTAATTGAACTATAACATCATTAGAAATATTTACCTTAATTGCAAGGGGTTGATAGCCTTGTTTATTGCAAAAGTGACAGGCAGAGAGGAAGGATCTGTGACAGACTTCTATTTTCCATTCCAGACTTCATTCTCAGACAGACCCTTGAGCAGTGGTGTGGCAAATGAGAGGAAGCTGCCAGTTTCTTATTTATCCAAACCAGTTAAATGCTGTGTTTCCCCAAATATATGTAGATACTTTCTGCTTAGGCATATCCTTGAAAAAGCTACTGAGGCTGTTCATTAAAGATGTTTCTGCATTTGGTCTGGAAATACAGAAGGAGATGCACTTCTGTGAGCATGGATTTCAGATTTGCCACACTAGTTGCAGATTTCCCTCATAGAGAGTAAACTCTGGAAGTAAAAGCAAGCAAATGAAATATCCTGAACTTTCTGTTTCATAAATTATTCTTCTTTAAAACCATATCTAGCTTCAGCCTAAAGAAACCCCAGAGAGTGGGAATAAGTGCCTTGCAGCTGTTTTCCTAAGTGTAACAGACTGTATTTTGTAGCTGGAAATGTCAATGATTACAGGAATAAAAAATAAAAACCAAGAGTTAGAACTACTAAACCAAAAGCACATTTTTATTTCTCATCTATAAACTTTTAGTGCAAGTAATTGGGAATATAGGCATCTTGAAATTTTACTTCAGTGTTTAGAAAGAAATTTCTTCCAGATTTCTGGCAGTGATATCTTTTTAGCCAGTAGGACACTGCTGCTGAATACCATGTTTTAGCTTTAAACTTCAGATTACCTTAAGTATAATCTGAAAATCAGAGGTTAGAAAACTGATTCCCAAGGACCTCATACTGATGAGTTCATCATCATTTCCAAACAGAGGTTTGAACTTCAGAATCTAAAGTCAGCTATTTTGATATAAACCACTGTGAGATTATGTTTTTGGCTATAGTTGCACTTACCTTATTTGTTTCCTAATTACTGCTTGTTAATGGGACTGCTTATGCTTTTAATACTGCTGTAATATTACCAAAGAATTCCATTGCAGACAGTGCTCTAGATCTTTGTATTTGACAAATACTTATTCCTGCACATTACTCATTCATCTGCTTTTCCACTATTTTAATTGTGCTATGGCACAAAAGCAATTAAAACCTTACTAATATGGTTATTACATATTAAAACTTCTATTTATAATAGCATATTTCATATGCTATTATATCTTCTCCTGTTTCCAGTCTGAAGGAAGAATAAATATCTCATTGTACTCTTAATAATCTTGAAATGAGTAGAAGAATCAGAGGACTCACAGGTTGTGGTGGCAGCAGTTTAGGCTCTCATCAGATTTGCTGCCCGAAGTTTAGAAATCAAATTTAAGTTCTTCATTTAAAGCAGCTTGCATGGATTGAGAGAAATGTTCATTGATTTCAGCAAAGTTGCTTCTTGTTTTTACTACTGTAAAAGGGATCAGAATGTGGCTGTCAGCATTCCCTCTCCTATATCATGTTTTTTCACATCGGTGCCCAAACTATTGTAGAATAAGCATTTGCCGCTAGCAGAATGCAAAACTGTATCTGCACGGTGTTCTCTAGAGAAAATTGAGCGCAAAACCCTCAGCGCTGCCTTGCTCTGGGGCGTTTGTTCACCATTCTAGAAATAAGGAGTGGAAAAGAGTCTGTCAGTGTGAATCCTTTAACAAACTCGCCTGTGAGGGAATGCCCACTCGTGCTCTCTCAGGAGTCTTCTCTGGTTGGAATTGAGTCAGCCAAGGGGAATCATTTCTTGTGTGTCAGTGCCGACGTGGTTTTGGTCAGTGGGTGTATCTTGAACACCCAGAGACCTCCCAAGCAATTTTTCTTTTGGAACACATGACTTTCAAACTACTTAGAAACTTTTCCCCCAATTTTTTCCATTCCAATTAAGTTTCCACTGATTTAAAGAGATCTTTCTTACTCTTACTGACTCCTCTTTGCTGTTATGCTGTCGGGATGTCTAGGTGGTCAGAGTGACCCTGAGAAAAATTCCAAAGTCTCTTTTCCCAGCCCGGCAGTTGAAGAAGGAGTCAGGGCTCTTCATTTCTCGATCTCAAGGCTGTTTATTGTATCTTATCTATAAAATTCTCTCTCCTGTCCTGCCGAGATCCATCCAGCAGGACGGCCCAGGCACTCTGCCTGCCCCCAGGACAGTGTTATGTCTTTATACTAAAAACTACGTGTACAATGTTTACAATTACTTTCCAATACCTATCACCTATGTTAGACAGTGAGCTTCTACTCTAAACCAATCTGTAACTGCCAACATCACAGCAGAAGATGGAGGCCAAGGAGAAGAAGGAGAAAGGCTGGACACGCCCAGATCCCTCCATCTTTCCCCCCTGAATTTCCATTCTAAAAACCCCAAAATCTACTTTTCCACATTGTGATAAATTCACTATCATTCTACCTAATTTGTCGTGGCTTGCAGATCTTCCTCTAAGGTTGGTAACTTGCTCCTCGGGTCATAATCCAAACCACAGGTGTTTTGGGCTCTGTGCCAGTGTCTCTGAGCCCCCTGGCAGGGGTCTTGGCTGCTCAGGACAGCCAGAGGGATGTCCTGGGTCCTGACATTATACAAAAAGTTTATCTCCTGCAAAAATAGCCCTTTAAAGACCTGAGAGCCCAGTGGTGCTCTGACATCTCCAGTCTGGAGTTCTGCTCATCTCTTCAGCCAGTTCTGTGGCACACTTCAGGGACACTGACAAAGATTGTCGCTGCCTTGCCCTGCCTTCCCTTGTTGCATCTTGCAGATTTCCAGCTTTCCTCAACTTGCTGTTTGGTAGATCCTGCCAATAACTGTTAGACATTTATACCCAAACATTTCCTTAAGTCTCAACTGCTCTGTTCTTTGTGGAGAGTTTAGACAAAAAAGGCAACCAACCCAGAAAAACATCTAGAAAACTGCCTCCTCCCTCATTGTCCAGACTTTAGTTTTCTTGGACAATTTGATTGCCACAATCTTTCTTCTCTGAGCTCAGTCTGCTGCAAGGCTCAGCATTCTCCAAAACAACAGCTCAAATATATTCTAATTTTATACTCTTCAGATCTTTTAATACTCACCATATTAAAGTGATGTGTATCAAGTAAGAGCATTTGCCTGCAATTTTGTTTGTTTGTTTGTTTGTTTCTGAATCCTTCCTGAATCACATGGCATGTCCTTTTTGTCATAACTCAGAAAATAACATATGTGCTGGTGAATAATGAGTAAATCTTTTCAGCAAAATAAGAATAATTTGGGGGGTTTTATCAATGCAAGCCATTCATAAGTGTACCATGTGCTGACAACCTTTAACACAGCTTCACCTCACAGCTAGTGAGACCAAACAGGTGGCAACCCACAATCAGTGTCTTGTTATCTCTGAGGAGCTTTGATCTACCTAATGTATAATAAATAAGATACTGCATTTTAATCATCTTGTTGCTTTCATATCACTTGTCTTGCAAGTTCTTATTTACAAAAACTCATCCTGACATTGTTGGGTTTTTTTTAATTTGATTTTTTTGATCATTTATTTATTTCACCATACCTACCAGCAGACAGATGACACAACAGCTGGAAGTTATTATACTGTATACGCACTGCTTCCCTGCCCACCTTTGTCCTCTTCTTGTGGCTGCAAAAGATGTAACCACTTTTTTTCATTCTATTCCATAGAGGAGGCTGACCAGATGATCATTTTAGGTTAAGATACTGGGTAACAGAAAATTGAGCTAATCCTAAAATTCCCCTTGTTTTCTACATGTACTCCTCACTATAAGGCCATATTATCCCATTATGCCCCAGTAAAGACCAAATTTTTTTTTAACCAATTAAATAAATTTGAAGAGCCTCCTTTAAAATAGCATTTTTAGTTCTGCTCTTACATATAAATATATACCAATCTAGGTGTGGTGTTGCAGTACTTTTAGCAATTTAGTATTCATACTACAACTCAAATTCCACATACTTACTTGTGGTCAGTCTGAAGGTTTGAAGGCAGGGAGGATCAGAGCAATCCATCTCTGTTTAAAAGGCACTATAAAGCCAATTATATTTACATAATATATAATAATATAGAATTAAAGAATACTGCTGCATTGCTTATGATTAGGTATTCCTTTTATTCACTGAAATCCAGTGCTGAATTTCTCACCAAACTATGCAATGTCAAACTCAGCATTTAATTAAATGTTAAGTTAGAAAAAGAAAAACTATATAACAGGTAATTTTGCTCTAAAAGGTATTTAAAATTATCCTCGTAATTGCAAATTATACAAAAAAAAAAGTAGAGAAATACGATTTTAGCATAAAGACCTAAATTAAGAAAGTAAGAACTGTCTTTTTCGGTGTTGGAGTTGGTGGCTGATTATATAAACTATACCAATCTAGGAACAAGTTTTAAAAAAAAACTTAAGTGCATCAAATTGTTTTGAGCGAGAAAATGAGATAGCCTGTCAAAGCAAGAACAATGTGTGCTCAGTAAGGAATGCAGCCAAAATTTTGTTTGGAAGTAAAATTCAGCTCAGTGTGTAGAATGCAAGGCACTAAAAGGGTTAGAGCATCATCACTACACGCTGTGCTCTTGCAGCTCACAAACTTGGCAAGATGCAGAAGTGTTGTGTGAATACACAGTCCAAGGGAGCAGAAGAATATTCTTCTGAATTCTACCTTTTACCAGTTTCTTACAGAAATTTCTACCTAAACCACTGCTTTGTATATAAATCTAAGAAAGAAAGGCTGGTATGCATTGGGAGTGCTTCCTCAATTATATAACTTTGTCAAAAATTCTACCAGTTTATTAAAAGAAAAAAAAAGTGGAAATAATAGTTGTTTTTCTTAGAAAATTTGACTGCTGCAAACTTTGGAAATTACATATAAAGTATTCAGCAAATTACACTGGTAGTGACTTTGCTTTGTCAGAAGTAGTTGCTTTCCCAGGTTAAAATTCCCTGGTTAAAAATTATTGGCTTCCGATTACCAACTGATTTCTTTGTGAAGCTCATCACAAAAGCTTGAGGATCTAGTGCAGCAAAGAACTTGTGACTGTCCTGCATGCCAGGTAAATCCCAGGCATTTGAGCTGATCCAGAACTCGTCTGGCTCCCCAGTGTAGGCAGAGGTTGAAGCCATTCGATGGATTTATTCTGCAGGCCCAACTAGTTTCAAAAAGACAACTTGGTTTTTTCAGCAGTTCAGAGACATCAACTCCTACATTAGGCCCGATAATTTGAAACGACAAAAATTACATTTTTACAATCAAAACTTATAAATCTGAAGGAAGTCATGCTTTGGGTCACAGGAGCACTAAGTGGGAAGTAGAGGAATACCATGGCCTGCTGTAGGTAGGGCCATCCACCTCTCAGCAGTAAGAAAAGGGTCACTCTGGGAAATTTGGACCAAGAAATGGCAATTATTCTCAAGGCAGACACACATAACAGTGTAGCTAAGAAAATATGCCATAGAAAGTTCAAACAGCCAAAATATTGCTACATTTGGAGAGTTGCTCCCTCTTGGCTATTTCACAGACTAAATGGTTTAATTAAATACCAACATAGACACAGCCCCACTGGCCTGGGTTTCTCCAAACTGAAAGAAAGTTTCATGTACAAAGTTGACAAGGAAATAATTAGTAAAGACTCACTTTCTTCATCTCTTATCAAACATAGTGAACTGCTATCAACAAATTGTTTTCATTGCATAAACTCCCTTTTATTAATTTTTTAATTTTAAAGCTCACTAAAGCATGATGTTTACAATGAAAACTATCAGAAAAATTAAAATATGGCATAAATATAAAAGTATTTATTTTGGGAATGGAAGACTTTTAAATGGTGATACCTTACTCCCAAACAAGAAATACATTTCTTCAGTTTGTTTCCTAAAATGCAATTCTTAGAGCACACCTTAATATGGAAATCCGCTAAAAATAAAACTCTCCAAAGGTTTTAGCTCAGTATTAAATACCCTGGTTTGAAAAAATCCAGTGGATTAGGGGGGTCTAATCCTCCACTCTCTGCTTGGGTTCTACTTGGCAGAATTCTTAGTCTGTCAGCTTCTGCAAATCTTTGCAAAATTATTTTTATCCTTAATAAATTATTTGCTCTGTTAGTTACCCTAAAAACAGAACAAATTGAGGGACATGGGTAGAAGGACAATAATTTGAAAAATAATTGCAGTAGAATTTTAAGAATGAGAATGAAGAGCAACTGCAGCAACAAAACTGTGGAAAAGTAACAAGAGATCTATTTCTCAACACTGACAAAGTTTCAATGTCCATAAGCAAAATAAATTTTATTGCTAAAGTACAAAAGTATTTAGAAATTACATCTTAACCCTGTATAAGGTTGTAAATCTTGTTTTGTTTTATTATTTTCTCTTGCCTGATGTATGTTAGTATAAAGGCATTAACTAAAGTGGTGATAATTATTTGCAAAATGACATTTTGTTCTGAAGTTGGCAACCACTGACCAGAGCTGTTGACAATAATTGAAGAAAAATTATTTACCTGAAGAGAAGAACACTGATTTAAAACAGCATCTTTTTTTTTTTTTTTTTTTTTTTTTTTTAGTATGACAAACTGATTTTGTTATTTTGGGATTAGAGATGAATGCTCAAGCACCTGTAATGTTTTATGAGACACAAGGGGCGACTTTAGAAGATCCTTCTTTCTGACTTTAATGACAGGTAGAAAATCTTCCACACAGTACACAATATGGTACCTATGTATTAAATTTGTGCCCGTATGAAATGGCAAATTCTGGACACTATTAAACAAACAAATTGTTTGAGTGCTGTGCTCTGCATTTGTAGTGTACCATGTAGATATAGAGAAATCTTGGTTTAATTTAATACCTTCTTTTTTCCCTGGAAAGAAGTTGACAAAAACTATGTGATGTTTCTTAGGCCTGATAACAAGAAATAAGGTATTTTGAGCTTTTAAAATAATCTGTCTTTCTGTGTCATGCAGTGAGGGAGATGATGAAGATGGGTAACTCCACTTAGTGCTAGCAATAGGAATCTTCTCTTTAAGGCTGGACTATTTTAGAAAAAGCTGAAGATTTTGATATAGTAGATGTGTAGGCTGACATTTCTGATAATGTGTTCAAAGGAGTTAGATGTAGCAGCAGGAGTCTAAGAATGTTAATATAGACCATAACTAATATTTAAACCCTTAATATTTTAGGGTTGTGTGGACTGTTCAGCATTTAGATTGCACCTTTGAAAGCAATTTCCTAAAGAAGCAGTAAATAGCTCCAAATACAAATGTTTGTTTAGCTCAATGGGGCAAAATGCTCAGTATAGAAAGAAAAGAAGTATTTTGGCTGATTTTGAGCTAAACACATTCACCATTGATTCGATACTGGACTATGGAAGGTCCTTGAATTCATCTGTGTACCTTTGATCATAAATGTCAAGGCTCTTTGATGTCTGCTCTTTGGGCAGACAAGGCATTTCTGATTTTCATTGCAAATTTTTCACAGTCAAATTTGGCTGTGTTGCGAGAAAGGAAATCATCGTTTTGCACGTTTATTCTTTCCCTAAGAGATTCCATTTTCTGTTAAATAACTGAGATCAGAGAACTGAATGAAAGTATGCCAGTAGAATTGCAAGCTATTTGAGACCTTGCTGAGATGCACCGTGAGACGTTTGGCTCAACTGTAACACATGACTTTCAGTAAAGTGCACCTAGACATGGGGTTCCACTAAATGCTGTTATTAGGCCTTGATAAGCATGAAGTTTAAAATATAGTGCAATAGAGTTTAGCAAAACTTTTTCCTATCAGCTGGCACCTACTGGATTCTTCCCTGAATTAACTGCCAGCTACTGTGCTGGGGATAGGAGGAGCTACACAAAGATCTCTAAGTGTAAAAGCTGGGAGCACTGCTTTGTAGGGAGAATCATAGTATAGTTAAGCACATGGAAGGTGCAGAAGCTGTCTGGAATTATGTGGAGCATGTGCTAAAGCATAAATGCTTGGACTTGCCACAAGATACTTAAATGAAATCCTTTTCATCAATGAAATCCACTTACTAAGAAATAATTTTTATCTTACCTCAAAATTCCTTTATATCCCTCGTTACTGAAGGGTTTAAGTGCTAACATACTTTTAGATTCAATTGGGATAAAATAATATCTGTGCCCTAGGACATGGCTCCATTATAGCTTCTGTCTCTGGAAGCCCCAGTTAATGTAGGCATCTGTGTGCCTGTAGTTGTTTCAAATGCCTATATAGAAACACTGATTTTTACTCTTTGGCACAGACAAGATGATATTGTTGCCACTTGCCATTACAGGGTGCTGCCAGAGCTGTATGAACAATTGTCTCATTTTCTAGCTAAAGTATCTTTTTTTTCACAGGATATTGTTTAGAAATGAAATAAGAAGTTCAATTTCAGAAATGGCATATATTAAGCTTTTGCTTTCCAGATGTTTTTTCTTGCTGACCTCAGGTTGGGAGTAGTTGCTCAACCCTGAACCTGAAGCTGCATTTCTATGCAAATAAATTATGAGAAATGTCACCTGGATCAGATGAAAGAGTTAGCCTGGTTGGAATTACTGGTGAGGCCAGTTAGGTGGAGCTGCCTCCTCTGCCATCAACTTCTCTGGGCTGGTTCCTTCCCCAGGTGCAGCGCTCTGCTCTCTGGATCCCCACGTAAGACATTTAGGAAAGGAGAGAAAGCAGTCTTGCCATGCAGGACTAAGCTTTGCTCATCTTACACCACGGTATTGGGAGAAGCTAAATCTGCCTAGTTTAGAAACCCTGCCAATGTGATTTACCAGGAAGGGAGAGCCATCCCTTCCCACATTAAGGCTCTGTCTGGCCCAATCAAGGGAAAAGGTTAGACTAAATCTCAAACTGATCTTTGCTTAGGTAACAGCCTCAACATCTCTGGGAAGAGGATGAAAAAGCCTAGTGTGTACATAAAAATAGGCAGGGCCTCTTGAGTTTGAATTATATATTATGTGTGGTATATTATTGATGAAACAACATGGTAGTTAGGACAGGTTGAACATACATTGCAAAGCAAGAGAAAGTACAAGTTTCTGTGAGAACACAGCAAAGCATTCATTGCTAAAACACAGGCAGAATACAGACAGCAAAACATGAATGCATTAATTCAAAGGTGCAAAATCTGCCCAACTAGTGGTCTGACTGGGAACTTGTCTGTATATAGCTGTCATAAAATGAAATAGATTTCATTGTTCTCTTCCTTTACTACCTAATTGCAGCCTTACCATTGGAATATCCTAGCAAATAATCTTCAAGCATGATCTCAGTGGCTTTTTCCCCAAAGGAGTATTTTCTCTTCAATATGATTTTGAAATAAAATCCTTAATGTAAGAAAAAAAAATCTGTTTGTATTTTATTAGTCACAAAAACTAGATTTAATAATATCAATATGTATATTATGGAATGCAACACAACCAAAAGTAAATTAGTACAAAAAAGAAGGCATTCTTCTCCTTTAATGTCTGTGGAAGCCTTTAGAAGAGGAGGGAGCTTGTTAGGGATTGGGCATGCAGGGTGAGCAGTAGCTGGGATCAGGTTTTCTGGTCCTCAGTGAAGGAGGACTGCAAGATACAGAGTTTCTTGATATGGAGATCTATACATTGATAGGAAACAGTAGAGAAGTTAATGATTTTGTAAGCCAGCTTTTGTGTTTGCAACACATAATTTTATGCATAGAAGGAAAGATTTTGAGGTGAAAAGAGTGCCAGTGAGTGAGTTTATGAAATCCTTCTTATTTTAATCCCTCCAGGAGGCAAAACAATCATTTATTTCCAACTGGGCATGCAAAGAAAGGAAAGAAATGGAGTTTGTCTTTGCTGCTTTGTTTAATTTATCCTTATTAGTCTGCATTTTTTTCTCAACCCTACCCCCTATAATGATAACCATTCATTTTGCCAACACAGATTCCTCAAACCAAGAATTTACTATGGTCTAATTATAGTTTTTCAAGTCTTATTTGTGCATTGTAAAGATCAGCAGGCAATTTTGTTTGACCTAAGATTTCAGTTGGCAGATTTTAAGTCTTCTTTGTTAATATATATATATATATGTGGGGTTTTTTCCTCCTCTTAGCTTTCCAAAAGCCTTACTTCAGAAGGGGGTTTTACTGCTTTTAGTTTTCTAGCATTATGTCAGCATTTCGCTTCTCGGTCTCCTGTTTTTGGGACTATTCACACTCCAGTTCATCTCTATCCCAGAAGAGTAAGGGTTACTCCTTCTTTAATTTTCTTTCTTTGCTGTGGTTTCTTATGGAAGGGAGAGGAAAGCTTTTGCTATTTACAGGAGCTTACCTGAAGAGCTCATGGCGCTGGTGGGATCAGGATGTGCTTTCCACCCCTTCCAGCAATGTGGGCAATCACACCCACCCTCAGTCCCACTCAGCTCCTCTTTTCAAGGCAGCAGTAGAGACTGAACACTCTGCCACTGTCACTATCACCTTAAAAAATGAATGTAGCCTCTCGAAATTTTCCTTTCCAAGATCTCATCAGGCTGGAATTCATACATATATTTAATATATTCAAAATGACAGGCACCCTCTCATTCACCTTTCAGCAACAGCATGCAGTGTGGTGCAACATAAGGCACACACAGGCTGCTCCTGAGGCTCCACTGTACCCATCTTGTAGGGTGACTAAGATTTCACTTTTAATCAGGTGTCCTTCCTGTAGCAAAAGCAAGTACAGCCCAAAGGAATGTGAAAGCTGTGCTGCTGTGCATTCAGCAGCAAGAAGTGTTCCTGCCACACGTGCCAGGTACCAATACTTTCCATACTAGGCATTATATTGCTGCAAGCACTGTAATATTTATGGCAGAATTAATTTTAAAATTTAAAAAACAAATAAAATTAAAAAGAGGATACATCCTCCTCTGTCTATTCCAAGAATATCTCAGTGAAAAAAATTTGTGTGAGCTCCATTTGCCAGTTTCCTGCCTTAGAGCACAGAGAATGAGCCCTGGGTAAGCACCAGCTTTGTCATCCTTCATGTGGGACAGAGGTTGGGTGTCCCTCTGGACAGGGAGGGGTAGGCTGCTCCTTCCCCAGTACCTGTGGTGTAAATGATTGATTTAAAGTATACTGAACTTTGAATGTTTTACTAGTTCTTTAATTTACAGTGCAGTGTTGGGGAAAATGAATGAAGCATTTCCAAACTGTTTTCTTTGTTGCATTTACAATATTTTAAAGGGTTTTCAGTGGTAATGTGCAAAAAGGCAAAAAAAAAACAAAAAAAAACACCCCACAAAAAAACCCAAAAAAAAAAAAAAAAAAAAAAAAACACAAAAACAAAAACAAAAAAAAAACACAAAAAAACCCACAAAAAAACCCCAAAAACAAACAAACAAACAAACAAAAACCTAGCAGCATCCAAAACCAGTATTCTCTTCTTGGCTTTTCTGAGAGAGCTATAAACAATTGCCCAGACACCATAAAGGTGTCAGCCCTTGGAGCATATTTAAGACACATGAACCAGGAAAGTGCCATTGTGCCATCCTAATTGATTTTTAGCATTTATTTATACCAAGAAAAAGAAAATAGACTCAAACAGTGTAACAAATTGGCCAGCACAACACAGGGCACCACAATATCTTCTTAAATGCAAAGCAAACGAATCCACTGTCCAGATAACTGAGAAATGGTAAAGCCACACTTACAAGGAGGCTACACACTTCAGAGAGCTCTGGAAGTAAGACTTAGCTAGTAGGAAAATGTTGTATCTTCACCTTCAATGACAGTAAAATTAAAGAAATGTCACTTTAGTTTTCTAGCTCATAAAATGCTAAAGTTACAAGCAAACTTGTACCTTTAATGTCTGCCTTAGTTTTAGGCAAGTCCCAGCCCATTCCTGCAATTGTGTTTCCACATCTGTCTGTAACATGGAGTGATGATGCTAATCTTGTACACAAAACTTACAAAGATTTATAATCAGCTGTTAATGTTTGGGAATCAATTAATTTGTGTTCATATAATTAGTTTTAATGTGTACATGAGTCTGGCTCTTCATCGAAAAGAGACAACATTCTGAGAAGAATTATTAGAACAGAAAAATTTTCTTTCTTAAATGCAGAAATTCCAGTGACCCTTTGGACAGCAAGCAATGCAGTCAGACTGACTACAAATCCAAGTCATCTTTTTATTTTTCTTTTTTCCTGAAAGAGTTTTGGGGTAATAAGACCACTTCTAAATATCATCCCTCATTTTTTAGGCAGCCGTGATTTCCCTTTAAGCACCTGGTGTTATTAAATGTTGAAGACTTAGATACAGCCCAGGACAAAAGAACAATGTAAGAGAAATAAACACTGCTTTTCTGCTGATTAAAGTATCTATATAGTGCACAAGTTGACTGAGTAGCCCTTGCATTAGAAAAGCACCACAGGGAATTAAAACTCTGCTTACTCTGTAATCCTGTTTTATTATTTATAGGGAGGTGACTATCTTTTATCAAATAAATGGCTTAAAATTAACTATGGCATAAAAATTGGCTTCAGTTACAAATGCCAAAGACAGCAGCCAATTGCATTGCAAACAAAATATATTTATGTAATAAATTATGGGTAGTTTAAAAGTAATTTGGATAAGAGTGGTATTACTTCTGCACATTATACAGCAAAAATATAATTTTCAGGTCAATCAAAATAGCTAAAAGCTTTGGTGAATTTGGAGACATCAATCAGAACTACATTAAATAGATTTTTTTATAAAAATCAATTTATAAAGTCAATAGGCCTTAATCCCTTAATCCTTCAACATTCTTGTTTTGCCCAGGATGTTCTTGAGTGAGTAATAGTTTGAGTTGGGAGATCAAAGGGTTAATTTGCTTTTCAATTGGAGAATGACTCAGAGTTACCCTTTATTGTTAAAAAAAAAAAAAAAAAAAAAGTGATGTGTGGGTGTAAGGTAGGGAAAAAGAGCCAAGAAAATGGATTCACTAATTGGGGTTTTCACCTGCTGTGAGTCTAATTGAATACAATGCTTTAATTGTAACTCAAGGAGAAAGAAGATTATGCAAAGTATGAGAAATTCAGACTGGTTTTTAAATTCTTATTACTTGGCACTATTGTATGGGAAAGAAGACCAGCATGATAATAGCAGCATCAAGCTTCTGTTACGGCAGGCCAGGAAGCTCCAGAAACAGTGGAAATGGAAGGAATGTGTGTCAGGGAATGAGTGCTAGATGCTTCTGAAGGAAAACAAACCACTTTTGCTGTGAAACGTCTGGCCCCTGGCTGCCCCTCCCTTTGTATGACACGAGCAGCTGCTCTCCCCTTGTGGGGAACCCTGAGGTTCCTCCCAGCTAGAATGAAAATCATCCTACTTTAAAGACTTAAGGAGAGTTTTGTCACTTCTTAAAACTCGACTAAAATGCAGAAATGTGAGACTGCTGATATAACACAATTGACAGCCTTCAGCCAGTTTATTCATGTCAAAACTAAGACACAGTCAGAGCAATTGTTGCAATACCAGGTCCACTAAATGAAATGGAAAATTCACAGTCTAATGAGTTTTAACATGGCAATTTATGTTTGCAGAAAAATGATTCCTCTCTTTTCTTTCCATATTGGGGTAATATTATAGGTACAAGGTTACTGAAAACTGTGAGTTAGATCTGTTAAACAACCTAAATCATCTAGAAACTAGGAGAATTTAACATTTAATTCCAATAATTTTTATATTTACACTTGAGGGCCTGAGGGGTTGAACCTTGAGCATCTCTCACATTAATGCTTCTAGAAAAAATACCTGTGGGCGTTCCTTGAACTGCTTGTTGAACTTTTCTTAAAATCAGATAATCCAACTACCTGGAGCATTAAGGGGGGCCCTAAATTTCCTGGTGCTTAGGCTAACACCCTCCAATTTCCATACCTACTGACATCCATGCAACAGGGGTGGGATGAATTTTTCATGCTTCTAGGTGTGTATCTTCCAAGTGTAAAAACAGGGAGATTCTTTTGTGCATTTGAAAGATTTCAATTTGATATTAGGAAGAAATTCTTTATTGTGAAGGTGGTGAGGCACTGGAACAGGTTGCCAGAGATGTTGGAGATTCCCCATCCCTGGAAGTGTTCGAGGCTGGAGAGGGCCTTGAGCAACCTGCTTTAGTGGTAGGGAAGGTGGAACTAGATAGTCTTTAAGGTCCCTTCCAACCAAAAGCACCCTATGAATCTGATTTGAAAGACATTGTTTTTGGGGTGGCTTTACCAGGAAATCACAATATGCAAGGCTTGAAAAACTACTTGGCTATGGGAAGGAATGGAGCTTTCATTAGGCAAGACTGGCCACACTGATTTGAAGTGCTTGTGACACCAAAAGGAGATTGTTGGCTTTTTGTAATGCATAGTTTGTGTAATGCACATTGCGTAGGAATTAATGCAAAGAAACATCGCAACAGTAACTCGGCGTGAGCTGAACTATTTCCTCTGCACTGACAGATCCAGGGGAGACTCTCACCCTTCCTTCCCTGCAGGGCCAAGGCAAGCCCTTAGAAATGAAATTACCTGATTTCACTCATGAATAAACCACTCAGCATTTTAAGCACCGAAATTAAACGCTGAGAGGGGGAAAAAAAAAAAAAGTGCGGGTTAAGGTCCATTTCAAATATGTCTGGATTCGGTGCATATTTTAGCTAAGTTTTCTTCCCAAGCCCGCGGAAGACGAACTGATTTGCCGCCTCTCAGCACACGCCATTCTCTGGCCGGCCGGCAAGCGCCAGGGCAAAGAACACCCCAAAAATTATAAAAGAAGTCAAAGGAAGCCCCGAGGGCTTCCTCCAGAATAGCTGCACAGCACCGGGGAGACCGGGGAGGGGCGAGGTGCCCTCAGCCGCCCCGCAGCCGGCATGAGGGGGGAGGCTCGGAGCTGAGGGCGGGCCGCGCCGGCACCGCCGCCGGGAGGGAGCGGGGCGGGGCGGGCAGCGCCACCTCCTCCTCCCTCCCTCTCGCTCTGCCTTTCCCTCCATCCCTCCCTCGCTGCCGCCGTCCCTCCCTGCCGGCGGGGCGGCCGCAGTGGCGCTGAGCGGCTGGGCTGGGCGGACGCGCTGTTTCTGCCTCCGCGGCGCCGCCGATCCGCCGCCGCCATGAGGGAGCAGCTCCGTGGGTAAGGGCGATGCGGGGCGCGGGCGGCAGGTGCCGGCGGGGGCGGGGGCGCGGCCCGGGGCCAACCCGCGCTCCGCGGCGGCGAGCGGCGTGGCCGGCCGCCGTCTGTGGCGGGCGAGCGGCCGTATCTGTCATCGCTTACACGGGAAATCGCAACTTGCCGCCCGGTTTCTTGAGGGAACTTAAAAGGGCGTTTGGTTCGGCGCCTTTTCCCCGTTCCCGAGGCCGTAGTTGGGCGCTGGATGCGCCCCGTTGGCACACGTAGGAGATGGCGGTGTGAGCGGCACGCACGCGTGGCGCTACCTGTGCCGGTGCCTGTACCTGTGCCTGTACCTGTACCGGTGCCGGTGCCCGTGCGGGGAGGGGAGAAGCCGCGGCAGGGAACCGCGTTGGTGCCGGAGGTGCGCGATGCGCGGGGCTCGCCCCGTTGCTCCGCAGGTTCTGGGGGTAGCGCGGTGCTGCGCGGCGTCACCTGCGCTGAACATCGCCTGTGGGGCAGCTCGGGCCGGGCGTGAACTTCAGCGGAATTCCTGAAAGCGAACCTGCTCGGGGTGTATGGCTTCTTCTTCCCCCCGTAATTTCATGCTTAGAAGTAATCTTTCAAGTTAATAGGTAGAAGAGGCTGGGAGGGGATTCCCTCCGGGCGGTTGCACTGCAAGTGCTGTATTTCTTGTTGCTATATGGCACCTTATATTGCCTTTTAATAGCTGCTGTAAAACATCTTGCAGCCTGGGACACCGGAGGTGTCTTGCACAGGAGTTGGGCAGAGAGGTGGTTTTTGCAGGCGTGTGTGTACAGAGCTGGGGAAACGAGGAACCTGGTTATATCGGGGATCTTTGACCTTTTTAGCACTAAGGAATTGTTCAAGGCCATCGCTTGTCTAAGCCTGGATTTGACAAGACCCTGCAGTGAAATTGCTTTGGCAGAAGTGGAGAGGAGAGACTTTGGAAAGCAAATAGATCAGCCGAGAGTGACAAGCCGGAGGGGAAAGGCTCACCCAAACCAAGCCACTGAGCGGGAATCTTTTCCCCCGACAGAGCAGACAAAATAAATGTTTAACATCAACGGGAGAAAAGAAGGGTTACTATTCAGTACTTGACAGCTGATATTTGGCCCTTCTCCTATTTTCATTTCCAGTATCGGCAAGAAACTTTAATATGTATCGGTGCCTCCCTTCAGCAGTCTGATAAATCTTGCAAAAGCCAATAAAACAGGCTAAAGTCAAATTCCTGCTGAAGAGACGCTGATCCTTGGCTTAAACAGAAGTAATCTCTGCACAGATCAGTAGTCTCTAGATTTACAGATGAAAACAGTAGTTCTTTGTAAAGCACAAAGGAGTGGCACCTTTTTACATTGCTAATACTTTCCATAGCACTAACTTGTTTTAGCTTGGGAGTTAATGAAGCACTGTAGAAAGAGAAATATTAAGTCTTTCTTTGCAGTCACTGTCATCTTCCGTTGAAAACATTTTTCTTTTAAATGAGAGGTAGTGTCTATTCATAAAAGCTCTTTCAGTTGCATTTAGGTTCGTTTAGTAAAATCCAAACAACTATCATGTTTACTTTGGCTTTTTGACAACAGTCATAAGGTGGTTGGAGTAACATTTGATTCCTCGTAAAAACAGAAGGTGAGAAGTATTGTAAATCATGTTGTTTGAAAAGAGATGAGTTCCGAGCTTTGTACAATACCACTATAATTTTGGCACTTTTTTGTGAGTATATGTGATTATTGCTGTGCGATAGAATTTTTTATTCTGTGCACATCTATGCATTTGCACATGTTGTTCATGTCGCATTTGCTAATGAAGGGTGTGGGGAGAAGTGCAGCAGAACTGGCTCTGGTATCACCAGTGAAGTGAGCTGCAAGAGTTTAAAAAGGACTCTGCAGTTGCAACCTGAAATTCTTCTCTGGAGCTCAGCAGTGAATACACAGGACTTTTTTCTTCTTTTTTTTTTTTTTTTTAAGGGTGAGGGAGAGGAGATGCAGTCAAAAACACTTAAAAGATTTGTGAATGTTACAGTGTGGCTGGTGCAGGAATGTGGAGGGGGGATTTGTGCAAGAATTTGGGTGTGGGGGAGCATTGCTTTCAACTCCTCCTGCTGCTGATGTTGCTCAAAAGTAATATAAAAAGAATGAAGAAAAAATTACTGTATTTTGTCCAGACTGATCAAGTCATAACAAGGGAACTGTAATTCCAGTGTGTCTGTTAGGATATCATCTCTTGATTTCAGGTTTCCAATCCTGTGTGTTGTTGGCTCTGCTGACAGTGCTGAGAGACAAATCTCTCTGCTGTTGGCAGAAACAGAGTTCACACAGGCATAGTGTGACAGAATTCCCTACATAAAAATTATCCTTGCTAATATAATATAATCATCCCTTAATGAAGTGGTCCTGTGGTTCCCAAAGGATGTATCAAGTGAAGACTATGCTTTCATCCCACCAAATTATCAGTGTGTTTAGCGTGCCAGTCACACTTCCACCGAGGTGTCACCACTAGCCATTGCTGCTCGTCTTCTTTTCAGGCCTGGTTTTAATTTCCTTTCCACTTTTGCAGCTCAGGTCAGGTGAGAAAGAGGAAAATAAGCCAAGTGAGTGCTCTTACATTTTTATTTGTTTCAGAATGCCTGTGATTTAAAAGCTAGTGATCAATTTAGTAGACCTAAATGTAGAGCCAAATTGAAAAATATATCCTCTGAGCATGTGCAATATTGCAAAACTGCTGGCTGTGTGTGCCAATGTCTTTTTGTGTTGGTGGTTTGTTGGAAAAGCATTTTGAGTACTTATTTCTGCACATATTCTCACTCTGCTTCAGCTGCTGCTAGTCAAGAGGACTCAGACTACACTTTTGACGTCTTTCTGACTCGCAGGCTGTAAAGGACCTTGTTCACCAGAGTTTGAAACTCTGGCAAACACTTTGCTGCAGATCTATTAAGGATGCTACAGCATTCCCAAGTGTGGTTGAGGCTGCCTGAAAGTGCTGAGCTGGCATTTCACTTCAGACGGTGCTCACAATAAGGGCATACACACTAATCCTCCCCCACCGGTCCAAGCCCAGAGCTCACAATTAAATGGCCTTTGAAAATGGCAAAGAGGCTTAGGAAGAATAGCCTTGATGGAATCTAACCTTTCCTGGAGCTGCCCTTGTGTGCAGAATAGTTGATAATTTCCCGAGCTGAAGATGTTGAGAGGCGAACGCCTTTTAGCTGGAGCAAAATATCTGCAGCCTTCTTGTGTTCTGCATGTAAAGTACCAGCAAAGTCTGCCCTGGCTCCGTACGGCCACTCAACCTCCACAGTTCCCTTCCAAGCCTTCCCTGGCTCCTGCAGGAGCACGGAGGGGTGCTGAGGGCTGGCCAGCCCATTCCTGGGGCTGGTTCCGGGTGGGAGCTGGGTGGTCCCTGCCAGGATGGGATCCAGCAGGTGCAGGGCACTCTGCCCCGTGGGTGCTCACTGCTGGGGCAGCAGTTAGGGGCTCTACTGGCTTGACTTTTGTGGTCTTACCCAAGGAATATTTCCTCTAAGTTGCAACAAAGTTTCAAATTAAAGGAAAACGAGAAATGTACCTGCCCTGCGAATTCAGTCTTTGTTACTTGAACATTAAGCAAATTAAATCATTCTTTACAAAATGTGCATTTCCCGTGATGATTTTTCTTGTCCTATGAAAGAAAACCAGGCTGAGTAGAGGTTTGGGGTTACTGGTATTAAAAATATCTGAAACCAGTTGGAGTCCAGTGTTTCTCTGGCAAAGAAAATTTTATCTGCAAGGTCTTACAGAAGCAGGTGTGTATTTTCAGCACTAGTAAATGCTATAAGCTTAAACCGTACACGCTAAACTCATTGGTACGTGGTTAAGCCTTATAATAAAAAAAAAGTAAAATAAAAAATTCAATAAATTACTTATTGCTATAACTTTGATTTTTTGGTACTAGCTTTTCCCATGAAGATGATTCTTTTGTTCTTCTATCCAACACAAGCATGGGATATGTCCATAATACTATGTATATTCCCCTTTACCAGATATCTAATGGTTTTTAAATGTTTTCATGGGGAATCAGTTTCTTTGAAGGCTGTCAGGTTGACAGCTATGGAGTCTGAAATTATTTAGTTTGTCCTTAGAACAATTTGGGGCTACCAAATTAATTTCATGCAGGTTTTTCAAGGAGGTTATTTTCAGAGGCTTCTTGTAACTGTTCACATAAATTCTTTGTCTCGTTTTTGCTATGTGATTCAGCCTACAAACCATGGTACAGTTCCTGTTCAGATACACCCCACTTCTGGGGCTGTGTGCCTGTGGGGAGGCAAGCCAGGCTTGCCAAACTCATGTGTGGATAACTATTAATCTGGGACTGACATTGGGTGCACACAAGCTGCAGCCCCTGGTCTGTAGGTGTGAATGTTTGTTTGGGTCTGCAGCTACGCACCTGAATCGTGACATTTCTGGCTATGGGGTTTTCTGCCATGAATGCATTTCCATCTTCTTTTTCTTTGGGGTGCTGCTATATCAGGAGAGCCTTCTCACAGCTGAGTTTTTAGGAATGAAGCTGTTTATAAAGCATATTTTCTTCTAAAATATGCTTTATACCTGGGTGTGATAAAAGATTCTGGGGTTACGTTCTCCCTGCAGAACCTGCTCGCTCCAAGCAGGATAGCAAATGCAGGAGCTCAGATGCAGGTGGCCCAGATCCACAGGTTTTCACTTGAAGCTACCCAGTTTCTAGGAATAAAAAAACCAACCAACCAAAAAAAAAATCCCAGACCAGGCTGAAATTTCTGAATACAGTTGCATCCACCTCCCTTTGCAGGACTCGTTTTAATCAGAGCAAAGAACAAGACTGGTTTTGCTCTTGTGACGTTCTTCTCCCATTTTCACTGCCTTCAGCCTCTGCAGGAATTGAGAAGGGTTGGGAATGCTGAGGTTGTTGAGACAGGGCTTGTTTAAAACCCTTTGCTCAACTAGGGCATCTCTACAGTGGAGTTTTTTTCTTATGCTTAATGCTTGTGATCCCTTTCATTCTTTCTTGTAGTTACAGAGCAAAATCTGGAAGTATTATATATAGTAAGCTGCTGAACATATAGAGGTTACTGGGGCAGTAAGTATTCACTGGAATCAAATAAATAGCCTGTCTTTTAAGGCCAAAATTAAATTGTACTAAAAAAACCTGGCACAACTTTCTTTTTCCTTGAGTAGAGGTGCTGTTGAAGTGATGCATTGGAAGTTTTACCTCTTCTTAGTCTGTAAAGGGTAAATGTGCACTTGGGAACATCAGTGCCTCAAAATGAGAGCTCAAGGACTGTTTGCTCTCTAAAACAACCTTGTTGTGTCAATGTTCCAGGGCACAATGCAGCCCACAGGTGCTGCTGGGTGGTGGTTTGGTCTCCTGGAGCTGGAAGCTGTGTGCTCCAGGAGCTCAGCAGTGCTGTGGGTCAGGTCCTGCTCTTCTGCATACATTCTCCAGAGTGATGTGTGCATGTTGAAGCCTGTATGTCTGCTTTTAAGTACAGACATGGCAAATGTATTTGGGAGTAATGGTATGCTACATACATGGTCCATATATTTTATTTTTTTTTCTTTTTTTAATGGAGACTCACAGTTGTCTCTTAATACGGCTGAATTCTGTTTGAATTGAACGGGACTTGATTGGCTACAGGACAGATCAGGATAATTTTCTTTCAAGCCTTCTATGTTAATGAAAACATAATCATGTTAGCTATGCTGTCATTAAAAAACAAACTCCAAAAGTATAACCTTAGGAGACATGAGTTGCTGCTACATCCACTAACACTTCACTCTGTTGACTTTCTCACACTGCCTGTCCTTCGGCAACACGTTGTGTTGCAAAGCTGGAGGCTGCTGACCTCAATGGAGACACTCTCCAATTTACATTCTGCTCATACTGCAGCATTTCATAACCCCGCTTCAGCTTTTCCCTGGCTTCCCAACAGCTCTGCTGCCTGACACTGCTCAGGGACCTCCAGGGCCAGGGAAAGGGCCTGGGAGTCCCTGGAAAGAAGCAGAGCAGCCAAGAGTCTTTGCTAGAAGAGATTGTCACTTTGGGATGCAACATTGCCCTGGGAAGTGGTGTAAGCTGGTGGTGGATCAGAAGGCTGTGGCTCAGGGAATTTAGCACGGGAAGGATTGGACCCACTGCATTGGGTGGTTCTTACATACTTCATGGGAAAGGGTTGAGAGAGCATGTAGGGGAAAAGAAATTGAATATGGATCTCAGTGTCTGGTCAGAGTTTCCAGAAACTCTTTTAAGAACTAAACCCTCTGAAATGTCTGTCCTCTAGCTTGGAGCAACTGGAGAATCGCCGGTACAAAGCAATGAGTTCTTAAGAATTGATGGCTTGCAAATTCCTCAAAACATTGACATACTTGCTGTCTTTTTAATTAGCACTAATTAAATTTTAATTTTATTTCATGAGTCCTGGACTGGATAAAGCACTCTAGGTTAATGCCCCTCGTTGAAGGAAGGCATGCCGGGCACTGCTGAGCCCCCTGCCAGGGCAGCCCAGGCTGTGGGCACAGATCTGGCACCGTGCTCTGATGTGCAGCCTGCATCTCTGCTGTGAGATGGAGAGAGAAATTCTTTTTACTAACTTTCATGTTTTGTGTTGTAGCCATGAGACGCAAACGACCTGCTGGGATCATCCCAAGATGACTGAGCTTTACCAGTCATTAGGTAAGGCATCTCTACCAGATGTTTGGTGCTTTTATTTTATTTTTTTTTTCTTTCAACTGAATGATTTGTTAAGGCAAAGATTTCCAGAGGAAGCAAACCAAAATTAAGTGAAAGAGAGAGGCAGAGCTTTCACCAATGTTAAAATTTTCTGCAAGGGAAATACAAAAGGCACACATTTCAAACATGCAGTAGAAAAGAAATTTATTTCATTTAGCACATTTGGAATGTACACTGGGTTTATAAAGTAATTTGGGTGTATTGTTACAATCTCTTTGCTGAAAGACTGGAACAGAAGTTAGAAAAAAATAATCCTGAATCTTTACACTGTCTAATCTGCTTTACAAAAGGCACATGAAAAAAATCAAACCAAGCTGCTGTTAATGTTGACTTTTGGATGGTGGGAAGCCAGTTGAAGCAATTTGCCAAACTGTGTTACCACTGCTTTATTTTTAAAGCACTTTCAATACTTAGAAGGCATAGCAGCTGTCATGATGTCATTTTGAATACCCAAATTGCATGCTTATTATGACTTCAGATGTGCTTCTCTGGTGGAGGGTTTTTTTCCCATTTTTTAGCAGCTTTGGAATTTATTAACAGAAGCACATCTACAAGATAAAATAGGTTAATCTATGCTCTAGTGTAGGCTGCTTGGCAGGCCATTTAATAGCTAACTCTTTGATTTTAATGGTTGTGTTAATAAATAATAGAGGGTATAATAAAAATTAAGCTATTTTGCTGAAAGAAATATCAGTAAATATGCTGCATTCATAAAGGAGGTTACATTTGTACAGCACATGTACATAAACCAGCTTGAGCACTAGGACTGTCAGATCTAGCATTCTGTGCAGGCTTATTTGCCATGGTGAAAAATAGCTTAAATTACCACCTGCTAAACTCTAGTTTAGCTGCTGAAAACAGTCTAATTATGCCAGTGTAATCTATTTCAAGCAAACTCAGGTATCTCTATGGTGCTCTGCAGTTCAAGCATGCTAAAAATATTTTAGAAAAGTGATATAAAATGAAACGCAGTGTGATTTTTTTTTCCTTATAGTATTAGCAGTGTGGCAGCAGTTGGTTTAAAAATTAACCAGAATTCAGCTTTGTATGCCAAAAAGGGATATAAAATGTGTAAGTTCAGGCTAACCAAATGCAAAAGCAGACAAGTAGGGACTTGACATTTAATTACAACGTATTGCCCCATGTGTCTCCTTCATATTTCTGCTTTAAAGTGAGTGATTTAAAAGTTTCAGGACAAATGATAATTGCACTTGCAGACGTCCCTTTAATACAGGTAGGTCTTCAAATAGTTGCCTGTTAATTGAACTGCACTCTGACTCCTCAGCTGCCTTTGATCCACAGATTGCAAGGTATTGCTGATACTGTTGTTGCTGAGACCTTAAGTCCTCTTGCAACTGCTTTTCTTCTTAGAGTCCCTGTTTCAGCCAGAGTACTCTTAAATACCAAGAACTGAAAAGGTAATAAGGGAGAAAAGTGTCCTGATAGATTCAGGTCAGCAGTTCAGAAGATGTGTGACTGCTGAAGTCAGTTTGCATTTAGTTTAACTGAATTTTATCACTGTGAGTATCACCCAAATGTCAGGAGTTTAAGACAGCCTTATTTTTTACTGCACAAAGAAGGAACATGTTCAGGCAGATTTTGTTTCTTACTTACTTGTGAACTTTCTTTTTCTCCTGCTGCTTTCGTTTTCAGGAGCATTAAATCTCCCAAAAAGCAGTTTTCTATCTGGGCTGTTCTGTTTCTTTTAGACTTGAGACCAAACAGTCATTAATGTGAAAGAAATACTGATTTTAGACAAGTATGTATAATTTATATTTTTATGAGTAAACTGAGGTGTTCATTTATGTGTGCAAAAGAGACTAGACAAGGTAACTCTTTGTGTCCTGCCACATGGGTGAAGCTTTGATGAAAGTGCTCCTGAATAACCTACCAATTTATTTTATTTCTGAACCGAGTGTAATCACCATTGCCTAACTCTCACACAAACTGCATAATACAAGTATAACCCGTTTAGTCTTGAACAGAACCCTTGATGTATTTTCAGTGCTTTGCTTTGCCTCGGGTCAAAATGGTAATAATGGGATGTTTGAAGTCTTTTCAGACTGTTCAGTAATATATTATCTGAGAAGATGTTATTAAAGTCGATTTTGTATTGCATACTCATTATATCTTATTATTTTACCCTCCATTAGAATCCCAATTTTGTTTCTAATTCATATAAAGAAGCTAGTAAAGAGCTTAGTATGTATGCCTTTTTAAAAATCTGGTGGAGAGCATGAATTTGGCAAGCGGGTAAATGCAGAAAAGTGGGACCAAGTACATCAATGCTGTCAAGAATTTTCATTTCCATTTTCCAGCTTCTACACTTATCCAGTGTGGAATAATTGTGCTGTGTGATGTAGCTCTCTGTACATACCAGTAATTTGCTGCCGGGTGATTATATCTGATTTAAATTCTTACAAATTACTGAAAGCTTAATTTTTTATAAGTGAATGAGGAAAGTGCATCCTGGCACAAGGTAACATTTCTTACCTGCCTCCAAGATGCAAGAGACACTTCTCCAAGAAAGAAGAGTAATATTAATCTTCACATATCCAATTCACACACCTCCAAATTGTTGCATTACATTTTGCTAAAATTGGTGAATTTCAAGTTTTCTATCTTTGGAGGTCTAGGTATTAATAAAAATGAAGATAAATTACTTGGGAGCATTATTTAGTACTACTAAAAGGAGGTGGCAATGTGCTGTGCACCGTCCTGTAACCTCTTCAGTTGCGACTGCATCAGAGACAGGAGGAAGAATCTATGGGAAGAAATTATACAATACTCTGCCTATGAAGGAAGTATTCTCAAATTCTCTTGGAGCTCATTTGCTAAAACATAGCTGGTTATAAAGATACTTGTTAAATACTTGATTTAAATCATATTTGTGTATCAAAAATTTCCAACTTGTCGTTCTCTCTAACAGAGATTTTCCTTTTATGACACTAAGGTGCTTGTTCCTGACTGCTCTTTATTATTTAAACAATGTAGCATTTTATCAGTGTTAATGAAAAATTTACTCAACTTGAGCAATTTTTACTCTTCTTTAAGTTATGACTACTTAAAGGTACATAATAAGCTGTCTATAATGAATGATTTAATTGTTTAATGTTTAATTGAAATGGCAGCAGGAATTAAATGCTAGTATAGATTAAATTAAAAAGAGTCATGTAAGTTAAGAAAATAGAGAAGAAATAAATGCTGAAATAGGAAAGGAAGTAAAAATTATTATATGTGAGCTTCAGAGGATCAGAAGCTGATATCCCTGGTTTGTATTTTTACACCATTATGAACCACTCCTATTTTCTTCTAACTTCTTCCTGAAAGTCTTCAAAGAATCAAGAACTGCTCCAGCTGCTTTTCTTTCCAAAATTAGTTCCTCTGCAACAGGTCTGCTCTTTTTACACTGATCTTTTACACCCACTTACAAATTTTTTCATCCTTCATGATGGCTCCAGGGCATCACTGAAAAGGGAATTTGTATTGTTTCTCTGTATTGGAGACCACGGACCTTTGCATGAGGGCAGAGACAGAAGGAACAGGAATCACAAAGTGGTCTGAGTTCGCTCAGTTTTTTCAGATTATCTTCTGAGAGTGAACATTTAATGTCAGACAGCTTAGCTCTGAATAGTAGTATTTTTCCTTTAAGCTGAGAATGACTCCAGCCTTTGCTGTGATGGCCCAGGAGGACTTGGCTTGTCATGCCATACTGTTAGTGTCCCCTCCTCCAGCCTTCCTGTGTCATGTCATGTCAATACAAGTGTCCTCAAGGTGCATTAGTGTCACCACGAACAGTAATTGCAGTAGCAGGATGCAGTCAGAAATGTTGTTTATCATTCCTAATTCACCGAGGCAGGGCAAGAGGGTGAAAACCACCCTCATCCTTGCAGGCTGCAGTGCACTGGTGACAACTCTCCATTTAATTTAGAGGATGGGGGGCAGTTCTCTATGGATTACATGAAAGAAATGTCAGAATTGCTTAACACAAGGTGGGAGAATGCTGGAAGGCACCTCTGAGCTTTCAGCAGCAGCTGCTGTGTTGGTCTTGTGGCTGGCTTCTCCTGTGAGCTTCTGATTCCCAGTGACCAAGGCTGACCAGCTTCATCCTCTTTGGTTTGTGTATCTTGATTTGTCCTTCTGAAATGCTGCCTGGAGAGGCTGAACTGCCCCTGATTGCCATTACAGTTTGTATTAGCAACCACTAAATCATGTATTTATTATGAAGATTTATTCATATTCTGCTGTTTTCCATGTTTGCACCAGCAAGACCTGTGCCTAGTGCACGCATCAGGCATTTGAGTTCTACTGCAATCCAGTGAGATTTTCCATATGGCCTCTGTTTAAAGGTTGATTATTCACTCATGTCCTTTTCAAGCCCATTTCAAGAAATAGGATTGCTTGGCTTCAGTCAGCCTTGGCCAGTAGTCAGTGTAGAGGAGGCCCTTTCTGTGTGATTGAGCTCTGTGCAGCACACACCTAACAGACAGGAAACATAACTGTACATAACAGACAGTAAATATAACTGTGGCAGAGAGGTAGAATTTAGGGGTAGCAGTTAACCTGGCATCCCTTGAAAATGAAAGCACAGGTGTATTAGCGTGAAGGAGGCTCTTCTAGAGAGAATGAAGGGCTGTTCTGTTACAGAATATTGCCAGCATGGGGACATTTTGCTTAAGGTAACTGCACTCTTGGTTTGCAAATGGACACTTTTTGTTATTATTTCCCAAAGTTGTTTGTAGTTCATTTATTTTAGGATTTTCCAGTAGGATTGCTTCTCACCAGAGTACATAAAAGGTTTCTGAACTTTCTGACCGTAAACTCCACTCATGTCTCAATCCCATAATGGGATGAACCAGACAAACAAATCCTTTTTTTACATTTTTGTGTTTGCAGGCTGAAGAAAAGACACTTCATTCTAAAACTCCCAAAGGTCATGTCATTTGGTCTGATAACAGGGATGCTGGCACATGCTCTGGTGTTCAGCCACTGGCTCTACATGCAGTCAGTAGTATTGTGGTGCCCTGGGTACCTCCCACTTGTTCATTTGCAGAGACACTGTTGGCTTTTTCACTCAGGTGTTCAGGCCTAGTACAACGTGAAGAGTGCTTAAGCTGTACATAGAATAACAGTTTACTGTTATTTATTACCAAAATAGTGTAGATGATAGCATTAGTTATTGTTATAATAAAAGTCAATGGCTGAGACTCAGCTGATATTAAGCAGTGTTACTTGATTAATTTCTTTCCTTTGTGCATTTGTGTCATTTGCATTTTAAAGCTGCAGTTCCAGAAGAGGCAATATATGTCACTGTAGGGCACCATTAAAAGATTAATTTACAGGTTTTGGGCAGCAGGAGGAAACCCAGCATTCTTACCAGCCACACAGGGAATCTCAGCAGTATTGAAACAATTGAGCTGAAGCTTCTTGAAAAGGCAAGAGTTCTGCTGATGTCTGAGACATGGAAAGTTTAATGGCTGTAGAGGAATTGCTTTCTATTCAGGACTGTCCAGTGTAGAATTTTTAACATCTGTTAGGAAGGCATTGTCATTCCCAAAATAGGTTATCCCCAGGCAGTGTATTTATGAGCAGTCTATGAGCATGTCACAAGCTGTGGCTGAGTAAGGCTTTCAGGTTTCTGGGTACATCACTACAGGTTCACATTCTCTGTCCTTGCACCTGAGATTAAAAACACTGTAAATCTTATAAAATGAAGATGAGGATTTGACCTGATGAAATCTAATTTCTTTAAAAGAATTAAGTTGTTAATTTCAGGTTAATACCACCTGAAGCATGTAAGCTGCTCATTTCACTTAGATGATGTCCAGGCACTGAGATAATTGCTGTCCATGGGAAGGGTGTGTGTTTGGCCCTCATAAACTAAAAAAGCAATTATAATAATATTAATAATAATATAAACAAGAAACCTCTCTTTAAAGTAAAGAGGAAAGGTAGTTTCCTGGTAGAAAGGAGTTTATGAGATGCCTTCAGATTACATTGGGAGAGAGATAAATGGCATGAACAGCTTTTGGTGGGAGGTAGCCTGGCCCATCCCAGTGCTTTTAAACACAGTGGGATGGCTCTGTCAGACAGGATGGGATGATTTCAGATGGAACCTCCCAGTCACTCAGCACTCTCAGCAGATGCAGCAGCTCTAGGAGGGACTTATTTAAATCCTGTTGTCTGGCTTGTAGATGTGACTCGTTAAGAGTAAAAACAAATACCCCCTCATGGTAGATGTTAAACCTATTCGAAAATAGGTTATTTTAGAAAACTTACTGATTTTAATTTTTTATTGCCATATTTTATAAGCTATTTTATGTAGTAAAAGCTCAAGAATATGAGAATATGTTTTTTCCTCTTAATATACTACTCATATCTCAGTGTAAAATCCAGAATTTAGCAAGAGAGGATTAAAAAAAACCCCCAAACTGCAAGATTTTGACTACTGATCTGTGTCAGTAGTCAGTGAGACATTCCAGCAGGTGGTTTGAATCACTGACCACTTCTCAGATGAGTGGTTTTTTTTGCCTGATTATGCACTAGCAAAAAGATCTACTCTGTGTAATTGCAGGTATTTCTAGAATACTGTAGAAGTAGAACATAGCCCTTATGTTTTGAGATTTCTCTCAACATGCAGAATTATGCAGAAAATGTTAGAATTTAATTATCATCTTTCCACAGTATTTCTGATTTGAGTTACTCCTATCAGCACTCTGAACTGAAGTACCCTTCATTAAAGCTGCATTTGTAATAAAAGCACTGATTCTTGTTCACTGTTACCATGTTATTAGATAGAGGAAGATATATATTCACTTGAACAGAGGGGTCATCCATGGCTGAGTGGTGGGAAAGTCGTGATTTCTCTTTGCTCTGGGATGTAAATATGTCACCAAATACTCCCTCATGGTCCTTTCTTCTGTTGGCTCCTTTCCAGGGGCCAGGTGACCTCTTCACTGCATCGTTGTTTCAGACCATGAACAGATTATGCTCTTGGGCTTTTACATTGTTTACAGCTTGAGAGTTGCCTTCTGAGCAAGAAGAGGGAGTATTGTTAACAACTTGCAAAAGTTTCACAATACAGCAAGAGCTTTCCACTCGGTTCAGAGGATGAGGTGGTACATATTTTCTAGGAGTGGGAGGAAAGGGCTGGAGGAATCCTTGTTGGTGCACTGAACTCCTCAACCTGCTCTGAAATGATAAAAGCTTTGGAAGCAGGGCTTAGCGGGTCCTGCCTCTTTCAGTGTGGGGGTGGAGAAAGCAACATTTTTTTTTCCTTAGGATCAAGGAAGGAAAAAACCAAAAAACAATTGCCCAAAACAGAGAGGTAAGAACTACTGGTGTTCCCATAGGCTTCTGGAAGGCTGCTTGAGCCCCTCTCCTCCCTCCTGTGCCTGTTGCCAGCAGGAGCAGCTGGGGTGTGAGCAGGCAGTGTGTCTGTGCTCCTCACTTGAGATCCCTCCACTCATTATCAGGGGTGGCTTTACAGCCAGCACGCCCCAGCCCAGGGCCAAGGCTCATTCCCTGGCAGAATTGTATTCTGTGGTTCATTTAAATGGAGTCTCATCCAGCAAGCCAAATGGTTTGAACTCAGTTAGGAAGGGCCTGGGCTCCTTCTGTTGCTACCCAGAGCAACACTTTTGTTCCAGCAGTGGCCCCAGGGGAGGAAAGGCACCACTGACACTTCCATTGGCACAGGGAGGGGAAAAGTGAAATCATTAAGAACCAGTGATCTTAAGTGACTGTCACCATCTGGTGAGACAGCTGTCCATCAGAAGTGTGGAGATGGTGGCATAAGGAAGACAGAGGTGAGCAGTTGGCACAGGGAAGTAGCTGGGTGCAGGCTAATCCTGGTGACAGCAGTGACGGCAGTGGCAGTGCGACGGCTCAGCCTTGGCTTGCAGAGCCAAATGAGCACTGGTGCTGCTGCTTTTCCAAAACCTGAGATCAGGGCTCCAAAATGAGCACCTGGCATTGCTGCTTCATCATGTAGAGCAGATGCTTCTTGGCAGCAGTGTCGTTAAAGTTGATGATAAATTCAATGTGTATTACATATACAGGAAAATAGATGTAAACTGTGGCACTTCCAGGATTAAATGTCTGCACGGATTGTATTTTCTGCCTTGATCGAGGCCTGAAATATGCATACATATTTACTCACATTTCTGAAAATGTAAATAATAAATAGATAAGCTTCTTTGAGAACAGTCGGGGAGAATTTAAGAAAGGCTTCTTCATTTTGTCAAATGCTAGTCATAATATTCTTTTACAGAGTACAAATACAGATTTGCAGCAAGGGTACAAATTGTAATTGAATTCATGGTGTGTTTGTGAGAGACTGCTTTATTAATTTCCATTTAAGACAAATTAACTCTCTTTATTTAACTTACTGTATTCTACACCACATAAAGGACCTGTCAGGATGATGGTGAGAGACAGAGCTGGCAGGAACAATACATAGAAGTGCCCATTAAAAAGGTGTATGCAACTGTGCAGACAAAAATAAATTATATACAAAGCTGAAACTTCCTATTCTGCTCTAAGACATGTTTCAGAAATGTTCCACAGCTTTTATTAAGGTATTCAAAACTACTGAATTATCATACCTCATATTATTCATTCAGAACAGCTTAATTAAAATTAATGTAATTGAGACTATATTCCCTCTGCTACCTATACCTGTACAGCATTATAAATGATGTTGGGATAGTTATACCCAAGCTACCACATTTCAAACAGCTTTACAGCACCTTAGCTCGTATGCCAGCAAGGAAATGTTTTGTCTTTCCTTGTTTTTCATCATATTCTTTCTCTAAGAGTCTGTCAGGTTAGAGGAAGCTTATTGAGCTAAAGGGGCCTTTATTTTGAGCCACTGCATTTTTTCCTCTAATGTTCTTTTTATATCTACATTGTAGTTTACATTTTCTAAGCACTTTCCCATCAGTAATTGCTTAGGCTCCATGGGTTTCACCAGTAAATTAAATGCATTCAGCAGTGTTGTCAGGTGCTGAAACTGGCTGGCACAAGCAGTGTATTTCTGTTCTGGAAAACCCTTAAGCTGCAATATGCCAAGCAATCTCTTGGGAATGATCCTTAGGCTGCACGGGAGTGTATGTGCCCAGGAATGAGTTGGGTAGGTGGCAGGGCCAAGAGCATCTGTTTGTTCAGTGGTGGGTGGCTGCCCTGTGATGTATGAGTGTGTCCCCTGCTGTCCCCTCAGTTCCCAGTGCAGCTGCTGGCAGTGCCCCTTGGGACCACCTTCTGTGCTCTGGTCTGGTGTGTCTTTGTCCCCACAGCGGCCAGGAGGTTTTGCAAGCCATGGTTAAAGTAATCAGTGGGGACTTGTGCTGATATCCTTATTTTGTGAATTGTATGAGGACAGCTTAGCAAAAGTTGAGCCAGACAGACAGTGTCTCCCCAGCTGGGTGCCATTCCCTGTCACACTGCCAGAGCCACTGGCTCCCTGCCATTTTGCAGGTGGGGACCTGGAAATTCACCTGGCTGGGTGGGCTGGCTTCTCTCCAGAAAGGCTCTACATCTCTGGGCATGGCTGGGGCCTGCTTAGATGGAAAGCACAGAAGTTTAATTGGATATTTTTAATAAGTTTTCTATTCTAGCAGTAGCTGAGAATCACTTGTTTTTTCCTGGGCATAAGTTTTCCCTTGGGGCTGCCTGCATACAGCCTGGCTGGTGCACAAGGTGAACAAGGAAGAGTTTCAGGAGCTTATCTCCCTCACAGTGCCTCCGGTGTGAAAAGCTCTGCAGTATTTCCAGACACTGCTGCAGTCACTGATGTTGTCCTTTCAAGTGCTCTTTAGTTCTGTGCCTTTGAACAAAAGGAAGTAACACTTTAGGACTTAGTGGGGTTGTTTTTGGATGGTTGGTTGTCAAGATTCGAGGTCTTTAACTCAGTGAAATTTCTAACAAATTTTTTTTCCACCTCTGCTCTTTTAACCAACAGGTATAGTCTTGTAGTTCAGCATAACAACGTATTCATGAGTCTGGTTATTTCTGGTGTGTGAAGCTGATCTTTTGTTCTGATCTTGCCTCCCTACAGCTGACCTGAACAACGTCAGGTTCTCGGCGTACAGGACTGCCATGAAACTCCGCAGGCTGCAGAAGGCTCTCTGCTGTAAGTACCTGCCTGTGCCTCACCCTCTGCCAGGAGAGCTCCAGCACCAGCACACAAGTTTATTCACAGATATCAGAAGCAGAAAAACACTCCCACATGTACCCCCAGCTCTGCCTGGTACATGGACCTCTCACCTGAAGGGCCTCCTGCTGCCACCGGTTTGCATGATCATTACACTGCCAGAGTGCTGGGTGGTTTGCAGGTCTGTGCCTTGTAAAGCAGAGCAGCAGTACAGAAATAAAACTGAATAAACCATACATATTTCTTATCTTTACATACTTTAGCCAGGTATTTTCACTGTGCCATGTCACTGTGCCATGTCCTGTGCCAGCCACAGCTTTGCAGTCCAGAGGAACACAGTTGTGGTGTGTTGGGAGCAGTGAGAGCTCAGCTGAAATAATGCTTCAGGGCTGGAGTTGCTAATGGTTTGTTAAGTTAAATCTTGAACCCTGAGGGGTTATTGCCTTTAAATGAGATCATCTCAATAAACATTTAGCTTCATTTTTTCCCCAGCTTTCAGTTGTGTTGAAAAGTCTCTCATCAGCTGTTATATTAGTGATGTGCATGTTCGAACATTTTAATTCTCCCAACTGCTCTGTTATTCTACTTTTCACTAGAATTACATTTCCTTTTCAGCTTATTGTAACCTGATAGCTAAATAATTCGCTGAGAGTTTTCTTGATAGGCCAGTCAGCTGCCAAAGCAAGCAGTTTATTAGGCAGTCCAATTGGAAGGATTATTAAAATATTTTAACATTCACTGTTTGGCATTTAATTACAGGGTTAAATTTCTGACACAGTTGCAAATGTCTCAACTGTTGATTTATCTCAAGTTGGATTTGTGCTCACATGCTTTCTGGAACTGTGTCAAACCTCGGTATTTTTGAGCATGTTTACTTTTAGCCTTATAAGCATGGGTGAATTCCGCTAAAGTGTGCAGACTTAATGTCTGACTGTATAAAAAATCGGGGGAAAAAGGAAAAAATAAGCAATAAGTGAGAAGTCTTGTAACATTATGAAGGATTTCAACATAAATTCAGTGACAAAGAAAGAATTATGATTAGAAATATAAACATCTTTCCATGGTACAGCACTTCTGCCACGCTCACTGTGGAAATGTGGTATAAAAGAAACTGGAGTGTTATGCAGTGAGAAGTATTCATAACCAGTGCAGCACTGAAGGAAACAGAATTTCTGGAATTAACTAGCTGGCAGTGCATAAGTGTAACTTGTAACAGGCTTTTATGACTGAAAATGCAAAACTTTGCATCCCATTTTATCTGTATTAAAATCATAGAATATTCTGAGTTGGAGGGAACTCACAAGTATGATCCAACTCCAACTCCTGGCAGGCTGCCCAAGCATCACACCATGTGCCTGAGGGCACTGTCCAGACACTTCTTGAGCTCTGTCAGGCTTGGTGCTGTGACCACTTCCCCTGGAGAGCCTGTTCCAGTGCCCAGCCACCCTCTGGGTTTAGAACTTTTTTCCAATATCCAGACTAAACCTCCCCTGACACAGCTTCAGAGCATTCCCTTGGGTCCTGTCACTGGACACAGAGCAGAGATCAGTGCCTGCCCTTTGCCTTCCTCTGACAGGGAAGTTGTGACTGCAGTGAGGCCTTCCCTCAGTCTCCCCCAGGCTGAACCCAGTGACTTCATCCCCTCCTCACACAGCTTCACCATCCTCACTGCCCTCCTTTGGATGTTCTCTAACAACTGAATGTCTTTCCTGTATTGTGGCACCCAAAACTGTCCCCAGCACTCGAGGTGAGGCCTCCCCAGTGCAGAGCAGGACAATTCCCTCCCTTGCCTGGCTGGCCATGCTGTCCCTGATGCCCCCAGGATGGGGTTGTCCCTCCTGGCTGCCAGGGCCCTGCTGGCTCACACCCAACTTTCCATCAACCAGAACCTCCAAGTCCCTTTCCCTGGTGCTGCTTTCCAGCCTCTCACTCCCCAGTCTGTCTGTACATCCAGGGTTGTCCCATCCCAGGTGCAGAATCCAGGATTTTCCCTTGTTGAGTTTCAAATGATTGGTGACTGCCCAGGCCTCTCTGTCGAGGTCTCTCTGCAGGGCCTCCCTGCCTTTGAGGGAATCAGCAGCTCCTCCCAGTTCCGTACCACCTGCAAACTTGCTCAGTGTCCCTTCCAGTCTTGTGTTCAAGTCCTTTATGAAGATGTTGAAGAGCACAGGGCCGAGGATGGAGCCCTGAGGAGCCCCCTCAGTGACAGCTCCCCACTCTGATGTCCCCCCATTCACTGTAACCCTTCGTGCCCCATCTGTGAGTCAGCTGCTCACCCAGCACATGGTGTGTTTTTCCTGCTGGGGGCTGAACATTTTGTCCAGAAAGATCCTATAAGAAACAGTATTGAAAGTTTTACTGAAATCTAAAAAGATTACATATACTGGCTTCCTTTGATCAGCTAGCTGGGTTACTATGTCATAAAGCACTGGAATGGTCTGCCTGGGGATGTGGTGGAGTCACCATCCCGGGATGTGTTTAAAAAAAGACTGGATGTGGCACTCAGTGCCATGGTTTAGTTGAGGTATTAGGGCATGGGTTGGACTTGATGATCTTGAAGGTCTCTTCCAACCTATTTTGTGATTCTGTGTGAATCTGTGAAAAGGAAATTAAATTTGTTGAGCAGGACTTTCCCCTCAAAAACCTGTGCTGGCTGTGACTCTGTGGTCCTTTAGGTGTTTTTCAAGAACCGATTCCTACCATTAAATAATTCTGGACTCATCTTGGACTTTTGCACTGGGTTTTTGTGGCCAGGTTGTGGTAGCAGGTATCTCCAGGGGTGGTTTCTCTAAGAAGCTGCTGGAAATGTACCCCATGTCAGACAGAGCCAGTGCCAGCCACCTCCAAAACAGACCTGCAGCTGACCAAGGCCAAGCCCATCAGTGACAGTGGTAATGTCTGTGGGATAATGTATTTGGGAAGGGTGTGGGAGAAAATCTGCTGCACAACAGTGGCTGGGAAAGAGGAGGGGAAATGGGTGTGAGAAACAACTCTGCAGACACCAAGGTCAGTGCAGAAGGAGGGGGAGGAGATGCTCCAAATGCCAGAGCTGAGATTCCTCTGCAGCATATGGAGAAGACCATGGTGTGCCCCTGCTGCCTGTAGAGCTCCCCAGTGGAGCAAATACCCACCTGCAGCCTGTGGAGAACCCCATGCTAGAGCAGGTGGGTGCCTGAAGGAGGCTGTGACCAATGTGAAACCCCTGCTGGAGCAGGCTCATGGCAGGAATTGTGAACTCTGGGTGAGGAGCCCACGCTGGAGCAGGTTTGTTGGCAGCACTGTCTGTTCCCCAGGGACTGACTCCTGTGGGAGGGATCCTCTCAGGAGCAGTTTGTGAAGAGCTGCAGCCAGTGGGAAGAGCTTGCGTTGGAGCAGTTTGTAGAGGACTGTCTCCCGTGGGAGACTGCACAGTGGAGCAGGGGAAGAGTGTGAGGAATCCTCCCACTGAGGAGAAAGCAGAGGCAGAAACAACATGTGATGAATTGACTGCAGCCCCCATTCCCCTGCTGCTGCTGCAGGGGAGGAGGTAGAGAATTTGGGAGTGAAGCTGACCCTGGGAAGAATTTTAAGATTCTGGGATGCATTTTAAGATTTAAGATTTATTACTCATTATCCTCCTCTGATTTGTTTGGTGATTAATTCAGTTGATTCTCCCGAGTCAGGTCTGTTTTGCCTGTGACAGTAACTCGTGAGTGATCTCTCCCTGTCCTTATTTCGACCCATGAGCTTTTCTATTTTCCCTCCCCTGTCCAGCTGAGCAAACTGAAGTCAGTTCCTCTCTTGAGGTTACATTTAGGTAAATTTTCAGAGACTTGATGCTCTTAGAGACGTGCAGTGGCGCTTACACTGATTACTCTAGCACATTCTTCATACTTGTATCTAAGGAGAAGCATTTAAGGAATTTGGTTAGCAGGCTTTGTTCTTACAAATATTTTTGCCTGGAGACACCATCATTGTATTTGTGTATTCTATCATTTCAGTGTCGCTTGTGAACTCAGTTCAATTAGGTTTTTTTTAAAAACCTCAACTCATTACAAAATTATTTTTCTGCATTTTGGCAATAGTAGAATTAGAGCACAGTGCTGGGTTTCAGGGCTCCTACGCAAAGCCAAAATCCCACTTGCAGTACGTGCTGCTTTCAGCTCTTGCTCTTCATTTCTGTTTTAAAATTGCAAGAGTTTTTATATATATATATCCATATATGCCTATATATATCTGTAGCTCTTCTTTTCTGCAAACTTCATAGAGAACAGCATTTTTGTCTACTGAGGAGTACTCTAAAAATGCGTGTTTTATGGAAGGCCTGCAGAAGTAAAGGTACAGCCTACTTCTCAGTGTCAGGAATAGAAACACTTCAAAAAGGGAGCTGTACTTAAATTTTAGTTCTTTTCGGTTCATAAATCAGCCCAATGAGTATTAAGACGTTAGGATATTAAATCTAAAGAAGAATATGGAAAATAGCAATCCTTAAAAAATAAATGCTTACGTGTTGTGTCATTTAGTATGTGGCTTTATCATTTCAACCTTCAAAATTGCTGTGAGAATGCCAGGTGTAACTATTGCTCCAAGTTTTTTTAAATGTGTGGATTCCTTTGATAATCACATCAAAGCATGATGACTTTCTTGTTTTGCTGCTTTTAAAGATCTGATCTTCAAGTGCAAACCACATCAGGACATCATGATATCAATAAAATGAGATGTATTCATGAACTTTTCTTGGAAATGCCGCAAAAGAAAATATTCAAGAACTTCTACTAGGGCTCTTTTTCCTTTAACTGTATGCAGACTAGATTAAATAAATTTTTTTAATGTGTCAGCCAACAGCAGCAGGTTACAGAGAAGGTGATCTTGCATTCTGGGAGGACCGTTTATACTTTTTATTACCAGCCATATGTTGAGTTTCCCCTGAGTTCAGTTTGTGACCTCTAGAGTGCACTTTCTCCTGCCTATTAATTGTCACTTCTGTCCTTCAACTAGTTACTTATTCCATGTTGTCTTTTATACTTTTCCTGCAATCTGGCAGTGTCTAGTTAAAAACATCCTAACCTCTTCTCTATTGCCTTCGAGGCCAAAGAAATATTTATATAAGTGACTTAGACTTCAAAGTCAGCTAGAAGCCACTGCTCACACAGATTTTGGAGTCAGTTTTGGAATTTTAAATAGAAAAGTGTAAAAGAGTGGCAGAGAAGCCACAAGAAGTGCAAAGCATAAAATGGTGTGGTTTATTTCAAGTAAAGCTTTTCAAATCACTGCAGGGTGCCAAATATTCAGCTCTTCAGTACATATCTGATTGTCTTGTGTAAGTTGGTCATTTACAGGACCTTTGCGTCTGCTTTTAGGAAATAAATGTGCAGTTCTGTGTTCTGGGAGAGGACCCCACACACACATTTCTTAAGTCTTGGTGGGAAAGATGAAGGAGGACCTTAATGTGATGAAGGCCAGAGCCTTCCTTTTTCCCACAAAAAGAGGTTCCCTAAAGCAGAACGTGTTGGCAAGCGCTTTTTGCTTGTTAGGAGATAATTGTGTGTTTCAGACTTCAGGATAGGACAGGAGGTTGATGAAGAGTGGGCTGAAAGGCTTTTTAGAAGATGCTGTTTATTAATGGAGGAGCTTTCACAAAGTGGAATGACCCATGTTTAGCAGTAGCTGCATATATAATTATGCTGCCACTCAGACGCCTGAGGGGTTCATTTAATTACCGTTGATTCGTAGTCTCAGAGGAACTGAGAGTTCAGCCTAAAGCTCAGTTATAGGTGTTTGAGGGCTGTGCTCCATTTTCAATTTGACTAATGAATTCTTAGAAGAAAAACATCTTTCTGAGATGCTCAGGAACAGATCTGATGCTTTTTAAGGATTTAACACTGATCTTAGCATAGCTGTATTTTTTATGCTAGAAGGTTAAACGTAATATTCCAAAATACTTTATTTTAATAAATGTCTATATGCTAATGTGAAAAAAAGCTATAACTCCAATAAAACTCTGCACAAAATCATGGAGTCAAAGTTTAATTTCTTAGTGTAATAATAGGGATAGCATTCCAAGGTTTCCTTATTCACTCTAGCAAGTAGGCATATTAGGCCCAGAGGACAAAATTTTCAGAAGTGCTTAAGGGATTTAGTAGCAGAAGTAAGTCCCTATTGATTTCCAATGAAATGTATACTCTTGAAATTCTTTTGGCAATTACAAAATCCCAGCATACTGTCCAAGCAGCATTGCAAACCAGCCCTGTGGGCAGCTAAAATATTTCTCATCTCCCACTAGGACATCAAAGGGGCAGTTTCATCCTGGGTAAAACAGGATACTCAAGTGTGAATTTGCCAAATGTGCCCTTAAACAGGATCAAGTTCTAAAAAAATTTCTATATGGTGTTCTGCATTTAGCTTCTGCTCATTATGTAGGTTTTTTTTTTTTTTGACGTTATGAAGAGATGCTGCTCACCAGAACTCAAGAAAACACATTTTTTATTCCAGTGAAAGAAAAACTGGTCTTGCAGTTGAGTCAGTTCATTTTCTAGTTTTGTGAAGAATTTCCTAGATGATTTTGGGCAGTTCATTTTGGACCAGATGCTACTGCCTTGGGTCATATTCCATCGTGCTGCACTGTGTGACTGCTCATGGTGTGAGCAGGATTAACAGCATCTGGGCTTCAACATCCCCATTGCTCACACCCTGGACATTCACTGTAAGGAGTTAGGAGGTGTTTCCCTGTGGCAGCCGGAAGATCATCATCAGCTATCTCATCTTTCTGATTTCTTTTGTTCTTCTTCCTGCCTTACTTTGTGAGCCAACATCCCATGATTTTGTGTGCCCTGAGTGTGATGCTGCTTGGTGATGTTAGTTTGCAGAGGTTAAGAGCTGACAAAGGGAAGTTCACTTTTGCCCTGGAGATCTGCATTTCAAAATGCAACTGACTTAAATTGGAAATTATTTTTTTTTTAATGTCTGTGACAAAAATCTCTGTTGAATGTTGACTAATAATTTTAAACATGTCTTCCTCTGTAATGCCATAGAGGTGTTGATAATTATAAATGCTGTTCAGAATTAAAAATGGATACATTTAATTAATAAATATTGAAAGATGATATGTAGTGATTCCAGGACCTTCTTTCTACTCTCCTCACGAGAGGAAAAGTGACAGAGAGGTTAGTCACAGTTCAGCTCTAATTTGTTTGCATATTCCTTGTGGAGTTTGGTTTGGTTAAGATTGCTCGACTTCTCTGAGAAATGGGCAGTGCATCTCAGGAAAGCTGATGGCCTGTGCTATGGTGAGAGCACATTTGGTGAGTGCAGTAATCAAATATTAGCCTGTCTATCTGTAGGAACATAAAGCATGAAATACATAGTTTTTACTTGCACAGCAATTTGTGTAATATTTCCATAGGACCCAAGAGCATAATAAGTATTTTACAGCTAAAAATGAAGCAGATACACACTGGTCTCTAAGGCCACTGCTAAATAACAGTGCATCTGTAGGAATTCTGAAACCAGTCTTGCATGTGACTTTCAGAGGACATTTTACATCCTCTGGCCAGGCACATGAGCCGAGTACAGTGCTCTATTTACTTTTTGGATGTGGGTAATACAACCACTGTTTCTCTTTGGTCTTTATGGTTGTGTATTTTTTTTTTATTTCAACAGTGGATCTCCTGAGTCTGTCTGCTGCCTGTGATGCCTTGGACCAGCACAACCTCAAACAAAATGACCAGCCAATGGATATTCTGCAGATCATCAACTGCCTGACCACCATTTACGATCGACTGGAGCAAGAGCACAATAACCTGGTCAACGTCCCCCTCTGTGTGGACATGTGCCTCAACTGGCTGCTGAATGTCTATGACACGTATGTATGGGGGCTCAGGACAGGGGAAAGCTCCAGAAGCTTTCCCAGTAGCACAAGGGGAGGGGGAAGGGGTATTGAGCTGTTTGCCTCATTACAGCATGGGTGGCTTGGAGCTGGAAAAAAGGGTAGTTGAAATGAAAGTTTAATAAACCTAATGGTTTAATGGCTGCATTTAGCTGAAGCAATACAGCCCTTGGTCAAGCTTACAATCCTGGATTTACTAAGCTAGGTAATGAGAGAGCTGGAAAACAACTTTTTAAGCAGATTTTTTTTGTTCAGACCAATTCTGTGACTGCATGTCTGTCCGCAGTAGGTCATGGCTTTACATAGCATTTTAATTTACTTTGATAAAGAAATTCAAGAGAATTATCAAGAAGCGACAGAATGAACACCTGCTTGTCTATACCTCTGGATGTTTAACCTTTTCAAGTATGTCAGTTTTCCATAGCTTTCAATCTGTCATTCTTTTTCAAAGATGGAAGAGGGTCATCTCTTGTCTAATGTGCTTACAACCCTTAGTTGTAAGAAGATTTGAGAAACATTTAATTCAAAATTTAATTTTAAAAAGTGTACCCATCAGTATAAACACAACAGACTAAATATACCTGAAGAAAACTTATGGGTATTCCTTTTAAGTGGGTTGATGATACTGTTCATGATACATAGGTAAATTGCAACGTGTGTTTGCAAGCTCATTTTAGAATAAGCCATTATATTTGTATTTGGAGAATTTAATTTTTAAAAAGTCATTTTTGTGTTTTTAAGGTTTTTATAAGCCACTTCCAGCCAGACATGCTCATTTCTGTGGTGGAATAAACATTTACCTGTAGAATTGGAAGGTCATGGGACAATTACTGTATTTCTGTTGACATTTTGAACCATACTGTTGTTGTAGGGCCATAACATTGTTCTTCCATCCACCCTTTGTCAAAGGAGTCAAGCTTTAGTGATCACCTGCAAAAGAAAAGTAGAGATTTGTACAGATCATGTCTTCCTGAAGGATCACCTCCAATTAGTCAGTTTTTTGTGACATCCCCTGCAGCAGCTGCAGTATCCTGTGGATTACCCAGATTACATTATATTTCTTTTAGTTTTCCAGGTCTAGGGAATGGGGCTATATTCATTCAAGAGCCAGGTTTTATTTGTTTAATCTGCTTTGGCTTTCACAGAACAGTGATCCACTTCTTAGTTACCATGAACCATAAATAAGACATAGATGAGGACTCCCAGTTAGTGAAAAGAAAACATGTGTTAGGGATATTAATGTGTGAATCAGTCAGATAAGAGGCAGAGAGGGAACTAAAGGTCATTCCATGGCTGCTCCTAAGCTGAACTGTCCAGTTTGGATGTGGCTTGTGCACTAGCCATGTCCAGTCTAGCTTTCTCTGTGTTGCACTGCGCTGCAAGTACAACATCAGAAATTATAATTATCTGCCTCCAGGCAATTCCCTAGGTGTGCTGAGGAGCTGCACATTGCAGGGCACAATGGAACACAGAGGTGTTTTATGTGTGAGGAAAGCTTGTAGCTATTTTACTAAAATTCAGGTTTAAATTGCACTGGTAAGAGAGGTGACCTTGGGGTTATGTGTGTTTAGTTTTCATTGTAAACTTAATAGGCAGAGATCAACCAAAGTTCAGAGCGCTACCAGAGACGTTTAATTAAATGTACTGCATCTTCACTTTTCTTATAATTGAAAACTGTCATTTGTAAAGATATTAATCAAATTCACAGTCAATGACTGATCTAATTATGGGTACAGCTCTGCAAATCCAGCACATTTCGGATTTGTTTTAATTGATCAGTCACTCATGCTCATTTGCAGTAGCTTGCTAAATTATTGGTTTGACTTGGGAGGAGAGGAGAGTGAACTGAACAACTCATGATTCGTACAAGTTTCAATTTAATTGCCTTGCAGAGCAATCATTATTCTATATTCTTCTCTTGTATAATTTGCATGAGTCTGGTATTCATCAGGAGGAGTTTCTCAGGGCACAGATGATAATTAATTTGGAAAAGATTTGAGGGAGAGGAGTGAAAGGACCAGAGTGTGGAAAGCATAGGTAAACTACAAATGCTTCTTATTCATGATGAAAAACACAAGATTCTTTAATAAAAAACTGCAAATTCTAAATTTGGCTTTGTCCACAGGTATTCTGTCTGTACCTTTTATAGGGTTTGCAGGGGATATGTGTGGGTAAATGAGCACTGCTGGCTCCTCAGCTCTTTCATAGGATTAAAAAGACCCCATGCATCTTTACCTGTGGTGCAGCCTGATGCATGACCCTGCCCTGCCTCTACATGATTCATCTTATTCCCAGTGGGGGCCTTACTGGTGACACTTCAAAGCTGTTGATAAGTCTCTCCTTCAGAAATGTTTGGTTTAGGCATTAGCCTCCTGTTTTGTGTATGTCTTTGTTTGCAATAGATGTTACATATTTAAAATGCTATCAGAAACACAAGTCTGGGGGGGAAGGCAGCAACTGGGAGTAAATTGAGTTAAAGCAGATGAGTGAGAGAAGATGTGAAGGTTTGTCAGTGCATTGCCTGCAGCTCAGAGGAGGATGTTGTTCTCTCTGTCACATTAGAAAGCAGAAGTAGTAGTGTGGGCACGTTACAAGGCAGGAGTGAGCGTGGGGGAGAGACTGACAGGCAGCAGGGGCTGCTTGGAGTGTCCCAGCCCCTTGGCACTGCACAGGAGAGCTTTGAGCGCTGCCAGGAGGAGCTCAGAAACCACCCCAAGGTGTTAATGGCATAACTGTACAGCCCGCCTGCCTTGCCATGATTTCTAGGCAGGCTTTGTCTTTCACCTGAACATATTGCAAGTGTCTCTGTCACTGCACACTTCTGGCAGAGGCTGCTCTTTCATGCTTGGCTTCGTGTTGCCTTTTCAGGCAAGTCAGGGCATGGCTGACAGACAGTAAGCAAAGCCTTTCTAAAGGCGACTGTTACATTGGATTTCTGGTGGAAGTAAAACTATATTGTCTTTGGCAAGAGAACTAGTTTGCTGTTCTGTCAGGGACCTCATCTCCTCTGAGAATCACTCAGCAGCAGTTCATAGAGAAGCCTGTTCAAGGAAGCATAGTGAAAAGACCCTTTACTCACTCTTTTTATAAAAAAGGAGATGAGTAGTTATTTCTGATCGACACCATTTCACGTGGAATGATACAACCGCACGCTGCAGTTCAGCTATGCCTGTGAAGCCACAGCAATGTTTTGTTTTTCTAGCTTAACTAATAACCATCCAGCTTGAGTGTTGTCTGTGAGATTTAATTTATGAAGTCTACAGTACTGCAGTGAACATGGTTATAGTAAACAAATTATGACATGATTGGATTTTATTATCAGCCAGTGTTTCTTTTCCATTAGGGGTCGAACAGGAAGGATCCGTGTCTTATCTTTCAAAACCGGTGTCGTGTCCCTTTGTAAAGCACACCTGGAAGATAAATACAGATGTAAGTCCATGTAATTATTTTGGGTTTACCTTATATTTGTGTTCCTGTTTTATTCCTTCTGGTTTTTAATTGAATAAACATTTAAATAGCATACAGAAACATTATTTTAGATATTGCAGATGCAAAGGGTGTTGTTTCACCTTGTATTTTTAAGGTATTTGTTCTCTGTAGTTTTAGGCAATTTAGCCCTGCAGTTGCCAAACATTTTTGATCACATCCCTCCCAGCAGAAAAAATTTTGCCCATGCACCTCCAATAGATGTAGATCTATTTATAAATTATGTACATATACTGCTGTACTAATATATTGTCTACATTATAAAGCATACCAAAAGTAGAAAGTTAAGAAGGATGTGATAAAGATTAAATAAACTCTATTTTAAAACTTTCAATTGAATTTATTATCTGTACAAAAAGTATTTCTTTACTGATCCCTAATGGATTGTCTTGAACACTCCCTGAGGCACAAGAGCCCTTTGGAGACATCTGGTTCAGCACACCTTTACACACAAAAATGCATGTCTACAGGACACTTGCATTACACTATTTTTAAATATATTAACTTTTTTTAATGATTCCCACATTGTAGTCAGTCTTATTATGTACATTGTGTTTAAATATAGTTGCTACCTTTAAATAAATAACTTTCAATAAATAAGTACTGAAGGTGGGCAAATTTTGCGTATTTTAAAGGGAAATACTTGAAAAAATTTCACTTGTAGTCTTAGTTTTATGTGACTGATAAGTCAGTTCACTAATGAGATTAGGATCCAGAAAAGAATTAGTGATAGATGTAGTTCTCAAGAGTAACTTTCTTGTTGAATTAACTGGTATCACTCATTCAAGCACTTAAAAATACCACTGAAAATCCAGCCTTTAGGGTTTGACCCGATACCATAGCAGTTCTTCTTCAGTTGTTATCATTTTACTCTCTACTAATGCAAGCTGAAGAATTCTAAAGAGAAAACAGACAATACCAACAGTGTGGTCTGTGCCTGACAATGTGTAATTGGATCAGATTTTAGGGCAATCACAATGAATGTCGCAGTTTAGATTTCTAGATGTTTAGTGTGGGTATTAAGAAAAAATATTCAGAAAATATTTTTAAAAATTTTATACAGATATTTTTCAAAATTGTATTTCATCTAAGATCATCAAAGTTATAAAGGAAAACATTTATTCATGTTTTAGATTCTCCTGCAGTGTGTGTGCACGGTAATGCATAACCTATTAAGTGTCCTATAACCTTGCTGAGGACATTTAATGTTTTAATGATGGGGAAATTGAAAGCTGAATAGCTGTGGGAGAGGAAGGAATTGTGTCTGTCCTGCTGTGGAGTGGCTTTTCCATCCATGCTGAAGTCATAGTGCAGTTGCCATTAGTATTGCTGCAAGTATGCAATGACTTGCACCCCTTGCAATTTTTTGTCTCATTTGTGCAGCAAATGAGTTGGTTGTGCTAGAGCACGAGTCTTAAGGCCTGCAGAGGTGATGGAAGCATTCATCCCAGAATTATTCATTATAAAACTAGACTTTGCAAGACTGAAATTCATGTAATTAAAAAATAATCCTTTCTCTATCTGTTCCTTTATTCCTTTGGAAGAAAGCAGGTGTCTAAGCAGTGCTAGGAAAGTTATCTCAAGCAGTGCGGAAGCACCTTTATAATTGTGTCCCTGGTGTTGGGTAAAATATTAAAATGACTCCAAAAGAAGAGCATTATTTTATTCTAGCCTTATTTTGCTCTCTCTTTTTTTTAAACTATTGAAAAGTAGGGTGAATTTATTCAGGTAATGTATTGTCAACTGAGATGTTGCCAAATAAATATTTCATTTAACAATAAACTGGTTCTTCTTTTTATTATGAATTCTATAACCTCCTCTATCTATACTTAGTATAATTAATCCCCATCAAATTAAATTGAGCTTATGAAGGGATAATAATTCTTCCCTGTAAGGATTCTCTTCTAGAATCATGCAATAACAGAACATGGCATCAAGTGACATTTCACTTCAGAAGCAAAAAATTATTACGATATTAAAATTTCTGATGGCTGGCAGGTTCTACCATATTGTAATTTTTATTTTATTTTAGAAATTCTCTTGAATTAAAAGATCATCATATGTCAAAGTTAGGCAGCTCTTGGTTATCATTTTAATTCATCTGAAAGAGAAATGGATTCTTTGAGTTGTATGTTGATTGCTAAGACTTGAAAAGGTGCTCTATGTTGTATGAAATTATGCTACCATTAAACATTATTTTTTTGACGTCTGTGTTGTGGCTTGAAGATCCTGCTGTTTAGTTAGCTGTGTTATCGAGTCTCTGCTTCTATTACCAGTAATGACACAGGTGCTGTGTTAGAGTGGCCTTTCTTCCCAGGCACAAGCCAGTAGCACTATTAAAAATTACCACAAGACTCACATTTCACAGAAAAACCCCAGTGTTTACGGGAACAGAAGCAGCCAGATGGAAGTTTTATTTGTGCTCGTGTCCTCCAAGGCCGTTGACCACACCTGTGAGCCTTGGAAACGACGCAAATCTGGGCTGCTCGCCACATCCTGGTGGTGATGCTTGACCTCTGGTGTCCTTCTCCTTCCTGCAGACCTGTTCAAACAAGTGGCGAGTTCCACTGGCTTCTGTGACCAGCGCCGGCTGGGGCTGCTGCTGCACGACTCCATCCAGATCCCGCGGCAGCTGGGCGAGGTGGCCTCCTTCGGGGGCAGCAACATCGAGCCCAGCGTCAGGAGCTGCTTCCAGTTTGTAAGTCCATGTTTTGCTGGCTCTGAATTTCCTGATTGGTATTTATCTTGAGCTTGCCTGTACTTCCGAGGAGGGTTGAAAATCTGGGATGAGGTTTAGGGGGCTACTGTGGTTCATGTGACGTCCAGAGAAGGGTGACAAGGCTGGTGAGGGGCTTGGAACACAAGCCCTGTGAGGAACGTTTGAAGGAACTGGGGCTGTTTAGCCTGGGGAAGAGGAGGCTTAGAGGTGACCTTATTGCTCTCTACAACTTCCTCAAGGGAGGTTGTAGACAGGTGGGGTCAGTCTCTGACAGAACAAGAGGACACAGTCTCAAGGTACGTCAGGGAAGGTATACATTGGATATTAGGAAAAAGATTTTCACCAAAAGAATAATAAGGTACTGAAATGCTCTTCCCAGGGAAGTGGTAGAATCACCATCTCTGGATGTGTTTAAAAAAAAAAGACTGGACATGCCACTTGGTGCTATAGTCTAGTGGAAGTGTTAGGGCATGGGTTGGACTCGATGGTCTTAGAGGTCTCTTCCAACCTCTGTGATTCTCTGATTAGTGGTAGTGGCCATTGCCTTATTAAACTGTTCCTTTGACAAGGTGTATTTTAATTAGCTCAGAGGGCAGAATATTGTCATTGGGGCTCCTGTTGGAACTGCACCCTTCAAACAGTGTAAGTCTTGGTTGCAGCAGCTCCTGGCTTTACAGTTTTCTATTGCCCAGCAGTAGATAACTGTTTGTTACTGCTATGTGGGTGAACAGCAGTGGTTTATCTGAATTTTGGGCATGTACATAGCAGTGACAGCCAGGTGCCCAGGGGAGCTATAGGCAAATGCCTGCAGTGCTGTCTGGGGGCGAGGAGTGCTCGATGAGCTCCTTCCACTCCTTGAATGGATAATACCAGTTTTCTTTTAAAGAGTACTGAAAGAATTCCTGTCCTGTCTGTTGAGGAATACACAGCAAACTGGAGGCTCTTTTTCAAACTTGTAAATTATTTAATCTGGGGAGGAAGAGCGTTAAGGGAATTATTCATCCTTATCATAACTACCAGCAGAATGCACAAGATGAAGACAGCTGCTTAGTGAAAAGGTAGAGGAGGGGAGGTAATGTATGGTCTGTGATTAACTCTAAATGCATCTTCTACATTACAATGGAAGAAAGCTCTTTTCCCATCTCCTCACTGTCCCTGAGGGATTTTTTTGTTTGCTTGGGGAAGGGGGGAGTTGTTTGCTTTTTTGCCTGCTGCTCAAGTTTCATTATGTAGTAGTTTCTGTTCTGTAGTAAGCAAAACACAGCAAGTGTTTTCAATGAATATTAATGCTTGGAAGTAGACTGCATACACACAATGACTTCGAAAAGAACCTAATTCTAAAATCACCACAAACTTCAGTTCTGATGGGACATTTGCTTTCTGTATTTTTGACATTTCCTGTGACAGATTAATTCTACAGGATTTACATTTTACTGTTTCTGTCATTCATGTCATGACCTTTTATAATTCTAATCGGGATTTGATGCCATTTCAGAATGAGTGTTTTATAGGGCTGTGTCCTGGGTGAATAACCCATGCTCATAAACTGTGCACAGTAATGCTGATAGCTGTGTTAGACCCTGCTGGTGCTTCCAAGCCTTGACTTCCACGTTGGGCTTTCAAGTGGCACCAACACAAATCCATGGTAAAGATTTTGTACAAATGACCTTCCTCAGGAATTAGGACTCACTGGTTTCTGTCGTTTTCACACGTAAATGTCAACAGCACTTAAAAACACCATTGAAAAACTGATAAGGAAAGTGACCTTAGAATCTGGCAAAACCATAGGGGTTTTTTTTAAGAAGGCTGCCATTCTATGTGTTTACACTAGGAATAAACAATAGAAAATCACAGTGATGAAACACATCAAACACATTTTTTTTTTAAGTAGGATGACTCTTGGAGATGATCCTGTGCAGGTCTGGGAGTTGGACTCAGTGATTCTTGTGGGTTCCTTCCAACTCAGCTTGTTCTGTGATTCTGTGATTTTGTGATAACTGTTTATTTGAACAAAAGGAGATAGCAAAAGGAGTTGTCATTAGAAATAAAGACATGCCAGCAGGCTGAAAATTGTATCACATCCAGCTGCTGGCATTTCTAGGAATGGCCCAAGCACAGCTGGACACAACTTTTGGTATGCTCAGAAATCAGAACATCAGAAAACCTGATTTTCTTCTCTTACCTGCACTGAAAAATGGATTTTTTTCATACCTGCAATACGAGGAATGTCATTCTCTCTTTTTTCCTCCAGATGAAGCTTCATTTTAGCTCTCAAAGTGCTGGTTGGTTTCCAGTCTGGGCTGCAGCAGAACAGAGATCTCCTAGGGGGACAGAAAGGGGGAGGGAGGCTGAGGTGAGGAGGGGAGATAGAGGAATAGGTGGGATGGAGTCCTAGGGAGAGGAGCAGAAATCCAAACATAGGGAAAGCCCTAATGAAGGCAAGGGAGAAGGAATTAAGGAATGGAAAATAAGGATGACTCTTAGGGAATGACAGTAAGAATAATAGTGATGAAGGAAACACTGTGGATAGAATAAGGCATAAAAGAAAGGAGCAGCCAGGAATTGAGATGGAGAAAGAAATCAGAACTTCCCATGAGAAAGGGAGAAGGGGAGCACTGAGACATGCTTTCAGTGTAGGATGGTGGGCACCAGGATCCACAGGTGGGGGGCCAAGCACAGAAGTGTTGGTGGGGGGAACATGGAGCAGCCCAGGAGACAGGGAGGCTGGAAAAGCTGGACAGCCAGGCAGTACTGCTGCTCCCACCAGCCTCCTGTTACTGGAGCAAGATAATTCATTTTTGAAGAATATTGTGGGGGTTCATAGTTTACATTACTGCATGGGAACTAATTTAAGTCTTTCTTTGTACGCCCACGTTGAGGAACGCTTTTTCTTTAGTTTTGGTTTTTTTCTTCCCTTTTTTCTTCCTTCTTTCTGGTGATGATAAGCTAGCAATATAATTGCAGCCATGTCAGAGTTGCAACAATTGTGTGCTTCAGAAGTGGTTCTCTCAGCTCCCTTAGGTTAGGTGCCCTGGCAACAGCCTTGTCTGTCTGCACAGCAGCAGAAAGAAAGGGGATGTTTACTGTTCCCAGAGATAACAGGGGAAATCTCTCCTGCTTTTTTGAAGGGTGAGTCCTTGGGAATGAGGTTTGGGCAGGGAGGAGCCCAGCCCTGCTGTTGGCAGCAGCCTTGCCTGCTGCACCCCTCTGCTCCTGAGAATTGGGTCCCCTTCTCCCGAGGCTGCTGCTCCAGTCCTCTGCTGCTTCTCCCTCCCCCCTTGTGCTTTCTGTAGTTTTCTTCATTTGCAGGAAGGTGCTGGTAGAAGTTCTTGGGAGGAGAACGATATCATGGGACTCATCTTTTCTATTTGGGGCAGGGGTGTGTAACTTCTGCTTTGAGATTTTAAAGAAAAAAAATGCTTTTAAGTTTAGAGAGCAAAGAACTTAATCCAGTGACCACTTGAAGACTGTATAGTTCTGCTTAAGCTCAGAATGCATCAAAGCAATCTATAGATCCATGAAAAATTGAGTGAATTCAGTGTTGCTGCAGTGTGAAGGGACTTTCCTTTTAGTTCTGTGATGAGTAGGTTTTTTAAGTAAACAGGATAGGGAAATGATATGGAGTGAAGGACACACGGTTTTAATCACAGTGGAAAATTATTAATATGCTTTCCTCATATAGTGTAAACAGAACCTGGGAATGCACACTGCTGCCTTGGATGAGTTACTGTGACATTGGGACTTTGAAGAAATGTGATGAGAGAGCAGAGTGCAGCTCAGATGAAAATGTCCCTCACCATTCCTCAGTAAAATGTTGGACAGTTGGCTCTTGGTTATAAAATGCTTTAAGTATGCTTTCTTTCAAGGATATACTTGAATCAGAGTAGTTGATGTTAAAAACTAGAACAGATGAAGCTAAGGAGTAGTAAAATATGTGCAGTTAACTCATACATGTATTTTTAACCTTGTTTTGCTTCACTTTGATGAAGCAAAGTATTTTTATATTCTGTATTTTGTAGTCTTCATTACGTAATTTGTACTTGATCAATGGTAAGGCAAGATCAGCCTACTTTCTAAAAAACATGGAAGTGTGTCCAAATCTGGTGTATTTACTCAGGCAAATAAAATCCAAAATAGAGCTGTTAGTCCTTTTAGGTGGCATTTGGGTGTTACAAATCCTGGGCCAGGACCCTGAAAATGACTTTGGCCATAAATGCTGTGATTTGAATTGGTTGGACAATTGTTTCTTGAGGCATTGTTTATTGCTTTTGTTTTTGAGCACTTAGGAAATACCAGCACTATGTACAAATATAGTTATATATACAAGTCTATATGAAAATAACTTACAAGTGCAGTGTTACTGTTGAGGGACTCAGTCTCTTTTAACAGATTCAGGCAGCCCTTGTTTCTATTCATAGGATATTTCTTCTGCTCCTGGCTCTGACAACAGAGAGCTGGCCAAAGGGAACTAGCAAATCCTTCCTCAAGCTGCTGTGCTGTAAATGTCATAAAACAGCAATTCTGGTTTTATTTCAGCAGGATTTTGTGAACCTGTGCCTGACTTTGGAGGCAGTCTTGAGGAGTCCTACAAATAAACTGCTTTCAGAAGCTATTTTAAAATGGTTTAAGGGGTGGGGATCAGGAAGATGCTGTTCAAGTGTGGATGATATAAAATTACACTAATTCACTTCTGGATTCATGTTATTTTGTTTTATTATTCTTTGCTACAACCCAAAAAACATTGACTGTCAATGCAATCAAATGTAATGCATGAGGGGAAGACGAGGGTGAGCAGGGTTAGATCTGACTGGGGAGGCAGGGTTGCTGTTACTGGCTGCTCTGCATTTTTAGACTTTACAAGTTATAAGAATCCCAACCCCCAGTTCTGTTTGTTCAAAACAGTATTTACTAATGTAAAGCTTTCCACACAGGGTGTAAAACACCATTCAATTAACAATGTTAATTTATTTCCAGTCAATTTCCTACGCTGCTCATAAGCAGAATATAGCTAATCAGAAATGTTATCAGAAATTTCTGCTGCATTATCTGCCTCAGTCTAAAAGCATAGCACATTTTTCATGTAAAATCCCAACTGTATTTTGTAGCATATTTCCTATTATGGACAGACAAAGTTAATATAGCATAGGATATTTTTTCAGCTACTAGCTAGAGGAAGAGAGAGGGAAGAACAAAAAACTCGTCTCCCAAGTATTGCATAAAGATGCTAGCACCACCCAACTTCCTATTTCCCCATTGTTTCTGCAGAATAAATACTGAAAAACAGATGTCTGGAGCATAATGAATTTGAATGCCCTCCATAACAAATTGTTACTTGTCAGCTGGAAAGGCCTTAATGAATTTTACTTTATGATTCACTCTGTTATTACCATAAAAATTGTGAGTTGCACAGAAATGTGTTCAAGAGAAGAACCATTAATATTCTTTACAGCTTGATCTTGTTTCTTCAGATATGAACTGTATGAATTCAGCCTTTTTCCCCGTATGTAAAATCTTCAGCTGCTGCCTTACTGGATTTAGAGATTATTTTAAAAATTGTAATAGCAGCTCAGGAGGCAGCTGAGAACTGTCTGTCCTATACTGTCTGACCCTGACCAGCTTTTCTCCACGTGGCTTTAAATCTTCATGTAATATAATTCAGAAGCAGTTCTGATACATTTTAATGCACCTAATCTCTCTGAGCACAGATTTTGTACAGCTGCCATACGGAACTCTGCCTAGGCAGCTATTGGGGCTGCTGGCAATTGACAGTGACTGCAAAATTAAAATAGATCTAGGGTGTTACAGAAAGTCTTTCATTGCTGCAGCATTTTCCCTGCAAATTTAAAGCAGCTACAAGTGGAGAGCAGCGCTTTGAGCAGCTCATTCTTATTCTGACTGCAGCTTGCACTGCAGCATTTCCGTACACCTCGTGTTTTTCTATTAGGAATGGTATATTAAAGAGATCCTCTTAATTTGTTTTTTTTTTTTCAGGCTTAGAGGACCTCTGTATAGAAAGTGTAGTCTGCTAGGCAGGGTTATGGTTTGCCAGTGTAGTTGCTGGCTGAAGCTGGATCCCTCAGTGAGTCACAGAAAGACTCTCCCCTGCCCTTTTGTTGCCCTGCCTTCCAGCTGAAAATAGAGATGGTCATATTTTAGAAGCCTGCCTTTCACTTAGGAGTTCCAAAATTAATTTAATTCGACTGAATTCACTGATGTACTGTGGCAGAAGGCAGTATTCACTGTTGTGAACAAATCCTTTTGCCAGTGTTGACTGGACTTTACTGTGCTTTTGAATTTGTCTTTTTATTTTGGGGGAGGCTTCCTAAATTCTGCAGCTATGTGAAAAAACAGAGAACTAGGGTGTAGTGCAGAAGACTTCAGAAGTGTTTCAGTGTGTATTCTATTTAATATAATCCTTCCCTGAATATCAAATTGTGAAGGACTTTATCTGAATAATTGTAGATATGTTCTGATTTGATGTTTTTATCCCAAACATCCAAAAAAGGATGTTTTTGACTATACTAGAAGTCCATGTATATGGATCCCAAGTGTAGAGACAGGAGTTTTTGGATGGTTTCCCAAACGAGCACCTTAAGAAGGAAGCTCTGACCAAGAATCTTTGTTTCTGATTAACTAAAGTATTGCAATAGCATTTTAAGTCAATTGTAATGCAATTCATTATTCAGGGCATATTACAGGGCTTGTTATTTCACATCTTTTTTGTGGGGTTCTGTCTGGGAGACTGCATTTTTCTTAGCCTTCAAATATTGATCAGTTAATTTGTTTGTCAAGGTTATAAACAGTGTTAGATTTAACAGAAAACAAAAAACAGAACTACAGCTAATTGGTTTTCCCTATAGCTCTCTCTCCTGCAGATCAGATGGGTATTCTTTTCTCAAAATTCGTTGCTAGCATTTTTAGTTCAATAAGGTTTTAGCTAGATTATACTAAACTCAAATTTCATGAGGAACTGGACAAGTAACTGAGAGCGAGCATAAAAATCCTCGGCACTCAATCCCCTATTCATCTTGGTCCATGTACATGATACATTAATGCTTATTATTTATTTAAGTGCTTCAAATAGGTTTGGAACCACAAAGGAAGACAGTCAGCCTTGTGAAGTTTAAAATATAAAAGACTGGCCCACTAAGAGCTGTATTTGAAAGCATAGAGAAAAAAGAAAACAGAGGATTTAAATATATTCAGACCATAAATATGCTGTTGCTGTGGGGAGCATGGAAGGAAATGTCTTGAGGAATTGGAATTAGCATGTAGTGATGGTTTAGAGAAACAGAGCACGATGTTATCCCTCTTCATCACTGGGCTGTTCCCTGTATGGGAATCCTCCCTTCTCCCACCTCCCCACCAGAGCCCCTTGAGGTTTCCACCTGATCTATCACCTCCCTTTCAGCACTGAAACCACCTCCCAGGTTCTCAGGTAACAGTTTTGTGCAGGCTTTGCACCATGGAGGGCTGTTTCCTGTGAACACTGACTCCATCATTCCACTGGTTTCCTTTAAATCCCTTTTGATGCTCCTTGCCTTTGTTCTGCCCTGTTTGCAGTGTCCAGCCTGCTGGTGCAGTGTGACCTCTCCCCATGCAGAGATCACTACTGTCCCCTATTTCCTTGTGGGTTTTGTCTCTTTGTTTTCTTTTTCCATACTGTGAGTGCTCTGGCTAGGGATGATATATCATTTTTTTGGGGGGTACATGGTGCCTGGCACAATGGGATTTGGCTCTGTGACTAAGCTGCCTTGAAGTTACCGTGGAAGAGATACCTGAAATGTCACATGGATGGGATGGGATGGGATGGGATGGGATGGGAGGGCAGCAGAGGAATGGGTTTACTGGGAAGTGTTCATTGGCTCTTCTGCTGTTGGCAAAGAGATTAGTGTGGGATGTACTGGAATCTGAGAATGTTATTTTGTGGGACAGAACTGTATTGTGTTTGCAGTCAGTGGTTGGAAATTTAAAGAAGAGGTGGTTTGAGGCATTCAAGGAGAAAGAGGGTTTACATGTTCAACAACAGGCTTGAGAGAGATTTGAATGATTTCCTTATGTGTGCATTATGAAGAAAGGTCAGTGTGATAATGAAAGATGTTAAGGAGAAAGGAATTTTGATCAAAAGACATGCAATTTTTAGGGCTTGGATAACAGTTTTTAAAATAGGTGAGAAGCAGTGCTATACGCTCTCAGATAAGAGAGACAGAGAATGTGAGATCAGGCATCAAAGGTGATCCTATAAGTGGATGATTTTCTCTGTGACAAAGTACATGGTAGTGCTGTCTATTGTAACAGAATAAGAGAAAGAGAGATTTGAAATATTAATAATGGTTTTCAGTTCCTGGGGATTCTTTTTAATTTTTTTTTTAATGAGTATTCAGACTGGGGGAAAAGCTGGAGGTAAATTCCTTGAAGAAATATGGAGTTGACGAGAACAGCTTGAACTGTTTGTTAGCTGGTGACTAGACAGCTCAGTTGTGCTCAGCCCTTGTCATTTTTCCCCTTGTGTTGCAGGCCAACAACAAACCAGAGATTGAAGCAGCCCTTTTCCTGGACTGGATGAGGCTGGAGCCACAGTCCATGGTGTGGCTGCCTGTCCTGCACAGGGTGGCTGCTGCTGAGACTGCCAAGCACCAAGCCAAGTGCAACATCTGTAAGGAGTGCCCCATTATTGGATTCAGGTACAGATTCTCTCCCTCTCAGCCACGTGTGCTTCTGCTTGGTGGATCAAGAGCTCTGCCTGATTCCAGACAAATCAGGAGCTCATTTTTATAGGGATTTCGTTCTTGGAAAAAATAATTGTGATGGGGACACAAGGGAGAGTGGCACCTGGACTGGGTACAGTGCTGTGAGACTTGCAGAGGACAAGTCATCTCTCAGTTAAAATGTGGCACTTCCTCTGTGTCCCAGTCTTTCCATGCCTCAACAAAAGCATTGTTGGATTGCACAACTAACACAATTTGCCTTACATTCAGTGTGTCCTATGCAGTTGCATTTTCTGAATTGGATCCTAATGAATTGCTTTCTGTCATAGCATAAAGCAAGGAAGTGCCTTGAAAATTCTTAGGCATGTAAAAGCTACATGTGCATTTCTCTGTGAAAGAGTGTTGGTGGAACATTAACCTGGAGTGGGGGAAATGCTGCTGGTCTATTTAAACATCTGGATTGACACCGTGGTTACTATGGCAATGAATAAGTCACTGTGTTGTAAAATGGCTGTGTGTTGGTGTGCCTGTTGAGAAACCACTTAAGGGCTGAGTAAATACTCACTTTCAATTATGCCTGGACTTGTTTTATCACTTTGCTTTGCAATAGCTGCTTTGTATGGTTCCTGCCCTTTTTACACACAGTCTTCTCTTACCATTGGCATTTCTCCTTCTATGTTATCGTGTTGTTTACAAAGAGCTTTCTGTAATTTTGTGTCTAAAACCCAGATAGATAACAGCAGCAAGCAGTGCTACACAAAAAAGCCATCATTTTGCTCTAACCTGGGAGCAGATGAATGTAGCTTTTATGCATGTAGTGGGGCAGTGCTTTCTGCTACAATTTCACAGGCAGTGGGAAATGGGGGAAATTTAGAAGGTATTTATTGCTTTGTTTTGAATCTGAGGCTGTTGCTCTAATAGTCTAAATTCTTTTCTTTTGCTTTTTATTCCCCATTAATATCTGAACTGGGAAGTGATAAATATTACTGAGCAAGAGCTGTGGATTGGATGTGAGTAATTCAGCACATCCACAATTTTCCCATTCCCGGATGCAGTATATTAACTACTGTATTACTTGCACAGTTTTGTATAAACCAGCCAAAGACAAGTAGGTGGAATTGAAAAGTGCAGCCCTTGGAAATATCAAAGGATGGCAAGTGAATGGATAGTCTGTTGTAAGCACCGAGAACTCGGGAAGCAGACACTGGAGCTCTGTGTTTGTGTCTAATTTTACTTGACTGATCTCATCTGTCTCTTAAATTTATATAACAAATCTATTATCATGATAGTAGAATCCGTCTGTCACAGATTTTTTTTCCTCTGTCTTTGCAAGTCATTGAAACCCTGTGTACGCACTTGACAAAAAGATACTGTATTGGAAGGCTTTCAGAAAGCTAATACTGAGCACCCAGTTGATGTGAAACAATGTTCTTTTGAGGTCGTTGTGGCTGAGCTGCTCCATGTATTTGGAACAAGACAACCCTTATGCCTCCGGCTCTTTCAAGCACTTCAGCACAGCAGATACAACAGTTAGCTGCCTCATAGAGCTGATGAGATTAAATAATGGCCCAAAAGTGCATTTGGAGTTTTGCATGGATGGAATGCTCTGCAGGAAAATTGTTTTTATAGAGGTGCTAGGAAGGACATGAGGGGGTTGCCAGAGTGACTTACTGAGAGGGCATTACGTTCTTGAGTTCGCCTCCTGGAGGACATTCTATTTTAGGAATTGTGATGAAGAGCAAAAGATCTGAAGTTAGTGTCATAGAAATAAAAAGTGTGGTAGTGTCTTTCATATGTTAAAAGTGAGTGAATGTGCAGAAATCTTCACTGTTGCCCAATATTAGAATTTTTTTTGAAGATTGAGAGCTATGACAAACATCTGAGGCAGCAGTACCTGTCCCTCAGGGCAGAAGAGCATTGCTGGGCATTGCACACCGTGTGACATGTCACAAAAGAGAATTTACTAACACAGCAAACTTGATGGGCTGATATGAAGCAGTCACACACAAAGCTCTGAAGCCATGAATTTTTTCTTTTTTATCCTCTTTTAGGTACAGAAGTTTAAAGCACTTTAACTATGACATCTGCCAAAGTTGCTTCTTCTCTGGCCGTGTTGCTAAAGGTCACAAAATGCACTATCCCATGGTGGAATACTGCACACCAGTAAGTAGCTGTTTTACTGACCCTTACTGTCCCTTCTTATGTAGAAAGTAAAAATTTCCTTTCTGTGTGCAAGGTAATGAAGTGTTAGGACTGCTTTTCTTCCCGCCTCCAAAATTACATCTCATTTTATATACTGTACATGCCAGCAATTTTGCTGCTTAGTCAAGGATGTTCCAATGGTTTGAAGTAAACTGGAGTTCATTGTTAGCATAATTCTGTGTCATAATGTATTTTTGTGTGCTGATGACATGTTCCGTATTCAGTGCCATAGGTCACTTTATGGATCCTCCTGGAAGCACATGATTTGTGCAAATACTCATTCATATCTTGGGTCCTAAGGTTTTCTCCATATCAGTGTGTGATTTTTTTCCTCCTTTCCTCATCAAGTTGCCACTTCACTTGCTTTCTCCCACAACACTATGCTTGCATTTTTAAGTTCCTCACTATTTCATGGTACTTTTTTATTGTCTGAACACTTGATGATATAAAATGCCAGGGAAATTCTCATGGTTGCAAGGTAGATTTCATTTCTGAAGGGGGGAAGCCAGGCCATTCAGTACAGGGTGCTGCAGGGATGGTGTGGTGAGGACCTCACCCTTCTTTCACGGCTCCCAGAAAGATTGGATTTGCATAAATGTTACTTTCATACCTGACAGCTGGCAAGGGAAATTCTGCATTTCTCTCTCAGTGTGCTCCTTTTTGGCCTCTCAGGACCAGTGCAAAGGGGCATCAATGAGAGGTGCTCTCAAATTAGAGATTGAACTCTCATATGTAGATAGAGCTTGCAGGTGCCTTTGCTATTGCTTGTGTTGATCCTGAAGCAGTGCACTCTCATCAGCATTTCCTGGTGAAATAGGATTATTCCTAGTCTTTCATCTGCTGGTAGTCATGAATGGTGAAAATAAAGCCTCAAAATTATACTTGGGCTAGCCTCATAAAGTTATATGAACAGTCTTTAAATCTTCATCCAAGCAAAAAGCTTCATCCATGGCCAAAATGAAGCAAAGACTCTCAGTTTTTCTCAGAGACCTAAAAAAGAGAGAAAAAAAATTATAGTACAGCAAGCTCAGAATTTTTGTTAGTTTTAACTGACAGATGTTTACTTGCATTATCTATCCCCTTTTACCCTTCAGTGGCAGTGTTTCCTGGGGATCCCTGCAATGGCAGCCAGTGCCCATTTGCTGGCTCTTTGCCCCTGTTCCTTGGCTGTGGTTTTCAGCGTTGTCCCTCAGGGACTGAGGTTGCTGGAAGGGCGATTTGCCTGAGCTGCTGCACCAGTCAGAGGGAATTGCTGGCTCTGCCTGGGCAGGTCTGAACAGACTTCTCCATTGCAGGCATTCCTGGAGCAGAGTCTCGTGATCTGAGTCGTAGGCAGGGTGAGTGAGTGAGAGACCGACTCCCTGGGAGGCTTCTTTCCATCTGTGGCTGAACCCCTCCTGCCTGGAGGGACTGCAGCTTTGCCTTGCACTTTGCCACTCTTATTCTTGCTAAGAAACAACGTGGGAGATTTGTGAGTGATACAAACCAGTATCTTCCAAACATTTCCTTACCCTTTTGATGTGTTTTGAGGAAAGAGAAATAAAAAGGGATTATGAGGTGCAGCAACTCATTGCAGTAGTGTGTCCAGCAGGTTTGTGTTGTCCCTGAAAATACAGATTACTAAGAGGTGAACGTGGGGGTGCACAGAAAACCTGCCACCACATCCAGCCTGCTGGATCAGAATAAAGAACCATTCAGAGGCAGTGGATTTTTCCCTGAACTCCAGCAACCCGTGCTAATGTGCCGTGCCTGGCTGCACAAGCAGCCAGCTGAATTAGAGGAGGATTAGCTGGGGTGGAGAGGGAAGCGAATGTGACACACAGCAAGCCCCACGCTTTTTTGTATTGCTGCTATTACAAAAAATGTACCCAAGTACTGGGGGAATGAGCATCCACTGAAGCTCTGTCTAGTTTGTAATTGTTTTCTAAATGAAAGAAAAAGAGTATGCAGGTGGCAGAGCATTTATTAGTCTTCCTCCAGACTAATCTCTCACCTTAAAATGCATTTCGGCAGACACAAGACATGTGATGCCTTCTTTGATAATATCTTTGCAACAATTCAGTGTGCACACCAAAGTGTTGTGATATTTTTATTCTCCCTCCCTCTTAGTTTCAAGAAATTTTTGAGCACTGCAGTTTTTAATTCTGCTTAGGGGAGTTTTGAGAACTCATGCTAAATACCTGAGGGATGTGATAATGTTCCCTCTCTTGCAAAAGGTTGAGTCAGAATAAGGGCAAGGCAGTTGCTTGGTTTTCATTTAGACAGAAAAATTGCTACAATTATTCCTGAAATCCACACATCTCAATTTATTGTTCAAAGAGATAGGACTTTTAAAGAGTTTTCAAACAAAGCATAGAAGACAACTTATAGACTGAGATGTAAATGCAGGATGATTTTTCTGTTAGGGTTTAATGAACAGTGACACATGAATATAAAGAACACCTCATTGGAAGGAAGGATTCAAACTGATAGACCTGTCTGCATCCAGGGTTTCCAGTCTGAAGGGGGTTGGCAAGGCACTTTCTTAAACCAAACTGGGAAAATTCAGCTGGTGGTAAGGCTATTCCTATGTGAATAAAAAGAACTATTTCTTATTAAATAGTTTGCTTTCAGAATAGCTTTGGGACATGCTCAACCCATCTGCCTGTATGTTGCTTTGACTTAAGAGAGCTGGGATGCTGAAATTCCACTGTTTCTTCCTCATAAACCAGTTCTGCTGGGAATTTTGGTCTGGATGATTTTACCCCAAAAATCATATGTAAAAAAACATCTGTGGAGTAAATCAGAAGGTTTAGCTGAAAATAGCCTCAGTTTATAATCTTGTCTATGTAATAATCACATTTTCTTTGCCTTTCTTGTGCTCCTTGAACATTTTTTAAATGCAGTTGGTTTGTATGAGAGGTGCCTGATGCTTTTAGTTGTCTCTGGAAGATATATTTTCTTCTTGGGATTCTTGTGGTACCAGCTGGATTGGGATGTTTCTGTGCAAACACAGCATTTTGCTCTTTGGTTGTCATGGAATAGGTTCAGGGCAGAGAGGGGGGAGAACAGTCCCAGGAAAGCTGAAGCAAAGAATGTTTCTTTCCTAATACCTCAAAACACTAAATCCAAATTACAGTCAAGTGCAATACAAAGTGTTCTCAACATCCAAAATAGACAGGGCATTAATAAATGGTTTATAAATGGCACAGGTGAACAACTGGACAGAGAGCTGTGCTTAGTCTATTTATACCAAGATTAAATATTAAAAGTTTTTCTGTGTCTCCAGCAGATGTGCTCTGTGTGCTCTCTTGATGACAAGCTGGGTAAGAGCTCTCCTGGCAGGCAGTGCAGATGGAATCCAGCAGAGGGAATTCCCTCCTCCAGGGGCATGGGCAGGGAGCCACCTCAATAAATCTCCTTTCTGGAGTCCTCTGGGTGGTCTGGGCACACTTCACCCCTCCCTTCCCCAAATGTCTTTACTTCTGATAAATTAAGGAAGTCATACTTAATATTACCAAGTATTATCTCTCTGTCATGGAAATACAGATGCTGCTGTACTGGCTCATGGGTTCTGCTGTGTCATTTCTCTGCCAGTCATTGCTTACACTGAATTTTCCTGCCAGAGCAGACTGACCAGAAAGGGAGCCAAAATCTTTTCAGCTTTCCATGAAGCTCATAGGTGTCATAAGTACAGGGATAATATTTGCCTTTTCTTTTAATACTTCTCAGTCTTTATGCAGATATTTTTTCAGGGCATCCTTAGTTTTTCTACTTTTTAAAAATCTACCTATCTGTGTTTGAGCAGCTCTGTGAAGGTTGGCTTAACTGATAGGTTCCACCACGTCCTTCCCCTCTATGCAGAAGGAACAGAACTCAATAAAAATGTCAGAAAGATTAACTTTTCCCTGATTTCTTTCCTTTAAATTAGATAGATTGGAGAAGCAATATTGTTATGTGGGTCAGGAGGAGCTTAATTTACTGTAAAAGATCAGTACTTCAGGGTCTAGTGTTTCTGCAAGGTTCAGAGAAGGGAGTGCAGCCTGACTGAAGTAATTGAAGTCTTACATTAAAATTCATCAGAAAATTGCCTGATTCTTCGTCAGGCTCTCAAAAAGTCTTGCATCTTCAGAGCAGACATCCTTGAAGCTCTTCCAGACTCTTTCTGGTCTTTTTAAATCTATGTTGTGCTCCTCTGTTGGTCTCTAGAGCAGCAAGGGAAGCCTGCTGCAGGCAAGGGAATAGAAAACTTCATGCAAATTGTTCTCTCCTCTGAGGATTGATCTTAAATGCCTGCTAGTTTCACATTGGACAGGTGCAGGAAGAAATAACTGATCTGAGAGCTTTAAGCAGCTCTCACCTGCTTTTTGTTTCCCTTTGAACAAAATATTAATGGCACAGAAGGCTGAGGAGGGCAACTGGAAAGAAAAAGTACCTAGAGACTTTCATAGATTGACAAGTCCATGAGATGGAGATGCCAAGTGTGTGGTAAGAGTGAGGATCAGAGAAGCACCCAGCTGGACACACGGACTGTCTGTGTGTCCTCCACTGCAGCCATTTCAGTGCTGAACCAAAAGTAGGCAGAGACACCCCCCACAGCCAGGTGAGGAAATTATTATCTAATTACAAATTATTGTCTAATTATTGCTTGTCCTCTTGAGATCACCTGAGGTGAGGCATGAGCCTGTCAGGGGGTTTTGAAACTTCTTTTCTTTCCCTCCTTCCTCCCCACTAGCAGTGTCTGTGTAGTGCATTGTAAGGTGACAGTGATGGACAAATAAAATTTGCTGTTCCGGGGCTGCTCAGGCTGTTGGCAGCTCTGCTTGGTGTGATCACAGCTCTTCCAAGTGACCCAGCAAAGGAAGAGGCAATTGAAAAAACTGTGACAACCTCATGAAAGATGATTTCATTGTGATTTGTGGCTTTCAGACAACTTCAGGAGAAGATGTGCGTGACTTTGCCAAGGTACTAAAAAACAAATTTCGAACAAAAAGATATTTTGCAAAGCACCCACGAATGGGCTACCTGCCTGTGCAGACTGTCTTGGAGGGAGACAACATGGAAACGTGAGTAGCTCTGAAGTATCTTAAGCAGCAATTCATTTGGTACACAATTTGAGCTCCCCAGCTGGTGCCAACTCCTTTCACTTCCTAAATGCATAAAGCCTCTTTATGTCTTTCATTTCTGTTTACCTCGCCTGGCAGGAAAACACAAGCTGGGCTTCCAGTTGCCATTGCCTTTATCTGCTTTCACCTGTCCTTACACAGGAACTTCAGCTTCAGTTAGCAAAAAAAAAAAATACTCACAGTCTTACTGGCAGTCTTACAGACTTCTAAGTTTGATGTGCAATTTGGAGGTTAATGATACATTCATTAAATTTTTATTTTCTTCCGAAGGGTATCTTACCTTGGTTTTATTTTTTTAATTAGGCTACGGTGTTTGTGACCTTCCTAGATGATTTCTTCTTTTTTCAGCCTACAAATTTAGTCTTACAAAATGACTGATGTCTTCATGGAAAAAAAAAAAGAAACAGTAATGATGCACATGGAGAAATCAATGACTTAACCCAGTTGCTTTTGGTTTTTTACACGTTTAATCAATTGTTTAATGGCAATTGCACACAGCTTGTTCTCGCTCTTTCTCTTTCTCTTTTTAAATTTTAGATTTCAAGATTTTTTTCTCACTTTTTGGTTGGTTGCTCTTCACAGCCATTCATGTTGGTCTGTTGGATTTCTGCTTTTTAGTTATTGTGACTTTTTTTTTAAACTTTCTGTAATTACTTTGCTGCTGAGTTTCTTCTGCCTTTCTCTTCACCTCCTCATTTTTTGTCTTGCAGTCCTGTTACTCTGATCAACTTCTGGCCAGTAGATTCTGCGTGAGTACTTTTGCTGAAGTGTGCTGCTGCTGCTACTGCTGCTGCGCTCCCTCACTTTTTCTTTTTGTTTATTTCTTTGTTCAGTTTTACATGAGATCATTTCCTTCTTTCTTTATGATTATTTCCTTTGATGCACTCTCTGAAGGAATGTTTTGATCCCAAATGAGTAGAATGAGATAAACCCTGGAATTTTCAGCAGTCATGGATTTTGTACTGTGTACTCTTTCTGGAGTATGTGTTTTTCATGGAATTAACAGGGGTTTCGTGCAGACCTACTAATGCTTATCAAAGTTTGTCATTTAAAAGCCTGTGTTTCTGAATAAGTGTCAATCCCTCTGAATGTATACTAAATGCTTTTTGAATGACAGAGATTGAACTTGATATGGATTTAATTCAGTTTCAGGAATGACACAGTTTTGCAGATAAAGGTATAATTTGGTTTTATGTGCAACCGTGCACACTCGAGTGCTCCAGTTAATCCAGAGCTCACTGGGTTTTTATTACTGTCTTGTAGATACATTCAGATTTGTGTAGGCAGGTTGAAATGGGGAAATGTTTACTGTATTTTTTTCAGAAGTTAAAAAAGCAGGGATTTTCAGCTGTGGAATAGATTTTCATTCTTGCACCACTCCAGCCCATGCATTGTCTTACTGTTGTAGTAAATATCCTCAGCATAAACTAAAGATAGATATATATTTACTGTTGTGGCATTTGCTACTTCTAGTGTTACACAGATGCTTCTAGAATAATGTTAAATAAGGATTAATTTTAATTCACATATTGATAACTAACAAGAAACTAATAAATAGATTTTTTATATTTCTATATGGTGAAATGTATATGGCTTGCACCTCCATTGAACTTTTTGTAGAATAAACAAGAGTGAAATGTATACACTGGAATATTGATTTATAATTTTCATTGGGAGCACAAACCCTTGGGAAGCTAAGGGGAGTGCTCTACCTCTAGGAAATTTAGGCAACCAGGAAGTACATCTAATACTGAAAACCTCATGGCTGAGAATTTACCTACAGAGAATGCCGAAAGTCTGAAGGCAGACTGAAATAGAGGGGCTTTGAGCTTGAGGATGCACTTTTATAGATGCAACTATGGATCCAGATTCCTTATATTTCAGAACAATTGCAAAGCTAAAAGTGACATTTGAAGAAAGCTTGGATCATGTTGAATGCCATCACTGTGTCTGACATAATATGAAATTAAGCTGTCATAACAGGGTCATTCCTAGTTATTTATAGTAGTAACACTGTGGTGTGCCTACACTGATAGCTTCACAACAGAGGTTTGCTGTTATATACTACAGGGAGTTTAACTCACGCGTAATGCTCGAGAAAACTTGAGAAATACTGAGGAGCAGGATTTGTGCAGAGAGGTTGCATTTTTTGTCAGACTAACTCAGGTATCTTCCAGAGCATAATCCTTCAATCTGGTCTGACAAGGAAGCAGAAAAATAAGAAATTAATAGTGGCTGGAAAGAATTGCCCTTAATTTTGTTCTGCTAACTTTATTTCTTTCCTTCATGCTATAGCACTTGACCTGCAATTCAAGTTACTGAGCTACCCAGGTTTAAAGCTTTTTCTTGCTTACAGGGCGATTCCAGCTTCAGCAGACAAACCAGTTATCATAAGACTTTCCCATGTTTTCTACACTCATGCCTTTTTCTGGTGCTCTTATGCCAGTTTTCTGGTTATCCTTGAAGTGCCTCAGAAAAGCATCACCTGGCAGCACTCAGCAATGCTAGTGCTGTCCTGACACCAACATGTGGTATACCTGGAACTGCTTTTAAATAGATAATTTTTTTTGTTGGAAGGTAATGGTTCTTACTTATTATCCAGTGTTTTGCCCAGATATGCTGCTTACCAGGTATTAAAGGGACAGTTCACAAGTTGTGAGAATGTGTATCTAACTTGAACTGTGATGTTACAATGATACAAAGACAATTTACTTGTTTCTACACTTTCAGGAGGCCTCAACTAAAATGCTGAACAAAGGAAAGTACCCTCCTCCTGCCAGCCAGGCCTCCAGGGGTGCAGGGAATTGCAGGAAGGTGCTGTTTGCCACCTGGTCAGCACTTGACAGCCCAGGCTGCTCCTGCAGACCCCAGCTTGAACAAGGCAGCTGTGGAGCCCTTGTAAAAGGGATGGTTATCTTGGCTAAATATTGGCTGTGTCACTCAGCCTTCCTGCTGACTGTTTGAGCTGATTAGGGGTGGTGAGTGTGTGTGCTCAGAAAGGAAGGACTGTGAGCTCTAGCACAGGTGGTCGGTCACTGAGAGTATGTAAAATACAGCACAATCATTCTCAAGTTTGCCCAGAGACTGGCAAAAGTACCTCTGAGCAGCTGAATTCAACACAAAGCTATGCTTCTCTAGCAGGTTTGCTTTCTTAAGCAAACTTCTAAAAAGCTTTTTGAGGTATATCTCCACTGCAGTATGTTCTGAAGTAGAGACAAACCTGGAATTGCAGGTTGCAGCTGGCAGAATCAATTCCAAGAGGTTGCACAACATCATACTGCCTTTTTAAAAATATATCTTTTTATATTATTACACGACTTGGTCACTTCTGAAGTTGCAGCATGATTTCAAGACAGCAAGGATATATTCATGCAGTCAATCCTCACATTTTGCCATGCACTGCTGCAAAAAGAGACATCTCATTGCCCAGCAGGTCCCAACCAAGTGGTGTCCCTTCTTTTGGTACAAACTGGTACAAACTCACGTGCAATGTCAGGGTGAGAGGCACTAGGAGAATGATCCAACTCAAAATTGAAACTACTTTTAACACATATTTCCTAGTCTATGCACAGTATTAGCATCAACATTTGTGTGTGTGTTGAAAACAAGACCTCTTCTTGCGTTGATGGTACCAGTTAAGACCAGCTTAACATCTGCTGTATGACAAAAAATAGAAAAATCGTGGGTCACTTCAATTTATCAGAAAACCATCATTATCCTGCTCCATGATCCACTGCTCTAAAGAAATTACATGCTTTTCCCCTCCCTTCCCTGTACATCTTTACACAGAATGGGATAGAATCACAGAGAAACAATTCCCCGATCCACTGAATCACTGCTGCACTCAGGAACTCTGAACTGAGTATTTGTCCTCTGGTGTGCTGTAGTAATGCTTGAATATGTGATGAGTAAAAGTAGAGGCCAAAGTTCATTTCAAAGACAAAATGAGATTTGTTATACTTGGCCTGTAATGTCTTAAAGAGGAAAAACTTTGCTGTTCTGTGAGAAGAAATATTAATGATGATGCTTTATTTGTATGTGTATCCAGCATACAGCTCTATGTTTTCAGAAGGATCCTAATCTAGAGCCCTTTGGAGGCTGATTAGAAACCTGAAAGCTGAGGAGTCCAGTAGATTTACAGCAGGATTCTGAAACTCCTAACATGGGAACATTACAAACCAGAAGATTATTACAGTTATGGTTTATAACCTAAATACAAAACCTGTCAGCTACTGCAATGCAATACAATCACTTTTGGGCAGTCCCAGACTGAGCCACAGTATCCAACAATTAAAAATGGGGAGAAATTCCTTCCTCAGTCAGGAGTCCCAGAAGGAGAGTCAGCAGAGATGTAATAAAGGCCAGTTGAAATTTAGCAAAAGTATAAAATTGCCATTCAGTTTGGGAAGCTGCATCACTTCTTGTTAATCTGGCACTTCTCAATACATGTAGATTGGCTAAATCCCACGTGGCAGCAAAGGGTGCTGTCTGAACTGCAGAGGCAACATAATTTAATGTTGGTGTTTTCCAGATGTGAGGCTATAAGAAACAATACTATAATTGACAAGAAAACTCCTATGAATTCTTTTCATCAACAGAAAACTGAAGAGAACTTCATGCCATCTGTCAGACAGAAAACCCAACATAACTTAGTGTCCCCCTGTATAACACACTGAGCTACCATTGAGATAGCAACTCTTGAAAGACATGAGCCAAAATCATCAGTGTCTGCAGTGTGTTATTAAAGGCTCCTTTCAGACATTTTATGCTTCTTGTATTTATTTCTAGCTGCTCATCGAATAATTCTTAAAGGCTCTTTTAGGTGGGATGTGCTGGAAGCAGGCACTGGAGCAGGGTGGGAGGCAGAGGAGAGGTTCCCAGCAGCACACTGGCAGCCTGAAGCAGAAATGCCAATGAAGGAGGCAGGTGTGAAGGGAAAACCAGGGTGAAAGCTCTTCTAAATCCTTTGGAAGAGGCTTCTTTGGGAGTTGGTGTGAAGAAGAGTCGTGGCAACAGACGGATTGCAGATGGTCAAAAATGCCCAGAGTGGCACCACAAAACATTGCGCGGATGGCCTGAGGAGGCACACACAGCACCTGGAGTTCTGACTTGCTTTTTACCAAATATGGCACAAGGCATAGAGATGTGAGGGTATAGGCATAGCTAAGTGTCTTTTGACTTTGAAAGGGGTATTGTTTGTGATTAATCAGTGTTTTCTGCCTTATAGGCCTGCCTCGTCCCCTCAGCTCTCACACGATGATACTCATTCACGCATTGAACATTATGCTAGCAGGTATGAGACCAGCTGGACCTTAGGCAGATCTTTCTCTAAAATTACTTAAGAAGAGCTGAGCACTTCTTAAAGAAACATAAAATTTGGGGTTTTGCTTTCCAGGCTCTGGGATGCAAGAACATCATCTGTGGCTGGTGTTAACCAGCCCGTCCTAAACTTGCATGCCAGAGCACCTCTGTGGTCAGAATTGGTTTTTGGGTCCCTTGGGGTCCTCACAGCTGCTGATATTTTACTAGGACCTGTGGCAACAGGACAAGAGGTAGTGTTTTAAAGTAGAAGAGGACAGATTCAGATTAGATGTAAGGAAGAAATTTTTGCAATGAGGATGATGAAGCACCGGGAGCAGGTTGCCCAGAGAGGTGGTATATGCCCCATCCATGAAAACATGTAAGGCCAGACTGGATGGGTTCTGTTTGAGTTGAAGATATCCCTGCTCAGTGCAGGAGAGTTGGACTGGAGACCTTTAAAAGCTCCTTCCAACCCAAACCCTTCTGTGATTCTACATGAGGTTTAGTTTTTAATGTGGACCCTGATATAATAAATAGTACAAGTGAGAAGAGCAGAAACCTCCAAACTCTCATGAATCTCAGGTGCCATTGTAATGTTAATTCACCTCATGAAATGCCACAAACAGGATTTTTCCTTGATTTGGAGGATTGAAATAGTGATATATCACTGCTTTCATTCAACTCTCTGCTTTCATACTGCTCCTAAGAATCAAAAAATGGATTAATTGCACAAAGGTGAAAATGTTTTTCCACCAAGCAAGTAAATTTTCAAGGGCTGAGGTAATGAAAAATACCAGCCTCTTTCTCTCTTCTAGTATCTCTTGATGAGGAGAGGTGTTTCTGAATTATGCAGGATGTTTAGGAGGGGCTGAGTGTGAAAACTAATGAGAAATGACTGATTGTTCCAGTTTGGACAATGACATTGCCAGGTACAAAGCAATTTGTGTAATCCCCTGGCATCTTAAGGCTTTTCTTTGATTTTGGAATTAATTATTCAAGAGAAGTTGGAATATAACCTCAGAGAAAGGGCTGAAAACTTAGAAGTGAGTTTAGCCATGCCATTGTAGCAAACAATCTTTTGTGATAGCTTATTGCAAAACCTTTTGGTAATCAACAGTGAGTGTAAATTAATTTGAGCTTCAAATTCATCAAAAACATCACAATCTTTAATTCTTTCCAGAATGTTAGAACAAACAAAGTTTTTGAAAAACATAATTGGTTTTAATGAGTCTTGTTTATTTTTCCACAGGCTAGCAGAAATGGAGAACACCAATGGTTCTTACCTAAATGACAGTATTTCACCTAATGAGAGCATGTAAGTAGGCTGTTTCTGTGGTTTTGACATGTATTTCCTTGGGAATGTTAATAACTTGTAATGAAATTTTGTAGTGCTGAATTTGCATGGCCATGTATCACATCTGGTTCAATTTAATGGTGTGCTCATGTCCTTTCAATTTGTATCATAGTGTCTGGATTAATGGCTTATAGCTTAATACTAAATTTATACAACAAATTATTGATACCTTCAAAATTAAAGCTATTAGTTTATTTTCAGACATTACTGATGTATTCAGCAAATAATTTCCATATTCAAGATACATCATTGTCTGATGAGTTCTAAGGACAAAAATACAAAAACCTTTTCTATCTTAGTTCAAGCTTAAGCATGGTTAAATTGCTGTAAGCTAGAAAGTGTTAGTGTGGGAAAAGTGTCATACAAAACATAAGTGAGGCTAAACAGAAATCTTTGGTGTACAAATACGTGAAATATATTGAAAGTAAGCCAGCAGGGAGTGATCATCATTGTGAAATACTAGCAGTAGTAAACTGTAAGTTGGACAGATCACTGACAAGCATTCATTGTATTACTTTAAATGTAGAGTTATAAATAAGAGTTTTGATTTTTAAGAAGTAGTTATATCTGCAATCTCACCGAAACCCTTTGTGGTTCTCCTCTGATAATATTCTTGGTCTCATTTATTCTCTGAATAAGAGGACATAGAACTAACAGTGGGTAATGTTTCTGGGGACACCACAGAAGCAGCTATATCATGGATGTGTGTGAAAATTTCATCTGGGTTCATTAACTGTGTAGGAGAAGCCATAGCATGGATTCTAAACCAATCAAATATGAAAACCCCAACTTCTCTAAAAACATTTTTATCTATTCTACATGATGTCCTTATCACAGTTTAAGGGGTGGATTTTTTTGAAAATTCAGACAATTCAATTTGTAGCAGTCCTTTACACACAGAATTCTGGCCAGTTTTCATTCACTTAAATTGAGATTCCAAATGAATAGCATTTCATGAAGTTGATAGAAATAAAGATATAAATAAAGCTGTTTCTTTGTTTCAAAATAGTTTATCTTTTGATTTGGTAGGATTTTTGTCTACCAGTTTTGAAAGAAAATCTCCTGTAGAACCAAGTACATTGTTTTAAGATATTGGTAAAAGGGGAAACTTAAAATGAGCCCTCAAAACTAATATTGATGCAATGTCAGTAAGTTTTGTGCAGTTAATGAAAACTTTGTTTCCAAGTTGTATGTTAATTTTGTATTACTTTGGATAGTAGTAATGCTCTAATAGATGGAATTTTGTGTTGTCCCACTGAAATATTTCAGTGTCCTTGTCACGGGAATCATGCACACACTGTATCTCTTGTATTACACTCTGATCTTACTGTTCAGATAATTTTTTTGATCAGTTGGAAGTTGTACTAGCATGATTCAATTAATAAGGTAACTATCCAGTTTGTTCCTCAGTTTCAACTATTAAAATGAGAATAAAACTGTGCGTTTTGAATTTTGGAAGAAATATTATCCAGATAGATACAAATTGCAGCAAAATCAAAGCTTACCATGAATTCACAACTGTAATTACTTCGGTTTTGCTTGTCAGATTATGCCTAAGTATTATTTGTTATTCTTGCAGGGTTTGGATTATTTGGCTAATCAGTACAGGTAGAGTGATAGATGGAAACAAGGAAGGCAGTAAATGAAAATACAACACATATATTTATATATCACAAATTGTTTCATTATGTAGTGTCATTGCAGTGATGTATAAAATATCTGTGCAGGCTGAAAATCACACAAATAGAGTATGCTTGTAAAGTGCCATTTTACCACAATAGTTATGTCATTTGTTCACAGTTAATTCACTTAAGATCTGTGAGAATATTTATAAATGCAAAGCAGTGGTTTGAAGGAAATCACAGTTGAAGTGCTTCATGAAAAGTATAAATGTAGGAACTGGCAAGCCTCTCCTTTTGTGAAAAATTAATACTTCTCTTTTATGAACTGATGTTAATGTGCTCTACATTGCTTTGGCACTCCTGCAGACATAAAATTGCATCATTAACATTTTCAGGAACAAATGAAAACAAGGAAAATTATAATTTTTGAACAATAACAGCTGTTCAAAATGCCTGTTAAATTCTGGTTCAGAAACATAACAGGAAAAAGCCCTGGACTGACTAGACTGAATTAATTTGTTCTGTGACATCTCTAACAGCAGTGTTATTTTTATTGACCCTGTCCTATGGTGTCAAAGGAAACCTTTCATGGTTTCTCTGCTGGTCTAAGTTGCATTGCTTAGGGCTTGGATGCATCTCCTTAGCACCTAAACCACACCTAAAACAATCCTTGTAGTTCTGGGAGGTGACTGAGGTCTTCAGAATTGTATTTCCTTTTCTCTTCCAGAGATATTTCTGTTTTCAGATGCCCAGCTTCAGGGGCAATAGAAACAGAGAAAGAGATCCTATCCTATGTATTAAACAGAATATATTTCTATTCTCAAAGTGTACATCACTTTTAAATTAAGAAAAAAAAAGCCAAACATCTGAGTGGAAAATAACATACTTTTATTATATTAGTTCAGAGTTTTTTCTTTGTTTACCTAATTTAGAATTTTATAGTTAAAAAAAGATAAATAAAGAATACACTTACTACATAAGGAAGCTTGTAGGTACAGAAATAAATGCATTGCCCTTGCTTGAATGACCCTTCTACAATGCAGATCAGGCAGCAATAGATTGCTTTTTTTATTTTTTTGCAAGCAAATTCCTAATTGAAGTTTGTCAAAAGAGGAGAGCTGAGGTTGCCAGCTGTTGCAAAACTTGGCTTTAGGTATCTTAGAAGCAGAGGAGGAGGGAGGTAGGTGGTCTCTGCAGAGCAGGAAAATTAGCAGAGACTCAGTGAAACAGGTCAGCAGATTTTGCTTTAAGGTGCATCGCTCTGCTGTTGGTTACAAAGAGTTCAGCAAATCTCTTTGTAAGAAATGAGAGCCTGGGAGTGAATCATCTCCTCATATTCACTGTGAAGTTGAAAAGCAGGAAGGGAACAGCCTGTTTTACCCTGCTCTGTTTTGCAGTGATGATGAACACTTGTTAATCCAGCACTACTGCCAAAGCCTGAACCAGGAGTCCCCCCTGAGCCAGCCCCGCAGCCCTGCCCAGATCCTGATTTCTCTGGAGAGTGAGGAGAGAGGGGAGCTGGAGAGAATCCTCGCAGACCTGGAGGAGGAAAACAGGTGGGTCATACCACCAGCTGCTGAATTTGAAGTAAAAACTCTGCAAAACAATTATATATTTTTAGGCATAAAATGAGTTTAAAAACTGCATTTTTTTCTGACAAATAAATAATTTCATAGTGGGTAAAAGTTGGGTCCTCTTTCTCTTTGTTTGGTGTTGCTTGTTGCCATTTCTTCAATCTTTCAATTCAAAGTATCATTCAACACTTCCAACTTCAAATTTAGTTGAAGTTATCTTCATTAATCACCTTACAAAAAACCTCCAAGTGGATACTTGAAGCATCCTTTTAGATTCCTATTTCCCAGCACTGCAGTTCTCTTCATACAGTGCTCTGGAATCTTGGGCCATCAGCACAAAAACCAGGAGATCCTGACCCTGAAAGATTGGTAGTTACAACTGTGGATTGCCAAAATGAGACTGTAAAATATAAATCATTTAGTTCTACCAAAAAAACCCCCATGGGTTTGTTTGTCTTCTACTATCTTCAGCTTTTTTAGTACAGTCTGTTGGCATTTTCATGCTCTTTTTTCTTGCTTCTGTAAGAGCTAGGTACTTCTGCTTACATTGAGGGTTTAATGCACTAATCATTTACCTTAGAGTTGTCAAGGAAATAATGCAGGAGCTGGCAGTGTCATAGATCTTCTCTCCATGTATGTCTTCTTTGGATGGTGCTAATCAATTACTGTGGCTCCATCAGAGACTTTTTATCAGGAGGGTCTGGGAGAAGGGAGAAGATTGTAGGCATCAAGAATGAGGACTGTGTTTCACACAGAAAGCTGTAGTAAACAAAGCTCTTGCTCACTGAACAGCAGGGAGATTTTGTTTGAAGCAAACCACAGACTTCCTGCTACATACCACATAAAACCCAAGTGCTTTCTGAAGTGAAGAAAAATCAGTATTTTGAAATAAGACATCATACTTTGCATGTTCAGGACTGTAGCTAAGAAATATCTAGTAGCTAGTACAATACAGATGATAAGATAGCTTGGTTTCCAGGAGATGGGTGTTATTTTTTAAACAGCATTGTGTAGTGAATCATGGAAGAAGGAAAAAAATCATAATGCTTTTCTCTCTGTATACAAAATAAGCTGCCTAGCAGAAAGGAGGGTGGCTTTTAAAGCAGACTAGTTTTTGATTAGAAAGGTAATATATGGAAACTAGTATAACATGGAGCAAGATAACTTAATAAACTAAAAAGCTCTTCAGGAGTTCATGCCTTAAATTTCTGCATGGGCTTTATTTAATTTAGCAATTACTGATGAGGGGTGGTAAAATATCTCTGCCAGGAATTACACCTTAAAAATACCTGGTTTGAAGTTTGCCCATCCTGGATTAAACTATAGCTATAGTCTGTAAGGTTGTGTTTTCTTATTTGTGCTACTGGAGGCACAGTTATGGATGGGATGCTACCACAGGCAGCCTTGCCTTCTGTGAGTGCTCAACACAGCAGGCACAGAGAGCTCTGGCTCTGTCTCACAGTGTAGAGATCACACTGCTGTGATTTTCATTGATTATGACAAAATCTTGACTTCTGTCTCTGCAAACTGCTATAAATAGCTTGTATGTAAAATGTAAGGTAGCTGCTGAGAAGTGAACAAGTTCTTGTTGTCCTGGTTGCTTGTCACAGCTAGATAACCATGAGTTTATGGATGAAACACAGATTCCTGTTTAGAAAAAAAACCTCTTCAGACAGGATCAGTCAGGAGGCATTCATGTAACTTACCTACTTTTAAAATCAGTCTTGTCCCTTTGGATTCCTATTTCCCAGTCGTTCTCCTCCATCGGGTTTGTGCAAACTTTTCTTGGCTGTTGCCAAAGGTAATCAGCAACCTGACACCTAATTCCTTGTGTGAACCTGGTTCCAGTGGGTGAGCACATCTTCCTTCCCATGCATATCCTGAAACACCCTCCATGTAAACTTTAGTTACTGCCTCAGGATGAAGACATTCCTTTGTTCCTGGATGCATCTCCTGCCACTGCTGAGCTGGATGTGGTGCAGAGTTGCCCTTTCCTGCCTGTGTTTTCAAAACTCCTGTTGGATACACTTGTGATAACTTCTGCTAACCCAGGTTTAGCTCTCTCTGCTGTGTCTTGTACACTTTTACTGTGAGAGTCAGGGCATGCAGTCACTTCTCAGCAGCTCCCAGGAAAGCAGCCACAAGTGATGCTTCAAGTATCAAGTACCCAGAGGAAGCAGTGCTGTGATACTGGCACCTCATTTCTCTTTTTCTTCTGCTCTCTACAGTTTCCTCTTTTTTAAAAAGCCCTTTTCTTTTTGTTTTGACTCTTTTGAGCCATTGATTGAATTCTGACCTCCATTTGGGTTTCAGCTACAGTTTCTGGCCTCCCAAGTATTTCCATCTTGACTTGTTGCTTAAATGAAAAAGACTCATTGAAATTGTAATTCTGAGGTTTTGCTTTTGGGCGTTTTAAAAGCTCTGTTGCCTATTTTGAATTCTTCTGAAATGCACTTTCTAACTTACAAACTAACCTAGCTGTGATGTGGTTCTGGCTCGGGTTTTGTCAGTTCCAAGGACCTCTTGTTAGATATTCATTATTTATCTGCTAGCATTTTAAGACCTTGGTGCTTCTGTAGCTTGTAAGTATGACTTCCTTAAATAATGTATGGCTAAGATTTGACTGCTAAATAATTTGTATTTGTTAAAATGTGAGCATTTTAGAGAATATTTTCAATGGTTGAAAATGTTTTATTTGAGTTCTAGATCTTCAGGCTTGTGCTGAGTTTTACATCACATAGAATAATGTGATCACATAGAATAATGTGATAAGACCATTTCTGAATTCAATAGACAAAAAGCAATCTTGCTATTGAAGGCATTATTACTGTATTGCAATATAAAAGAAAAATCCAATTATAAAACCCTCTAATACTGTTTCCTCATGAGTGAATGTATTTCGGAGAGAGAAGACAAGTTTTTGTTGTCCATCTAAAGCAATACCTTACATAGGTTATACAGTAGGATAGGTAATACTGACTAAGATGTACTGTAGTGACATTAAATAGAAAGCACATCGTTCTGCAGTGACAGAGTCAAAACTTTTTGCAAAGAATTAAAATACCTTCCTACTATTTTCATGAGTCAAGAAATTGGATGTTTCCTAAAATTTTCATTGAGCTGAGGTCTTGTATGTAAGAGAGAGACTTCTCTCATGTTCTCCTCTTCCTCCCAGCTCTGAGTAAATGAGATCTCTAAGTAAACTAAGTAAATGAGATCTCCAGCCAGAGCTATTTGCCATTCCTTTGCTTTTCCTGACTTGCAGTGGGATGCAATGGGCTGTGTGCCACCGAGAAAGCAGTGACACCCTGAATCTCAAAGCTGCCCTGTTTCAGTGTTCCTCCAAACCTGAAGACTGATGAATGGCCTCCTCACATAAGTTCCTTCTGTACAGTTGCCAACAGCAAGAAAGTGATGCATTTCTAAACATACTGTGTCTCCTCTTGGTGTTTGTGTTGGCATTGAAGAAGGGGAATTAGATCTTCTGAGTGTGAAGCATCCTGAGTAAACACTGTCACTCTAGTGAGGGTGGTTCAGTTACCATCTTTGTCTGTTTCTTCAGACCACTGAAGAAAGAGAGATGAGAAATAACATGAATTCACAAATTCTCAATTGCCTTTGAGAGGACTACTCAGCAAACAGAGTCCACTAGGATTTTTGTCACCAGGCAATTAATGCTGCCAGTGATATATGTGAATCATAATTCATGCACTCTGCTACTCAGCTCTGTACAGTTGCATAAATCAAGGTTGCACTGCCTGCTTCCTATGTTGCTTTTCTTCACAAATGCCTCAACGTGTTGCAAGCATTGTAAATGGAATATATGTGGGTTTATTTTAATATTCTCTTGCTGAAGAAGGGTTCCTTTTCCCAGTGATGAGTACATGCAGCAGCATTGTTTGTTTGTTTATTTGTTTGTGACAGCCAGATGTGAAAGTCACCCAGCCTGAGCTGTGGTGGAGGGAGGTGAGGATTCCATGTACTGCCCATGCCTGCTCAGTTGTATTCATTTAGAGAGGAGCATTTTTGTATCTCCCCTTTCTCTTATGTCCCATTTTATGGTAAAAGTGTCACAGAGTGCCTCTCCTCAGGACCCTGAGGGCTGTGGGCAGTGCCTTGCGTGCCTGGCTCACAGCAGCAGTCCTTTTCATCACACAGCTAGAAACTGTTCAAGAGGGAGGAATAAGGGCCATTTATTCTCTCAGGATATTCTTACAGCATCTTTCAAATTCTTTCTTTCTTTTTTAATTTTCAGGTTTTTTCCATTATGTCAATACACCTCTTAATTGCTGTATGTTTAGATCCCAGTTATGATATTATTGGTTGTGTGCACTGCACATCACTCCTATGGCTCTGATGCTATGATGAATCTCAGTTCTCTGAGTGGAGGACTGTGTACTGTGGACTGAAAGGTGCAGCTGGAAACCTCATTAATACAGGTGCACTGGGCGCACCCACATGCATCCTTTAAAATTACATTCCATTGTGCCAACAGTACTATAGTAGTTAATTACAAAATTCCAAATCCAGACACACCTCTGGTTGGAAAATATGCAGTGTCTTTCACATTATTTTTTTTTCCTGTAGGCTTTCAGAAAGATTTTTAATTATTTTTTATCAGATATGAAAGGATTTTTATCTGAATTACTCCCTGGTCCTTACTGCTATTTCAATACCATCATTACTGGAAGGACTTCTCTGTATTGATACAGGTGATAATTGCAGATTTCTTTGTAGCAAGGTATCTGATTATGTTGTAGGTATGATCAAGTGTATTTACTTAGCTTCCCTTAGGGTGATGTTTTATCTTTTGCTTCACAGCACTTCAAACTTTTGAGTCTGCTGTTCACAGAGTATTGCCTGCATTGTGCATGTGGGAAATTCCTCATGGGACAGTCATAGCCCCTATCTATGGACATGGTGAAAAGCAGGCTTATTGATCATTCCTGTAGAAACTTCAGTCAGCAATAGCACCATGTGTAATGAGCATGTTGTCATCTTCATTCCTATTCCCTTTGGTATCTTTATTAATTATTCACCAGTTTGTTCAGCTAGAAGTATCAGAAGATATTAAGTCAGGCAGAAGACGTAACTTACATGACAATATCTGTTCCCAGTACAGATAGCCCTTTTTTTCCAGATCATTTTCATGAACTTGAAACTCAGTATTTCATTAAAACAAAAATAAAATTTTTGTTTAAAAAAAAATCATTGGAAAAAAAACTCTCTGTAATTATCCCTCTTTGTGTGGGTTTTAAGGAAAGAAATCTTGAATTTTGGAACAGCCTGAAGTTAAAAATTATTAGCTCTTGCTTTTTAATAATTTAAAAATTCTGCAGATCATGTAGGTCAGACATCTCTTAGAGACTGTGTTGTGGGTGGTGCCACAGTCCCAGGTGAGGACATGTCCATCATGCAGCTGCTGAGGAGCTCAGGGACCTTTGGGGAACAGTCAGTGGCTTGTCATTGTCCTTGGCATTGCTTTCTCACCCGTGTGAAATGATGCATTCTGCTTTAGTTCTCCTTCTGGTCACAATAATGTTCTTTTAGAAGGGCTTTTTTGGGAGGTTTCCGAGGTGCTGTTACACTTCCAGACCAAACTGTCAGAGTGTGTTGTGGTTTGCAGGCAGAACTGGGAAAAGGTGTCTGTTCTCACAACCTCAAATAAGAGCAAGTTTGAGAAAGTAAAATCTGGGTCAGTGCTTGTGATGAGTAAGCAGTTACCAGGGCATTGAGCTGGTTTTCCCCCTCTGGGAACCTGTAAAAGAACATCATAGCAACAAAATCCCAGTGCAGTTTGTTAGGCTTCCCTTGCCTATGAAGTTTCTGCTACAAGTTACTATTTTTGTGGATTTGCACTGTTACCTTTAACAAAGTTTCAGTTTCTTACCTTCTGCGCTTTCCCTGCTTGGTAGATTTTTTTTATTGTGGAATACTATAGATCATATTAAACTATGGAATATTTTACTGAAGGAAAATTGAAGTTTTATGGAATAAAAGAACAAGCTTAGCAGTGCCATAAAGTTATAGTAGACAGTAGCACTCTAGGCAGGACAAAGAAGATGAAAATTATAGCCCCAAAAGCCAGTGCAGTTCAGTTTAACAGACCAGGTCACTAATTCTCATCTTCAGTTGATAATTTTAGCCCTAGGCTGGAAATGCATTTGCAGATCTGAAGAGAGGAGAGAGATGTGACCTGACTGACAGCCAAGTTCTGTGTTTTGCTCTGCCTTTTGTGTGGCTGCTTCTCTGATGTTTGCCATCTGTAAAACAGATCAGCCAGCCAGGTGGCACCCGCTTTGGTTTAGTGTTTGTGAGGTGCTGCGATAACTCTGAGTCCTCCTTTAGCACCAGTGACCCCTCAGGTGCAGCCATGTGTGGAAGGGAACATGGAAAGGATGAAGGGCAGGAAGCTGAGGGAGGGCTGAGCCCAGGGCAGACCAATCCTGGCTTTGGGAGGGTGTCTGGAGCCTCCTGCATGAGGTGCCCTGGGAGGGAATCAGCTGTGAGTTCTGGGGATGCCAGGAGCCTTCAGGCAACTGTGGGAACCCAGAACATCCCTTTGGTTGTCCAGGAGGGCCAAGACCCCTGCCAGGGGGCTCAGAGACCCTGGCATGGAGCCCAAAACACCTGTGGGTTTGATTATGACCCATGGAGGAAGTTACCAACCTTAGATGAAGATCAGCAAGCCACAACAGTTTAGGCAGAATAATAGGGAAGTTATCACGGGGTGAAAAATTAGATTTTGGGATTTTTGGTATGGTGGTTCAGGAGGCAAGATGGAGGGATCTGGGCGTGTCCAGCCTTTCTCCTTCTTCTTCTTGGCCTCCATCTTCTGCTCTGATGTTGGCACTCACAGATTGGTTTAGAGTAGAAGCTCACTGTCTAACATAGGTGATAGGTATTGGAAAGTAATTGTAAACATTGTACACGTAGTTTTTAGTTTAAAGACATAACACCGCCCTGGGGGCAGGCAGAGTGCCTGGGCCGTCCTGCTGGATGGATCTCGGCAGGGCAGGAGCAAGAATTTTATAGCTAAGGAACAATAAACAACCTTGAGACCAAGAAATGAAGAGCCCTGACTCCTTCAAGCGCCGCGCTGGGAAGAGAGACTTTCGAACTTTCCTTGGGGTCACTCTGACAAGCTAGAGATCCCGACAGCAACTTGAACCACAGATCCATCTAATACCCATCTAATAATAATAATCTAATCTGTGCCGGTCCACAAGGAGTGAGCCCATAGGTGTGTAGATTCAGGAGAGGGAAAGGCAGCTGGTGCAGTGAAAAATGAGACACATCACACCACACGAGACTGAGCGCCTTGTCACTGCCCCGTGCAGGCCCATAAAGCTTTTTCCCTTGTACCTCGCCAGGAACCTGCAGGCCCATAAAGCTTTTCCCCCTTGTCCCTCCCCCAGGAACCTGCAGGCCGAGTACGAGCGGCTGAAGCAGCAGCACGAGCACAAGGGCCTGTCCCCGCTGCCGTCCCCCCCGGAGATGCTGCCAGTGTCTCCCCAGAGCCCGCGCGACGCCGAGCTCATCGCGGAGGCCAAGCTGCTCCGGCAGCACAAGGGCCGCCTGGAGGCCAGGATGCAGATCCTGGAGGATCACAACAAACAGCTGGAATCACAGCTGCACAGGCTGAGGCAGCTGCTGGAGCAGGTGAGTCCTCAGGCGCTTCTTCTGTGTCTCTGAAGATTCTCCAAACGGAATCAATCAGCGTTGTCAATGACGAGAACATACCAAGAAATCATAGCTGTAGAGGCAAGTCAGAGAAAAGTACAAAAATACAAAATTGTTTTACAAGCTGCAAGTGAGCATATGGAATTGGGTTTTGGTGCTCTTATTTGGTCCTCTTCCTTGTTTTATTCAGAATTAAAATGTATTGACTGCATGGATGAATTTACTTAAAAACAGGCTGAAAATTGTGTGTAGCCACATTTCTCTTCACAGAGAAAAGCAAGGCACAATTCTTCCCAAGAATATTTCTGGGTTTCACATTGTCTGAACCTCAGAGGAGAGAAAACACAATTCTTATCTTATTTGCTGGGCCTGTGTTTTTGCAAAAGCAGAATGCAATATGGAGATTATTTACCCAAAGTGAGGGTGTTTTGTTTCCTTGGCCTGTCAGGGCCAAGTGTGTGTGTGTATCAGACTGTCACAGGACAGTCACAAGATTCTGTGCAGTTGTGCTTGGCAGATTCAGTTTAGATATATTGTAATATAGTGTAATATAATATAGAATAATATAGTATAATAAAATAATTAATTAGCCTTCTGATAAGAAGGAGTCGGATGCATCATTCTCTCTCCCCTCAGGGTTGCCTGGAATACTATAATTGTGTGTATTCATGGAATAAGTAAAAATTACAGAGATATAAAGTAGTGAGCTGTTATGGCAATGTTTTACTTTTTTTTCTTCAATTTCAGCCACAGGCAGATGCCAAGGTGAATGGTACAACACTGTCATCTCCTTCTACCTCTTTGCAGAGGTCAGGCAGCAGTCAGCCAATGCTTCTCCGTGTAGTTGGCAGCCAGACTTCAGAAACCATGGGTAAGATACCAAAGCTGAGGTTGTCACAGAAAATAATTGTGTCCCATTTTCCAGAACTAAATCCTTAAAGACAGAAAACACTTTTCCAGTTAGTTCAAATGAAATGAAGTAGATATTTGCGATGATCTTCAATGTCATCTGGCTGTTTACATTTTGCATCTTCCTTATGATTCAGGCTTTGCTTTTGATCATGATGCACCCAGTAGTTTGGATATTTTGATATTAAACACAAAGCTCAGCCAGGGCTTGACTTCTGAAAGCAAATGCTGCTGAAAAGCTGACTATTCTATTCATACTGACTTTCAGTTATAAAGCCTGACATGACTGATTTAAATGTACATAATATTAATTATGGCTAAGAGACTAAATGTATGATTAGTCATCCCCATGTTAAATGATGTGATCTTTTTAATATGTTGTGGCTCAGTCAGTAGCATGGAGCTGTCACTCACAGGCAGTGCTCATCTTGTGGCTTTTCTAAGTATCACATCAGATGTGATAATGAACATCTTAAGAGTTGTGGAGTGAGGTTAAATAATGATATTCTGTAGCTGGAGGTTGGAATTATTATTTTGGTGCTTTTAGTAACTGCCATGTGGCACTTTCCTAATTTCCTGTCTGTTACAAAATTAGTAAGTATTTATTACCAAGAGGCAAGGATTTTCTGCTAGTAAAAAAGCAATCAATCTTTTCAGCATCTTTAAGCAAATGCACTTATATTACTTCAACAAGATGATATTTCGAGTCTGATGATAATATTCAGCTTCATACAGAGAAATTTATTTTATGTATATTAGTGAGAGCTTTTCACTGCTATTAGTGAAAGTGTCAATGGCAGTAAGAAATTTAATGGGAGGGCACATTCTGCTGTGTCTAAAGTGCTGTTGTGGTGGGAAATGTAACTTTTGGGGAGGCTTTTTCTTCCATTCCAAGTGTGAGCAGTAATTTCAGCCTATGACAGTATCAAAGTGGATGGGTTCTGTACAATCTGCAATTAAAACTGTGTAATAAATAGTACCTTTAAGAATACTGAAGTTGAAATCTTGGGGGTGAGAATACAATCACAGGTGACAGGAATTTATGGAAAAAGTAAAAATGGACCTTTCATTAGTCATATTACCAGTAGGGAAATATTTTTTATGTATGCCATACAGAGTAGATAAAATGTATTAGTAGTGGTGTAATTTGCACCAGCTTTCTGGAAAAATGTCATGAATTTCATCACATAAAATATGTGAATTAAAATACAATTAAAAGAAAATATAGGAAGACAGTATTTCCCAGCCATCTTATTAGAAGTCTTGTAGTTTTATATTTCATCCTTTAGTGGGACAAAATGCAAAAATATACTTCTTTTCATTTGACTCTCTATAAAATTATTCCCATTTACCTTGTGAGACTGGAATTAAATGATGGACACAGTAGAGTCATATAAGCTGCTAAAACTTTTTAAAGCAAATATTTAGACATAACTTGATTTTATTTCATTGGTTTGATGGAGCCAATATGTGGGAGGACAGTGAGATGTTATCAGAGGGATCATACTGAGACTCAGCAGAGCCACACTGTTGGCAGCAGGGAGTGGAGCTTATAAAAAGAATTACTAACCTGGCTAACAAGCCACAGCTAATTCAGTTTGTGAAGTGTCCTTTCACACCAGAAAGCTTTGCTTGCTAGGCTCAGAGTTTTCTGAAGCCCAGCTTAAAATACTCTTGAATTGTGAAGGGAACCAGAGTGGTGGTGTAAATAATGCTGCCATGCACAGCCATGTGCCCAGGAGTGAGGGATCCATAATTTCTGAGAAAATACTGAGGATCTCTAGGTGTCTCAGGCAATGAGGCAAGGTAGTGGGAGCTTTTGTGTGTTTTCTCTTTAAAATTACACGTTAGCTGTTTTTGCATTTGAAAACCCACTGCACTTTTGTGTTTCTGCTTTGCTGAGGAGAGTTTGCTGTGAAAGGTGTTTCACCAGCAGTGTTTTGGTAAAAAGCAAAACCCACTCAAACCCTCATTCACAAATAGAACTTATTCCTTGTTAACCTGGGCAAGCAGGAATGTTCTGCTTTTCTCCTCATGGAGTCCCAGTGGCAAAGTCCTTATCCTTGGCCTTTCTTCCCAGCAGGGTAGCAGCAGAGGAGGTTCTCTGAAGTGTATGAGGCAAGAGGCTGTTCTGAACTTTAATTTGTTCAGGTACCACCAGAATATTTGAGACTTACTTAGCTCTCTAAACCTTTTGTAGAAACACAATTGGGGAAGGCTCTTCTGAGTAAAGAGAGGAGACTGAGCTCTGAAGGTATCTTCTGTCAAGTTGCTTGGCTCATGTCTTTCTTTGTCCTTTACAAGAAAATGCTCAGAAAATATCATCCAAATAAGGAAAAAATTCAAAATAATGCATTTTAAATAAAAAATACAACATTTTTGAGGATCAGTAGTGCAGCTTATATCAGCATACTTATGAGGACATTTGGAAATTGGTACCTGTTTTCAGTTCTTGGCCAGGACAGCAGAACCACTGCCCTTTTATTGAGATCATTAGGGCCAGGAGGCTTTCTTCAGGCTGATAAAATCCTCAGCCTGGGTAGAAGCAGTGAGATCTCACCCTGAGTTTTCACCTTGACATTCAGCAAAGGCTGCACGGACATTGCTTTTGCTAAGACACCTCTGTCAGTGCAATGCCTGATGTGAAAGTAACTCATGGTGTGAGTTGATTTGTGTGAGCCCAGCACCACTCAAAAGCTGAACAAACTGCAAGCAGCTTCAGCAACTATTTTTAGACCATTAATGGAATAAAAGAAGCTGATACAAAGACCATCATTTATATGAATTAAGTGCTTCTTGCAGACACTCCATCCCACTTCTTGTGCTGGAGTGGGTGGAATCACTCTTGGTCAGAAATATATCTTGTTAAACTCCCAGCTTAAATATAGGCAGCCCTGAAATGCTCCTTTCATCCCTTTTTCTAGGTTTTTCACTAGCATGAAGCACCTCAACATTTAAAGAATGTAAATGTTAACAGAAAATCAGGCAGTTTCCTACTCAAATAGAGCATGACATGTTAGAATAAAGGGTCGTTAAGTCATTTTCAAAAGAAGTATGGAACTCAGTTATTACAGCAGCAAAATTGCTTTTGTGTTTTAATAGAGATAAAAGACATCTAGTAAAAAAGGAGAGTCTCACTAAAAGTATATACTTTAGGTTTTTCTTTTTCAAGATGCTTTATTTATATTGGAGGCCAGGATCTGCATTAAAAACAACATATGGATTTCAGTTATATGAAACAATGAGAAAAAAAAAAACCCAGTAAAAATAAAATGTATTGAATTTCCCATTAGACTGCTGCCCTATAATCAGGTTATAGAAATTATTCAGTGGGAGAAATGTATTTCGCTTTATTAAACTGCTGCTAAACCCTTTTACAGTACAATTGAGTGTTCTTGGAGCGCCAATCTGATGCAATTAAACTGTCAGAAATATTAATACTGATGCAGATGAGAATCTGGGTTTCTACTGATTTGCACAGCTAGGCAAAGCAGTGCCAACATGAACCCAGCACTATTAGAAAGCTGCTCAACAGCAACACTCACAACAGCAATTTCTTTTTCCATTAATAGAATAAGAGAAGCCGAAAGGACGAGTGTCATTTATGGAACTAGATGTTCCTAGCAGACATTTTACCCTACTTCTTTTACCAGAGTCAATTTCTCAAATCCCTTTTTATGAATTAAAATAATGTTAATTGTCTCAAGCTCCTCATTTAGTTTCCCTTAGATCCTTATAAAGAAAGAGAACAGTAACAGTCAACAAAATTCACCTTTGAAATTTTTATTGTACACTAAGCAGAGCATGTGCCTGAGTGAACAGCCTTGGCTTTGAGGAGGACTTGGGCAATACAAGCTGTAAGCAGAGGCTCTCATGCAGTGGTGTGGGTTTGCTTTGCAGGTGAGGATGAGCTGCTCTGCCCTCCCCAGGACACAAGCACAGGTTTGGAGGAAGTGATGGAGCAGCTCAACAACTCCTTCCCCAGCTCCAGAGGTGAGCGCTGCTGCCTGTGGCAGATGAGAGGGAAGAATATAATAGTGCTTTCTGTTCCTTGATGTTTTCAGGGGGTTGTGTTTTGGTATCAGGCTTTTTGCTGCTCTTTGTTTTCATTTCAACAATAGCTGTAGGGAAACCTGTCTTGTTTGTAGTGGGGGAGCAGCCTGTTCCTCCTTACCTTAAGGTACCTCCACAGGTAGCCCTTGTTAGATATGTGAATGAGACAATGTCTTTGTGAGATTCTTTCCTCCCCAAGCATTTTCTTTGCTTCCCTTTTGCCATGTTCCTTTTTTCACAGCTTTCCTTCTTTTTGGCTGGTCCCCTTGATGATATATTTTTTAATACATGTCTTAGCACATTTTCCTTCTGTCCTTATCCTTCTCCAAGACTGTGGTTTGAAATTGAGTTCTAAGTCAATGTTGCCCTCAGGTCCAGAGGCAGGGAGGGAAAACAAGTGGGGTGCTTGTTTGTGCAGCATAGGCTGCACTTGTTCATACAGCCACAGCCTTTCTTCCAGTGTTTCCATTTCTCTCATTCCTGTTGTTTGCTAAAAATAGGCATTTTTATAACCAGAATTTATTTGTCCAACCTTTTTTCATTTAAGCTCTTTTCTGAGCCCAGAAGAAAAGAAAAGAAAATTTTTCTTTCTGTTGCCAAGAGAAATGGCTGAGATTCCTAGCAGGAGATGGGAAGTTTGGGATATTGGCTGTTGCTGTGAAAGAGGCTTGGCCACAGAAAGCCCTGGTATTGCCAGCCTGATAAGTGGATTTCAGGGGGCATAGACTTCCTGGAGGACCCTTGCACAAGTTTCACACATCACCCAAGGGTTCTTCTTTAGGAGATAAATGCTTTAACCATTGTGCTAAACTTTCAGTGGAGTCAGGTTTTCTCCATCCTTTGCTCTCAAATTTCAGCTCTCACCACAAACCATCTGTGAGCAGGGGGATAAAAGTCAATAAAAGCTGTATTAGATCTCAAAATATAGATTAAAAGATGGAATTATTTAGAAAGATCTCATTGAATAAAGTCTGATACAATAAATTGTCAAATGCAGTGAACTCCACCTCAGCATTATGTAGTCTTATGTCCAGCCCTTGTTTTGCCTAGATAATTGCTATGAGAGACAGCAGATTAAAAGACTTCCTAATAGTGCTATGTAGATTAAAATGGACTTTAAAAATAAGTTGCTGCGTGCAGAAGGTTACAACAGACAGTGTTTTCTTACTAGTGACCATCATTAGTGTAAATGTGTTGTACATAGATCTTGCATAGCCACATGTAGGTATCCCATGTGTAAAAATACTTCCCAGATGCAATTTCTAATTTGTATTCATAGGTCATGACACTGGCAGTGTTTCTTTTCAAAAACAAGCATAGTTTTCAGTGAAATAGAGCAATTTATGAAACTAAATTTAATGAGATATTTGAAATAGAGTGTTTCATTTCTGTCTGGAATAAATAGGTAGAGGTCAGTCCTGTTAAACATCACCTCCTACTCACTGAGAATAGAAAATGTTTCTTTATCTTATTAGCGACAAATACAAAAAGCTTCATGCAATAAACTCAGAGAATATAAAATCTAGTAGGAAGAAGAAATGAAATTGATAAGATCAGATAATATTTTAATTTTGTAAATTAAGCTGTTGCTTCAGATTTTCATTCTTAGGATTCAAACTGGGGTCATTTAGCTGCAGAGAAAGAATGTATTCCCTTATTATGTTTCTTCATTCTGTAACTGTCTTGAAAACATAGTAGATGGTGACAAGCATCCACAAAAGGATGTACTTATGTACTTGCCTGTGTGACTAGCAGCCATGGAGAATAAAATACTCTCCAGCTGGATGGAGGGCTGTGAGTGAGGAGGGGGCACAGCCTTTGGGGTCAGACCCCCAAGCCTGGCCATGAAGGAGCTCCTGGTGCAGCAGCAGGAGCAGGCTCAGCCCAGCAGAGCCAGGCTTCCCACAGGACTTTGCTTTTAGTCTTGGCCCAGGCACTACCAGGCTGAGCCAGAATTGCCTCTTCCCCTCCCTTGGGCTACACAAAAAGATTAGTCCAGCTGGGAGAGAAACTTGTTCAGTTTTTTGGGAATTGTACCAGGTTTTGGCTAAAGAGATTAGGACTTCAATTATGCTTCTGTGTGTTCTGCATATATCTTTTGATGTGTTTGCATGAATGCCAGGTTAGTGTAATTCCTTTTGGCTGAGGAATAGGAATGGTCAGGCTCTCTGTAAGAAATAGTTTGTCCTAAAGCCAGTGCAAATGAATTTCCATTCATTAGTTGATAGAGGCTGCTGAGAGCTCATGTAAACTTCTGTTACATGAAGTTTTGTTCTATTCCCAATTTAATAATTCAGTTATATTCAACTGATACCTGAATACACAAAGTTTATATCCAACATCTGATGTGCTGCAGCCTCATGCAGACTTTCAGTGTGACATGGAAGATGCTGTGGTCAGTCAGATTCCACAGGCATCAGGCATCTCTGGTGTAAAATTTTCAAGACTGCAGGAAGAAGAAAAGGAAGCAGTTGATTGGTCTCAGCAAACTCCTGAATCGGGAACCTTTTTGCTGTTGAGAGGTGTAATCTGTATCTCAGATTTCTAATCTTTAACAGAAGATCAAAGTGCAGTTGCAGAAGAGTGAAAGCAGCTTGGCAGAGCAGCCTGAGAAGACAGCACAATATTAAGGACTCAGGCATAGTGCAAGTGAAATTTTGTTTCTTTCCAGTACAAGTTGCCTTGAATCTCAGGTTACAGGTGTGAATGCCTCCTTCAAGGAGGTGTTCAGGATCAGAAGAATAAACTCAGACAAGCAATAGCACATATCTATAAACAATACTTTTGGTTATATTGATTCTTATAAGGTGGAATTCAAAAATTGTCAGATACCAGAAATGCAGTTGTCCCAGTCTGCCATTCAGAGCTAGGCTGTGATAGAGGAGCTGAGGGAGCTGGGGTTGTTTGCCCTGGAGAAAAGGAGGCTCAAGGGAGACCTTATCACTCTGCAAGAACATGAAAGGGGGTTGAAGAAAGGTGAGGATTGGTCTGTTCTCCCAAGTGTCAAGCAGTAGCACCAGGTGAAATGGCCTTAAATTGTGCCAGGAGAGATTTAAATTGGATATTAGGGAAAATTTCTTCAGGAAAAGGGTTGTCAAGCATTGGAACAGGCTGCCCAGGGAAGTGTTGGATGAACAGTCATGGATGTATTTCAAAGACCTGTAGATGTAGTACCTGAGGACTTGGTTTGGTGAGGGGCTCAGCAGTGCTGGATTAACAGTTCCACTCAATGGTCTGAAAAGTCCTTTCCAGCCTTAATGGTTTTATGAAAAATGTTTTCTTTGTTGCCTTTAAAAATAAGTGTGTTAAATTTCAAGCTGAATATCAGCAGAGGGAGTGGCAGGCCTTTTGAATCAGGGACATAATTCTGGGTGTCCTGTTGCCATTAGAATAACAACAACTTGGAGGAGTTCAGAACAATATGACAAAAGCAAGCAGGATTTTGAAGGCTTTGATTGTGAGAAAAGTTCAGAGCTGAACAAGCAGTGAAGAGAGAAAAAGACTGAATTTCTGTGCTTGGGTGCACAGATGTGTAGTTGAGCATCACAGACATATTTAGCCTAAATATTGTCAAAAGCACCTGAAGAGTAAGACTTGCTCAGACTGGGAAATAGTGGCTCTTATTTTGGAATTCTGAAACAAGGCAATAAAAAGCCATAGTAATTGTCGCTCACCTGGGGATAGATTCCTTAAGATTATATTTTTCAAGCTTTTGCTGCACAAAGTTGTTTTTAAAAGGGCATCAAAGCTTCACAACATCATTTAAAATGTATTTTAGAGGAACAAGTGCAAAACAGATTGTGTCATGGACCTGTACAAGCAGACCTCAGATGCAACAACTTATGTACCCTACACCTTTTATAGGGTTTTGCATTTGTTTGTTTCTTCAGTTTAACCTTTTGGCAGTTCTTGCCATTTCCTAAGGAGAACAGGACTTTCCTGCTCCTTGCACAGCTGGCTGTTGGTGCCAAAAGCTGTTTGATTTCTGGAGAGAGAAATTCTGCTGAATACCTGATGATTGCTGTTCTTAAGGAATTTTTCTTTCCTTTGAATCTAAAAGGTTTCCCATCCACTCCTCTTTTACTTTGCTGCTCCCAGCAAATTCACAACTGCTGCAGCTGCTTCAAACAGCTGCTGTGCTAACTCAAAACAGATGTCAAAGCCAGAGGTCTGACATTTAGTGGAAATCTACCATTAAATGCCACCTCAGTGGTTTATTTGACCCTGCTCAATAATGGGCCACAGAGGAAAACATTTTCACGCCGTGTTTGTGCCCAAACTACTGAATCTCCAGGGAATTGGTTCACAGTTAGAGAGTAAGATTGGCAGGATTTTCAAAGCCAAATTCATCTCTCCTGCAGCACTGAGGAGTTGCACCACCTCAGGTGGCTCTCTTGGTGGGCCAGGCTGAGTTTGGCAGTTCTGGTTTCATGGCAGATGCATTCTGTGAATGAAGCTCAGAGAGGTATTTAGGGGCACAGGTTCTTGAACTGACTGAAGCTGCTGAGAGAGCTTCACAGATTTGCAGTGCTGGGCCCCTGCTGGGAGATAGATAGTGAAGGAGTGGGAGCCAAAACTGATTAGAAGTGAGACCATCATGGCATAAAAGAGCTAAGAGACCATGACATAATGTGAGAACTTTTGGACAGAGACTGGTCCTCACAATTTGGCATGGTACTGCTTAACACAGTTGTGGTGTGGTGTAGTGAAATTACAAGATCCCACAGCAATAAATGAATGACACTAAGAATAGCACCTCTTTTTTTAGTAGTTTCATTTTTATCTCAGTCACATTAAAACACACCAGTCACATTTTTTCCTCTCAATTGTGCATCAGCCAGGCTCTGTCATGAATGGGACCAACATCCTAAGTGGAACTAGCAACTTTCAGCACTGCAAATAATGCAGTTTCTCTTATTCTGACAGTAAAATGTCTCATGATGCAGACTTTTCACACTTTACTGGTCAGTGAAAGAGTTCCCTGGAGTTTGTCCTGTGGAGTATTCTGGAAATACTCTTCCATGTGAGAGACCCTGCCCTCTCCTGGGCTGTGTCACCTTCTCTGTGCTGAGCTCCTGGATCCCACCACAGTGAGCCCAGGTGGCTGAGATCCCTCATTGCTCCCCTTTTGCTCAGCAGAACTGATCTGGCTGAGCTTCTCTGCAGATGGGACAGTGGTGGGGTGGACAGGTCTGCCCTGTTTTATAATGCCCAGTTCTGGTGCAAACTGAGAATATGGTAAGGAATTTAATAAAACTTCAACAGATCTGTTTTTGTTGAGAATAAAGGCTCTTTGCAGACCCAGATCTCCCTTTTGTGCAGCCTGTCCCTTTCCTGAGCTCAGTGGCAGGGGCAGTGCAGTTGTTGCTTTGTGCTCTCTGTTTTGACCTGGATCTGCAGAGACTCCTACATGAAGTTTTTGGTGGTGCCTCTGCTTTCAGGCTTGATGTGCTCACTTGCTGTGTACCTTTGCCTTTGCCTGTGATGCAATGCCATGTAGCTTCCCAAAAAAAAAAAAAAAAAAAGTTCTGTTTTGTAAGGGCAGGAAGTGTTGATTTGAGTAGAAATAATAGATAATTAGGCACCCACGGATTGCGTATCAGTATTTGGATGCCTTACAGACCACAAATTTTCAGTACTGCAGCAATATAGACAATCTTCTTCCTCTGCAATTTATGCCAAACCATACTCCTTGCCTTAAAACTTAGAAACAGGCATTCATTCATATGCAAAGAAGAAAATAACGTAAAATCCATTAAACCCTTTTTAATCTTCCTCCAGAAGAAATTAGCTGTTGCTGGAGTAGCGTGGGTCTTTGCTGCATTTAACAAATTCTAGGGCTGATTGCCTACCACAGACTGTCCTCACCAGCTGTTTTGTGTGGTGCTGAGCTACCCCAGTCACCTTTGAATGCATTCATTTTCAAGCAGAATCCAGTCTGTCTCATGTAGATTTAAATTAAACACTGTGTAGCTGCAGTTGTAGGTGCTTGTGCAGACAGGAAGGCATTTTTAAGAACTCCAATGTTTTGCTGGTAGGCAGTTCCTTTTCTCTTCTTGACCCAAGCTAAACTGTGGACCCAAGCTAATCTCCTGCTGGCTCCCATTCCTGCCCCAGGACTCTCAAACCAAGTTCTACTATGCTGCAGTTTCTGGGGTCTTTAAGGTGACCTAAAACCTGGGGCTCTTCCTGAGAGAATTACCAAAGTATGCAATAGATTTAGTATCTTCCTTTCCAAGGATTTGCGGTTACATGATTGATATTGATGAGATATTCTCATTTCCCCTTTTGGAAAGCATTTTTAGGGAATTTGTGGCTCCTGATAAAAGTGCCAGAGGAGGTCTCAGGCTGTGCAGACACACATCTAAGTCTTAGAAGGTTAGGCAGGCCTTTGAGGTGGAGTCCTTAGAGCTGAAGTGACACCTCTCAGCACCAGCACGTGTGGTACAGACATCGCCGGAGTCAAGATTTCACTGAGGAGCAGAATAAAACCCCATGTGCAGAGCATGTTGTTATTGAACCTATTGCTGTCCTTTTTAATAGGAAGTATGCTGGGGAGAGGGGCAGGAGCTAAAAGCTCCTCTGTTCTGTAAGTGGTAACCTCTGCTGTCCAGGGCTGCCCCGGCCATTTCCGTTGCCTGGAGTTGGTGGGAGCCATGGCTCAGAGCCATGCTGGTCAGTGATGCCATTCCTTCCTCTGCCGTCTCCTCTCCTGTAATGCCTCTGCTCTGCCTTGCTCTGCCATTGGCCCTTGTTCTACAGCTTGTAAAATTCCCATAAAGCTGTTTATTGCCTCTCTTCCCATCTCCTACAGCCTGCCATGGAGCAAAGCTCAACAGTAATTAGGTTACTGTTATGCTGACTGGTGTGTTCTCCCTTATGTGTCTGTCTCTCTCTCCAGTGTCCCACACATCATTTAAAATTGCATCATTTACAGCAGCTCTGGGGCAAAGATCATCCTGCAGCATCTGCTGCAGTGCCTTTCTCTCTGTGACTGCAGGCCTGGCTTGGCGGAGCTGCCAGCAGTGGGACAGTGGCAGTGGGACAGCAACAGTGGGGCAGTGACAGTGACAGTGGGACAGTGACAGTGGGACAGTGACAATGGGACAGTGACAGTGGGACAGTGGCAGTGGCACAGTGACAATGGCACAGTGACAATGGGACAGTGACAGTGACAGTGGGACAGTGGCAGTGGGACACTGCTGCTGGAGACAGTGAGACTGTGACAGCTGTGGGGTGGAAAGGTGGACAAAGGGTGTTTCTGCTGTTGAGCAACACCTGACTTCCCTCTTCTAAAAACAAAATATGCTGTAAGTGTTTGAGAAGAATCAGCATGATCAAAGTATGGCTTCTGTGAAGGCGTCTTAGGAGCATCTTTGCAGTTAAACCCATTATTGACTCCATTTTGTTAGTACTTGAACATGACAAGATACCTTCTCTTTTTTCCCCTTTTTCACTTGAACTCTTTTTTCTCTTACTTTTCCCTCTGCTCCCTCAGTTTTACCATGCTTGCAGGTCAGCAGATTGCAAACATATTTTACAATATATTTATCCTGAATGTGAGCATGTTGCATTCCAGTGTACTTCTGTAGGTGTGAAATATGTGTGTACGCATAGGCATGTATATCAATGCATACCTCAGTGTATGTAGGCCACAATGCAATGTAAAGTGTCTGGGTAAATTAATTTGACATTGGGGGAAAATGTTTTTACCACTTACACTGATTGCTAGAAGTACTCAAATTTGCCAATTAGGATGCTCAGAAAGTGAGTTCAGATCTTGTCTGCAGCCCTTATTCTCATCAGACAGGTGTGTAAGTTGGTGTAAGTAGTTTTCTCAAGTGTTTTTGAGAGGTTGAACCAAGCCACAGGTTACAGAAGTGATGTTGAATAAATCAGCTCAGAATCATCAGTGGATTTCAGTGCACTTTTGGTCTCTGTTTAAGCAGAAATGCATTTTTCAATGTTAAATTTCTAAATGGAAATTGAAGTGTCTTTTACAGTATAAAACATATGTTCATGTGGTGTTTTTTTTCCTTTCTTTCTGATAATTATTCCACTTCCTCTCTCTGTCCCTAAAGGAGGAAATGCCCCTGGAAAGCCAGTGAGAGAGGTTAGTGAGACGCAGGCTCACTGCCATGGCTTCTGTTTGTCACAGCTTGCTTTCTGTGCCCAGCATGTGTGTGACACAGCACGGCGTTGCTTGGGCTTGGTAGAGGGTGGGGGTGGTTTCATTTTGCTCTGGGTTTTGTTTGGTTTTGCTGAGTGCATTCCCCATGTGTGCTGTGACAGTGGTGTACCTCTCAACTTTCACTGGAGACATTGGCAGCTCAGGGGTCTGCATTGAAATTAAGCCTCTGAATGATAAATGTTGTCAGTAAATATGCTGCAGTCACTGCTTCATGTTCTGTTGCTCTTGTGTGTAAGCACAACAGGGAGACTGGGCTCTCTTGCTGTTCTGCTTACAAACATCTATGTGCCAGTATACCAACCATCATCTCCAGTGATTAAATAATTTTTTTTAATATTTCTTTAGAAATATGAGAGTTGAGAGGTATGAGAGATTCAGGTGGTTTAATTTCCTGATGTACTATTGCAGAAAGAAGAATTCTACTAACATTCACCAGCTCCACAGTATTGCATTCAGCAACGCAAATGGGCCATGGTTTTCACTGTGCACTTTGGACATGGTTGGTTTGATGCAAAATAGGTTTTGGAATTTGTGTGTCGCTGCTCATTAATGGCGGAAAGCGTTTGCACTGCGTTGTCACAGCTCCTTTGAAAGCATTTCCAGAGCCTTGATTTTTCCTCTCTGAAGCTGCTCTTCACTTGCCAGCCAGACAAAGCATTTGAAAGATGAATTTCTAGTGAAAATTATTATTAAAGATAAAATATTCAGAGGCTGCCTGAGTGCAGTTGCAGTGGCTGTGAAATTTCCTGCACAGAAGACGCTCGGTGTGGATGAGGCAGGATTTGAATGAAGGGTAACCTGGTTTGCAAACTTCTGCTGCTACAGAGGGAGGGGCTGGTGGAAAAAACATTCTTAACAGAGCTGCTGTGAACACCCAGTCACTGACAGGGGGCCAGGGAAAGCCAGGATTTGTCCTGATGGGGTGCCTTGAAATACAGAGGTTCTCTGCTTCAGCTGTTAGGTGCTGGAGCAGGTTTAGCTGCTCAAGGTGTGAGACCTTTGGTGCAGATTAAGTCTGTCCTTGAATGGCAAGTCCTATCATATGGATCAAAAATGGGTGCTTGAGATGGCATCAGCAGACTGTACAAATCCAGAAATTTAATGGGAAATGCTTCACATTGAGCCCTCCTTGTTCTCAGCTCATATTCTCTGAGAACTGTTCTCCCATTTAGCAAAAACAGGGCATTGATTTCCACTATCCTCGTTCATATTTATGCATATTACTCAAAAAAAGCTTCTTCTGCAGAGAGCATACTCAATACAAGTAATTAACAACAGGAAAAAAAAAAAATTGGCATGTTCTACCTGATCTGATTCCAGCAGTTTAACCCTAAAAAATTTACTTCAGTCAACTGCTCTGTGCTCTCTGGCTGAGCTTGTGCTCACTAATGGTTCCAAAGGGTCCTCAGTAACTTGGAGAGCTGAATATAAAATACAATTGTGCACCTGCTTATGAAGGATATGAGCTAAGGTACAGAACAGCTTCTGCTTTAGGTGTGAGTCTGTACGTGCAAAGGCAGATCCTGTGGTTTAAAACCCACCTGGCCAGGTTTTGATTCCATTGCTCACGTTTGGTATTGTCTTTGTGTGTAATCCCATGGATTTTGTGGCATTACTCAATATTAATAAGGGTATCAAAACCCAAGTCACCAACAGGAAGGATTTTTCTTTTGTCAGGAAAGGGATAGAAATCTCTTCTGCTAGAAAAGGCCCTGTATTGTGTTGGGATTTCTCAATTTACTTTCAATCCACTCTTTCAAGTCTGAATGTTGCACATTTATTTTTCTGACAAGCTGTAGTATAAGATTGGTATTCTGTTCCTGTGCCCACACCCATGGGCCTTGATTCCATCAGAGTCTCTGAAGCAAATTCAGCAGATGTGAAACACATCATTCTCTGTGTGACCAGGAGTGAGTAGGAAGTGTCTGCAGAAATAGGTGTCTTCTGCTTCCCAAGCAAATGGCAGCTGTGGATTTCATAAGTTTAAGTTAATACTGTCCATGTCCATTTTGAGCTTTACTGCTGCATTTCAAAGTGTCTACTAGGTTTTTTTTTTTACATAGCAGCATTTTTCAACCTTTCAGTGCCTCAAGCATGGATAAGACTTTCTCAGCTTTAATGTTAAAAAAAGAAGAATGGAATTAATGCCTTCTTTGATAGCATTACTTCAGAAATATGAATAATAATGGAAAGTTCTGATTCTTATTTTTCTCAGTGCTTTTAGGACAGTATTTCTCTCATTTGCTTCTTAATTAAAAATGCCAACATCCTACATTTCAGTACTAGAGTTCAGTTCTTATGGAGAGGAGGTTGAGTCCTAAGCTGGAGAGAGAGTGTGGATGTTGTGGGGGAGAGGGAGCTGTATCTCCTTAGTCACTGGGCAGCTTTTGAGGAGGGAGATCAGATTCAAAGCATAGTTATTTCAAAAATATTATATCAATTAACAGATAAAGAAAGAAAAAGTACTATTGGGCATTTCTATAAATTTTAAATACCAGAAAGTACCTAGGGATTTGTGGATCCATAAGGACTTCTAATTGCCTGGACAGTGTAACAGTTTATACCAACTGTGGCATACATCTGAAAGGTTTTTTGTGTGTGTTTTTGGTTGAAGTTATTCTTTCTAGATCCACCTCTTTTTTTGACAGAACAAAATAGTATTAATTTCTGAGGATGCACTTTAGCAGTCTGGGTTTTCTAAGCCTACAAAAGGGTGATCAGTCTTCCTGGGGATGAGCAGTGTTGAAATCCTGGAGAGCCCTGGAGTTTTCTAGAAATAACAAATCACAACAAATCTGAATGCAAGCCCATCACCCCGTGGGCAGCCTCTCACAGCTGGCTACCCAGTCTCAGCATTGCTCTGCTTATACCAGAGGGGAATATTCCCAAAAAAAAATATTCCCAGTCAGAGTTTCAGGTGAGTAGAGCAGCTCAGCAGCTCAGCTGGTTTGCACCAGCATCTCCCATGTGTTCTTGGTTTCATATGGCTTTGTCAGATTTTCACTTGTGCTGGTGTAAGTTACTGGATTGATCTCAGTCTGCGTGATGCCAGTGACAGAGATTATCCCTTACAACTAAAATAAATGTGGTAGGATACATTTATTTTAAAATAAACTCTGTTTTGACCAAAACTTGGCAGGAATCTTTCACACGCAGTTACTTGTCATGCTGATGAGGAAATTACAAGGTTTTGCTTCAGATGAATAGGATGGCTATACATTCATGGTGTATGGATGAAACTGCTGATTGATGCATCTGTTTCTTTGCACATTAGTGCAGTTAGCAAACTGTCACCAGATACCAGAACCAAGTAGTTTTTTGTATTGCTGTCTGGCAAGCTGTGTCACAGCACAGCTCATTGTCCAGTGGGCAGCTTCTTGAATAGTTGTTGTTCAGATCCAGCCTAGTTTTGTATCATTAATGCTAAATTTAAAAAAAAAGAAAAACAAAAAACAAAACTCTAACAACCTTAAAAAAAACATATTTGAATGTAGAGGGTGGTAATAGTTCCCCAGAAGAAAAGAGCTCCTGAGGTTGTTCAAGAGGCTTTGGGGAGACCTTCCAGTACCGTAAAGGGGGTTATAAAAGGGAGGGAGAGGGAGTTTTATGTGGGCAGGTAGTTATAGGATGACAGGCAGTGGTTTTAAACTGGAAAAGAGCAGGTTCAGACCAGATGTTAGAAAGCAATTCTTAGCTGAGGGTGGTGATACACTGGCACAGGTTACCCAGAATTGTGGATGCCCCAGCCCTGGAAGTGTTTGAGGCCAGGTTGGATGGGGTCCTGAGCAGTCAGGTCTAGTGAGTGACATTCCTGCCCGTGGCAGGGAGGTTAGAACTGGATGGTTCCTAAGATCCTTCCAACCCAAACCATTCTGTGGTTCTCAGAACAGTTCTGAGGTAATTTTTTTCTATTCCATAAAAGCTGCTGAACTGAGATCACTCCAGGCTCTGATTTACTGTAGAAATGTCAGCAGTGCATGACTGCCACAAGCACTGGGAGGAGGATGGTGAGTCTGATTTTCCAGTTGCAGTTGTGTCAGGAGGGGAAGCCACTGTGCAGGTGTGCAATGGTCAGTCAGGCTCCAGCACATTGCAGGCAGGGACTGAGTGAAAGGTGTGTCCTGGATGTCCTGGTCATGTCCTTCCCTCATTTGGGTGCTCCATCCTCAAGGACCATGGTGAGGACTCAGCATCCAGACTAATGCACAGCATTTCTGAGAACCAGAGTTGTGGGCACATGGCATTGCACTTCCTGTGTTTTTCCAGACAAATATTCTATCACAAGTGCTCTCAGAGAGTAAATCAAACCCCCTCAGGCCAGGATGCCATGCAGTTTGAGTAATACTTCACTTATAAATGTTCAGTAGCTGGCACTCTGCAGTGTGGAGACTTCTTGAGTTGAAGGTCACGTGCACTTTTTTGCATCTAAATAAATCTTTCTTCAGTGGTTATTTTCTAACTCCTCTTTTAACTCATTTATGTGTTTGGCCTCAACATCAGCCTGTGGTGATGAGTTCAGTAATACAATTATGTGCTGTGTGGAGTATAATTTCCTTCTGCTTGGTTTAAGACCTTCTCTCTGCTCATTCCTTCTTGTCCTTGCAAGAAATCTTGAACACTCAGTCCTTGGTTTGGATCCCTATCTTGTAGGGTGCCTAGGTCTCAGTATTGTTCCCTCTTCAGTCATATTTTTTTAGGAGGGAGACTCCAGATAAGTTCAGCTGTTTAAACCATTATGTCTCTGCCATTTGAGGTGCCAGAGGGTATTTGAGACAGTCATAGAGCTCTGAAATCTCACACAGGACTTGCAGGAGAGAGACACTTTTCTGAAGAGCAGTGGGAGACCAGACAAGGTGTGCCAGGGGCTAAAATGGCAACTTTTGGCAATTCATTCTCCCCATCCTTGAGTTTATTTGGTCTCTAATTGTGACGAAGCCATTTCTTACCACCCATCACCATTTGCTGCACCAGTGACATGAGTGTGAGAAGTTGCAGGTTTCATCTCCAGAATTGCACTGTGTGTTTATTCATCACTTCTGTGTAGGAGGTTGTGAAGTCTGTGACTTCAGAGTGGTTAGGGTGAAAGGAAATGCACAAGTGTACTCCTGCATAGTAGTTAGCTGATAATTGTGGCATCTTTGTGCTGGACTGCTGTTCAAAAAGGAAAGGGTATTTTAAAATGATTGAATGAACTGAGTTGCTTAGTTTGGTCATCATTATATCTATCTTTGCAGGTATCCTGCTGAGACCTCTTGGCTTTAATGATTTAGTTAATTACTGCTGATCTGTTTGTTTCTCTTTTCCTCCTTGATAGAACATTGGATACTCAAACACTTGCAGCATCAGTCAGAAATTCTTCTGTGATGTCAATGGACTTAATTGTTGCTTTTGGTGAACATTGATAATGATGAAGCGCCATCACCAGGGGGGAGATGGCTTATTTGCAGGGTGGTTTGCCATATCTGTTAAAGTGTTGTACAAACCTGGCAGCTTTTGCTAATGAGAACCTGCTGGACTCCTCCAGGAGACTTCGGAAGTCTCCTCTGGAGATGATGGAGAGCAGCACGTGGAAAACGATGGATCTGGGAAGTTTTCCTATCCATGTGCTGCCACATCCTGTTTGTTTAACTTCCTCTTTGACTTTCTTTTTCAGGCCACAATGTAGGGAGCCTTTTCCACATGGCAGACGACCTGGGCAGAGCGATGGAAACCTTAGTGACCGTGATGACCGACGACAAGGTGTTAGAATAGCGAGATGTGTTTTACAACTTCAGGCGTTCCGCATGGTTTTTATAATATTCATACTACAAAGAGGATTAGACTGTAAGAGTTTACAAGAAAACAAATCTATATTTTTGTGAAGGGTAGTGGTACTATACTGTAGATTTCAGTAGTTTCCTAAGTCTGTTACTGTTTTGTTAACAATGGCAGGTTTTACACGTCTATGCAATTGTACAAAAATTATAAGAGATCTACATGTAAAATCTTGATAGCTAAATAACTTGCCATTTCTTTATATGGAACGCATTTCGGGTTGTTTAAAAAAAATTTATAACAGTTATAATGAAAGATTGTAAACTAAAGTGTGCTTTATAAAAATAATTGTTTATAGAAACCCCCTTAAAAAAAAACCACAAAAAAAATATACTGAGGCAGTGCATTTGTTTAGTTTCATTTCAGCTCTGTAACAGTATCAGAGAGATTCATGTCCTGTGTTCTTTTCCTTGCCTATCAAAAAGAAAAAAAAAAAAGGAAAGTATTTCCTGCAATGATATCAGAATGGCCACCTTACATTTCTCATTGGTTTTGTCTGACTAGGGCTGGCTTAGAAAAAATAACCAAAAAACTGGAACTTCCAATGAAGGTAGTTACATTTTATCTTTCCAATAAAATTAAGAATTACATGACTTACTGTCCTGGTTTTGGACAGCAGCTAGCAATTACACAGCTAGTTTGCAATAATGAAATGAAAGAGCACATTATATGACAGAGCCTGCAAAAAAAATCAATTAAAAAAGAAAAAACTCAGAAAAAGGAAGGAAAGGAAAGAAGTTAATGACCATCCTGTGTGCCAGTGTTTCCTCTGCTGACTAAATTCCTGGATACTTTTAGTAAAGGAACATAGACATTGCCTTACTGGTTTGAACCCTGGGGCTCAGCAGGGCTGGGGATAGTTCTCCCTGCATTGTCGCCTTTGCTGCAGAGGAGAGAGGAGAGGGAGATGCTCCCCAGCCCCCTGTGGGGTTGGATTCTGACCCAAAGCACAAGTGGGGTACCCAGAGAGCTCTGTGCAGCCCCAGTGCTGGCGATGAGCACGGAGATCCTCGTCCCTCTGGAAGAGGAGCCCAGAGCTTCCCAGTGTCCTGTCTCATCCTGCTGCAGCAGCCGGTCCCAGGGAGCCGTGGTGCTGCAAGCCACCTTTGGGAAAGGCTGTGCAAGAGTTACTGCTGTTCCTGCCTCCAATGCTGTTCGGGTGAAGGTAGTCACACTGCTCCATGAATATTTATCACCAAAACAAAGGCCCTGGTCCTTTCTCCTTCCCTGGTTCTCTGTACAAGTAATCCCTGCACAATTAACAATAACGTGAGAGAGGAGCTGATAGAGAAACAGATTAGCCAGCTTGACTGCAGCTCTGTGAGAGAGAGGTTTGGGTATGAGGTGCTGTCAGCAAAAGCTTTACCACTTCATTTTCTTAACCAGCTTTTAATTTTACCATAAAATACATAGAAACACAACCATCTGACTTTATATTGCAAGAGTAAAAAAAAATCTGTTACCTCTTCTTGTATGAAGTGTAATTAAACTTGGGAAAGATTTTATTTTGAATGCTAGTTAACATTGAACATGGCTAGTCATGCTATTTCTACCTCACTTTGGTTTTGTGGTGTTCCTGACAATTACGTATGACAAATGTTACATCATCACCACGTGTCCATTGTGTGACCAGGTCTCATTGTTTCAGTAATAACAACGTTAATCATTTACAGAAAAAAGTACAATCCCCCCCAAACCTCTGCTTTCCTAATAAAGAGCTTTTTAACACTTGATTACAATAGGAACCCTCACTATTTCTCATGTCCTTTTTTATCAGAAGGTTTAAATTGTGATTTGAGAAAGAGATGGGTTTCTTCTTTTTTCCCCCCTATACATTAAACCTTCTCTTCAGAAAAATTACGGAGGAAAAAGAGATTGCACGATTGTTTTCATCAGGGTTTTGTTTTGTTTGTTTTACTTTCTAGATCTTAGTTTTGGAGTGAGTCTGTCAAAAAGTATTTAAAAAGTTGAAAGCTTTATTGCTGCTTTTTTAAGCATAATTTGGGAATTATTTCATATTCCTTATAATGACAAAGTATTAAACTGTAAAACATAATCAGTGTAGTTGAATACATAAATACCATATGGCATGTTATTTCATCGTTACTCAGTACTGGTTTATTACTTGGATATCATAATATATTGTGTTTTAACACCAACACTGTAACATTTACTAATTATTTTTATAAACTTCTGTTTTACTGCATTTTTTCACAACATACCAAATTTCACCAAATATATGCCTTACTATTGTATTATATACTGCTTTACTGTGTATATCAATAAAGCACGCAATTATGTTCTATAAAAGGTGCGAGAGTTTTTGTGCCATTCAGCACTCACCCAGCACATCTCCCCAGCAATCCTTGCCACACTGCACTGGCCAAACTCCCTGCTGGCATCACCTCAGTGCCTCAGCTCTCCCTGGTTTGGGCTTTTCTCCCTGCTGAAGTTGTGAAGCTCCTGTGCTCCCCAAGCTTTTGGGGGTTTTCCAGCCCCACACTTCTCACCTCACCCCTGACAGGACCTTCAGACCAGATTGATTCAGTCCAACACTTAATATCTCCTTGCCACCAGGCATAATGTTAGGAAGACCCTCTTTGGGGCTTTGGGAAGTGTGTGTTCCCATCAGAGAGGCTGATCACACATCTCCCTTATCTAGGAAATGTGTAGGCTTTGATAGCCAGACTCCACTCAGCTGTGTCACGATGCTGCCTTTGAGCTACCTTTTGGTGGTAGAAATAATGTGGTGGAAAATAATAAAATACAAAGGTAAAGCCAGCATATGTTTGCCTATGATTTCTCCTTCAGTGAAGGAGAAGGTGGGAATTTCCTCATGTCATTCACTGAGGAAATAAATACACATCCCACATCCACTCTCCCAGACTGGTGTTACTCTGATTCACTCCTACATCAGTCAATCAGCGTGTGCTGTACTGAAGTCTTCCCTGAAGCCTGTGCACTCCACAGAGCACAGCATTCCCCCATGGTGACTGCTGAATTCAATTAAGCAAGAGGGAGGATGCCTCCACTCATTCCCCCCACACCCGTGACCCTGTGATTTACAACTCCTGACATCCCATCAATCAGACCTGGTGTTCGTGAGTGGCTCTTAGGAATGTTTTCCTTAGGTATGTTCCCCAAAATACCCTCCTTAAGGACTGGTCAGTGTCCTTTGCTTTCTGGGCAGAGGGGAAAATTACTTCTCTTTGATTTTGTCTGCCTTGTTAGTGTGCTGCCATTTATTTACTCCTTGACTTCACAGTCTGCTCTGCCTTTTGGATGGATGGATGGATGGATGGATGGATGGATGGATGGATGGATGGATGGATAGATAGATGGATAGATAGATAGATAGATAGATATCCTGATATATCTGATAGATATCCCTGCTATCCAGGTCAGGAACACTGGGGGTTGGAGGTTCCCTTCTCAGTGAGACCCCAGGTCTCCTCTGTTCCCCAGTGCCCAGCTTGGTATCAGCCACAGCTCAGGGCAGCACATGCTGCTCCCCTGCTGAACAGCCCCTGCTCACCTCTGCTCAGCCAGGAATGCTGCCCAGCCCAGCCCAGCCCAGCCCTGGGCTTGCTGCTGCCCTTTGGGAGCCCAGCTCACCCTGCCAGCCCATGGGGCTGTGTGGGCAGCTCTGCTCTGCTGCAGTGGTGGGGCAGGAGAAACCAGGGAGGGGGACAGCTAAGCTGAGTGGTAAAAACACCTTTTCAGCTAGGATGGGGAAAAAGAGGGAAAGCAAAGGTGTGCAGGATGTATAACAAGTCTGCAGCTGCCAGGGTGTGTGATTCACTCCATGGTGGTCTGCACAGAGCATCCCTGGCCTTGCTGGGCTGGGTACAGGTAGCAGGCACAGTACCTGGAGTGCTGCATGAAGCACAAATGCTTCCAAACCCACCCACACACAACCAGCAGTAGCTGCCTGCACTCCTGGCCCAGTGGCAGCTTCCAATGTGATGCTCCATGCAGTCACCTGTGCACCAGGTGCCCTGCAGCGAAGGACAGCTGCCAGCTTTGTGCAGGTGGGGCTGAAGCTCTGACACTGCATGGATGGGATCTTCCCGCCCTGCAAAGGGGCAGGGGCAGCAGCAGGACCCACCTGGGCCAGCCCCAGCCCTTGGGCACTTCCCTGGCTGTGACCCATGCTGGCTGCCTCTGGGCACACGTGTGCATTCAGGCTGAAAAACAATAAATCCTCTTCTTCTTGACTCAGGCTCACCGGGAATTTGTTTCGGCTCTGAGCAAGCATATCAACTTGCTAGAAAGTGCCATAAATCTGTACAAGAAAAATGGGCCTGCTGAGACCAACCAAGGTGTAACATTTCCATACATGAACCCCATAAGCTGATAATGCTGCTCAGCAGCTGAGGAATATGACTGCAGCAAATAAGTAGCAGCTCCTAGTGCCAAAAACTCGGAATAAAATCGCCTGTGGTTAAGGGAGGGATGAGAGTTAAGGAAATCTTGGAGCTCTAGGAGTGAACTGTGGGACTTCACAAATACCAGGGGCTCTCTCAGCCTATTGCCTAAACCCCTACTGCTTGCCAACCCAAGGCTCATCATATTAGTCAGCTTAGAAATTGTTTACTAGATGTAAAGACTTCTTTATTGTTGTTATTATCTGAGCATTACAATGGATATGGCATTTATTTAATAGCTGGCACATGCTTGTAAAAAGCTGAGTCCAAGCAAGTTCTCCCTATTTGCTGACATAAGCAACCCACTGCTTGCAAGGCTTTCCCCTTTCTCTCACTCTCCCTCACATCCCCCTGTACACACTTCCACAGATACAGGAGAAGAAAAGAACAACACTACAGTATTTTCTTGCTGAATGGAAGAGGTTTTTTCTCAGAAAAAAACATCTCCAGGAATAACAGCATCCTCACACCAACCTATTGGTGTGTCTAAATATGCAGCAAGTATTAGGAAAAAAAAGATAATTATATACATATATTTCTACAGCAGGGAACCAAGAAATTATGTAAATTCACTCAGCATTCCTTTATTTGTTTCCTTTGCACATGACCCAAACCAACAATACGGAGTGCCATTTTGGAGTTATAATCTCTTTCAGATCATTATCAACAATAAGATGAGAGTCTCTAAGAACACATTATTGTATAAAGTCAAGGACAAGTTTAGTAAATCCATCAGTTAGAAGTCCATGAGGCTGTAGAAGATGGCTTGGTCCCTGGCACACGTGATCTTCTCATTTCCTCGTGCCTGTGTGCTGTGAACCTGCTGCCAGCATCCCCTCAGCTCCCAGCTGCTGCAGCTCACTGCCTCCACTCTGCTGTGTGCAAGGGAGAGAGCCACGTCCCTGCTCACCCCAGAGCTCTGCTCCTTCTCCTCAGAGTCACAGGCAGCCAGCAAACAGCTCAGCAGCTCACCTGGGGGGCAGCGTGGGCCAGCTGGGGAGCACAGCAGCTCCCTGGCTGTCAGGGACCACACCTGGACCACAGCTGGGCCAGGCCAGGCCTTGCATGGTCATTGAGGGGACAAAAGAGGCAGAGTGGAGCCCCAAAGTGTTTGGAGGAACAGAAGTCAGGTGTTGTGTGCATCGGGAGATTTACACAAGGGTGTTTTTATACACTGGTGGTGTTGTGACACAGTGTGAGGTTAGAGCTCCTTCAGACCAGGTGCCATGCCCCAAAATCAGAATAAAATTGTTCAATTAAAACTGTTCCAACTCCTTGTTGTTCAATTTGCATTAAAGATGCCCTTCCTGATGGCCTCAGGTGGGCTAGTACAACATCAAAAGTATCATCATGAGAGGATTTTTGCTTCTGCATCAGGGTACCTTTTAGTTGTGCCTCATTCACCAGACAAATGGGTTTATTCTAACACTGATGTAGGAGATGCTTCTTTTTGCACAGAAGATTAATGGCAGTTGCCAATATAATTCCCTGCTGCACCCCACAGTGAATGTTTAGATAAAGGCTGCAACCAGCTGCAGATGATAAGACATGAAACTACTGGAGTTTTTCCTATCAACCACAAATATGTGATTAGAAATTAGAAAATATTAGATATACTAGAATAAATGCTAGATACATGAAGACATAGCAGTATGCACAGAGACAGAGAGACGTGAAACACAAATCTTCCTTGTGTTTGTACATTCATGAACACACTCACATCCCCAGACATGCTCACACAAGCCCTTTGCTCTGCTGAGCCTGTGAACCATTCAATTTAAAAAAAAAAATGAACCGGAATCATTTGTGTCAAAATAGATAAAGCTTCACAATGTGCATTAATTCAGCTTTATGTTAAATTATAACAGCCTGTGTTTTGCAGCAGCAGAGCAGGATTTTATGAAGCAGTTGCTGAAGTTCCTTCAGGAATTTTGATTCCTAAGGAAGTGGCTGTAAGCACATTGGCTCAACCTAATGTCTGCTTTTGTTATTCTTCTGAAACACCTGGCAGAGCTGGCATGGTCTTCCAGCCTTGGCAGAAGATAATAAAAGGCACCAAGCCTATAACTTAGCTTCTTTCATCTTTTCTTCCCCCCCTCCTCCTTATTTTTTAATCTCACTGATAAGCTCAAAGCCTTTCTCCAGCAAGACCTTGCAGGCAGACAAACTCCTTTCAGTGACCTACCATGCATGTGGGTTTTTCTGCCTGGTTTTTCAGCTTCCTCTTCTACATTAAGAAAAAAATGTAAGTTGAAACATGAAGGGAAAAGACCATTTGCATCTCTAGGTCTTTTAGCTGCAGGTACTCACATGATACCCCAGAGTTTCCTATTTTCATGCTGCAAAGCTGCAGTGCTACAGGCTTTTATCAGACGCTGTGAACATGGAATATGGGGGTCTCTACCCCCACACACAGACTTTTAAGTATATAAGGATTCCTTTAAAAGTTCCCTAATCCTTAGGATACTCTATGTCTCCCAACAAAAATATGTTGATTTTTACTTTGTAGTCACTCATTTTTTGCTTCTGGTGCCCTGGCTGCCCAGAGTCCTCTGCAGTGCCAGACAGCTGAAGGCAGCCCTGGCTGTGCCATCCCCATCAGGCTCTTCCCTCTCCCTCCCAGGCTGCCTGTCCTGTACCCAACTTCACTTCCATCCCCATCCCACACTGTCCTCATGGGCAGCAGCATGGAATGGTGTCCCAGGCCCCCCTGACATTTTCTCAGCTCCTGTGCACAGAGTTTTTCTCCAGCTAGGCTCTCTGTATGATTCCAGAACTTTGCTCCTTGCCCAGCACCTGCAGAATAATTTTCCTGACTTCCATCCCATTTATACAAATTATTTGACCTTTTCTCCTTTTCCCTTCAGTCACTCCCCTCAGCCAACAGTACTGACCCCACCTCCCACCAGCCTCCACCCCTCAGTGACAAGGATATCCCATTCCCACTCCACTCTGGCACAGGCTCCTGCCAAAATTCCCCATTTTGAAGCCCCCCAGAGCTCCCCATCACGAGGCCAACACTGCAGGGCTGTGCTCAGCACAGCCTCATTACCCCCACTCCCCTCGTGTTTTTAACAAACCCCATGAACAACATCTCACCACAAACCTGATCCAGGGATCCCTTCCAGTGCAATTCATTTGCTTAACACTCTGTGTTGCCTTTCCTCCAGCTGAGATTTTTATTCCCCTCCACTAATTTCCCTACTGAGTCTCATTTTTTCGTGCTTCATTAACAATTTCCTTTGTGCCACTTCTAATACATAGCTTTACTTACAGAGCAGCTCTGCCCCTCCAGTCCCCATCTCCCATTCCTGCTGGGCTCTCCCTTTGCTCTCTGTGCACTTAGGAACATCAGCCTGGGGTCCCATTCCTCCCTCATGACCTTGAGCTTGATTTTCTGTCTTATCTCACTCTCAATGTCTCTAACACTGAAGACTTCCAGTGAGAGATTCTTTCTTTTTTCTTAATGTACTGATGCAGGTGATTACACTCCCTGTAGGAAGGTATGGTTTGATTGTATAGGTGGATTTTTGTCTGATGTCTTTGAGGAGTTTGGGGTTTTTTTTGAGATTTTCTTTTTGGTTGTTTTCGGTTTTTTGGCTTGGTTTTTTTTTTTTTTTGTTTTATTTTTTTGGTTGGTTTTTTTTTTTTTTTAAGACAGGGGCTGTCACCTTGCTTGCTTCTGGAATTTGTGTTGGCCCAGATGACCAATGAGGCTGCACAACCCTCCTGTGAACCATGACTGCCAAAGGCAGCTCAAAGGATTCTGCTGCTTCCAAAGGGGGCTGTAAACTGCACAGTTTGTGTCCTGTGAAGGCAATTCACTCAAGTGGCTATTTTTATTTTTATTTTTATTTTTATTTTTATTTTTATTTTTATTTTTATTTTTATTTTTATTTTTATTTTTATTTTTATTATTTTTAAAGAGATAAGTCCTTATCCACAGTGCTTGTGGATACCTGCACTTCTCAGAACAGCTTACTGCAGACCCAGCAGCCAAACCTGAAGTATCTTACTGAGGAAATCAGGCACTAAACTCATTTTGCTGCTTTTCTACACCCACCCCTCAGCACTGAGGGGCTTAGGGGGTGTGATGCCCATCAGGCAGAGCCCGTGGTGCCAAGGCCAGCTGGGTAAATGTCAGGCATCAGCAGCTCCCAGTGCTCAGGTACTGGGGATGGCACTGGCTGTTGCCACGGGCACCAGAGCAGGGAATGATAGTGCCAAGGCAGTCTGAGGGGGAAAGGGCAATGCAGGATATTTCCATTTCACTTTGAATATGGCTCCAAATTAACTGCAGTGAGTAATTACCTGTGAAAAAGTAATAGTGATGGTTTCATAGTTTAGGGGAAAACTCCTTTAGCAGCAGTCTGTAAGAGACACTTCTGATTTCTCCTGCCATAAAAGGGCATTTTTTTGCTTTTGTATGAGAAAAGAAATCACAGCCATGAAGCAGCTCACATCAGTTATTGCTAAGGCAGCTGTTTCATTATTGCATGCACTACTGGGTATTGCATTTTCCAGACTGTTGACTGTTGTGCTCGGGTGGCCTTCCCACCCATTCCCCCAACCCCAATGGAAGGATTCCATTTCCATGGAAAAGGTGACATTTTCTCAGCTCCTGTGCACAGAGTTTTTCTCCAGCTAGGCTCTATGTATGATCCCAGAACTTTGATGCTTGCCCAGCACCTGCAGAATAACTTTCCTGACTTCCATCCCATTTATACAAATTATTTGCCCTTTTTCCCTTTACCTTCAGTTACAAAGCATTAAGCTGCCAAGGAGAGCCAGCTGAGTGTGGCACAGCCTTCCAGCATCCCACAGAGAGGGCAGAGCATTGGGATGCCTGTTGAGGCACGTTTTTCATTAACCAAGACATTCATTGCCCCACAGCTCCCTGGCTGCCCAGGCCAGGTGACAGCATTGCTGGTTGGGATCTTGCCTTTAGTTCCTTTTCTGTTGGAACCCAGGACATTCCTCTGACTGCCCTGGGTGATTCAAGACCCTGGCAGGGGGGCTCAGAGACCTTGGCACAGAGTCAAAAACACCTGTGCCTTTGATTTTAGCCCATGGAAACAATTACCAACTTCGTGTGAAGAATTACAAGCCACAAGAGTTTGAGTAGAATGATAATGAATTTGTCACAGGGTGAAAAAGTAGAATTTTGGGTTGTAGAAATTTGGGTTTTAGAATGGGGGTTCAAGAGGCAAGATAGAGGAATCTGGGTGTGTCTTGTCCTTCTTCTTCTTCTTAGCCTCCATCTTCTGCTGTGATGGTGGCACTTTTGGATTGGTTTAGAGTAGAGACAGACTGTCTAACATAGGTGATAGGTATTGGAAAATTATCGTAAATAAAGTACACGCAGTTTTTAGTATAAAAATTATCACCACCCCAAGGGCGGTCACTGTGCCACAACCCAACCTGCTGGACAGATCCCAGCAGGTCAGACAAAGAATGTAATAGATAAGAGAAAATAAACAACTTTGAGAACCAGAACCAAGGAATCTCGACTTCTTCTTCGGTCATGGGGCTAGGAAAAAAGACTCTAATACCTCGGGAGCCCTTCCAGCAACACAAAACCCGAGACTTTTCCTACAACTTCTTTCCTGCCTGGGAGTCCCCATGGTGACCTGGCTGCAGCTGCCACCCCCAGTGAGGGCCATGCACTGCTCCACCCCTCAGGAATGTGCACACCAGAGGAGCCTTTGGTAGGGTCAGGGCTGGTCAGGAGCCACCTTCTTCTGCCTCACCCTTTCCACACTGATTTATTTAAGAAAAGAACAGCACATGAGTGAGTCATCCCAAAAGAACCTCAGGACCAGGGGAGGCTCAGTGGAAAGGCCCTCATTTCTCTCATCATTCCCATGCCACATTCCAGAACCAAGACTTTCCATGTGCCCAGGGCTCTTCTGCCCTTCCCTGTAACACTTTAAAGGACAGTCTGTGTAAAGTGATGGGGGCCTGTAGCCTCGGTGCATTGTGAGGCTTCTGACATTGAGGAACCTTGCCCCCTCCTTCTGGGGCAGGAGTTTGACCTAAGTTAATGATGCCACCTAAATTTGGCATTTCCAGAGTCTGGGCACCTCATAGTCTCACCTGTAAAAGAAAACTATTGAACTGTTAATGCTCCTGGTCTCTCAGGGTCTCTTGCTGGTCAGAGTGACCCCAAGAAATGTCAGAAGGTCTCTTTTCCCAGCCCAGTGCTTGAAGAAGGAGTCAGAGCTCTTAATTTCTCAGTCTCAAGGTTGTTTATTGTTCCTTAGCTAGAAAAATTTTTTCCTGTCCAACTGAGGTCCATTTAGCAAGACAGTCCAGGAACACTGCCTGCCCCCGTCTTATGTCTTTATACTAAAATCTACCTATAACATGTTTACAATTACTTTCCAATACCTATCACCTATGTTAGACAGTGAGCTTCTACCCTAAACCAATCTAAAAGTGCCCCCATCACAGAAGATAGAGGCCAAGAAGAAGAAGAAGGAGAAAGGCTGGACACGCCCATCTTGCCCCCCAAACCTCCATTCTAGAAACCCCAAAATCTATTTTTTCACCTTGTGATAAATTCGCTATCATTCTACTTAACTGTCGTGGCCTGCAGATCTTCATCTAAGGTTGGTAACTTGCTCCACGGGTCATAATCCAAACCACAGGCATTTTGGGCTCTGTGCCAGGGTCTCTGAGACCCCTGGCAGGGGTCTTGGCTGCTCAGGACAGCCAGGGGGATGTCCTGGGTTCCAACACTGGTCTTACTCCTTTCCCTTTTTCCTTCCCCCTCCCTGTTGCTTCCTTCCCTCTGGAGCTGTGGGAGCAGTGGTCCTGAGCTAGCAGCAGCAGCATCACCCACACCCCTGACCCAGCCTGGCTTTCCTGGTGCTGTCACAAGTGTTGTGTGACACCCAATCAGCTCAGCTCCATAAAATTTTTCTGTGAGGCACAAAGTGCCACCGTGATCAAGCTGTGCCTCTGCCAGGTCACAAATGATGTCCCCAGACTCCAGTGCAGAGCGCAGCAGAGGTGTCTGTCCATCTGTCCTGGTGACCTGCAGCTCCCATTTGCTATTCCACGTGGCTCTGCTGAGCTCTTTAATGGGTTGTGTGAGTATAACAAACACCAGGACAGTGCTCACAGCTCTGAGCTGTGTGGTCACTTAAAAATCTGCAAGATCCAGAGAGACAGAGAGCTGCACGCATTTTTTTGTGTCATTACTGCGTAAGAGACTGAGAAATCCTGCAGGTTGGATCCATTATGTGCAGCACATTATCCTGTGACATGGAGGAGAGACACGGGATCATTCCCAAAATATCCTTCCCCACTGATAAATTGCAGCAAGCAGGTTGGGAGCTGCTCAGCGTGAAGGATAACCTACTTAGGGGAGCACGTGCATGATGCTATCAGAAATATTGATGCAGCCACAGCCCTCGGGACAGCTCTGGGGAAGGGGCTGTATCAAATCACAGCATGCAGAAGTGCAAGGGAGGCAGCAGCCTCCAAGCAAAGCCACCCCACATTTCCCCCAGGCTGGGTTTTTCCCTCAGCACCAGGATATTTGCTCACTGCAGTCTCTGTCCTCCCAGGTGGTGTGAATATAAGGGTAGGATAGAGAAAATAGGTGAATGCCATTGTGTTCCAGTGGATGCTGGGAGGGTGTGCCTGTGTGCCAGTGCATGTTTAACTTTGGGACACCTCCTGCAGAGCTGCCTCCACATTACTAGGCACACCTCAGGGAGATGGCACAGAAGGGCTGAGGACACTTCCTGAGAGGGATGAGAATTTGGGAATTTGGGAATCCCTGGAGCCAGACCAGGCATGTGCACAGAGGAATCTAAATCCATTCTTCCTGATGGTGCAAGGGGGGGATAAGGAGGACACACAGGGGAAACAAAGTGGCAAGAGGGCAACTCATTGGTTGAGGTTGTGAGAAACAACTGCTCACTTTGAGAATTTAAAGAGGTTTATTAAACCTTAACAAAAATACAACAAAGGACTACATAAGGAAAAAGCTGCAGTGCTGGGAAGTGCCCTCATGGATACCACATGGCCAGTTCATCTTCAAGATGGATGCTCAGTCTTTTATACCCCTGGGGGTTGCATCAGCCAGCCCTGGCCCCTCCCAAAGTCTGTCAGTCAGCTCTTCTTTGCCATTTATCAGTGCAAACTGCTTTCTTGTCACTGGATTGGAGATCAGGTGTTGCTGTGCCTCACCCCCTAAGCACCCCCAGGCTTTTCCATTCCCACCTGCCCCATGCAAGAGACACATGTGCAGCTTCTTTGTACCTGTCCTGGACAGCCCAGGCTGTGTGATGGCAACAATACAGGGGGGAAAGGGAACCATGGGGAGAACAGAGGACATCTAAACTACAATAACATAACCATACATCACTAACCATGCATCACTTTTATTAATATTCACACAACAGTCATCCCTTAATTGCGAGACCCAATCATCTCATTATCGATCTATAACAAGGTGCTTTGGCTTACACATGGCTCCAGATATTTCAGAAGATAACTTTGAGGTGGCACAGGCTATGAGGCACCATGTTCAGCAGAGTACTTGCAGCAGAGGCTTCTTTAAGGCAGAAATAGTTTAATTTACGAAAGGCTCACGTGGAGCTTTCCTGGCTGAGGCAGGAGCACAAGGCAACTGATGTTTTCCAAGGCAGTCATCCATTAACAGGCGATTTCCCCATCCTTCCCTGAACTCTCCAGCCCTCTGCTAAGCTCTGGTGCACATCATTTCTGTAAGCACAAACCAGCATTTTAATTTTAAGCACTTGACAGTGTCATGGGTTTCACTTCAGTTGTTCTTACATGCAGAAGACCCCAGGTTTTATGCTGCACTCCAGTAAAGGCAGCAAATAGCAAAACAAGGAGCAAATTACTTGGAGCTTGACATTTCTCCTGTAATCTAAAGGAAAGAAAGAGAGAAAGGGAGAAAGGGGTTGTGGAGGGGGAGGGGGGCAGGGGGGAGAGAGAGGGGGAAGATGAGAAGCTCTAAAACTGTAGGAGCTAGCAAAATAGCCATAAAATATTTCTGCTTCCCCCCAGTTAATATTTAATATGATGTGCAGGTAGGATGCTGTACACCAGTTTGAAGTGTGAGTCCCTGACTGAGCACACAAAATGCAACTGTACATGACTAAATGCAGCCATACATGGCAATCAGACCTGCCTGCACACAGGGAATATTCTCTTCAGTCACAGCTAAGCAAACAACAAATCTTTCTCTTGTGCAGGCAGCCCCAGAGCCTTTGCTACCCTTTGGTGATTGTACTGCAGTCTGCAAAGCAGCTGGGGGCACAGATGTGTCTGCAAGCAGCAGGGGTTATATAGAAATATATATATCTAATCAAACTTTTATTAACCCATGGCCTTCCAGCTCAGAAAAGGCACGGCCAAAGCAGCCATGATTTGTAACAGCTCCAGCCTCCTGACTGAGTGGAAAATCATTTGCAAACTACTTCTGATTTTCTGTGAAGGGTTTCATTATGTGCCAGCATTTTCTAGGGGCCCTTGGGCAGCTCTGAGAGCTGCTCATGGTTTGCTGCCCTGAGGGGTTGCCCAGGGGTGGCACTGGGACCAGGTGCCCAGGGCTGTGCAGCACCTTCACTGCCCATACCGGGGCCAGAGAGGTGACAGGAGGATGCTTCAGCTGGGAAGTCCTCAGTTTGAGCTGCTTGTGTGGCTTTTTGTTCCATTTCAGCTCAGTGAGGTGCCCAGCATGGGGAGGGCAGCCCCTGACCCCTTGCAGCCTGTGGCACCCTCACACCAGCCTGGAATGGGAGCCAGGGCCTATTCTCCTGCTGCCAGGCTGGAGTGCTGGATCCAACATCCCAGTGGGGAAAACAGACATAGAGAAGCCTTTTCTTTCTTAAACAAGCAAGTAACAAGGAGCTAGCTCTTTGCCCCAAATATTAACCAGCTGTGCAAAAATCCTGATGCTCTCACATTTTCAAAAAGTTTCTGTTCTTTATCCTTTAATAGCTCCTATAGGATCCCCTAAAGCTGCTCCAACTGGTTTGCAAACCATCCCTCATTGAGCCCATTCCAGCCCATTCCCACCTGCTCCAGGGATTGCTTCTCATTCACCCCCCAGCTCCCCCTCTCTGTCCCAGAGCTCTGGGGGTGTCCCCACTCCAGAATTTCTTTCCCCTCTGCCAGCAGCACCAGGGGCCATTGGGGTGCCCCAGGGAGGGCAGGAGCCTCCTCAGCCCCTCCTGAGGGCCATGGCACAGCAGCTCTGCTGCCAGAGGGATGGTGGCTTCCCTGGAGACAGCAGGGACAGGGCAGACACGAGCCAGCATGGCCAGGACAGCAGGGAAGCTGAGGGCCAAAAGGACCACAGGAAGGTTTATTCCAGAGGGGCAGAAGTGGAAGGAAGGGCCAAGCACCTGGAGGCAGGGAGACATTCTCAGCCATCCTGCTCAAAGCAGCAACAAGAGCCTTGTCTGTGAGGCAGCAAAACCAGGATGAAGGGGAGAGAGAGAAAATGAGAGCTTAATTCAATTTCAGCCCTGCATAGAGGTGAGCATGTGGCAGCTTGTGGCACACTATTCCCTCAAAAGTGGTGGCTCACAGAGGAGCAGAAACCTTCCTGCTACAGTTTTCACTTCAGCCACAGCCTGGCACTGCCAGTCACTGCTTTTTGCTGCCCTTTGTGCTGTGATCCTCCTGGCTGCCTTTTTTTTCCAGAAGGCTTTTCCAGAAGGCTGCCCTAACCCCCTCCATTTTGTCAGCAAGTCTTCTGTTTCTTTGTCTTCCTAAAGGTTCTGGGGGCTCTGCCCCCTCCCCTGCTGCCTCCTGCTGTCCCCACACACCTTTTGTAGCTGGGAAGAGCAGGAATGCACCCAGCCAGCCCTGCCAGCTCTCAGCCCCTCTGTCCCAGCACCCACAGCCGCCAAGGCCATGGGGCAGCGGTTCCTCCTCTGCTTTCCACACCAGAAACTCACCACAATGAGAGCTGCCCTGAGACCCAGTGGGCAGTGAGGAGGCACCACTGGCACAGCAGGAAGGGACATGGGAAGCACAGTGGGAAGCACAGTGGGAATCAGGCCTCTCTCTGCTGCTGGCATTGGGTTTTGAGGGCAGTGCAAGGCCCCATTGGCTCACAGGCCCTGGTGCAACTCGTGCACTCTCAGGTTTGTTGTTGCTGAAATGACTCCTAAGGTATTAGAGTCTTTTTCCCAGCCCTGCGCTCGAAGAAGTTGGGATTACTCAGCTCTGGTTTTCAAGGTTGTTTATTTTCCCATATCTAATACATTCTTTCTCTGACCTGCTGGGATCTGTCCAGCAGGTTGGGTTGAGGCACACAGATCGTCCTCAGGGCAGTGTTATCTTTTTACACTAAAACCTATGTGTACTTTATTTACAATAATTTTCCAGTACCTATCACCTATGTTAGACAGTCTGTCTCTAATCCAATCCAAAAGTGTCACCATCACAGATGAAGGACAAGAAGGAGAAGGACAGGACATGCCCAGATTCCTCCATCTTGTCTCTTGAACCCCCCATTCTAAATCCCCAAAATTCTACATTTTCACCCTGTGATAAATTTACTAACATTCTACTCAAACCCTTGTGGCTTGTAACTCCTCACACAAAGTTGGCAATTGTTTCCATGGGTTAAAATCTGAGGCACAGGTGTCTTTGTGCCAAGGTCTCTGAGCCCCCTGCCTGGGTCTCAAGTCCTCCAGGGCAGTCAGAGCAATGTCCTGGGTTCCGACAGTGCACTACCCAAATTTCCCAGTAAGTGGTCCCTCTGGACACACACACAGGGCTGGATGAGCTGGTTCCAGCCTCTGCAGCTCAAAAAAGGAAGTGGCAGAAATGGCAGCCAGCATTTGCCTTCTTCAGGCAGGCAGGCAGAGCACAGGTTGCTGGTGCTCAGCAGGGGGATGTATCAAACACAAACGTTGTTCTATTACCGCTGGGGGAAGGCAAGCACAAACAATCAGATGTCCTTTCCTATTTTCTGTGGCTCCCTCTGCGATGCTGATAGAGGGACTCCAAATGTTTCCAAGCAGGCAGTGCCTATCTGCAGCAGGCAGACAATTTCCAAATGTATTAGCGGCACAGAGTCAATAGAGAAATAGCAGTCCAGCATATCATCCAATTTTCAAATGTAAATAACCAGACCACTGTTAATTTGAGGGACTGCAGCAGGGAATAAAAGAGTCCTGGAAAACACACACAGCAATGACCGCTGCTCTAATCCATTACCTTCAGGCGTGCCTGTTGGTTCCCTGCTGGCTGCTGTGTTGCAGGGCACAGGAAAACCAGTGATGGTTCTCACATGTGAGGAGTGGGATGAGCCCCAACAGCCCCACTAGGAGACAGGGAGGGCAGGCTGCTCCTGGGGGTGCCAGCCAGGCACAGAGCACCCTGCACAGGCATGGATGCAGCCCTGGCTCCTGTCTCCCACTCTGGCACAGCTGGCAGGGACAGGACACTGAGGAGGGGCACGGGCAATGGGTCACCAGTAGCAAGGCTTGGCTGCTCTCTGGAGACCCTGCTCCTCCCCTGCTCTGGCCTCAGGCAGCAGCAGCAGAACCTCAATGTCCCATCTCAAAACCAGCACTGCTAAGGCATTCTCTGGCAGAGTAAGGCATGAGATGAAGCATCTGCCTCCCTCTACAGTGACTGTGAGAAGGGAAAGAACAAGAAACCTGATGGGGATCTTGGGAAGGAGGGAGAAGAGGGCGAGGAAGATGCTTTTAGCAAAAAGCCTCTTGGGGTTTGCCAGTGTAACTGACAGTAAAACTGTCCCCTTGTCAACAGCACTATTTCAGGAGTGTTGAAGGAAGGCCCCTTAAATCCCATCTCTTGGGGCACATGCCAGCTTGCAGAGAGCCCCCAGAGGAAGGAATGTGCTGCAAGTGCAGCCAAAGTGCAGCAGAGGGGCAGCTGTGAAGCTGTCCCTGCCCTTGCTGGAATTCTGGGGGCCACGAGAATGGCTCTGACACAAAGGCAGAGACAAAATCGGTCTGTTCAAAGGAGGCAGCAACCAGGCAGATGGTGTCTTGTGTCAATCTGCTGGTCTCCATTGAACACAGCAGGAATGGGCAGGTTTAGCTCAGTCCAGTGAGTTCAACCCAGGGCTCCCTGTCCTACTTTGTGCTTTCCCCACTCCTTTTCTGAGCCACCAGCAGACATTTGTATGGTGTCCAAAAAGAGGGTGCACTGGAGGTAGCCAGATTGGAAAGGTCACCATCTCACCTCTCCCCACTAATAGGAAAACACTCTGAAAATGAAAGATGAACATCTGCTTCAAATGCCAACACCCCCCAAGGTTCAGTGGAGAGCAGAGGGTTGGGATATTGCTGGGGAGGAGGTGCTGGTTTGGCAGGTCAGTGACAATGCCAGGAAGGCTGCTGAGACCCTCCCAACATGAATATCTGCAGCTGGGCTATTGGAAGGGCTGGGTTTGCTTTTCTGCAAGAGCTGTGCCACAGCAGGTTGCAGGGAGCAAGGCAGGGCCCAGGGCTCACAGGGAAATGCAGAATCCTGCAGTGGTGAGACAACCTGTGGTGTGACAGGAGTGATGTAGCCAGGGTAATTCCAGCATGTTAGTGGATCAAGATTTGCAAACTCATTATAGCAGCTGATCTAGTGGGGGGGAAAAAAAGTATTCAGGCACACAGGACTTTTAGACTTGTTGGCCTAAAAGAGTCTGTGCCTGTTGCCACTGTTCATATTTTCCTCAGACCCATGAAAAATACACAGGAGGCAAAAAGTGAAACACCACACAGAAATAACGGCTGCCCAGAGATCTCCCATCAGTCCAGTGCTCGTGTGGAAGGGAGGTCCCATGTGCTTAGGGGGAGTTTGATGCTGAGCCCTCAGCCGCTGCTTCAGCCCCTCCAGGGCCCTTCAGCCGCTTCAGGTGCTGCAGTGATGCAAAAGCATCCTGAGGATGCAGACCTGGCACAGAATGGCAGGAAAGCTGGGGACAGAGATGGACCCCAGCCTGTGCTCACTCATAGAACAGATCTTTCTTAAGGGACAAAAAATTAAAAAAAAGCAAAACAACACAAAACAAAAAGGGAAGAGCTGTGCCCAGAACTGGGAATTGTAAAGGGACTGCTTTTTCCCCAGATTTTAATCTCCAGGCCGGATCAGGCGGCGTTTGGCCCCATGCGGCTGGACGTGAGTCACGATGCTCTGTGCTGAGGGCCTGCCAGGACTGGCTCTCTGTACAGTGCTGCACTACCTTGCAGCTTCTGATTCACTGCAGTAGAAATGATAGATTGTTCTACAGGAAGAAGAGAAAGGAGAAAAAACATTATGAAACACACGGGTACTTAAAACAGTGGATGTGCTCCACCTACTGTCCATTGGCAACAGAGTGAGCCGGGATGAGAGGCGGCTTCCTCACCGAGAGATTCATGCTGCTGTCCTCTCGATTTTACCCTTGGAAGGGAGCCAGGGGAAAGAAGAAAGGAAGAATGGATGCGAAGAAAGGAGAGTGAGAAAATATCAGAGCTGCATGGCAGGAGAAAAAGAAAGAAAAGAAGACAGAGCTCTTTCGATTTAAAAAAGAGATGCTTCAAGCATATGTAAACTTGCAGCAAGCTTGGCCATGTAAAGTCATTTTTATTTGTTTCACAGCTCCCAAAAAAGGACAGTTCTGTGAATGCTACATGCTATTTCTGATTGATGACAATGGGGTTTATACCCAAGCCTACCAAGGTCAGATTCCCTTTGGCTGCTGACACCTTCATCTCGAAGGTTTTGGGGTTGGGCAGGGCAGAGGGACAAACTTCCCAGGGATCCTGCTTCCTCCTGTGTCTTCTGCATCCCCTCTCCAATAACCAGAGCTGCTTCTGTCACTGCAGGCCCCCAGACAGGTAATAATTAGCATTGACTCTATGATTCTAGAAGGCTGATCAATCACTTTATTACACTATACTTATTAAGAAACTCATTACCCTTACTGACAGTTACAGTACAGGTGGACCCAACTGGTCCTTCAAACTCAACACCATCACTATTGGTTAATTAAGAAACCACCCTTTGGTAAACAAATCTCCATAACACATTCCACATGTTCACAACAACAGGTGCAGCAAGTGAAGATAAGAATTGTTTATCATTCTTTTCTCTGACCTTCCCACAGGATGATGCCTGGGAAAGCTGTGCCTTGCTCTCTGCTGCCACAGCTCCCAATGCCTCTGCAACGTGGAATAGACAGACATGTGCCCCTTGCTCCTGGGCATTTACAGACGCCTAAACCTTGCTCCTATTAATCTCCTTTCTCAGCCTAGGACTGTTTTTCCATTCAGATCAGTGAAGCCTGTGAGCAGCTGTTGCCTATACAAGCTGTATCTCACCTCATGGGATCTTCAGTCCCAACAAAGTCTCCTGCGAAAGAGAGGAGCAGGGACACAAAGCAAACCGAAAGTAACACATTCAGGAGTACTCAGTGTCACAGTCACCATGACAGCTTAAAAGTAGATATGTAGACAATTAGGTCTCATTAAGCTGATTGAAAATCCAATTCTCAATATCATCTTCTGGGGATTTTTTCATTGTGAGAGCTAGGTCTGGTGTTTTGTCACATCCAGGGTGGTACTGCTGCTCAGAGAGGGACAGGGAGGCAAAATTGTTCTTGTGCCTCCATCAGCCAAAGGGTTTGTGCACAGGACACAGTCAGGGGAGGAGAGAAAAGGTAAACTGCAAACATCACTTAAAATCCAAAAGGAAAAATCTATTTGCAAAACAGGACTTATGCAGTGCTCTGAGGTGTGAAAGGGATAATTTACTCAGTGCTTGTTCTCTCATAAGAAAAAAACAAAACACACTGAACCTTTAGAAGATCTGTCCTGAAGAAGAATATTTTCGTCTGTGTTGAAATTTATATATCTTTACATATATACAGTACGTATATACATGTACACACTCATATATGTACACACAAAATGCACAGGAGTCAGGGAGATCACTTCTGCCCAGATCTATTTTTTAAGGTGTTTAAGCACACAGCTGTGTTGCCCATAGTCAGGCATCCCTGCCCTTACACTGTCTAGTTGCACATTCCCTCTGCTATAGTGTCATGCTAATGAGAATACATGGCCCTGGGCTTTCTCTTTCTCTGCCCAAACAACTTTGAGCATGGCTGGAGTGAGCACAGGTCCATCTATACCCAGCCATATAGACCTGTCTGAAGCTGTGCAGATCCCTGCTGTCCTTGAAAATCTTGTGCAAAGCAATTGCGCAAGACAGTGCAGTGTGTTTGTGACAGAGCAGTAACTAACCACAGGTTAATGCATTAACACTATCATTTAATATCTCACAGGACATCATCTGAGTGTATTTCAGACCTGTCCTGCATGCAGATATTACCAGTGGGCTGTAATTTGTCTGTGCCTTTGTCTGCAGCTGCTTCTCTCTATTGTTCTGAAAAAAATTGCAGAAATTCAGAAAAGCCATGGCAGACTGGTAGGCTTATGAAGTGCACTCCTGTTACCATTTCCTTGTCCTCATTATTAATCCACTCTACTTTTTCATCATGCTGTGTCAGGTCTGTATCCTACTGAAAAGAAGATGCTTCCTTTTTCACTTTGCAGTGATATGAGCCTTTAATTCAACCCTGTCTGCTGGCTTTGACAGAGATGCACTAATTTTTAATCAGATTGAGGCTATGACACTGTTCAAGTGCATACAAAATATGAAGGATACAAGAGAAAGAAGGAGAAGGGAAGAGGGGAAGAGACAGAGAAAGACTGCATGTGCAAAGTCACTATTTGTGATGTGACGTAGAGCTCCATGCACAAAGGAGCACAGAGGGGCCCAGGGAAAGAGACTTGCTTGGGAAAGCACCAAACTTCCAGCCAAAAAACTGCTCTGCTCTACCTCAGCCTGGTACCAAAAAAGGAAATAGGGAGGATAAAGACATGACAAGGTCAGCCAGGGAATGACAGGAGAGGTAGCAGGGACCAAGGGCACAGCTGAAGGCAGAGAGACGATGGAGAGGCAAGTGACGAAGCAGGGGAGGAATGTAAAACAATGGGGAGGGGGAAAGAATGAAAACTTCAAGGCAAAGGCAGGGGAAGAAAAGAGCAAGAATAGCACAGAGAGGAAGAGAAGGTGTCCTGATACCCTGTGGCACACCTGTGACAAGCAGGCAGGCAGGAGCAAGTGGCTTGAGTGACTCAGACAGTGTCTGTGGGGGGTCAGGAGCTACTGAAAATGAAGCTGCCACAGTCCAAATTCATCTTTCCTCCTGTAATCCAAGTAAAATTAAATACAGTTTCTGATTTTCCTCTGGCACACTGTTCAGTTATAGCCTTCCTATCCTTCTTTATGGGGACTGGGGATAACCCATTCCCTGCCCTTCCCCAGGAGTCAGGCAGGTAGGAAGCCTAATAAAAGGTTATAATAATAAAAGGTGGCTCTCCCAACCATTCCAACATGCCTTTTACTTCAGAGGGATTATTCCAAGTGCATTTAGCTTTATTTTCTCCTCACTTTATTGAAGGTGCACACTCCGGTGGCTTTTCTGTGCGACCAATCTCCAGGGCTCCAGGATATCTATTTTCTTCCCGCTTCTTTGAGGAGGGGAAATATCTCCCTGTTCTGCCACACATGTGGAATGGCTGGTTACATGTGAGTTACTACAGACAGCAACTACACATGCTGTATTAAAATTGAAATCCAAGGGCACAGACATTGAGTATTATGAAGTATTCATGAGTCTTTCTCAAAGCTTTGGTCCAAAACTGTGATCTTAGTTATTTGTCACAAAAAAAGGACCTCGGCAGAAATAGAATTCAAAGCTATTGATTGCAAACACTTTTATCTACAAAGTCAATACAAAACACTGAGAAACAGTGGCCTGACTTGGGTTACAACTTCCTCTCTTTTTATTCCTTTCTGAAGAGGCTTCCCTAGGGATTACACCTTTGTGGTGCAGAACTGTGTTTTCCAGGTGAGCTGAAGCAGGAGGGATTTGAGGTTTGACAATCTGTATCAAAGTCTTCCTCCAGTTTAGACAGCATGTGCAGAGCTTTGAAGGCTGTCAGCATCAGCCCAGCTCTGCTCCCATCCCACCAGCAGATGTTCAGAGGGGACATTGCTCAGGGTCTGAGCAGCCCAGACCCACGAGGGACTGCTGAGTGCCATGGATGCAGCTGAGGGCTGCTGGCAGGCACATGTGGACATGTATGTTGGGGCCTCTTGCTGGTCAGAGTGACCCCAAGAAGAGTTATAAAGTCTCTTTCCCAGCACGGCACTTGAAGAAGGAGTCAGAGCTCTCCATTTCTCAGTCTCAAGGTTGTTTAATGTTCCTTATCTATAAAATTCTTTCTCCTGCACTGCCAAGGTCCACTCAGCAAGACAATCTAGGCATTCTCCCTGCCCCCAGGGTGGTGTTATGTCTTTATACTAAAAACTGCATATACAATGCTTACAATCACTTTCCAATACCTATCACCTATGTTAGACAGTGAGCTTCTACTCTAAACCAATCCAAAAGTGCCACCATCACAGCAGAAGATGGAGGCCAAGAAGAAGAAGCAGAAAGGCTGGACATGCCCAGATCCCTCCATCTTGTCCCCTGAACCCCCATTCTAAAACCCCAAAATCAACTTTTTCATATTGTGATAAATTCACTATCATTCTACGTAATTTGTCATGGCTTGAAGATCTTGTTCTAAGGTTGGTAACTTCTCCACGGGTCATAATCAAAACCACAGGCATTTTGGGCTCTGTGCCAGGGTCTCTGAGCCCCCTGGCAGGGGTCTTGGCTGCTCAGGAGAGCCAGAGGGAAGTTCTGGGTCCTGACAGATGTACAGACATACAACAGACCTCAGGGGACCTCCAGGCCCTGCACTCTGCCCAGTCCTTGGCTGGAGCCTTGTGCACCCTCCATGAGGCAGATTCCCTCATCCCTCCCTGGCTCCCAGAGCACTGGCTTTATTCTCTGAGCAGCCCAGCTTGATGCTCACTGGTGGCACAGGCTGACACACCCACACAATCCCCTCTGGGTCCCACTCCAGCTGCTGCCACCAAGAACTGCCCACACACACACACACACAATAGGCAGAAATGGGTTTTAATGAGAAAACAAGGACAGACAGCACTGGCCAGGTGCAGAGCAGGGCCAGATAAGCAGTGACCAGCAACTTATGTACACAACTGTGATGGTGTTCACAGGGGTCTGAGGATGAGGGAAGAGACGAGGATCTGACTCCATGTTTCAGAAGGCTTGATTTATTATTTTATGATATATATGCATTAAAATTATACTGAAAGAATAGAAGACAGGATTTCATCAGAAGGCTAGCTAAGAATAGAAAAAGAAAGAATGATTACAAAGGCTTGTGGCTCGGGCTCTCTGTCTGAGCCAGCTCACTGTGATTGGCCATTAGTTAGAAACAACCACATGAGACCAATCACAGATGCACCTGTTGCATTCCAGATAACCATTGTTTTGTTCCTGAGGCCTCTCAGCTTCTCAGGAAGAAAAATCCTAAGGAAAGGATTTTTCATAAAAAATGTCTGTGACACACAACCACCCTCTTTTAACCTTTATTCCTTATATTTTCCATGCTTGTTCCACACAAAAATGTCTTGATCCCTCTCCTTTCCCATTTTGCATTCCTTCCCTACCCTGAAACATCCTGTAAATCACACACAGCCTCAGGATGCTCTACCCTGCACCCCATAAAATCCCATCCCCATGTGATGGGGGGCAAGTCAAAGGCATCCAAGTTATTTATTTTACAAATAAAGTCCTCCATGGCTGTGGGGCTGGTCTGACACCTCCAGTGTCAGTGCTGGGAGGGGCAGGAGCAGGGCCATGTCCCGCTCCGTGGATGAGGACACCAATCCTTGCAGCACTGCCACACTGCTGCCCTTCATCCTACATAACTAAACACGCCCAGTTGCTCTGAAGTTCATATGAGATTTTAGAAATGTCAGCAGCAATAAGGATATTGGTGCTCTAATGGAAGGGGGAATGTGTTGAGGTGAAGTGCCATCACCTCCAGCAGCTGCCATCACCTGCCACCAGCCTGTCCTGCAGGTAGGCGCACACACACATACCTATTTTAGATTTCTAAAACACAAGAGAAGGGATGAAAGGGGAGTGAGGAGAGAGAATTTAAGGCAGAGACAAGCTGGGAAGCAGGCTGGCCTCGATCTGCTGCTCACAGAAAGGAGGCAGAGGATGAGGACAGGGCAAAGAAAGGATGGTGAAACACTACAGGAGCAGAACAAATCTTCTGACAAGGAGAACAACGTGGTCTGCAAGGCTAATTTTTCATCTGCAAATACATGGATACACGCAGTGAAGGAGAAGGTGGAAAATAAAAAAATGGAAAAGAAATACATTTTAAATGAGGCCAGTGCATTCAAATGTGAAAATGAGCCAGTGCAGAACTGAGAAGACCTGTGTCAAATAATCTGATTACACCAAAGTAAATTTTCCAGGATTTCAGAGACAGCTAGAGATGTACCTAAAGAGGCATAACTTATGAAAACCTCAGTGTGACTCTGCTTTGCTGAGTGTGAAGTGAAAAGTAACCTTTTTCTGTAAATCATTGTCTTGGTTCCAGCCAGGACAGGGTGATATTTGCAGTAGGCAGGAGGGAGATGGATGGGCCCAGAGGTTATTCTACACCACCTGATGTAATTGTAGGGAGAAGGGGAAGGGAATGTACTCTGGGAACAAGGGGTTCCTTCTGCTAGAGAAAGAGTGGTGGAGGAGCTGTCAGGTAACCCAGTTCTGAGCAATCACATGTGAATCATTTCTCTATCCTGTGCACTTTGTTATTAATATGGCTCCTGTTACTGTTCTCTTGCTTAACCCAGCACTATTTTCATTAAATTGCTCTTGCAATTTTCACCTGCTATTTTCACCATTTGTGCCTCCAATTCTCTCCAGCCTCCCACAAAGGAGGAGGGGAACTGAGGCTTGGAGAGTCTCAGTGGAAACACTAAACTGGGCGGTACCATTCCCAAACCACAACAGTCATATAGGCGGAAAATTTTCTGCAGGAGGTTCAATATTCTACCCACACTGCAGGGTTTGATAGAAATAGCTGTAGAAATGCTTCAGGTTGTGCAGCCAGGAGTTCTCCCACCAGTGAGCAGGGCAAGGTATCCTCCCCTGGCTCTGCTCCTCTTTCAGAACAGGGACTGGTGCAGGAAAGGACAGGTGCCTTGCTGGGCCAGCCTGTGCCCTGCCTGCCTCTGCCACAGCACCACCAGTGAGGCACTGAGATAATTTTAATTACCAGCACGAAATACTTGCAGAGAATCCCGTAATTGTGGAGTCTCAGGATGCTTGGGTCAGAAAGGACCTTCAAATACCAGCTAGTTCCAGTCCCTCTGCCAGGGACAGGGATATCTTCAACCACATGAGGTTGCTCAAAGCCCAATCCAACCTGGCCTTGAAGACTTGCAGGGATGGAGCATTGCTCTCTGTGCTCTGAAACCTCACTTGGTTACCCACTTTAATCTTTGGCAGCTATTAAAATGAAAAGCTGGTAATTAACTGTTCTCTGCACTTCATAGACTGGGTTCTAGCATTCAGGCTTTTCAATCAGTAACAGGAATTTTTTAGCTCTTTGCTTTTATTTTCATTCTTCCAGCTGTACTCTTGAAAATAATTCTCTCTCATCTTATCCTTCAGAGCTCACTAAAAAAAAGAGAGAGGCTCAGCTTATGTCTGAGTAATTTTCATAACAGACTTTGAGAGGTAAAATGAAAAGCATGATAGACTAGGAGATGATACTCCTGCTGAGAGAGAATTTAAGAGACCTATTAGAGAAATACTAACAGTTTTGTTACAAGAATACTACATTTTTAGGATAGATATTAAGAAGAGAAGTAGATGCTAAAGGATCTGCGTTAGAAATTTAGTGAAGAGAGTGCAAAAGAGCTTACATTTGTAGAGAGAGATATCACTAATTACAAGACTGATTTGTGTTAATTTCACCCCTGGAAGTGCAGAAAAAAAGTAAAAATGAGATGCCAGTGTTTATAGGCTGCAAAAAAGTGTTTATAACTAGGTAAAACTGTCTGAAGCCACTAAGATTGCACTAAAGGCTAATGGAAGGATAACATTTTTTTTTTTTAAGCAAAGAACCACAGTGCAATAATGCAATTCATCCTTTAAAACACTTCAGGAAATGCTACCACCATCGTTTCAATTCCCACATTTCATTTCTCCTGGTGAGCTGTTTGGAGCCACAGCCTCACTCAGTGTGATTTAAAGCCTCTCTGTGCACCGTGTGTTCACAGCTCTGCCTGTGCTGGCTCTTGGCACCACCATCCCTCCACAAGCCTGCCCCCAGCTGGAGCTGCACTCACTGTTTCTCTAATCCATATATTTACCTGCTTCTTCTGGCACCTTTGGAAATTTCCCAGTGGCTTTAGGTCTTTTTCTTCGACTGGCTTTGTTGTAAAACCTGTTGTTAGTGCTTGCTCTGGCATCAGCCCAGCAGTTCACCTGCAGTCTGAAACAAGCATTGTCTTTTTGTCTTTGGCAATTGCCACCTCAATGGCCTGACACAGCTGACTCCTTTGGTTGCTTCTGGGAGCTCTAGAAATCATGTATTTTGCCTCAATATCCCAGAAGTTAGTCTAGAGCTCTTGAAGTGAATGAAAGATTTTGAGAAGGATCATGGTCACCACCTTCATGGTTCTGCAGATGCAGATACAGAAATGCCCCTGGTAACAGAGTAAAAATAAGAGAGGCAGATGGAAGGGGTGACACTGGAAGGGTGTTAAGAGGTCTGGAGGGATAAAGCAGCTTATGGAAGAAGTGAGGTTCAGGTTTAAACTGGAGAGGCTTTTGAAATAAAAATGGTGCTTGAGGAGAGGACAGGACTTACTGGAGAAGATTTCTGAGGTGAGCATATAGCAGAATAATTAGCAGGATCAAGTGAAGGGGAAGATAATGAGATTGGATGGTGAGAAGTGCTGTTTCATTGCTGTGATTGAAGGAGTCAGTGTTACAGAAGGCTTTTGGCTATGGAAAAAACCAGTCTAATAGATAAATTATGCCCCCCCTCCCCAGCATAGAGACATGCTAATATGATTTTGTGGTTCAACAGTGTTCTCATATGGGCTGTAAAGCAATTGGTTCTTAATAAATTAAGATTAATAAATTTTCTTAATAAATTAAGATTAATAAATTTTCTTAATAAATTAAGAAAAATCACAAACTAAGAAAAAGCAATTCACAAACACTTTCCAACATCCTCTGAAGACATGTGTCACTGGGGCTTGATTTGGTTCTTTTGAACTGTATGGCCTCAAACATCTCAAGCAGCCACCACCTCCACTGCACTAACAGTAATTTTTTCCCCATCAAAAAACGTTTAAAAGGCTTCTTGGGGCAGTCATTGAGGATCTCAGGGCATTGAGCACTCACCTGGGGCAGTGGCTCTGCCCTGAGATCCCACAGATGCCAAGCCAGAGCTGGCATGCTGTGCAGGGAAGGTGCACTGACTCCTGTGTGCCAAGCATAATATGAATAATATTCATATAATATGATAATATGAATCATCAGGCTGGGCTCTGTGTGCTGAGCAGCACTTCAGGATGCTCAGCAAAGCCCTGGGTGTCCAGAACACACTGAATTTTACTGTGCACGCACTGTATAACTATATACACAGAAGTTTTCCAGAATTTCCCTGTGGAAAATATGGTAATCCTCCTGCTGAAAGCAATTTTTCTTGCACAAGCTGTTCAGGCTCTGGTTTTCTGTACATTAATTGCATTTTAAGTGCATTTGCTGAGGCCTTGTTTTGCTGGGCATACTAAGTTATTGCCAGGAAGATGCTTGTTACAGGCAATGGAATGTAAAAATTATTGGAGTCCAGAATATGGTTTTGTTCATTTTTAGGCTATGCATTGGCTAGATAATACAAAACCCCAGGGTTTAAGCAATTGCAGAGCTAATGTGTCTCAGGAATGGCACAATCTCTTTGTGAAACTGCTGCAGATGTGGAACTGTGCTGTTTGCCTTTGCTACTTATGTAATAACACAGACACCATTTTCTGATTTCCCTGGTGTGCTTAGCTGATCCCCACCTGGGATGGAGCACACACGGTGACTGGGAGCAGATCCTTAGCCCTGCCAGAGCTGCAATGACACGAGTGCTGTGCTCCAGGCCAGCCCCTGCCACCTGCTCTGCATTCTCTAGTTAACATCCAGGCATGGGAAAACAGCATTGCAGGAGAAGATTGGAGGTACAGAGCTCCTTTTTCAGGAGGGAATGAGCTAGTGAAACACAGACAGAGATAAGGGGAGCCTTCCTACCGGGATGTGTCATGGTCAAGACCAACAGCGACTAATTGCATTTTCTGGTACTTTCTGGATGTACGTCAGATGGAGAGACAGAGATTGGTATCAGGCATTTGCTTGGAGAAAAATAACACATGGCATTAAAACAACTTTAGAATCAGTGCATTTGTGTTGTGACTATATTGCAAGAGTTCTATTGTCATTATATTGCAAAGGTTCCAATATTGTTAGAGTTTCATACCTCCTTGATGTTTCTTGTAGGCAGCTCCTCTAGGCATTGACTGTTCCTTGTTGTCCCAGTAGCCAATTGACTCCAGTTCCCTCAAACAACCAATCCTCTATTGGTCCCCATTGAAATAGCAAGATTCCATTTCCCTTCCTAAGAGGAAATTTTATTTCATTTCCACTCTTTTATAACACTCTTCTTATTGGCTACAGCTGCGGCCTTGTTAAAATCAGGCCCGTTCCCAATCTCTAATAATTGGCTCAGCTGCAACACCTTAATGGGGTAAGATTACTTTCCACATTACTTTTATTTTCTTATATTGTATCTCCCCACACATTTGCACTGCCCAGTTCCCACTACTCAAGCTCACTGTTTCCTTCCACCATCACAATATAAGAGACTGATTTACAGCACAGCCCTTCCAGACAACATGGGCACAGCACATGTTTCCAGGTTCCCAAGCATGTAGGTTTAAGATCCAACAAGCTGAACTCAAAAAGGAAAAAGAATGTTCTTTCTGCCACACATTTCTACACATCTTTGTAACCTGTTACCCATGTACATATATATTTTGGTGATGCCTGGTAGCTCTCAGTGTTTCCTAAGCAAGAACAGACAGTGCCAGTTGCTACTGGCAAGTAATACTGCAATTAAGAACTAATGCTAATATGGCAAGTAATACTGGAACAGGACTTTACTGCAGACTGCTCACTGGAAACTTTTGCTCAAGAGAGGAAAAAACTTATCACAGGTGCAGACACACAAGAGGCAAATATTTACCATGTAATGATACCAGTTTGGCTTTTTCCTTAAGCCTTTACTTTCTGTTGGCAACTCTGATTGGGACCAAATGCCAGTCACCCAAATTTGCAGAATGCTGCTCTGCTGACCTGTTGTGTACATTGTAATGTCACCACCTGTCCATTTGCATTGCCCTTGTTAAATTTCTAAAATGATAATTTAATAGAAGAAGGTGATATGAATCATCAAGGCATAATTTGAATTATCATCTGTAGATAATTCATTATGCACACATTTCTTGTGAGATCCTTAAATCAGCAGGGTTTCTTAATCAGACTTAAAAATTTTGTCTGTAACAGCTAGAGACTTGACCCATAAATCAGCAGCCAGGCCAACAGGTCCAATTCATGCTTCACATATTTTTCCCTGTGAGAAAGAGACACTTAATTACCACCAAGGTCACAGAAAAGGGGAAAAACCCTGTAACACAGAGTTGGTTTTGACAGCTCCAGTGCTGGCAGCATTTTCTGAAAGCAGAGTGATTTGCAAGCAGGAGAAAGCATGGCCAGCAACACTGCTGCAGTGCTGCCACCCTGACAGGGTGCTCCAAACAAGTACTGGTGCCAGCAGAGTTAGCACAATTCATCTTCCTCTGTCAGTGGGAGATAATATTTGCTCAAGAGAGGCAGTCACACTCTTTGTCCAATTTTATTAGCAAAAATAATTAGTGATTCTGATCCAGCCTCCTTTTCCATCCTTCAGTGAAGAAAGCACATGGTTTGCAGCCTTCCCTTTGTGGGAGAGAAAGTGTTTATGTAATTTATGGAGGGATCAGGTCATGGCTTGACCACGGCACCCAGCTGTGGTGCAGAGTGCCCCAGGGCTGGGGAGGAGGGCTGCAGGACATGCTGCACCCAGCCAGCGCTGCTGCTGGGGAGGGACAGAGGGAGGGAGGGGTTGGAGTGCCTCAGCAAGACCCACAACCCTTCCTAAAATTAATTCACCAAACAGTGAAGACATCACCAGCAGGTCCAAACACCTCTGTCAGTGACATCTTCTTCTGCCCCATTGAGATAGAAGGGCTGCATAGAGGCAGATCAGGACTGGCACAACCAGAGAAACAGTGTTGAGCACAGCTCTCTAAAGTACATCAGCCTATCTTATGATTTCATTCTCTTATTTTCATGAAATGGCATTGATTTAGCAAGCATATAAACCCCTGCAAATTCAAAAAGGAAGTCTAGGTTTCTAAATCCACACTTATCCAGCCATGTAAACATCCCTAATCTCACAAGTGCCAAGTTGCTGCCAGATTGTCCTGAGGTGAACAGCACTGAATATCTGGTGCCTCTGAAAGCCAGGTGATAAATTTCAGAGTTTTGCAAACTCTGGGCCAAGGGTTTTGCTAATCAATAGCCATTGTTCACATATAATGACCTGTCTAAGAGCAGCTGGCCTGGATGATGGATGCTTGTCTGATCCTGAAACATATTTACTGGATTGGATTCAGCAAATCAAACCCAACTAATTAGTTCTATTAATACTTATTTGAACTAGATTTAGGGGTTTGGGCAGGCTTGTTTTTCACTTGCTTTTCTGTTTTTTTCATTCTGGCAGTGCAGATCATAAAGTTCATTATGGTTGAGAAGTGCCTCAATTCTGGTCCAACTTTCACTAACCAGTCCCTGAGCAAAGCAGACCCTCAAGGAGAGAGATGGGAATCAGCTCTGCACTCCAGGAAAAGGGGATTTCTATGAAGAGTGTCCCATTGAGATACCTTGGCAGCCACTCTATGCACTATCTCTGCGTCCAAAATTTTCAAGAGTTCAGCACATTTGAGTGCTCTTGAACTGGTGGAGATGGTGTCTCCTTTTATGTTTTATGCAATAAAGAAAATACTTTTGTTTTTCCATGAGTAACCATTATTATTACTTGTATTTATAAGAATCATAAAATAAGCTCAGCTTGAAAATATGGCTGGCTTTTAAGCATCATCAGTTAAATACATTTTCTTCAGTGGCAAAGCTGTCTTTAAAACATTTGGCCTGAAGCTTTTATGTAAAATCAGCCTTTCCATGTAGTTGATTCCTCTTTTCTACAGCCTGGGAGTCCATTACAGGTGTTTTTCCAAGGTCCCCTTGGATAACAGATTTTTTATCACAGAAAGGGTGCAGCAGAGAAAAGGAGACTGCAAATGGGCTGTGCTCCAGCACCAGAATGAAACAGCACCATGTTTCTATTTTAGCTTTTTCTTGGTTGTCATATGGTAATTTGATTGTGTTATTTTACTCCAGCATGTGATTCTGTCTATTCTTCCCAAAGTCCAACACAGGAGACATAAAGAGGTGAGAGATTTATTTCAGGATTCAGTCAGCTTTGAACGTGATGAATTCAGCAAATGAGCATATTCTTGGCCAGAAAGCAGCAATCACGTCAGCAGGTAAGATTCATCTCACTGTCAGATGATGGAGGGAAGGTGTTTGATGTTTTGTGAAGTAGGGACAAGTGGCTCCAGCATTCAGAGTGACAGAAAAAAGGCATAAAGTTGTCAAGTTATCTTCCTTGCTGCTCCTGCTGCGGTCAGCAAGAAGCTGTCCAGCAGTGAGGGTTTGAAAGATTACATGCAGCACTGCAAACTGATGATGCCTGAAGTCTGAGCTCTTCCAGCTGAACTAGCTACTCTGCACTAGCAAAGATGCATTTCTTGAAAAGACACTGCTGTGTTTACCTTCCTTAGCTGGGAGACCATGTCAAATGCACCATGGAGGGCCTTGCATTAGATAAAACAGTAAAATATTTTTCTCCTCAAGTATGATCATAGAATCACAGAATGGCTTGGGTTGCAAGGGACCCTAAAGATCACCTAATTCCAAACTGGTTGCTCAAAGTCCCATCCAAATTTGTGGTATTCACATGCCCTCTGAGCAGAGAGAAGCAGAGAAAAGAATGATCAAAACAATTCTTATCTCATTTGCTGCTCCTGTGTTTGTGAACATGTGCAATGTGTTGGAAGATTATTTACCTGAAGGGAATTGGTAACTGGATTCTGCTGAGGATTGTTTTGTTTCCTTGGCCAATCACGCAAAGCTGTGTCCTGACTGTAGGGAGACAGTCACAAGTTTTCTGCAGTATTCTTTAGTATTTTTAGAAGTAAGTATGATTATAGTATAGTATAGTATAGTATAGTATAGTATAGTATAGTATAGTATAGTATAGTATAGTATAGTATAGATGTCTTTAATATAGTTGTAATGTAATATAGTTTTAATTATGGAGAGAGTCCCTGTAAGATCTATGTATTAGATAAGTGGGTCCTTAGGGAGAGAGTCCCTGTAAGATCTATGTGTGGGTCCTAGTTACTCCAAATGAGCTACAGCTGTGAAGTCCTTAGTTGGGCAGCAGCTGTAGCTCGTGAAGGTAACTGGAATAAATAGGGGGTGGGTCGAGAGCCCAGGAGGAGTCTATGAGAAGACATGAAGGACTGTGCTGCAGAGATGAACAGCTTGGTACAGTATGGGACTTGAGAAACATGAATACAACATTTAATAAAGCAAGTGTTCAGCATTCCAAAGCCTTGATGTCAGATGTCAATCACTCCCAGATATTGGGGTGGCCTGCAAATTCTATACAACTTGTCTCTGAGCACTCCCAGGGATGGGTCATCCACATGAAGTTGATTAAAGGAGTGGTTTCTAGGTATGTTTGAAAGGCAAAACCAGGTTGGGTTGGTTTGTTTGTGTTATTAGCATGGATATGTGTTTCCCTTCAGGCAAGATGCTGGAAATAAGGGCATCATTACCTGGAAGCTGCAGTACAAGAGCAGCATTGAAGCCCACAAAGCCCCGGTGTGAGATGGGCTTTGCCTGAAGCACTGCACGTCCCTCACTCACCCCTTGGGAGGAGGGTGATAATTGACTACAGGGAATATTTTCCATGCTCATCCTTCTCCGGCTTTTTACAGTAAATCTGTACATTTTCCGGTCCTGTTTCTGCAAACAGTTTCCCTAAACAGCCCTGGGCATCTGCAAGCCCTGGGTACCCCAGCTCAGAAAGAGACAAACTCCAGTGGCTTTGCTTATTTAGACTCGTTTCGGGTTGTCTTCAGTCCCAGAGAGGTGTAATGATAAGCAGACCACAAAGTCAGCTATTTTTTTAGGCAGCTTTTCAAAGTAACATGTGAAGAAAAAGCAACAAGAAATGCAATTTTAAGGGTAGAAATCAGATGATTTTCTGATTGCTTAACTTATCTGAACCAGAGGACTGTGAAATGAACAGCCTCGGGCATGTTTGACCAAGAGAGCTCAGGAGCAGGAATGGGACTGTGTGACTGATTCCAGGAGAGAGGGGCTCCCTCTGCCCTGCTGCCTTGTGTAAGCCTGGAATTACTCCTGCTCGCTAAAGAACGGCCTTTCTGGAGCAAACAGCATTTGTCATTACCAGCAAGGGATGCTGACACTCATTTTTCTTAAGGCTGGCATCATTCATGTATGTGCTATAGTCGGGCTATCAGACCGAGCAGGCAGGCTAGCTTACAGAAGTAGAATCAGCACATTTGACTCAATAACATTTTTTATCATTAAATAAATAAGCCTGCTAAAAATTCCCACTTCAGCCATCAGCAAAATATTTTACCTACTAACAAACAACCACATCCCACTGCTGTGCAGCATTCAGAAAGCATTAAGTCGGGCTATTAGAATTCATTAAATTGACTCAAAAAGCACAATGGGCATATTATCACAGAGGCACACGCGCATTGTTCTCTGTCCGGGGAACACTCCCTGTCACCTTTCTAAGCAGTCACGCACACCAGGAGCTCCTTTGATTTTAATGAACTCAAGATTTCCCCGTAACTGCCCGTCTCCAGGGCTCTGAGAAAACAAACACTCCGGAACGCGGCTCGTTCGGCTGCATTGTCACAACTCGTATTTCAGCCTCTCACAATACGCACTTCACAGCGCTGGAGAGCCTCGCTGCTGTGTGTGCACAGATCAAAAGAAGTCCAAAAGCTTTCCACAAGTTTCGAGGCTTAGTCCTGCTGGTAATAACCTCAATGATGAAATTGTAATTGTATTTGATGCGAGCAACAGCAGGCACCTTGGGTCTCATCCTGGGAAATACTGAGCTGCTGGAGCCCTCAGTAAATCCGAGGAGAATAGTTCAGCAAAAGCACATCTTATTTACTATCAATATATTTACCAGGTAGCCCAATTAAACTTGACAGCCTGTTTATAGAGGCTTTCTGCCCAGTAGCAGCTGTACAGGTATCAGCCAACCAACTGTAACACAGCAGCAAACTGAGCAAAAGATGCTGGTGCTGGTCTCTACATCATTTGATCTGTACATCATTCACAAACATTGATATGAGTCAAATAAAGGTCACAGCACATCTATATCTAGCTTGAGGTGAAAGAACACCAAAGCCTTTTAATGCTGACAATGCTTCCCAAAATTTATTGTGACCTTCAGCAACCTGAAAATATTCTGCACTGTTATCATCTCAGGGTCAGCAGCCATTCATTATTCATTAGAAAAAGAAACTGCTGGGATGACAGAAATCTGGTGGTATAGATTAGCTGCTGAGATTTTTGATTTCCCAAATCATCCAACAGGAAAGCAGCCAGGGGAGCGGAGAGGAGGGAGCAGAGAGCTTCAGCAATTATCTTGTCTGAGTTAGTTATGCCTCAGCTTGCAGTACACATGTGGCCATGGGTACTTCAATAACCAGTTAGCTCTCATCTGATCTATTCCCTCCTCCCCAGCACCTTGTCTTTGAGATCAGGACCTGATCAGACAAACTTCTCTGTCTCATCTCCTTGGATCATTCATTACTTCACTTAAACCTTCAATCCTGATGCCTCTTTGACACCAGAATTTCCCCTGATGGGGTTTGTTTGTACCTGGTAAGGTGCTGAGTGACTCTGGCACAGTGCTCAGCAAAGAGAGAAACAAGGTTCCATCTGCAGAGAGCTCCCCACCACCTTGCAGAAATGTGACCCAAAAGGTGAGTGACAGTTTCAAACTGTTCCTTTCCAATCAGTTTTTTGTGCCTTCACCCAGTAAACAGTACCATGTTCCTCTTTCCATCACTTCCTGTCATTTCCCCAGCAGGTTTTATGTCTAGCCACTTGATTTTTAAAAAGTCAGTAACTCCCCAATTACAGTGTCTGCTTGGTAAGACACAGATCTTGCCTACTTAATTATTTCACCAAAGCTGGGGTCCTGGCAATGAATGTTAATTATACCAAAGGCAGTTGTCCATATTAACCTACAATGTTCTTAGCTGCTTGACTGAGAGGTGGTGTCATATTCACATTTTCAGAAAAATCCCTTGGCCCAGGATTTTTCTCCTGGAAAGCTGAGAAGCCTCAGAGAAAAATGAAAACAATAATTATCTCATTTGCTTCTCCTCTGTTTTGCTCATGTGGAATGTGTTTGGAGATTGTTTATCCAACTGGTGATTGTTTCATTGGATTTTGCTGGGAATTGTTTTCACTCATTGGCCAATTATGGCCAAGCTGTGTCAGAACTCTGTAGAGAATCACGAGTTTTCATTATCATCTTTTTAGCCTTCTGTAAATATCCTTTCTGTACTCTTTAGTATAGTTTAGTTTAGTATTCTTTAAAATAAAATATTATAGTATCATAAAATAATAAATTAGCCTTCTGAGAACATGGAATCAGATTCATCATTCCTTCCATCGTCTGGGGGGAACACAAATTCTGAGGTGAGACAAATATAGAAGGTTCTGGAATGTCCTGTTCAGTGTATTCTTTGTGCAATTTTTATTGTATTCCTCTGAGTTCTTTTTAGTTTGTGCCTTTGTACTGGAGAATTACTTAAATGCATCTCTCACTAGAGCTTTTTGATTGCAAGCCCAATAAAGCCTATCTGCTTATTTGTTTATACAAATTACATTGTGGATAATAAACATAACAAGGGTGTACAGTGGTATAAACACTTAAATCACATCTCTGGAAAGGTACACTGAGACCTACAGAAAACAGAGGAGTGAGAAGAGTGTAGCAGCATATTTTAAGAGAGGCAGCATGTAGCTAGGAAATTAATGAACTCCAATTATATTCCACTTTCTTTATTTTCTGTGCTATATATTTTCTTGTTTAGGTCATTGCATGGTTCATTCTGCACCACTGTTTTGTAATGGTTTGAGTGCCTCTTCAAAGCACTTTTTCAGTAGATTTGCTTTCTGGAGTAATTACTTAGCTGTCTGTTACTGCTCATGAATTCTGATGTTACTTTGTCTTAGAATCAGTAAAATATAAAAATAATTTATACTGCGGGAATAAGGAGGTTAAAGGAAAAAAAGTAACATTTTGATGTATTCTACAATGTAGAAATGAATTCTTGAATATAAAACTAAATTTAACTCATAAAGCTCCAGAACAAAGTTTCATTAGAACTGAGTTCATTGTAAGCATAATTTTAAGAGCATTCTCCTGTTCCAGACTCAGTTTCCAGAAGTCTGTGGATGCAATTTATACAGCTCAGCCCTGTAATCAATCCCTCAGCAGAAACCAGGAACTGCAGGGGAAAGCCTTAAGACATTTAATGAGGTCTAATTTAAGTGCCCTGGAGGCAGAGAGTGCAGGATGGACCTGCCAGGTCTCAAACTCACAGTGCCCTCTCCTGCGTTTCCCAGGGAAACCCTGAATCTCCTCTTGCTGCCTCTGGCTGAGCCCCACTCAGGTGCCTGGCCACAGGTGGCAGGTGACAGACACTGCCACTGCTTCCCATGCCAGGATCATGGTCCTGCTGAGTGCAATGGACATGGCAAAAGCGAATTGAGCCATCCTCTGCATCTCCATTTATCGGTGATATTTTTGCCCGACATCCAGAAGAAATGATGAGGAGGACTCCATCTTATGAAAAGGCTAATTAATTACTTTATTATATGATATTATTCTATATTATATGACACTATGTTAATTACATCTAAACTGAATCTGCCAAGCACTCAACTCAACTGCACAGCATCTCGTGACTGTCAGCTGACAGTCCTGACACATACCTGGATTCAACTGGTCAGTGAATCCAAACAGCCACACCAGAATCCAATTACCAATTCCCTTCAGGTAAACAATGTTCCACAGTGCATTCCACTTGTGAACAAAACAGGAGCAGCAAATGAGATAAGAATTGTTTTATCATTCTTTTCTCTGCTTCTCTCAGGTTCAGAGAATGTGAATCCCACAACAATTTGCTTGCAGAGTGATTATCAAATATGCTGAGGAAAAGCCAGTAAGCAAAAGTAAATGGCTAACTGGATGATGCCTAACAAATAAACGAGCTGCTTGCACATGTTTTAACATAAGGGACTGATGAATCAGGTATCAAAAGGTATCCAGAGAGGGCAACAGGAGCACTCTGGTGTTGTGTGGTGCAGACACAGCCTGGCACTTTCCAGATGGGGAACTCCAGGCAGAGCAGCTGTCCCCAGCCAACAGCACACCTTGCACAGGGCTGACATGCACAGACAACCTTGGCTTGTCCAGCAGGACACCAGGCTGCTGGATCCCAAATGTGCCACCACCTCCTGTGTCCTACCACCCCTATGTCCTGCTTATGAAGAGGTGTCTCCAGCAGAAAGCCAAGCTCTGTACCCAAGGCTAAACAAAATGGACTTGGGCTGCAATGTGCTGGGATGAGACAAACCAGAGCTGTTGTTTGCACCCATCAGTGAGCAGCCTCATCCTGCAGTGCCTGTACTGGGCCAGGGTCTCCTGGCTGCCCAGAATGGACACTGCTGTCACTGCTACACCAGCACCCAGTGATGTGAGGGCAGCCACAGGGAGAGGCAAGTCCTGGAGGAGGAGACCAAGATGACCTGCCCTTGGAAAATGGAATATAAATGGAATTTTGGCTCAAAAGTGCAGAACAAACTTATCTAGGCCAATGACCAGCTTTTTCTAGTGGTCCTTTGAATATTTATGAATTCAAAACAACAAGCAAAGCGGCCAATGAACATTCTGGACATGGTTTTGACTTTACCCACACTATTTTCTGTCCATGTATATTTCTAACACATATTAAAACTGTTTAGTGTTATGTTCATTATAGCGTCTTTCATTAAAATTTCTCTCTTGAGTATGAAGACATAATCCACATGAATATTTTTCCCATTATGTGCCACATTATTAAGTCCATTATTGTATTTTAATTGATGTTATTATAGCACATTAAGTACTTTGACATGGGTTAGAGATAGTTTGTTAATAACACTATTACTAATATACTAAAAGCTATGTTTCTGTTCTGGTTGAAGTTGAAGCTTTCAAAATTGCACTCATTCTGTCACATAACTTGGGAACACAAATCTGGCATTATCCTACTGTCTATTATAGTGCTTCTAACTTCCCTAATAATCTGCTGTTTCAACAATGCCTCTACGTGTTATTGAACCAGTGGTGACACAGAGCAATATTTCACATCTGGTTACAGCCATTGGCTGTGTCAAACAAAGTTTTAGCCTATCTAAAAAGTCTGAATGACTTCAGCTTTGCTATTTACATGAATAATGAACATTCAGGATACTTTTAGAATTTACTCTTGGAAAATTTTGGGGCTTACTTATAGTTTGTTGTATTTTTGCCAGTATTTGTTTCAGATGCCTTTGTGTCTCCTACATCCTCAGCAGAACTGCAAACACTTTTATCATCACCACATCCTTTCTAGCAACACCCTGTATGACTTAATAGACTGAATTTGCCAGTTACACTCTCTCTGTTTCTTTTCATCATGGACAAATTTGGACTTTTCTGTGCCACATTCCAGGTTAAACAGAATTCAAGAATACCAAAAAGCACAGGCACCTTCCTTTAAAAAAAAAAAAAAAACACAGCTAAGGAAGCTGATTTTCAGTGAAACACAGTAAATGGGAAGCTTCTGATTACCATGTGGGCTGAGCTTTCTTTCAGGATAAAACCTTACTTCAAAAGACTATGAGGAAACATCTAGTAAGAATTTCCACTGGTGTAAAGCTAAAAAAGGTAACCAATTAAGCCTGGATTCAATACTTATGCTTGGTTCTCAAGCAGAGATCATATCTTTACTATTTGACACCAAAAGACATTCCTGGGCATTGCACTTGAGCAGGTAGGCTTTAAAAATATGACAACGGCCTCTGAGACAGTTTTGGCCTTTGGTAACTCATACTCTCCATACTCCAAATCCTCATGACACATCTTGCATGTCACTACCCTGTATGGGAGGCCAAGAAAGTCCAACAGTGTGGGTGTAGACCCCTCTGTCAAAGGACTTCGGTTCTCAGCACACTGAATTTACTCACAGAGATGTAGCCAGCTGGTCCTTTGAAATGATGGTAATTTTTGCCCATCATTCCTTTAATGTTTTCTGCAGAATCTCAGAGACAGCCCTATTTTCCAGCCAGAATGTGGAAAGGCCATTCCCATCAGCTTCAGTGAGAGATGAATCAGGTCTTGCAGGCAGAAAGCTAAGGACAAGTAAAGCAATGAGGAAAACCAATCCTTTTTCTGTAGGAGACTACCAATCCAAGAGTTCTCTATTCATGAAACTCACACAAATCATGTAATCTTCTGGAAGTTTGGGGAGGAGCTGTCTGAATTGGATTCCAGCCCTCACCCAAAATGCTGCAAACCAGAGTGATGCAGCTCATTCCCACCTCTCGAGTCACAGCCGAGCCAAAGGCAGCCCTAGACCCAGGGATGTTTTGTGACCACTGGTGGGACAGGGTGGGCACTGAGACTGCCCTTGCCTTGGGAGAAAGCAAGCCAGGGGTGAGGGTACATTTCAGCATGTTTTCCTGGGATTCTGCTACAAGCTTAACCCTTTCCCAGACAAGAGGGAAGTCTAACTCACACTGTGCTGGGAGCTTTCCTTCACTTCTTAAGGCACAAAGTGTATTTTCACAGCTACATGCCACATAGCAAGCTTGATATGCAATGACCACAGTGTATGTAAGCCCTTAACTGTATAAAATGGATCAATTAAACTTGGCATTTAGATAAAGCATATCAACAGCTACTTGGATGCATAGTTTTAAGAACTCTCTATCACACACTTCTTCTAATCATAGGTATTTAATCTAAATCTGTAAGGGAAACATTACTTTCTCAGGCTTTTTTTTTTTTAGATAGATGTTTCTCCTGTTTTCCTATGTGATTTTTTTTTTCTTTTTCTCAGATGATTTACTCCTCCCAGGGAAGTCTGAAGGGTATGAGGGCAGCAGCCACTGTGAGTACTGATGCCAGTGCTGTCTGAGTTGGTTTGATTGCTTGGTTGTTTATTTAACAAAAAAAAAAAAAACAAATTGATTGAAAACAACTCCCAAAAATCTTTTTTAGCAATATGATGTACAGTAGTCTACAGCCTACAACTGCATCAATGTGACCCACAGGCATTTATGGCAAGCAAGAAGCAGTCTTCCCTTCTTTACCCAGGTTTCATATTTTTATGAGTGGAGGACAACTCCTTTTGACTTCTGGATAAACTCTGCATTTTGTATGCAGGTATTTTGCTAATCCAGCTGCTTTCACTTCCCTGCAGAGAATTTTTTATTTTTGGATCATCATGATGACCTTCTCAACACCTTCAGCGCTCTTTTTTTCCTATATTGCAGCATTGGACTCCAAAAGCTTCTCAGTTTTAATTCTTGTTCTGCTAGAGGGGTCTTCTTTACTATCAGGAGGTCAATTAATACTCCAATGCTCCATTTCCCCACAAACATCAAGGGATATTGTGGGAATAATTGGAAGTTTTTGACAGAGCTCTCATTAGCAGCAGCTTCATTAAAATGTTATTTTTAAAAGAAAAGACTCTGCAGCTGATATTAGCAAAAAGTATTTTGTGCAGAGGAGACAACAATTCTGAAAGAAAAAAGTCCAAACGTGCTAGGTGCAATTCCACCCTCCTCTGGACATAAAAGACTGTTCTCTCTGTTTCTGTGCTGTGCTGACTTCCAAAAACCTTTTGTGCAACCCCAGAAAGCACCTGCTACATTGGTGTAACAAAGTCATTGGGTGCTCTTTTTCTGTGTGAAAGATATTTACATATATATAATCCCCAGCCCCTGTTGCAATATTCATCCCTCCTCTGCTCCCTTCCTTTATCCACAGAGGGTGATAAACTCTTACACACCCCCTGTAGGACCTGTGGGACAGCTGCTGTGCTGGGAGAGACACGTGTGGAACACTGGGATCTCTGCTTCCAGAGCAGCAGCCCAACACCAAACTCTCCATGGATCTAACACAGGACACAGGAGATAGAAGGACAGATTGCTAATGTCCCCAGCAGCATGCTCTGACTGCAAAACAGATTCAGCAGTTGCAGAAAGCTGAAAGGAGCTGAGGAAGGAAGGAATTGAAATCAGAAGAACTGTGCTTTTTTCAGTCTTTTTCATGCACTTGAGAAGTGCTGTGTATAACAATAGTACATAGCAAGTCCCTGAGCAGAAATTAAAATGGCTGATGGAATCCTTGTCACGTCCATGATGATCTTTAATACCCAAATTAATAGCTGGGAAGCATATCTTGGTAGACAGATACTTAAAAGCTGTCTCTCCCCAAAGAGGCATCCTGCCTCCTCTATGAGCTAATCCATTCCTGCTAATGGATTTGGCAAATGAGCCTTTATTTGCACCCCAAAAGGGCACTTTCATGGTCCTTCTAAAGACCCTGAAACTTGGTGCAGCTTGCACACACTCACTTGCATTTCAAGTTTTTGGGACTAAGATCCCCACATCAGACACACAGTGTGAAAAGAAGCTGGCTTAAGGCAGCATGGGCCAAGGAAAATGTTAATAACAAACTGCTACTTGTGTTGCTTTTGTTTGTGTTCCCTAAGGATCACAGATGGGGTTTTTTATTTGTTAATAATGCTCCTGACTGTGGAGCTCTGGTGCATTTATACATCTAATGTGATTTGGGGGGTGTTCCATCCCAGTTCCATCCCTGAAGCTGCAATGCAATATCCTCTCACTTTCACCATTCAAGGACTGCAACATTGGTTTATGACCTCATCAGCTTCAGGTTCATCATCCTCTTGAGAAAAGCAAAGGGCAATTCTATCACAAAGAATCACCACAAGAACCAAGAGAACAGCGTGGGGCTGACTGCACCCCGGGCTGTACAGACAGAGCTTCCAGAGATGGCTGGGAGCTGGACAAGAGAAGGCTCCAGAGAGACCTCACAGCAGCCTTCCAGTACTTGAAAGGGCTTGTAAAAAAGATGGAGAGTGACTTTTTACATGGGTAGATAGAGATAGGACAAGGGGGAATGGTTTTAAACTAAAGGAGGAGAATTTAGATTAGATGTTAGGAAGAAATTCTTTACTCATAAGGTAGTGAAAGATTGGAACTTTTAAGGTTGCCCAGAAAAGCCATGGCTGCCCCATCCCTGGAAGCGCTTAAGGCCAAGCTGGATGGGGGTCTGAGAAACATGGTCAGTGGAAGATGCCCTTGCCCATGGCAGGCAGTTTGGAACTGGATGATCTTTCAGATCCCTTTCAATTCAAACTATCAGATGATTCTGTAATTCTCTGATTTTCTTTTCTCTCCAACACCCACTTATTTGTTATTCTCCCTCTTTCTGTGTCAGTGGTCAGAGAGCCCTTCCAAGCAGTGTCAGTCTGGTCCATGAGTGTGACTGAGTGCAGGAGGAGCAAGGAGCTGCACAAAGGCAGCCCCACCATTGCCCCCTTTTCACATTCAGTACAGTGCTCTTTTATTGAAAAAGGAGACCTGAATGGGTCTGGTGACCTGCTCAGAGCCTGCTTTTGAAAGTTAGTGAGTGCTGACTCAAAACCCCCAAATATTTTCTCATTCCCCAGCTTCTGACTGAGGCAGCTCTGTGCTCCTCAGCAGCTGCTTGGGTGTTACCACCTCAGACTGTTAGGTACAGTGCCCTGACAGAAGTCAGTGTAGCAGCCAAGTATAAAGAGGCATAAATATTATTTTCAGGCTTTGCAATCAGTTACTTAGATTTGGCTTCAGTTAACAGGGGTATTGTTTTGAGCATTTTGAAGTGTCAACCATAGCCCTTGCTGACCAGCTTCTTGTTCTTCAGCACTGGAAATGCATTGGGGTATCTAGAGAAAGTATCAGCTTTTTCTGCAGAGCAGGAGAATATATTGAACTGTGAGGTGGTAGAATTTGATGAATGCAAAAAGAAAAAGGCATCTAAGATATTATATTTTAATGTGTTTAAATGTAGTCTTAAGCTACTTGTGCAGCTTAAGCTACTTGTGTAGGCAGTGTACACAGAATCAGCAGGAATGAACTCTAACATTTCAGATTTCTCTGCTGATCAGTTTTTGTGTGCATCAGCAGACAAGCTTCCCAGCCATCTGATCATCTGATCAGGATGGGTCTTTACTAACCCTCCTGTTCATAAAGGGATCCTCTTTTCTTGACTTTCTGCTCTCTTCCCATGCAAAAATTCATTTAGAAGGTAAAATGGGCAGAATGTCCTTTTACTGTAACTGAATATGGACTTTCTTCAGGCCACTTCCTTCAAAACCTCCTTAAAATCCTCTTATTCAGAGGAACCAATTCCTCAGGTCATGTTGCTCTGACTTGTTTTGCTGTCCTGACCCAGCTACAGGGAGGACAAAATGAATTCCAGCGTATTTATAGAATCTGTAGCAAATCCTGCACAACAACAAAAAATTTCTGATAAATATACATGCCATTCTAGCTTCTTGCTATATTCAAATATGTAATGACAGCAGAAAGATATTCTCTGGCTGAGAATATTGTAACTGTACTGAGCCTCTTGGCAGCCAGGGCTGGGAAGCACCAATAAAAATCAGCACCTGATCACATGCACCAGGACAGACTCAGCTCCCATCACATGTGCCACCCTAACAGAGCAGAAAAAGACAGAATCTCTCATCACCTGGATTGGCATGTCCAGGCAGCCTCTTGAGGGATGCCAGAGGCTGATGGTGAGATCAGACATCACCAATATCTTCACAGATGCCTGCAATTTCTGACAATATAGCCTCTGATGGCATTGCTTTGGGACATCAGCGTGAATGAATCTTGTGGTTAAGCAGGAAAATATAAAAATATTTAAGATCCTCTTTTCCTGCAGATATGCAGCAGCCTCCCTCAGAGTAATCACTTCCCAAAATCAACTGGTGATAGGAATTATTACATTTAGCTTTTGCTTTGTTTAAACCTCATCCTGGGAAAGAGTAAGAGGATTTGGATAAAAACCTAAACCTAATTAATCTTTTAGGCTTTATGTTTCCTTAATTTGACTTTATTTTTAGTGTATTTTACAAATGAGATTTTTTTATCGAGGGAAGCCAAGTTTACATTATTTTGCTATCCCAGTTTGCACAAATTGCCAAGGCTGGATGAGGCAGTCCCAGGTCTGCAATGCCATTCAGCTCTCACAGATTTTACAGTGCTCACCCTGAAGCACATACTACCCATGGCATTTGACTACTCTAAAGTATCACACTTGGAATTGCCCAAAAGAGAGCACTTCTGACTTTACAAAGGGGCTCTATAGCTATTCTCTCTGCCTCTCTCTTTGCTGAATGGGTTCTTTTCTTTCTCTTATGGTGAAGATAATGTTTAGCAGTTGAAGTAACTCACCATGCACCACGTTTGGATGCAATATTCACTAAATCCTGAGGTGAACAAATTCCCAGGTAAGGAATAGAACATTTCTTAAACACCTACATACACTATATGGAAAAGTATCAGTACCTACAAGGGTACTGATACTTTTCCAAAGATCTAAAACCAAGCCAGGACATAACAGGAGGGCACCAAAACCATGGCAAAATTATTAAAATACAGCAGCAAGAGCACATGGCAGACACCCTGTCTGTGCTTGTGACTGGTAATGACCGTGGACACGTGGCTGCCTCACCTCCAGCACCTTCATTAGCACATGCACACTCACATGGCTCCAATAATTTTATCCTATTCAGTACAAATTGTCCTTCTGTTCCCTTGTACGCTTGTGTGCACAGAGGCATCACCAGAGAGCTGCCAGGAGGCAGGTCCAGAGCCTGTGCCAGCCATTTCTCTGCTGCTGGGGGGCAATGGGCAGAAAAAATTGTAATATACTGAAGGAAAGGAATAACAACAGGTACATGCACCATCACACTTCCCAGTAGCCAGAAGCCTTTTGTTTTTCAGTTTGTTTTCTAGTTGCTTACAGCAAACACAGCATCACACACCGCCTTTTCTCCTCTGCTGCTATTTGCAGCAATGGAAGCTTCAGGTGCTCTGCAGCACCTTTCACTCATCTTGATTAAGGGTTTGCTCTCTCCACAGAGGGCCCATCACTAGCTCATTCAACACAAGTTGTCTCAGGCTTTAATTAATTTGAGTACATTTTATTTTATCTTACTGCCTCCTGTGATTTTTAATCAAAAGATAGCTTCTCTGGCTCTCTGAGGTGGTGCATACCTTCAACACTAGCATTTAGGAAAAACCCACAACACTTTCAAATGGTTGCATCGTGTTTTTACTGAAAATCATTAAAGACGTGTTTCAGTCCTTCTAAACTGGCCTGCTGCTGGACCAGCTCTGCAGACATTGCATATCTGTGCATACCCTGTCACAGGAATACCAGCCACCAGCTGACAGTGATTTCATTAAGAAGTTTGAAAAGCTGCTGTTTTTCTCTCTGCTTCAAAGAGAACTCAGATGAGCAGAAGCCAAGCAGTAAATCTCCATAAAGGGCTTTGTCTAAAGTATCACAGTAACCCCTGTGCTAACAGTGAATACCTGATGGAGGTAGTTAATTCCCAGATGAGCCCAAATCAATAAGTCAAGGATGAGACTTGTGAGCATCAACATTCTCCTTCCACCAGTGGCTGCAGCACAGGAGGGGGCAGGAGGAGGGCTCTGAGCAGGGCTGGTCTGGAATACACTTCCTAAATTTTATCCTTATCTCTGCCTCTCACTGCAGCAGGAACACTCATGGCGCTGACCAGCTGAAACAGAAGGCACAAAGAAAACAGAATCTTTCCCAAAGCAATGGGTCTGCATCCTCCCTCAGCAGCCTGTGGCTATGGAAATTGTGGGAATCATGACAATGGTTTTTCAGAAATATTTTTCTACAGAGCCAGCACTGCAAAAAACTGATACTCAGTTTTCCACAAAACCTCCATTGATTTCAATGGCCCAGATTCAAAAAAAAAGCCCATGGATGCCCTTAATTTTGGCCTATTCTGTACCCTAATAAAACAAACAGGGAGGGAATATTTCTGCCCCACAGAAATCAAACCTTTCCCAACCTTGCCCTGCAGATGACTGTGTTTGTGGACAGTTTGATTGGCCAGAGTTTGAACACAAGGAAAGCACAGAGCATTTTCAGCTGGAGCCAACAGCTGAACAACACAGGGATAGATGATGGGGTGCTGAATAATGTATGCTGAAAGAAGAATGGAAGTGAAATATTGGATACTCAGCACTTATTTAAATTTTAAAAAAATCTTATTAAAAAGCAGGAAAAGAATGTGGAAAAGATATAGAGAAAATATGAGTCCACATTTTTCGTCCACATCAATGGCAACATTTCTTAAGCTATTTTTAGTGATGTTTAAGACTAAAACTCCTTGACATTACTTCAAACAAGCAGGCAGGCTAATCAAACTGACAACAGGAGCTATTGCAGCAGTTTGCTAGGAAAAACCCACTCATTATACATCTTTGTACAAACACAATCCAGTTATATGAATTTAATACAGGAAGAAAACCTTTAGAAAGAAACCATTTTAATCTGAAAAGCAATTGTGTCACATAAGTCCCACTTCCAAATGACTGTAAGTGCCCTTCTGTCAAGATTTATAATTTTCAAGGATTTTTAGTACTATTATATTTGTTCTTCATCCAGACAAGTGATCCCCTTCATGAGAGGGCACAAGCAGGAATCAGCCAAAGAGCTTGCTAGTTTAAAAGGACAGCAGTTTTGATAAGGTTCAGCACCATTTCAATTAACACTGGTTTCGTGAAAAGGGTCCTGAATGTGAGCGCTGTGAGCAGAAGGAGTGGCTCAGCACCAGGCATTTAAATGTTGCCATGCACCTGACACTCATACAACCATCTGGGCATTACTTTGCTGGCTCCCCTTCTGCACCTATGTGATGATACACCAATTGGGGGAGGTATAACATCAAAATATGTGAGCTGCACATCAAATCTTGATGCTTAAAGCACCAAATTATCGTCTCCTTTTCATGCAGAGATACCAAAGTCCTGCAGTGTTGGAAGAGGTAAAAGTATGGCAGAACTTCCATCCTTTTTCACACAGCAGCTCTGCAGTTGGGCTACTCAGATGCTTTGAGATTAAGAAGAAACTTGTGGAAAGACAATTGAGGGGGGCTGCAGTCACTTAGATGTAATCTGACTTTTGGTATGCAACACTAGAATGTTAAGATAATAGACTTCGTGCTTTTCTTTCTAAAATTTAGGTAACTTGCCTTGGTTTCACATTTTTTCTCACTCAGCCCGGTTCTTCACTGTGAGATAAGAAGTTGACTTGACTCTGAAGTGAAGTGAAAGGCTGGAATTTCTTTCTCTCTGGAAGTTCGTGTCTCACCAGCTGCAGAAGCAGGTGAAGCCCATGGCAGCCCCCCAGGGCAGGGCAGGACTGACAGCAGCTCCTCCAGCAGTGCAGGGAGGTGCAGGCCGAACTCACAGGCCACTCTGCTGTGACACACACAGCTGTCCAAGCACTGAGCTATTGACATTGATGGGGGAACCTGTGAATAAAAATACTTGACAATTACAAATTTTGTGAATCTGGGGCCCTGTTCACTCAACTTGTTCTTAAATCAAGTTTCAGATTGGAAAAAACATGCCAAATGCTGTCACTTATGTCATTTAACACATTGTGACTTAAGAACATTGAAAAATCCCCAAGGCACATGTCATGCTAATTAAGTGCTTTCAACAGTTGAATACATCTGAATAATAAATTCATTTACAACCTCCATGTGTGTTTTGGAAATAGAATGGCATGAGGCCATACTGATTTACACACTTAATGTAAGAAAAAACTCCAACTTTTCCCACAGCAAAGTCCAGCCATACCCATTTCTTGCACATGCTTGAAGGAACTGAAAGTCTTTTAGAGAGATTAACTGGTTTGTGATAATCTCCTGTTCAAAACTCTAAGGTAGAAAAGACAGACATGTTGTGAATTATAACATGTCCTCTTTCTAATTTGAATTAAGCTATGTTCCTTTATTTTAGTTTCTGCTTTATTTTTTTTTCTGCTTTCACTGAAAAGCCATAGGAAAAGACCAGTCTTTAATAAAACTTGTGATGATTTGTTATTTATACTACATAAATACAGTAATGTTTGTTGAACTCAATTTCTCTGCAGATAAATGAGTCCAACAACTGTATTCTTGGCTCAGGGTAATACAGAAATTCTTTACACATGTATACACAGTGATAAGATGAAAATTTTCCTACTTTGTTTCCCCAATATTTGACAGTTCTGAAGGCATGAAAATAAAACTTTGAGCCCTGGACTCATAGACTATAAATAAAGCATAGGGGAAATCTTGACTCCCTTACAGCTGTTGTGTTATAACCCTTCCTGACTGACCTGATCACTCTTTGTCATAACCTTACATTTAATTATGAGCCAAATAATTACTTTGCACTAAGCATTGCATAAACTTCATATTAATCAATTTAGGGCATTAGAAGCAATTCCTGTTGAATCCCTATTTATCAAAGTTACCATAAATACAAAGGACCTTAAAACGCTGGCTGAAATGAGGGAAGCCTGGAGGCAGTGCCGCTCCGTGCAGCCCTGCTGGTTTATGCTGGCTCTGAGCTGTCCCCTGGTGGTTATCACAGCAGCAGGATCAGCCACTAAATGGCCAAATCTCTCCTGAGAGATCATATCAAATGCCCCGAAATGCAGAAAATGGATCAGTTTAGATATAGGTAAAACATGAGAGATTTCAGTTAAACAACAAAACTGAAAAGGCTTTTATATGATGATTTCATTTTTCTTTCTTTGTTACATGGGGAGCTGCCCACCCCTGTGGGCTTCTGTGCCATCTAACAATCCCTTGCCATGTCAGTGTGATAACCTCTTCTTTTTCTGAGCCACATTACACCTGCTTTGGTTAAATTTTGCTTCAGTACAGGAAGTACTGGCAAATACTCTGTGCCCTGCAACATTGAGGTGTTTGCAGTAAAATACAAACCCCATTCACATTACACAATGAGCATTCCCTGGAACAGCTTCCAAGGGTCATGGTGCTCCCTTCTGAACCTGCATTCCTCAAAAATATTTCCTTGCAGAAGCTAAACTTTATGATCTTGCCTTTTGGCACATCCTGTGCAAAGCTATGCTTATTCAAACACAAACTTTTTACTGCACTATTGATGCTCAAAACAGTAAGAACAAACATAATATAACCCTTGGTGCCGCAGAGGAATTGCAGGTCAGAGATGTGAAGCCCAGTCTCACTGATACTTATTACAGAGAAAATCTCTGTGGGGTAAACATTGTCTGGGTTAAAAGCAGAGATGGAATATGAACAGAAAGACAGAATAAATCAGCATCTTAGGAATACCTGACAATGTGACCCTTGCTCTGTTTATTCTGTTGACACTTGATTCCTCACCTCTAACTGCAAATATGCATTTGAGGCTGGAGGGGATAATAGGATATAAAGTTTTGATTTGAGCTCACATGGTACAGCATGCCAAGGGAAATACAGCACTCAGGTCATCCATCTCAAATTAGTGCCAATAAAACTTTTATGTACTTTCTCTGAGGCTTATATGATTCTCTCATGTCAGTGCTAATGGAGAGCCACGTAGCATCAAATGCCTCCATCACACTGCCATGATTCTGTCTCTCTTTCAGATGTTTTGGATACTAAAAAAGTCACCAAAATGATGTACCAAATCAAAATACATGGAGCTATGACCATTTTGGAGTTATTATTGAAGCCATTTTTAAAATTTATCTGCTTAAAAACCAAATATTTTTATTTGTCCCAGGCCATGTTGTCCCAATAGCACAAAATGCTGAAGAGGGTCTCCAATAAAGGAAATCTCTATTTTCCAGTGGTGGAAAACAAAACATGCAGTGGTGCTTTACTACATTGTAGTGAGTGGCACTGTAGACTGACATCGTGGTGCAGCCTTACCTCAGCCCACCTGCAAACCCATGACACCAGTTCTGCCCTGCTGCTGCTCAGAGATGCCTGACCAGGAGCAAGGATCTGGGGAGGCCACAGGCAGCAGGTCCCTCTGACACTGGATATCCAGATATAATCCTGACAACCATTTACCAGCCTTAAAGGGACAGAAACAGGCGTTTTTGAGCATGAGAACATACTGACTTTAACAGCTACACAGATATTTTTAGAATACAGAATAAATGCTCTATATTACATAGAGAAACTGAAAATATCTCTGGAAGTTATACTTGAGACCTTGTGCATTTTTAAACTTTTTTTTTAAAATAGCAACATACTGAATATTGCTTTATTAAATGTGGGGGAAGAAAGTAATATGAGAGAAAGAGAAAAAAATGTAAAATCAGTAATGAAAAGAGGCTGTTTCACTGTGCTGAGTCCTTGAAAATTAGAGTTAATTCCAGAGAAATGGAGTCACAGGTAAAAGGCAGGTGCATAAATCATTAGCACATTAATCTATGCAATGACTTCATATTTACTGTAGCTGTCTAAGGAAGCTTAATTTATTCTCCTTTTGCTCACAGAATAACAACAGTTTCAGCCAGAGGTCTTTCTAATCAGTTATCTGCATTTCATTTAACTTTTCCAGGAATATGCTCCCTGATACAAAATGGCCAACCTCATTTTTCCTCTATTGTTAATACACTTTTTTTTCTAAGGCAACTTGCCTTTGTGAAAAGATCACCCATCAGGGATCCAAAACAATGACAAATACTACTGAGCCGTCAGGCTTAACACCCTCCTTTGGTCTTTCCCCATTTCATCCTCCCCCAGCTGTTTTCCCTAGTGGTGTAATGAATAAGCCAATTGATTTTGTTTTTAGTACAAGTTCCTTGCAACTGCTGTTTTTAAGTATGAATTGGTCACTGAAAGCAATTCAAGGTCATCATTGTGCCTAGAAGTCCTTCCTCTAGCTAATGTGGCCAGACTTAAATGTCTTTTCCAGATGCATTTGGTAAGCTTTAGCATTTGCACCAAAAATTTCAAGACTCAAGGCTTGCTTTGAGTTGTCATCATTGTTGATTTTAAGCTTAAGTCACTGTGATCCAGCTGTTTCAGGGAATTAAGAGAAAGTGTTGGTTGTAAAAAAAAAATGAAGTATGACAGAAAGGGTCATGCTGGTGTCAGCAGCGTGTCCTGATCACTGTCAGGAAAATCTACCCACTCAAGTGTTGTAAGTGGTGAGCATTAAAACAGCAGAGTTTGTTTATAGCTGATAAAGACTCATTAGGGGGCTGACAGTGAATTTTCCAAACATGATTTAAACATTTCTGAACAGTCCATGGCAGCAACTAATTAAACTTTTAAGTGGTAGAAGGGAAGAAGGAAAGATAGAAAAACAGAGGTAGAGAAGAAAGATCTGGGTCACCACCAGGGCTGCAGTGCTGTCTCTGGTCCAGTTCCTCTGGGTGGTGGGTACACACACAGCCCCCTCACTTCTGCTATTTGTAGCATATGCACATTTTGTTATTCTTAAACCTGTAAGGGGATTGGGAGCTGTTGTGGTCTAAATTCCCCTCCTCCCTGTCAGAGAGGCAAATGCAATGGTGTCTCAAACTTGTTTTTAGAGATAGTTACCAAGGAAGTTGGTCCCCAAAAAATGCTATCCTACCTCCACAAGACCTTATTTTCTAACTCCACTTTGTCTCATTGGTATGGTAACATTCTCTTCTGTGAAGTGTTTGAGATACTAATTTCTTCAAGTTTACATTAACTCTTTCAGGATTTCAGTCTCTCACAAGTATCACATCCTTGATGACCCAGTATGCCCAGTTTCACCTGATACCATACAGCTGAGAACTCCTGAGTCTCAGTCTACCAACAAATTTTCTTTTATTGAAGAGAAACTTTTTTTGCAAGGAGTCAGAAACATCAAGTAAAACTAAAAGAGAAATAAAACACAGATGAGAGTTGGGGAACACAGAGACTGGACAAATGCTTTATGTCTTGCCTTGGATTCCACTTCAATTCATGGGAAACCGTGCTACAGTTTCAAGGTGTCAGGGAAAAGGGAACAAACTCTACATGTATGATTCCTCATAAAAGGAAGAATTCTTGCTCCAGAAGCTGGTCCAGCATACTTATGTTGTCCAGCAGGATGGGGCAGCCAGATAGCACTGGCAGCTTACAAAGCTTTTCAGAGTTTGGGACTCTGGTTTCTGTCATGAGAGTGCTTAAATTAGGGGTGAGCACACATGAAGCTCTTCGAAGGTGCACAGCACAAAAAGCATTGCCAGCACTTTTCACAGAAAAACACAGAAAGCACATCAGGACTGGGAAATATACTCTTGTCTTGCTCAGAAAATCCAGACTGTACTCTCACTGACTGCTCTCTGCCCTCAGTGGCTTCTCACCTGTGAAACTGAGGCAATGCTGCCTTTTGGCAATGTGCTTTCCACGTGAAACTGCTGCCAAAGAGCAAGTAATTATTATTTATTGCTACTCAGAGTAGATACACCTAAATTGGGGAACCTGAGAAATGAACACATGGATGTGTGGCCAAGGAGAAAGCGAAACTGCACCCTGTTTGGACCTCCACTCCTGATATGGGGCTTGGGAGATGTGGCCAAACACACTCATCCAGTTCCAGAATAATCCATGTAGCAACTGGCCTCAGCCTTCTTCCCTGATAATTGAGGCATTTTTCAGAACTGAATTTTTATAAATGAGTGGAACTTCTCCAAGAGTACCAATCTGTCTCCAAATGCTCAGAATTGGATCTGTGCTAGAAACGCAAGTTGTGTTTACTTTCCACTGCTAACACAGATAGATCAGAAGCTCAAAGTAAAAATGCTTTCCCATGTTAGGCTTTTTCCTTAATCTTGTACTGAAAGAACAGATATAAAAATGATTTTATACACCTTATTGAAAGTGTCTGAAAATGTCATCGTATGCCACCATTTCTGTCAGAAGCACCCAGGTAGCAGAGGATGGATGATTTATGTGATGTACTGAACTGACACAGATTGCAAAGTACATAGCACAAACATCAGTTTAACAAAGGACGTTGAAACTATCTTCTAATACAGTTTTCAGGTGAGACCATGTATAAGACAGCTAAATAGAATAAAAATAATCAAAAAAAGGTAAAGTAAAAGCAGGTAACTGGCAAAATTCTATTTTTACTTAATGCCTTTTCATTTAGTAATTCAAGACCCATGTGCTTCTTAAAACACAGCATAAAATCTATAAAAGCAGCTAAAGCAGTCATCCAAACTCTGTTTTCATGCCTGCAGCACACAGCTAGTGCTGAAAGTCACTGCAGGCTTACAGCCATTGCCACTGAGAGGGGAATTTGGTTAATGAGACGAACTACTGGACCATCCATTGATTCTAATGCTTTTCAGTTCATGACTCCTTTCACTAAAATGAGCTTTCTGAAGATAGGGTGAGGATGCTCTTTTTCAAGATCTGACATTTACTCTTCTCCTCTTCGAACACACTGCAGTAATCTCTCAGTGGAGATCACAACAATACACGACTGGATAACCCAGCACTTCCTGCTGCTGCCTTCATTTTCTAATTTGTTTTTGCACACACTTGAACTCAGAAAGGTCAGCTCATGAACACTGCACACACTCTCCTTTTGCTCTTCAGAGCTAGGCAGCTTTGGAGTGCTGAGCACAGGACGAAAATGGGAAAATGTGAGCTGCATTGCAGCTGCATGGGGCAGCTGGGCGCTTGTCCCCTCTGATGTCACCAGAGCCCCCCAGTGAGAGCTTGGGCTCTGGACAGAATTCAGGTGGAACTCACATGGAACCAGAGAGTTTATAACCTTTGGAAGAAGAGACAGCCACTGGGGAAGACTACACAGCCTTTGTGGTGTTGGGCAGAGAGGAAACCGGAAGGGCCAATGTCTGACTGGAAGTTAATTTGGCCAGTACCCTAAAAGACAATGACAACTGTTTCCATAACTACATTAGCAACAAAAGGAGGGCTCAGGAGAACCTTCAGCCTTTAGTGGGGAAAAAGTCACAGTGACAAAGGAGGAGGAGGAAGAAGGCAGTGAGGTACTAAATGTAAGGCCTGCTAGAGTACCCTGATCTCCTCCCAGGAAAAGAGGGCCCACTCAGCAGATGAGAGAAAGGCTGAGAGTCTCGATTCCCTGGAGTTTAGTCAAATCTAGCAACCTCCTAGAGGAAATGACTGCTCATGGTGTGCTCTTTGCTGGGTAAAAATGGTAGGTTTTGGCACTGGCTGTGGGGCCAGGCCCAGAGAGGATGGGGAATGGAGTCATCCAGCTGGGGGCAGACACCAGGGATGTTCCCCAGGGCTCAGCATTGGGGCTGCTTTACACGGAGTGACTGAGTGTCCTGGTTTAGGGCAAATTTGGGAGAGCATCTCCAGAAAGCAAACCCACACGGCCCCTCCCCCCAACTGGTGTGGGAAGGATTCCTTGGAGAGAAGTGGAAAGAACCTGTTTATTTAACAGGCACAGCACCCCCCAGCACACAGAATGAACAATACCAGATGACACCACTCTTTCACCACTCTGACAAAGATGACAAATTCAGAAAGTCTCTCTTGGGGGGTCACTCTGTTCTCAGTCCCTCTGGGGCAGCTGCTGCCCAGAGTAGGCCCCGCTGGGCCACAAGGTGCAAACTCTCAGTGTTCCCAGGCCCCAGTCCGGAGCAGGTTCAAGTTGGTCCAAAAAAAGGAAAGGAGAAACAGTCCAGGAAGAAATTTGGACTGTTTAGCTAAACTGGCTAATGAGCAGAAGCAAGAGCAAGCAGAAGAAAAGCAGAAGCAAGAGCAAAGCGAAAAGCAAAGCAAAAAGCAAAACCAGCACCATGTACTGCCCCGTCTGTGTGTCCTGCCAGCTGTGGGGGAGCGGCTGATAAGAAACCAAAACTTTCACTCTTCAGAGCCAGTCTTGAAGGCACAGAACATAATATCCAGCATAAACAGAACACACCAATGGGGATACAAGCATCATAAAGTCACCCTAGAACACTGAGGGTGCATGAGGGGGTTGATCTGGAGAAGAACAAGCTCAGGGGTAATCTCACTGCTCTTTACATCTTGCAGAGGAGAGGAGGTGGAGAAGGAGGTGCTGATCTCTTTTCCCTGGTCCCCAGGATGCAGCGGAACACTCCACCTGTTCCTCTCTGCTGCTCCATCCTCATCATCTCACACTTGTCCCCTGCTCTGCCATGGGGCCCCTTCCCAAGGCTGTAGTGCTTCAGGATAAACCTGCTGCTACAGGGGCACTGCAAGGGCCACACGTTCTTCAGGAAACGTCCATGTGCTCCAGCATGGGAGCTCTGTGACAGAAGCACAGATCCCTACTCTGGTGCTGGGAGCACCTCATCTTCCTCCTCCTCCTGCTCTCAGGTTGCTGTTGGCAGGGCTGTCCCTCACAATTCTTTCCTCCCTCCTCACTCCCCCTTGCAGCATTTTCCCTCTTCTCCCAGGCCTCCTCTGCAGCCCCACCTCTGCCAGGCTTGGACACCTGGGCCAAAGACACAGCTCTGCCCATGCCAAGAGAGACTTCTCAGCAGCCCGGAGACACAGGCATGTCACTGTCATAATTTCTGAAAAATCCCTTCGCCAGGATTTCTTCTCCTGGGAAGATGAGAAGCCTCAGAGAAAAACCAATATTATCTCATTTGCTTCTCCCTGTTTTTCTGCTTTGAAATGTGGCTGGAGAATATTTCCCAACAGGTGCATGTTTGATTGGTTTCATGTGAATTGTTTTTACTTAATGACCAATCACCATCAGCTGTGTTGGACTCTGAGGAGTCAGTCATGAGTTTTTCATTATCATTCTTGTTAAGACTTGTGTCTGTATCCTTCTCTTTCTTTAGTATAGTTTTGGTATAGTATTCTTTTATATAACATAATATCATAAAATAATAAATCAGCCTTCTGAGAACATGGAGTCAGATTGTCATGAATCTGACTCACAAACTCAGCACAGGCAATGCTCCCACTTTGGGAGTGCAGGGAGAAAAGCAGGAGGTTTGTGTGCACAAGGAGGTCACCCAGCACCATCAAACTGTGCCCAGAGCTGGCTGAGGCTTCAGCTGTGGGTCAAGATCTGATGGTCAGAAATAGGTGATACAATGTCTTCTGCAGGCCTTTGGGTGTTCCAATTTATGGGACCACCTTCCTAAAAGGAGTAGCCTGAAGGGAAACAGGGCATCCCAATGTTGGAGCTGCTGATTTCAGCAGCACAACCTGGACCATATCCAGAGAAGGGGAACAAAGTTGGTGAAGGGTCTAGAACACAAATCCTATAAGGAGCAGCTGAGGGAGCTGGGGCTGTTCAGCCTGGAGAAAAGGAGGTTCCTGGGAGATCTTGTCATACTCTACCTCATCTTCCTCCTCCTCCCGCTCCTCCTCCTCATCCTGCTCTCGGGTTGCTGTTGGCTGGGCTGTTTCTCACACTTCTTTCCCAGAAAGAAGGGTGTAGCCAGGTGGGAGTCAGTCTCTTCTCCCAGGCAACCCATGATAGAAGAGGACATATTCCTAAGGTGCTCCAGGGGCAGTTTAGGCTGGAGATTAAGAAAAAGTTCTTCACAGAAAGAGTCATTTGGCATCAGGATAGGCTGCCCAGGGAGGTGGGGGAGTCAGCAGCCCTGGAGGTGTTTAAGAAAAGACTGGATGTGGCACTTAGGGCCATGATCTAGTCGAGAAGGTGGTGTTAGGTTAGGCAATCTTTGACTTCTACTCTGTCAACAAGGAGTTAATTCTCTGCTGAGTCTCAAGGACCAATAACAAATGGACAAATTAGAACAAAATGTGGCTGGAGAGGAGGAGTGTGAAGAGAGAGGGAAGCATTTTTCTCTGAGGCCAGGAAAGGAAGGAAAGCAGCTGAATTATTACTGATACTGAGGCAGGTGCAGAAACAGTTACAGGAAGAAATTAAGAAATAAACAAAAATTGGGAAAAAAGGTAGAGATGATGCTGAAGCAGACAGCTAATCTCCCAGCACTGTCTGGATTAAAAAACTAATTACATCTCCTGAAGGAAATGGAAATGGAAATACAGAGAGTGATACCTGTGATAAGGAGCTAGGGGAAAATGATCCTTTATCTTCTTCAAATCCCCTCTGCCACGTGCATGAAGCCATATCCACTACAAAACCTTGGGGTGGATGGGGACACCAGAAAATTACCCAATTCAAGCCAGTTAAGGTGGCTGATTTGCAGGAGCCCTAAGTCAGGCAGAATTAAAATCCAGAAAATGGAATCCTATCAATGCAGACATAATAACAGCCCATACAATTGGTTCCTATCAATAATAAAATTTCTAACAGATAGAGAAGAACACTCAATATTAACACAGCAGGATGCTGAGAAGTTGGGTGTATGACCCAGATGGCAAAGAGTTAAAATCACTGGAGTAAATGGAGCAGGTGTTACCTGCTGAACTGCAAACTCAGGGCTCCTGGGTGAGAGCAGATATCTGCCATCCACTTTGCAATTCAAGATCACAATGAAAACACTTTGGATTTCAATGTTCTGAACTATGGAACCTGGCATCTGCTGGCCAGCACTATGTGTTCCCTCAGTTTGATGTTAACTCTGACACTAAAACAAATCCAGAGGCTGCAGTGCACCTGCTCCATGGGGTGCCTGTACTCCCTGGTGCCAGGATGGCTGGAGTATCACAGTGCTGGATTTTGTTGTGGTGCAAGATGAATTCCTAAACCTGACTTGGCCCCAGTAACAGTTGCTGTACCAACACTGCAAACCTTACAGGCACAATAAAAGCAGCCGAGTTCTGGGGCATTGATGGGCTGGTACCAGACTGCAAGACAAGCTGTAAAAAATGCCTTTGAGAATTCCATGGTAAACCTGAGATGACAGACAGAAGCAGTCACTAGAGGGAGACAGTGCAATTTCATAGAACAACTCCAGAAAACTTTTCAGTTGGAAAATTACTAAAAAGCCACAAAGTCCATGCCTGTGGGTCTCACGGGTTAATTCACTGGCATTACCTTGCCTAGTGAACTCAGAACTACAGGATCAACAGCAATATTTGCCCATGTTCGAAGAAGATAATAGATATTATGGAAAGAAAAAGAACTAGTCCGTCAATTTTTCTGTCACAAATAGCATTCACTTTTAAAATGCTTTTTCCGAGAGGCTAAGTGTAAAGGTTGTCATAGTCTCTGTACCTGTGCATCTATTGCATGGCTAAAAATTCTTCCACCTCAAGTGATAATTCCTTTTATTTTGCTTTTTTGTCCCCTGAATTCATTACTGTTCATTTAACCATGAAGAAATTAAAGGCCCTGGTATACCTTTTCCTAACCTCTACTGACTTCTGACCTATGAAGTACTTAGTGATGTACAGATTTATTTGAAAGTGAGAGATGAGCTTCTTCAGGAGTAAAACTTTGTGACCAACTAGGAATTAAGGAAACATGATAAGGCAGTGATAGGAATATATTTGTTATGTATTAGATTTAAAATACATTCAATTTTAGGTTTTAAGATTGAGGCAGGAAAGTTTACAAATTTACAAACTGCAGTCGTTCCTCTTCTTCATTCTCAGTTCCTCCCTGTAGGTCTCTGTTTCATCCTTTTCCCCACTCTTCTTTGCCTTATGTTGCCTGTGTCAGCCTCATCAATGATCCAAAATTTAGCCTTGTGTATATGTCCAGTTACAGACTGATCAGATGAGTCTAATCAAAGATACTAAGAGAGGGGCAGCACAAATGATGACCATTTCACAAACAACTTCATTGAGACTAAAACCTGGATAAAGCAAATTGCTTGCTGGATTCTTTGCCAAGAGTTCCTGGGGCAGTGAAGGCAACAGGCTTAACAGTAATGAGGAAATGCTGACAAAACAATGAGTGAGGATTGGCAGCAAAATACAGTCCCTGATAGGGACTGTGAAAGGATTGAAGATGCATTTGCTTCCAGGACCTCCTCACACTTTTCAAAGGTTTTTCCAATACAGAAAATTCCTATTAGTTTAGCTCTGCTGAGTTAACAATATCCTTCCATGAGAATTGTTTATGCTAATCTAATCACTGTTATTCATTTACAGCAGTATTTACACCAGGAGCTACCTAGCGTGGCTATTTCAGTTTTTAATAAAATAATAACTAAAATGACACAAACCTGATTTTAGATGGACCTAGAAGCATGCAAAATCAGCACTGGATGCACAAGGTGCTAGTCCAAAACAAGCCATTTGTAAGATACTTTACCAATATCTATGAGTGTCATTTATGAAGCAAATGCTGCTGCCCAAGGCCTGCTTTCTATTTGTCTTTCAGATCCTTTTGAGAAAAAAACTAAAGCATAATCAGCTTTAAACTATTTTGTGTTCTGAGTCTTCAGGGGAAATAATAATTCTACATGCTTCTCTTCTTCCACTCATGATAGCACTGACAACATCATCCTTGCTAGTTCTGCTTGCAGCCTCCAAGGGCTGCCCTTGAGTGTGATGACAACGAATGTCTGTTGTTTTCCTTTATTAAAATCACAGATTTTGCTTTTATTGTTAAAACTTTAAGAAAAAAACCCTTATCCTCTCTTCAATCCTTTCATCTGCTTAAATCTCATCCAAATGGCAAAGGTAATTACATAAATTACAGTGAAAACTGGTGTATTCATTTACTCAGAGCTGAAAATGAGGGGAATGAATATTCAAAGCAGTGTGATGTAGCACTGTGTGAGGAAAAAACCACATCAGCAAACTGAATTAACTCTTTGTTGGCAGCATCTTTGAACTGCATCTGGCTTTTATGAGAAATAATGTTACTTGCCACCTAGTTCTCACTGATGTCAGCAATCAGATGGAAGAGTGAACTGCCAGCTCCTGCCTTTCACCAGAAGCAAAATCACATAGAGGAGTCTCCCTCCTAAATTCACAAGATCTGGACAGATTCTGTAAGAATGAACAACATTTCTTGTGTAAACACAGTTTCTGCTAAATTGAGTTTAGATGCACTTCTGCCTCAACCCCATACTAACACATTCTCAATATATTTTTAAAAATTCAAAGAAAAAGCACAGTTCAGAAACTCTACAGTTGGCATGCCTTAATGGATTTTTCCTCAAATCCTTGCCCCTTGTAATAATATTCTGCATTTTTCTTAGTTTGGGAGATCACTTTGGTGCTGCCTTGGATGGGGAGGTGAATTCACCTGCCTAATCCAACACAAAGAGCATGAAGGCTCTGTGATGATGGATGTAATTTTTAAAAGAAATAAGGTCAGCTAAGCCACAAGTGAGTGGTACACTCCTGAAGCAGTAAGGGTTGGAAACCCTCTGCAAAACAGACTTTTCTTGTCTCCAAGGAAAGATCTCTTGCTTTTTTCTCCTTGAGCTCTGATTTGTGGTTTTGCTCGAGGGAAGAAGTGAAGAGAGGCTGCTTGAATCATTTCAACTAACTGGTTTCCGTGCCTTTAGAGCTGCCAGAACAGCTTCTGTGCCATTTCCAGGACTCTGCCTGTATACAGCAAAAATTCTTCGGATGGGAAAGCAGATCAGATTTGGGTGACAATTTGCATGAAATTCCTAAAGCAGATGAACTAGCTGTCCAGATCAATGTGCAATCCACAGATTATTCAGGTTTTTGGCTCTGCTCCTGTCTCCATCCTTTTAAAGCCCTCTCCTCATGGGGGCTTCTTTGGCACAGTAATAGAATTTTACTCACAGAAATACTTTCAATGTTTGTTTCAGAATAACCTTACTGGATTTACTTACTTTTGGACAATTACTTCAGGCACTTCAAAATACTGTTAATAACTCAGATAAGTAGCAAGAAAAATGCATCATTAATTTATATTTACTTGCTACTCCCAACTTAATTCAAGGTGTCATCCACAGATAAAAATTATTGCCACTAATTTCATACCTTCTGCATGACACAGTAGACATTTGGAGAGATCATTAGGCTGCCAGTCTCTGTATCCCATGTTAATTCCAGCTTTTTATTGTTTCTGAATGCCATTCATTTATTATTGTGGATGCAATTTCTGAAAATGCATTAGTGTTGGAAATCCCTAGGTTGTTGTAAATTAGGAATTAATCCTTTTCTTTTCCAACAGGTGTCATTTGAATGTCAATACAAACCTCTACATCCCTGTTGCAAACTGCAACATATTTTTCTCCTGGTTATTTGAAGGTATTTATCCAAAATTCCATGCTACACAACATTAATTTGTTAAAAAACCAGTCTGGTTTTCTTCTACCACAATGTTTTGTTTAGTCATTGCAATACCTATTCATGTCCTTGCCCTAATTACCATTATACCAACATGGCCTCATATCCTCACTGCTAATGCTCCAACTAGCACATGCAGAACAGCTGCTCTCACCAACAGGTACTTACGCTGCTTTGGTGGAAATTGTTGTGCTAAGAATTGCACTAGACCACTTCAAAGCTATTAAAATGAGGCATCAATCTGGCTTTTACCAGAAGTGCTTCTGAAGTCTTTTTCTTTTTCTTTTTTTCTTTTTCTTTTTCTTTTTCTTTTTCTTTTTCTTTTTCTTTTTCTTTTTCTTTTTCTTTTTCTTTTTCGTTTCTTTTTTGTTTCTTTTATCTTTTGGTTCTTCCTGAGTGTGAAATTATGAGCAACACAGCAGCAGCATCTGTGGCCCGTTCTGCAGTTTCTGCTGCCCTCTGATGGGTGCAGTGATGGAGCAGCTTTGGGAACTCACTGATTTTACTGTGTTGTGCTTGTTCAAAGTGAGGGATTGAAGCCCCTTTTTCTGCTCCTCAAGTGAATACTCAGCAAATACAAGGCAATACCAGAGTTGCTGTTTATGCCCCTCTCTTTCTCAGGTGGCCATTTGTATTTGTATAAAGGAAAGGAAAAGAAAACATAACTACTCGTTTCTTTAGGAAAAAAAAAAAAAGAAAAAATAGGAGATTTTAGGTTTCAGTTTTGGCATGGTTCTTACTCATATTTCAGTGTGTGTGGCCTCTCTGAAATCAGTCGAAACATGGTGCACCATAAGATTAAACACTGTATGCTTGCTCTCCATCATAGAGTAACTGAGCAGTTTCAAGCTGCCCTTATTAGGTTTGAAGCCTCCCAAAACCACTCTTTTTGCCGCACCTTGTCAAGTGGATCTTGTACCTGCTTTTAAGTCCTTGCTCCTCCTAATCACATGTGTGGTAGGAGCCAAATTCCTGTCTGCAACATGAGCTTTGCACCAAGTGTTGATCCACTGAAGGCTCCCACTCCTGCTCAAACATTTCCCTCTCCCTCAAAGGGCTGAGAACTCCACTCATGCCCCCTTCTGCTCCATATTGGTAGCTACTGCTGGTAAAAACCCACTTTTTTTTCAAAAGTTACAGACATTATGCTGCATCCTTGACCAAGTCACATATATAAACTCCTTCATGAAAAGACTGGGTGCCAAAACCAGAAAAAAAAAGCTGTAACCTAGTGGCAAATTTCATAAGCATCAGCAAAGACAACAGTAAGTTAAACATGATCTTAATTGGTGACATGCCTTTGAAACTCTGCTATGTGCTGAGTGCTGACACCATGAACATGGCATGTTCTGTGCCCTCATCTGCACTGCCCTGCATGCAACATCAACGGGCAATCTCGCTCACAACTGAGAGAATCCAAATCTAAACCAAGTCAAAAGGATATATAGATACATACACATATATATACTCATGTCACTGATGGAAATTATCAGGGTAAGAAAGTTCAGAACAGCAAGATGTTTTCCTTCAAAATAAATAAAGCAAATTTCCATGGTTCATTTTTAACATATTTTTGTTTTCTTGAAGGACTTCCAATAAGGATTTCCAGTGAAATCTCTTGTTTGCTCTTATGTCACAGAGACACTTGACAAAATGAAGTCAAGACTTCTCTCTGTGACTCATTACAGTAGCTAAGCCTTGGTTCTAATTATGACAGGTACAGCACTTGCTGCTGATAGCTCTTTTAGACCATTTGGATTTCTGTTAGGGCCATTGGCAAGGATTTATTTAATTCACTTTCCGGACCACTGTCAACAACTCAACTGTAATTACTCCAATCTAGACAAAGACTTTGCCTACAGAATGTACTAAAATATTATTTCTGTCTGATAACTTTTCCTCATCTCAATCAGCTTTAGCTTGTAATCTGTATATAGTTGTTTACTGTGCTTCAATTTTTCTTTCTTTTTGCTTTTTAAATTCCCTTGCTATGCTTGGGATGTGTTGAAGGCTTCAAAGTAAAATGGTCTGGCCTCTAATAAACTTCTTTCAAACTTGATGGGTATATAAAGAGAAGACAGGATACAGTGAGAGCCAGACAGTTATCAATACAAGTTGAGTTGCTTTTTTTGTTTCCACCCCTGAAAAACGGAATCTAAGCAAGGATATTTGTATAGCCCAAGCAATCCTGTATGTTGCCCACACTTGACGATAAAAAGAATCGCCATGTTCACAGAAGTGGGAAAATAATAAGAAAAGGATGAAGGCTTTTAGATTTGCAGTTAGAAACTTTACACTACAAGAGGTAAATGAAAACTGAAGTGAGCTACTTTCTGTGTAGAAAAAAGATGATATGGTGCCACATGTGGAAAGATTCTAGCAGTGAAGAGTCCAGGTTTAACACCAAAAGGGCCAACCAAAGCAACTAAAAGCAACATTTTCAGTACTTCTAGAAAACTTTAGAAATCAAAACCATAAAAAACAGGTGAAAGATTCTTAGTAGCCTTCTGAAAACGAAGCAGCTACTGAAGGACACCATAACACAAACACAACCCTCTTTGAAAAGGCCTGGGGTGGAGTTAGGAAATTATAGACCAGTCTGACCTTGGTGGTAGGCAAGATCCTAAAGATATTAATAAGAGATGACATCACAAGGAACACAGACTGGGCAAAGTGATTAATGGACATAATCTACTTGGATTTCAAAAAAGTATTTGACATAAAACTGTAAAGTAGATTTATGTGCAATGGCAGCAAGCACAACATAGAAGGTGTCATCCCTGAGCGACTAACGGGAAGCACGGGTTCACCCTACATCTACCCATGCTACCTGCACTCTTGGAGAAAGTATGATAAAATTTCATTCTTTTAACAAACAGACTGCAGACTGAGGCTAATTTGTTGTTCCAAGGCTGCTGGTCTCTTAAAGATGCAGGGGACACATTTTGCTCTCAGTGCCACAAGTGTAGTCACTAGAGATTTCCCACAGTGGGTACTTGAGGCTATATATATTCTGTTTTAGGTACCATAGTTTCTTGTGAAACTAAATTATTTTGACTTGTTGGTATGAGTTTGGGAGATAAGTTGAGATAAATATTTAGCTCTTCTTCCACAGCATTGAGTTCTTTGATGGTCACTTTTAGGAATCTGATTTGGTATCCTTTATTTCTACCAATATAAATCCTGGGCAAACCCAAGGAAGCTGTTCCATTAAAATGAATTTAAAAACCTAGCCCTGAAAGCATTAAATGTGTACTTTGGGCCTGGCTGTCTGAAAAGTCAATTGCATCAACTACAAGAGAGAAATTGGCTTATGTAGCTTCTTTACTGCTGATCCCTTGTAATGCCAAAAGGAAGTTCCAACCATTTACAAGCTGACATATATAAAATGTGAATCCACTGGGATGCCGTAAGTCTCCTTTGAAAACCCTGCCACCATCAACAGCTCAGGCTAATATCAGCAACTGCTGTGATAGTTGCTCAGAACAGTCATTCCTTTTCCAAAGTGTAAAGTTGAAATGGCAAGATAGAGTTGCTGCTTACCCACGTGCTGTTGCTTCAGCAGGATAAATTTATCCCATTACTACTGGAGAGCTTGGCACGCTGCTGAAGCATCGTGATGAACCAAAGTTAATGATAGCAGGGAAGCCAGCTCTGTTCCAGATCTGTCCTGTGGATGTGATGCCATGTGCAGGGGACTGCAGCAGCATCAATGAAAGGATCAGAAAGGAGTCAGCTGATCACTACAGATTCAGTCCCTGAAAACCACCCCACATCCACAGCCTGAGTCTCCCTAGGGCAAGAGGCAATCCCAATGTGTACTTCTGGAACTAGGAGGGACTGCTAGCAGGAACCAGCCCAGAAGGGTGTGTGTCCAAGTGGTGATGGATATCTAAGTTCAGCTGGATAACTGAGAATGAAATTTGACTCAAATCTGCTGCTGACAGTCATTCATGTGCAAGTCACAGTGCCACTCAGATTCATCCTCTTGGAAGTTTGGGTTATTTTGGTGGTGGTGATGTTGTATCAGAACATGTTCTGAATTTGGTCTTGGACTCTATCAGAAGTATTATCAGCGCTTGAAAGTAAAACATTTCAATAACTCTCTCTACATCATAGACCTCACACAAACTCAGTCTTCTGACTTAGCAAAGTTGCACAATCTGGGCTGGGAAATGAAGGCTTCAGCTATTTACATCTACCTTTTTGCTAATGATGCTCACCTTTTGGATCTCTACCAGGTAAAAATTTCACACATCCCTTGCCAAAAGGAAAAGCCACAGGAACAATGCATTCAATTTGCTTCTTGTCCTTGCCATAGATTTCTTATACAACTTGTTATAGGATGCCCTAGGGTGTACAATCTGTGCCACCCTTTCTTGGGCACAAAACGCAATGTAAAAAAGAACCTTATAGTTTTTTCTTTTTTACATCCTCAGTCTTCATCAGAATAGTCATGAACTGATATAAATTAAAAGAAGGGAATCTAGTTGACAAGAGACTTTTAGAGTTGACAAATGAAATACCCCAATCTTTGTGCCCTGAAAACATTAAAAATGTCCAAGAGAAGTGTGTCTCTATACTAAAGGCTGGTATTTCAGTCTCTTCACTGGAAGCCTGGCTAGTTTCTTGGCTACTGTTGCTCTCAGCATGTCCTTCATTGACACTTCAACCTTTGGTCTTTCTGATAGGGTGGATTAGAAATAACATGGAAAGAAACATGTGTGCAGCAACTAATGTGACAAAGGAACTTTAAAAACAATGTAATTATGATGCTTAAGAAAGATCCAAATGCTTCACTACATGATCTAATGGAAAAGGAAAACTAAATTCACTGATTTTTTAAAGCAGAGAGAAAATGACCACTGGACAAAGAAATGGCACAACATTTATCCACTATGATACATCCCAACACAGACAAATCAAATAAAGCCAGAAGGAATAAGGTTTACTGAAATGATTTGTGAGTATCAAAGGCCTGGGGAATTTTGCAGGAGCTGGCACAGAATATAAGACGTTTCTGAAGAGTCATGGCTGGAACAATTTGTTTTCTCATGCACAAATAGACTTTTCTTCTCTTTGAGCAACACAGTTCATCACAAAGAGTTATCAAAAATATAATCAAAAGTTACTTTTGACCCCATGACAAAAGTATTGTACATTAGTGCCAAGCTCTGCTAAGTTTTATTTTTCTTACATGGATTCTGAATTTGATACAGTTATGACTTTAGACCCTTGAGCTTTGTGGCCTAGAGCAAGGAGACCAAATCTAGCCCAGAATTCAGACAGCACAGCGACAACATGAAAATACTTCTGTCCACCTAATTCTCTGCTGGAGTCTCATGCCAGGCTAAATGAAGAACATGGCCCATTGTTCTATATGATTTGAATTAGAATTGTTACCAAACTGACAGTCACTTAGGAAATATATTCTTATTAAGAGTATTTCTGTTAAAACATTTAGACAGCAACAATGTAGATAGGTTAGCAAATAAAATACTTCTCATCTGCATTCACCAAGCAATTTTATCGGAAGAAGGGTGCTAATCTCTAAACAGCTTACTCATAAAGCATTTTATTAAATGAAAATTATCAAACTGCATCTTTTCATGTAACACATTAGATTACAGCTGTTACTCAGAAGTCAATTCTGCTGAGACAAACCCACAGTTTCAGATTCCTGCAGCACCATGGCCATAAAATTACCAGGTGTAGTGAGAGGCTGGGCTTTTCCAGAGAACACACAGAAGCCCATGATGGGGAGAACAGGGATAACAATATCCTCAGCCTCCTCTAAAGCTGTGGAAAACATAAACATGGCTAACAGATCCCTCCATCTTCATGGATGCTCGCCTCTTTTTGCTGGAAAGTAATGACCATGGAATTGCTCCCTTTTGGTGTGATATCTATGAATTGAGGGCTGTGTTGCTGCCCTGGAGGTTTAGCCCTAAGGATACTGTGCTTTCTAAGTCCTATAAAGAATTCCAGTGAGCAAGGGGGACTCCAAACCGTGAGTCTGCCTGAATCTGTCTGTTCAGACTTGTGACTAATTGAGCATCTCACAAAATGAAGGAAACCGAGGGAAGGCGGTACCAACCAGGCATGCAAATTAAATTGTTCCAAAGATATGTGTTGAACAACTTCAGATAAAATGAATCACATTGCTATGAAAAATTATAGGCTGTACAATTACAGAGACTGAAGATACTTTTAATTAACGTATTGTGTTAATTATCTGCTTAAAATACTTTGAGAAGGAGGAAAAGGAGATCCGTTAGGAAGCACATTTCTGCTGTTTATTTTTAGGAAGCAATCGTTGTATACAAGCTAAACTGTAAAAAAAAAGGTGTTTTGTATTTTGGAAAGCTGTCTCAATATTTTGTATTTTGGAAATGTCTCAATAAAACTATTTAACTGTATAGGCAAAATCGCAAGCAAGAAGAAAATTAAACAGCCTCAAAATTTCTAAGCCAATTTCAGGATTTGGTGACATGTATTACAAATGCTGTGGTGGAACTGATGCAGGTAATTTTTACCCTATTTAAGGAAAAACCATCCTGTGTATTCTTTTTTGCCAGCGTTAAATGGCTATGGAATTTTTCTGTTCAAGCCCCATACACATTTTGACTCTGCTCTTCCCTCTTCACTTGGTTCCAACGGTATTAGCCTGTCATGGTAAAATCTAGATAAGACTCTCAGCTTACAATGACAACTGAGAGGGCTGAAATGGAAATACAAATTGACAGTACAAGTTTCTCTGATGTCTGTGGCTCCTGTCATTAACAACCAAAACTCACACAGCAAGGAAAAGCTGCACGTGCTCATAACTCACAGAGAAGAAAGCCCAGAAAAAAATTACCTTCAGGAAGAAAGATTTTGCATGCTTAATTCTCTTTCAACTGAGTATATATTTCTCTTGATTCTCTTCTCAGCTATTAAGGGTCTGAGTCTGTGCACATCAAATCAGTGGAAAATCTTCTAGTTGTGTTAGGTTTAAATGTGCTCCTTAAAAAATCTAAAAATAAAACCAGCTGTGATGGGTTTAAGAGTTAATTTCTGTACACAATATAATTTTTCTACAGTCACTTGAAAACTAATTAATGCTGGTCCCATTTCAGTATTGTCCTAAAACCTGCCTCGTTCTTACACAAAACCAAACCAAACAGTGTCGGGGTCTCTTGCTGGTCAGAATGACCCCAAGAAGAGTTCCAAAGTCTCTTTTCCCAGCCCGGCAGTTGAAGAAGGAGTCAGGGCTCTTAATTTCTCGATCTCAAGGCTGTTTATTGTATCTTATCTATAAAATTCTTTCTCCTGTCCTGCTGAGGTCCATCCAGCAGGACAGTTCCAGACACTCTGCCTGCCCCCAGGGCGGTGTTATGTCTTTATACTAAAAACTACGTGTACAATGTTTACAATTACTTTCCAATACCTATCACCTATGTTACACACTGAACTTCTACTCTAAACCAATCTGTAAGTGCCAACATCACAGCAGAAGATGGAGGCCAAGAAGAAGAAGCAGAAAGGCTGGACACGCCCAGATCCCTCCATCTTGCCCCCCTGAATACCCATTCTAAAAACCCCAAAATCTACTTTTTCACCTTGTGATAAATTCACTATTGTTCTACTTAATTTGTCATGGCTTGCAGATCTTCTTCTAAGGTTGGTAATTTGCTCCACGGGTCATAATCAAAACCACAGGCATTTTGGGCTCTGTGCCAGGGTCTCTGAGCCCCCTGGCAGGGGTCTTGGCTGCTCAGGACAGCCAGAGCGATGTCCTGGGTCCTGACAAAAGAGCAAATCACACAGCTTTTGCAAGCCTTTGCAAGCTTATTGTCTTTGCTAACATTTTTATCTGAGTGAAGCTGCAGTGCTGACAGAATTCAATAGCACAAGCTCACTCCTGGAACTACACCAGCTCCCTCTATGTGCACCTTGGCAGACACATCTTCTGGCTGAAAGACTGCAATGAGATAGGAAATAGAAGCAGTAAAGCCCAGCCTCAGCCTGCCCTGTGCTGCCGGCTTCCAGCAGATTTACGGCGTTGCTGAGGAAGGCGCGGGGCCAGGCGTCCTGCGAGCGCTCGCTCCGGGGATACGCGCGGAGCTTGTCTGCGCCGGGGTCTGGCTGCCTTCCCATGGAAACCAGGCACCAGGATTAGCTCCTGTGCCAAAGGAAGCACGGAGAATTCCGCCTCGACTTGAATGCTAACCACGAGGTTTGAAAAGTAATTTTTAAAAGCAGCTGTTTCTTTAAATTTCACCGTACTTTTCAATTAGTGGAAAACTGAATCACTTTCACTTGAAGCCACATGCAATGCAGCCTGGTAACTTTGGGTAAGAGTTTTGAAGTGGAATCCTTGAATCCAAGGATGAATAACACCATTCCAGCTCTTATATTGCTGAAGGTACATTTTGAAAGGCATATGTGCACTCTGAAACAAAACATTTCCTTGGGGACAAGACAGACAAAAAAGTAAGTTTTTAAACCTACTATAGTAGTGGCTGTCAGCTGCTGTCTGATGTGAAAAAATTCAACAACATGCTTTGTGTTTTACTTTGTAATAAAGGATTGTGTGACAACATAAATTAAAAATACATAGTTATCTGTTTTTGGAAATGAGCAGCTGCTTTGTTTCACATATAATTGGAAATGTTTGTTAAGAAAACAATTCTTGCAGACGTTGAAAAATATGATTTTTTAAAGTCATACTATTATCAGTGTAAAGTGAAACCCTGACTCATTTACTGCTTCACTTTGTTCCCTGATATTGAAATATGAAGTATTTACTTTCTCTTCTCCATTAATTTCGTTGTAATAATGAAGATTTTAATTCTTTTTAAATTGCATTCACTGTGTTTACTATTGTGTTGGCACAGATTTGACACAAAGGAAAAGACATTGCTTGGAAATGATGTTCAGTTTCTGTGGTGGAAAGCTGCATGTCCATTTAAAGGCTTATATAAAAGGTGTTAATTCCCTGAGGTACTTCTGAAAGTCAGTATTCATATTGTTTTAATTTTTTTTTCTGTTTGATTTATTTCCTCTGCCCCCTGTGAACTTTGCCTGTCTTTTCAAATTATTGGCTTGAAGAAAACCCACCCATCCAGATTTTGTCTGGTCATTTAACCCAGGAGAATTGCTGGAATTTTCTATCATTTTTTTGCTTGTTCTTATTCTTGCAGTACCTGACAGAAGGTTAATCAGAACTTGTTTTCATGCTCTGATAATCTCTGTAGAAAAAAATACAGAAGGGTGGACTATGAGAGTCTTGATTAGTACAGAACAAATGTACCTTAACTATGCATGTTAGAATAGTTGCCCAATTTTATAAAATTTAAGTATTCCATACAGAAACAGCAGCACGAAGTTCTTCCTAGTCTTCAGAAAATTTACTTCTATTCATTAAGGAGAAAAATGGTGGAATGAATTGCAAGAGGGTGTATTTTCAAAGAGAGCAGAAGGTGTTGAATCTTTATTATTAGTGTTTCAGGGAAAACCTTTCTGCATACCATCTGGAATTTCCTAAAAAGGAAACATTAATCTAATTTCACCTGATGACAGCAGGATTTGTTTTCTGTTTTCATATGCTTTATATATTAGGTCCTGTAACTGGAAAAAGCCAATGGTCTGTGGATGAAAAGACAATCATAGTATTGATACTGTGTGGCTTAATACTTAATGGATTTAAAGTTACTACCAAGGAACCCATGGCAACTAGCAGAAGAACCTCAGCAAGAAGAGAGATGTAAGAAGATTTTTTTTTATCAGTTGACTTCTCACTTCAATTATGGCTCACCACACCAGAAGTGTTGGAAGCACCTGCTACCATTGACCCCAGCACCTCACAGAAAGAAGGGCCAGTGCTTTTCAGCTGGCTGGAGACAAGAGAAGTCCCTTGCTTATAAACTAGTGCCCCCAGCAAGCAAGTTAACAGAGAAACCCCCACATATGACCTGGTGTCACTTTGGAAATAGAAGCTGTTTGTCCCCAGTGCTCTGGTGAGAAATGGCTGCGAGTGACTCTGCAAACTCTCCCTGCTGCACACACCAGCCCATGGTGTCCCAGCTCCAAAGTCACTGAGGTCATGTTGTGCACAGCCCTTGTGCACCACCAACACTGTCCTGTGCTCTGCCCTGGCCTTACATTATCCTTATACTGGTAAAATACTCACATATGGCCCAGGCTGCTGGGAGTCCAGCACTTTACTGATTATTGTCTTGGGATGAGAGTTTGGAACAGGAGTCTCAGATGCCTTCAGAATTGTTATTTTCTCAAGAACTGAGGGAAAATGTTTCAATAAAGTGTTGCAGCATGAGCTGTGTTTTAAAAAACCTCTTGGCCTCAACTCTCCCTGAAGTACCAGTGCTCTTCAACCATCCTAGTCTTCCTCTAAAAGTGGTGCTGTTGAGTTATAGAACTGTTGTAGGCTGTTCTGCACTACTGCACGATGTCATAAACTGCAAATCAACAGCAAGACACTTTTAAATATTTAATTATAGGGCTCTACCTCAAAGCTTCCTTTCCAAGAAATTACATGCTTTGCCCAGTGATTTGAGACAAAATTCTCCATTACTATTTAGGAACATATGTTGGTCATAAATTAAATTAATCTCTGGCTACTAACCCAGTCTGTGCTATGACACCACTGCAGCCTCTCTGCAGATGCCCCTGCCACAAGAGCTGGTTCTGGTGTAGTGGGCACACTCACATTAACTTTCATCTGGCTAGAAACAGGAGTAATAGAGACTCAGCAGCACACACTTCATCACTGACTCCACCTGCAGAAAACCCTACATATATATATATATATGTGTGTGTGTATATATATATATGTAAAATTTGTGAGCCCTCACTAGAACCTACAGTGCTATATTTGTATGATTGTCAAATGGCATACTAGCTGGATTAAACTTGGTGTGGTTATGCCCCATCATTTACTGAGTAAACATACTGCAGGTGCTGACTCAATAGACTGATGCTGAAAGTGTTTCCCACAAAACTTAGGCTCTTACTGCTGGCCCAAAATATTTCAGGATGGCTGAAATGAACTTTCCAAGCAGGCTATAAAATACAACAGAACAAACACAGAATGAAATCTGTTGTATTTTATATAATAAATAGGAACCTTGCCCAAACCTCATGTAAGTAGTTGGTTTTCACTCATACCCTGCAGCAGGGTTGCACCTTTGTGTGCTATTACAGAGTGTGGTCTGAAAATCATTTTCTGTTACACTTGTGCGTCTTTCCAGGAATATGAGAAAACAACAGAGAATAAAAGGAAGGATTCACTTCACAGTCAAAACACACTGTTCCTTTCCTCTGGGACAACTCACAGGGCTGTAACACCCCTTGTATCTCTCTTATCCAACAAATGAGTAAGAAAGCAAGAAAGAGTGTAAAGAGCACTTGATCCTTAGGCAGTAATGCTTCTATCAAAATTCTCTTGCATTCCCTAAGGATGAGTATTTAGTTTCTACAGACTGGGTTCTTCTGCCCCAATCATTCAGCCTGCTTTCACTAGCAGCCATATCTGATGTGATGTGGTGATCTGCTATCTGCCCCTGTTCCTGTCCACAGCATCAGCCAGCACTGAGCAATGGCCAGACCACTGACAGGATGTGATGATGAGTTTGGACAAGCAGTCAGTACAACTCAAAAGCACTATCTCCTTTTCAAATGTCACACTTCAGTGAAAAATCTGGAAACTGGAAAAAACACCCTGATACTATTAGATCTGATTACAAAAACTGTCGTGTCAAAAAATGTTACTCTCATCCTGAGAGAACTGCACACCACCAAACCATCCTAAGTTAAGGAACGCACACATTCTTCTATTATGGCAATTTGCAAATGTGTTTCTTTTATTCTCAAGAGTTTAAAAATCCTTAAAAGCAATTTTACAAATCAGACTCCCCAGTCTAGGTGCACCTATGTAAGACACAAATGGCATAGTGGACTCAGAGCAGGGGCATTGTGTGCACTGAGGAAGCCACACCTAAGACAAAACCGGAAGCTCATTTAGAGAATACAGCAGTGCCACACAATAGCACTGGCACAGGAGGAGTAAATGATGTCATTCATTTAAATTTCTGCTACCACAGGGAAACTCTGGGTATTCAGAAACTACATCTGACCAGAGCACCAAAATTAACAGCTGTGAAAAATGCATATTTTATGACTGGCTTTTCACAAATATTTACATGAATATTACATGTGCTATGTTAGAAAGTTATGCTGTGTTAATTCTCTTAAATTGCATGTTAAATATAGTTTAGGTTATTACATAATGTTAAAATAGAAACTATGCTATGTAAGATACTTTTTTTAAAGAAGGACTCGCAGCGAGATAGCAGCCACAGGACACCTAAATCTTTCAGAGAAAAATAATTTATTACCCTCTTATCAGAAGAAATGAACTTCTTCCTGCCTTGCTCAGCCATGAAGATGCCATTAGGATTCAGAGGAAGAAGCTGACACTGACCAGACAGAATCCTGCATTTGAAAGGAATTTATGCGTCATGTATGAGGTGTATGAATATGCAACAGGTTATTGTTTTTAAGGGTTAATACTCTGTTAACGTGTGTCCTTTTTCAGGCTTTTGCCCAGAAAGAGGTACCCAGACTGTCCATAACTCTTTGTTTGTATTGTCTCATATTGTCCTAATCCAAATTGTCCAAATTTTTATTACTGTGATTATATAACTATTTTTAAAGCCATGTTATTACTATTAAACTTTTAAAATTTTAAAAACAACTTTTTGGCGTTTTTTGCAACAGCAATGAAAAACACCCCCAAGGGAATCAATTATATTTATATATATAATCCAAAAGAATTGGATTTTATATATATAATTATTACAATCCAACACAGTCTTCATATCACTTCAGGAAAAAAAAAATCACAAATTCTGTTTGAATTATTATTAAAGCCTTTGAACCTAACAACAAAAATGCATGCTCATAAAAGGCATACGCATAAGGATGTCTTTTCACTTTCCCCACACTACATATCCCATTCAAACACTGAGAAACACTTATGCCCCAATCCCTTACATGACTAATTTAATTCATTAGTCTTTCAGCACCAACTTAACAGCTCTAGTGACAGCAACTATGCCAGGACTGCAGTTGTTAAGGAGATTCTGCAAAGGAAAACTTGAAATTTTCATAAGTTTTTAAATATGCCTTTGAAGAATCTGTTCTTCAAAAAGTCTAGTTCTTCCAAGTCACAGACTAATCTGTAAAGCATCAAACTGAATTACAGAAATTGCAAAATAAAAGTGATGACTGCAAGCCAACAAAGAGGTGGGGGCTGCCACCCTGGGGAAGCAGCTCTGGCTCTTCCCTGTGTCTGCCTGGCTCTCCAGGTCAGAAGATCATTCCCAAAGAGCAGCAGAGCTCAGTCCCTGCCTGCTGGAGTCACTCACAGAACTTCAGAGTAAAAAGGCATCTCTTGAAAATGTTCTGGTACAAAAAGAGATATGAGCACAGTGTTCTATGTCTGAAGTGGAGAATAAGGGAAAAGGGAATAGTGGGGGATAATGCCTTATCCTTTCCTGGACACACAGACACACTTCAACATACACCAACAGGTTCCACAAACTGTGTCAGGTGACCTTTCTTAGGGTCCAACAATATGCAGTTATTTAGATCTCCACTCCATAAGGCAGCAAAAGATTCCACCTAAAGATAAAGCAATAACATTTTTCACTGCATTTGGGAATATTTTCCATTTTCTCAGATGTTTATTTTGACTTCTCTGTGTCACTATTGCAGTGTTTACTAGTAAGTTCCAAGATATCTTCTTTGAGCTCAACTTCTTGATACATGAACCTGTTAAAACAAACATTTTCTGCTGCTACCTCAGTGACATGGCTGACACAAATTTGAAATTAAAAAATAAACCAGGGTATCTAGCAGAGTCAAAACGGCTTTACAACAGATTTGCAAACAGATTTAGCAGAAAGAAAAGTACAAAGAGTTATGTGTAATTCCAAAAAGTTTTGATTAAATTTGGAATCTAGTACATGAATTGTGCTCTAGAAATTGTTTTTAGGGCGTAGAATTCACCTTAAGTTGAGGAAAGGCCAAGGATACATTCTTTAAATGTAATGAAACACAGAGAATTGAGGCACACTTACAAACCAATGGCACAGGACTTTTTAAAGAATAGGCAGGTAGAATTAAAATTATCATAGAAAGGATATCATTGACTGTGAGCTCCAGATCCATAGGTTTCCACCTAAATAATCCTACTTAGGCCCTGAATTCTGCAATTTCTTGAATACAAACTACCACAGGGGTCAGCAGGACCTGACACTAACCCAAAGTACTACCACAGACCTATATATGACTGCTTAGATTTTATACCAAGGTAATTTCCTTCCATAAGGAAAACAGTATGAAAACAATGGTACCTTCTTACTCTAGCCACACATTCCTCTTTTTTGTTTCATAAATACTTAAATACTTTAGGACCCAAAAATACAACTTTTTTTTTACTAAAACTCTGACAAACGGATGCACTCCTTTCCCACATAGTGGGACTATATTCCCCTTTAGGCATCACCAAATAAAATTATTTGGTGCATTTCAGTGACAAAACACCAACCATGGTGTAACAGGGGGATTCAAGACTCAGTTTACAGTGCTTATGTTGAAAATTATGCTTTTGATTTGTAAATGGAGCTAAGTGAGTATAGGGACTATTCAGACAGAAAACCTATGGAAAGGCCATTTCACCAAGGCATTTTTCTGACTGCAATTTCTAGGCACAAATGTGCATAAAATTGCTTTCTTCCAAAATGGGAAAATGGGTCTCTTGGATTGTTGCTCATAAAGAGAAAAGGGGAGCAGAAATAACTACATTTTTGTTCTGCTTAAAAATTAATGTAGCATGGAATTTAAATCCAAACTTGAGGCCTTTCAAAAATGGGCAGTACTAACTGCCATAAGCATTAAATAAATAAAAAAAAAATCACACAGAACCCCGGGGCATTTTCATCTAGAGGTTATTACACAACTGGATTTAACAATGAATTCTATTTGACTTTGAGTTAACTGTCTGAGCTGCAAGTATTGAGAGCTACCTTCCAAATTCTTCTTTGCATATATTGCGTATTTTAAAATACAGGAAAAAATGGTGATTTATTTCAGAGTCCTGATACTGTGGTTCCCACACAGCTGTCTAAGAACAGCCCTGATTACTCAGTGCCAGCTCTCCTTGTTTCCAGCTGCTAAATCCCATTAGAAGCAGCTAAAAATGCATTAAGCGCTTTCCTAACATTCCTTTTCCGTATAATCAATTTTTGTAGTTGTCATATGGCTAAGAGACAGAAAAGCTGGATCAGCAATAAAATTAACTGCCTTCAGAGATGTGTTCAGCAAAGTTAGAACACACGCAACCTTTGATTTCTGGGGTAATCAGGCACCTAATACCCTTAAGGATTTTTTTCTTAAATTCTCGAGCACAGCCCTGGCTGTGCTCTGATTAATTGTGAAGTTTCAAGACCGATTAATTTCCCAGTCTCACAATCCTGCTCTCAAGCATACAACCAGCTAAGGGTAGATGAAAAATTCTGAGTGTCTGCAATTTCTGTTGGAACACTCCTGCTTTGAAAGTGGGATAAAAGTCAGGCAATTGCTGGATTACAGTCCTCTGTCAGTCCATTACAGAGAATTGCAGAGGAAAAGCATCATTTCCAAACAAAAACAAAGCACTGGTTGCTTCTGAAGTGAAAAGGAGCCATGGAGCCCACTAGTATGAAGCTACAGGACTCGCTGGAGCTGTAGTACAAGGGCTTTGCAGAGAGGCAGTGACAAAGTGATTGATTTGATTTGAAAATCTGGAACATCTGAAAATCACATGTTGATTTGAAAAATCTGGAACCAACAATGACAGGATGAATTAAGACAGTAGCTGGAAAACACAAAAAATGCAGGAGAAGCCAGGGCCAGCAGGTGTAAGTCAGGCCACAGAGACTGTCATGTGCACAACATCAACAGCTGTACCAAGGGCTGTTTTTTACATTTTAAGTGAGACTACATATAGCTATGAGAGCCATTCATTGGCATTAACAGCACACACTCATATTTGGAAATTACGGATTTTTGCTGAGGAATATGGACTTCAGCATCTTGATAATAGTTCCAATCAGAGGATAAGAATCAAACTCTTTTAGATAAAAGTATTGCACCAAGATCCTGTTTACTTCCAGTTTTGCTTCTCCAGAAACGTTAGTCAGGCTTGGCATGCTTCAGATGTGGGGATCAGATTACAGGAATTCCTTAATTAACTTCACACAACCCCTGACACAGGAGCTGAGGCCTCTGCACACGGAAGATGACGTGGAGAGTCAGTAATGGCAATACAAGACACACATCCCCCTTGCACTTCCAGTCCTGTGCCAGAGAGAGACAGGAGGTGCTTATAGGTGTGAAAAATGCCAATCACTTGTTTTTAAAATGTTAAAAGTTTAATAGTAATAAAATGGTTATAAAAATAGTAATACAATTAAAGTAACAATAATTTGGACAATTTGAATTAGGACAATATGAGACAATAGAGACAAAGATTTACAGACGTCCGGGTACCGTTTTCTGGGCAGCACAAGCCCGAAAGAGGACACCCGTTAACAAAGGATTAACCCTTAAAAGCAATAGCCTGTTGCATATTCATATACTTCATACATGATGCATAAATTCCATTCAAATACAGGATTCTGTCTGGTCACCATCAACTTCTTCCTCCAAATCCTAACAGCACCTTCGAGGAGGGAAGAAGTTCGTTTCTTCTGATAAGAGGGCAATAAATTCTTTTTCTCTGAAAGATTCAGGTGTCTTGTGGCTGCTATCTTGCTGCAAGTCCTTTCTTTTAAAACAAGTATCTTACATAGCATAGTTTCTATTTCAACATTTTGTTATAACCTAAAACCATATTTAACACACTATTTAAGAGAATTAATACAGCATTACTTTCTAACACAACACATACAATATCCATTTTAATATTTGCAAAAAGCCAATCATAAAATACGCATTTTTCACACGGGGCTCTGCATCTGCTCTCACAGGCATCAATGCAATGGCTTCTGTGGCTCTGAACCTGTAAAAAAGACAAAAAAGTAAAAAAGACAAAAAAATATACACAAGACAGATGCTGTTTAAACAAAGAAAAATACCTAAACACACACACACACAAATCCTAAAGAACACAAATAGTAGTCTTTATGATTTGTGAAAAGATGCTCTAAACCAGTTTATGCTGGCGTACAAACCGAATGTAATCTCAAGGCCCAATGTGTGGAAGGAAAATCAGTGCACACCCACCAAACCATCTGCAAGGCTCTGCCTCAACAGGAAGATTTCAGCCTCCAGAGATGTCAATTAAAAGTTCACACTGGATCAATCCATATTAATCATAACAGCCCCGAGTCCATCCTGCAAGCAGAAGGACCAAAAATATTACTTGGACTGGCACAGGATCATAAGACATTTGGGTAGGAGCACAGAACAGCAGCGTTTCTGTGCTCACAGCTATTCTGTGCCATGTAAGAACACGCACTGGAACAGATCGTCCATGGAGAGCATGGAGTCTTCCCTCATTGGAGCCATTCCAGCACCGTCTGGACACAGCCCGGAGTCTGTGTTCCGGGATGGCCCTGCCTGAGGGTGCCCTGAGCCGAGGCTGGGCCGGAGAACCCCTGTGCTCCAACCTGACCCATTCTGTGACCCTGTGAACTGTGTAACCACTGTGGGCACGCACCTCATCGCTGCTGCCAATATTCAGAAAATAACACCTCAGCTCCTGTCACTGCCCAAACACGTTCAGGCTTCTCTAGAGAGGAAAGCCGGAGGCGAGGGTCCCCAGTCACCTCTGCCTTGGCTAGGGGGAAGTTTCGTTTAAATACGCTGAGAAGCGCCGAGTGCCGGGCAGGGGGAGCGATAGGAAGGAGCCCCAGCCCTGGTCCCGCCCCCGTCTAGGCCCCGCCCTCTGCCCGGCCCTTGCCCCGCCCCCTGCTCGTTGCCGCGCGCCTTCGCGCCCCCGCGCCCCCCTCTCGCCGCCGCTGCCTCCTCTAAGTCTCGCGAGAGCCGCGCGGTCCGGCGCGCGCGGGCCGCGCCATGTCGGACGCCGTTGGGCGCAGCCGGGGCCCCGCCCCGCCCGGCGGCCCCAGCGCCCCGCACTGAGCCCGGAAGCGCTTCCCGGCCGCGCTCTGCCCCGGGACCCGCTCCCTGCTCCCGCCGCCGCTCCCCGCGCCCGCCCGCCCGCTGGGCCACGCGCCTCTGCCTCTCCCCTTCCTCAGCAGGAGCGGGGGGGCCCCCGCAGCGCGGCCCGGGGCAGAGCCGGGGGGCGGGAATGCAGCCGCCGGAGCCGCAGCCGCAGCCGGAGCCGAGCCCCCAGCGCAGCACGGTGAGGGGGGGCGGTGGTGAGGGAGGGCTGTGGGGGTGAATCGGGGGGCGGGCAGGGCCGCCCCGCTGCCGGGGGTCACTGAGGGAGGCTCGGTGACACCCCCGCTCCCCCATCCCGGCGGGCTGTGGGTGTCCCCCTGGCCGTGCGGGAGCGGCTGCAGCCGTGCCGGGGGAGCGGACGGGCTGCCCCGGGGAGCGGGGCTCTCCTGCCCTGCGTGGGCCCGGGTGTGGTGACGGGAGGCGGCTCGTGTTGATCCTGGCTCCTGTTTTGCTGCCGCACTCCCACGCAGCGAGCAGGGAAAACTTTGGTCTTTGTTTTTGGAGCCCTTTGCGGAGCGAGGCGGGCGGAGTGCCCGGGGATCCCGGGCGGGTGTCCCCTGAGCAAGGGCTGTGCTGCCTGCTGGGCCACTGATGCTGCTCTTGCTGGGTAGAAATAAATTAATTAATAAAAAGCAAATGGATTCACAGGTAAACGCTGCCAGTGCCCCTTGGACGTGACTGCAGCGCGATGCTGCTGCTGCTGCTGTGCCTTGGCTCTAGAAATAGAAGGCCCTCAAAGGTAGCAAGGCCTTCCTTGGCTGCGCTCTGTCCAGAGTCTTGGCTTCAGGTCGGGTTTGAGATCTTATCGGCTGCTTGTATTGGCTGTGAGGAAAATTAACTCGAGTTTCGTTTTAGTTGGTTTTTTAAATGTAAGTGGATATGGTGGATGGATGCAGCTCTTATTTATACTGTTCTGTGTTAGTGTAGGACTGTGCAGTCGCTGTGCTTTTCCCCTTGTTCAAACATAACTTGTAACATGATATTGGCCCTTGTTTCCCTGGCTTTGGCAAGGAGAAAACAAGGAGAGAAAAGACAATTGCTTAGGTGGTTTGGGAGTATCTACACTTCAGGTTTTGGTAGAGATTCTCTGTGTCCAAAAAAATGGGATGGCTTAGATATGCCACACTTGGAAAGTAATGAAAAACTTAAAGTAAGACCCTGTGTTCAGATGAACATGCATGAAGCTGTTATGGAAGGTCTCAGTGCTAGCAGGTTTGAAGACACTATTCTTCAATTCTAAATAAATCTTGAGAGTGGTCAGGTTAACCTATCCAGCTGATGTGTCAATATGTGTTTGTTATTTTTAGTGCTGGTGTTTACTGTGACAAAATTGAGTAGTATTTCTTTATGGGTTTATGTTCTCTAGCAGGTCCACCTGATCATAAGATTTCCAGATAACTTAGTATAACAGAACTCTTAAAAGTTACAGGTAAAGCTTGCATGGTCCAAGGCCAGTCACTGTTCTGGTAACTTTAATTTAGTTTTCTAGCTCTTCATGAAAAAGCAATTCTTTCTTCTGCCCCTTCTTAAGTATATTTGCAGTTAACATATTTCATGTAAAAAGAAGAAATGTTAAATTCATTTCCTTTTTGTAGAGAGAGAGGAACAGGATTCTTAAAAATAAAGTATTTCACAACATTTGTTAAAGCTTGCACTTTGTCCTGCCTTATGAATGGTGTCTGTTGACAGCAGCAATCTGAGGAGTGCCTTAACAACCTGTATTAATGTGTATATAGACTGTCTTTGCTTGTCCATAAAATTACCAACACAGCAAATTTTGCACGCATTAATAAAGAATATTAAAATCAGCATTTAAGCCTGCCTTTAATCTTGAATCTTTTGCTTTAAGCACAGGTAGCCAGCTGAGTATGATGTATTCTTATTATGAAATTGTACTCTTATTATGAAATTATTATTTATTATGTTTTTTTTTTTTTTATCTTGTGTCATAACCTTTACATATAATGATGTCAGGTAAATGTAATGAAGGAATTGTGAAATCTGAGTCCACTCTTGTTTCCTGAATCTCATTGAGGCTCCTTTTTCTTTCCATGACCTTTCATCTTGAGGAAGACTGGATGAGTTGAATAGGTATTGTGAAAACACATCTGACTTTCAGGCAGCTTTGGTGATGTCTGTGCTGGTGTCTCTGTTGAGTTACAGAGTAAAATAAAATTCTAATGGAAAAAGACTCCTTTGGAGTCATCCAGGAGAGTGCATTGATGTGATTCTTTGGGTTATCTGGCAAACTCTCCTCTGTTCCCTCTCAGGAATTATGTAGGGCTTAAATGAAGGTTTTGGTTGTGCTGGTCTAGAGGCTTTCTCCTGATTTCAAACCTGTGATGATTCATTTTGTTTGTATTTGTATACAGCATAAGTATCCTCAAAGTATGACCTGCAGAAGCATTCTTGGTTAGGGCAGGAGTTACATGGGTATGTACTGCAGTCCATAACAAATAGGAAACCTAAGATATTTTATTGAATTCTTTTTCAAAGTGCTTTGTCTTCAACTGGGATGATTTTCAAATCCCTGCTTTCACAGCTTCAGTATTTCAACAAAATCACCAACACAAGCAAAAGCCTTTGATTTACTTTTTTGACACCAAAGGTATTTTAGTGATGATAGAGTCATTGAGTAAATGATCAAATCTAGTAAATTTTGGGCAACATCAAGTCTGAGTGTGTGCTTAGTCATGCAACTCAAGTGTGCTGTGACACATTCTGCTCTGGGAGATCTGTGATGCTGCTGTTCCTCTGCTCTGAGCTGAGGTAGGTGCACAGTCTGTGTGCTCACACATAAACACAAGGAAAATGTAACTGAAGGTGTTTGCAGTGGGAGTTATTTTTGTTATGTGGTATGGTTAAAAGGCAGGTGAAAAACAGTGTGAAACTGAGAGGCTTCATACAGAACCTGAAACTTTACCACGAGCACCTTTCGGGCCACTCTGGACTGCCAGATATGTGGTAGAAATATCTGTGACTTGTGGTTTTGCAGTATCTTTTCCTGTGCCTGTCTTTACTCTTAAGAGAAAAATAAAACTGAACTGAAAAATATTGGTGCTACCTAGTGCAGTGAACTGATATTAGGGATTTACTTTCATACCTCTGGCAAAGTTTTCTCTTATTGTCACTTTTTTTTCCAGGTTGGGACTCTTGGTTTTCTCTATAGTACAAATCTTCTCTAGGCTTATTTCTGTGTGTTCATAGTAGAGTAAAATACTGTCCAAAAGGCAATATTGATTATCTTGTTTTTGTGAGAGATTGAGAACTGCTTTGCAGAAGTTGCATATGTGGTGATGTTGTGGTACCAGTTCTCACGTGTGACACTCTCTGTGAATGGAAAAATGAGTTTTGAAATACTTGTTTAGACTCGTGTGTGCAAATGTTGAAGGTGTTGGTTGAAAGCACTGCTGGAATAGGTTCTCGTAGTCTGCCGAACCTTCAAGTGTCAAAGTTGTCCTTTGAAAGGCTTTCAAACTGGCAGTGTGCTCATAATACTTAAACAAAATGCTCTCTCCAGCTCCAGGCAAGTGGTGCCAGTGTAGGTGGTTCTGTGGTGCTGAATATCCGTGCTGGGTGTCTGTTCTGTGTGGGGAGGGTGGTTGGTCAGCAGTCAGTGCTCTGTCAGTGTTTGTGGCACTGTGGTTTGGTATCCAGGAGACTCACGTGCACAACTTCCAGAAAAACATCACTGGGGTGTTTTCATTGACTTGAGAAGCTGAAATGCATGTCACTGAATTCAGTATGTAATATGGTGAGACAATGCCACAGTATTGCTGATACAGTTCAAGTTGTGCACTGAGTTCTTATTGTTTGGTATTTTTATTGTTCTTTTCTTCTTTTCAAAGATCAGTTATACCAGATAGATCACAATGTCTGTCTCAGCTTAATATCACTGTGGAAATCACATTTCAATATTCTTACACCCCATTGATTACTGTGTTGAATGTTTCTCCCTTTTCAGGTATTGTTTTAAAATAGTCAGCATAGCACTAGAGAGTAAAGATGAAAAATGCCATCTCTGTTGAGGTTATATACAGTTTTGTGTTTTTAAGAAACATTAGTTCTTCAGTTTCTGCTGGGCTTTATTTTATTGAGGGCCTGAATTCAAAGTAGTGGTATTTTAAAAGCATTGAATTACCAGGTTTTGTCCTAATCTGGCTCTTTTGTAAGGAAAATCACTGCTCTTTTCAGAGAGTTGCTTAAAGCAGGGGGCTTTGTAAGCAAATAGCAAAGGGAGGGAAAGGAGGAGGTCGTTGTGGTGTGGTAGTGCTGAGCAGCCTCCCTGTCACTGCTCAGGTACAGATGTTTTCCTACCTGCATGTGGGCTGGCTGGTGGATCATTGAGTGTTCTCTGGAAAACACCCTTCAGCAGATTCTGTTCAATCAGTCTTGTTCCACACTCAAAATGAAACACTTTCTTTCAAATGAAATTGCATGTCTGCTAAAGTGTACATTAATTTGAAAAGTGGATCAATTTATGTGAAATCATGGTTGATCTAGGGGCAAATGGAGAGTTTTTAGAAAAAGAAATCCTGTTACTATCAGTATTTGTCTTGGATGTTGTGGTAGGGAGAAAACTTGAACAATTTAATAAACTGCATTCAGTATTGACTGTTTCTTACCAGATTTGGTAAAAAACCACAGCAGTGCTGGTATTTTAATCTTGCAGCTTTATGCTTCAGCATTTTTCTAGTCCTTGGTTGTATTCTGAGGTGATTTGCCCCAGGTCAGCTGTTTGAACAACTCTTCCTGGTTTACAGTGCCACAGCTGCATTAGAAATTGGCTGGGAAAAGGCTTTGCTTGTTCTAGGCATGTTATTTGTCACATCAGTGTAAATCCTCAGGTGTAATTCTGTGTCTGCAGTGGGGAGTTTGTATACTTTGGCTTGACTCAAGATTTGGGCATTTTTTCTTAGCACTTGAAAGAGTTACAGATTTGTTTTGTTCTTCCATGTTGGGCATTGGATCAATAATAATTGATGAATAGGAGATGATTGGGTTTTGTTGCCTTTTTTTTTTTTTTTAGCTAGATGTTGTACAAGTTATGAAAGAAATATAGAGCTTGGCTTTCATGTGGATGTTCTTGAGATCAGCTTGCAGAAATAGTAGGCCAGGTACTAGGCTGTTGCAGAGCATTGCATTAAAGTGTACCTGCTTTTTTTTCTTGGAACTCTTATCTTTATCTTAAAAGAATAGTAATTCTCGCTGTAATCCTGCTAATGCTGGATCAGAAATTACATGTCTAGACAAGACAAAGTGTTAATTTGGTACATTTTCTCTGTTGCTTCATATTTCCTCAAAAATACGAATAGCTTAAATTTCTACTAGCAAGCATTACATCAAATATCATCTTTTCACTGCTGATTTGAATGTGTTAAAAACTTTAAAGTTATTTGCTGGATATTCTGCTGAAAAGTCACTTTATGTTCTTTCCTGGTAAAAATCAAGTTTTAGCTGCTGGCTGATCTGGACATTTGCAAATGGGGCTTCAGTAATTGCTGAGTAAGTGTTGTAGCTGAATTCAGAATGCTTACGTGAAAATTTATTTTAAAACTTGTCAATGCTTTTGTACATTACCATGGATTTTTTTCAACTCCTTAGTCCGTTTCAAATGGGCAGCACAGGGGAACAGGTATTTTAGTCTTTTATCTATGCTTTGTTTGCTTCTGTTTGGGCAGCATCATGAAAGTGTGGTTGTAAAAATTTGCATGCTGTTCCAACTTCATGAGCATCAGTGTTTTGTACAGGTGTTTCACATCAAATCTCATTGTTGGGCTGAATGCTTCATGCATTGTGAGTAAGAACTTTCTGAATAAATGCTCAGGAATATGTTTGCAGTTTTGTACTTTCTCCTGCTCTTACACTGAAGCTCTTACTCTTCAATGTGTACTGGTTTCAGTAGCAAGCAGTGACAGTGAGAATTATCCCTGTTTACATCCAGCTTCCTTCTGTGTTGGTCTGAGTTAATTGTCACTTTCTGGAACAAACATTTTTTATTGTTTTCTTGGAATATCCAGTTTAAAGGAAGAGAGGTCAGACAGGGAAGAGTTTGTACCATATCTATTGCAGCTGAATTAAGTTCATAAATGGCAGACTGTAGTTCTCTTAGATGACATCTGCCTCTTGGCTTTTGAAACCTTTAGATGCTGTAAATGCTTCTTTTGCTTTAAAGAAAGTTCCAAGTCAAGTAAATGTTCTACCTGCCAAACCCTTTCAAGATTTGGGAGTTGAGGTAAATGAGGCTGAAGGTAGCCTTAGGCCTAAGAGAGACCTGAGTAAGATCAGCTATTTTGGTCTGTCTTTAGAAATCATCTACTGTATTTAAAAAAAAGAAAAAAAAGGAAAGAAAGAGTCAAAAATCACTTAAGTGTTGAAACAGAGTTCCTTGATTTAGGAGTAAGAGGTCTGTAAGAGGGAAGTGACTTCTGTAGAGGACAACTTGAAGTTTTCCACAGAGAAGAAAGAATCCTCTCAGGAGTTCTGTGCAGCAGGTCTTGATGGTCTTAGTTCCATGGGGTGAGTGACACCTTTCTGTAACAATGTGGTCACTGAGGCCTCTTCAGTGATCTCTGTTGTTGTTACTCATGGAGGCACTAGGACCAACACCACAGACATTTCTGGTGCTGTGATAAACACTACTTCTATTTCTGTAGGAACACTCAGTCACTTGAAAGCTGCTTTGCCTTAACTGAGACATTTTTGCTGTAAAAGTTGTAGCAAAAATTTATGACACTTCTCCTAAGAGCATATGTTACCCAAGATATGATCAAGGCTTGGAAGCTTGTGCTGCTTGGTTCTTATCTGTACTGTTCAGGTCTTGGGTTTTGGTTCCACAGATCCCAGGGCACTTTGTTCTCATGTCCGTCTGTTATGGACAGGTTGAGACACAGCAGTGGTGGCCTGGTGTCTGCAGTCTGAGGGAGGATTCCTGTCCTGGGAACACAGAGGAGATGGAAGAAGAGCTCCTTCTTCTCTTACCTTTTAAGAAATCTCTATCTTCTGAAAGAGGGGTTCTGCTCACTCTCCTGCTGGTTGGATGAGGTGGAGAAAACTTCCTGTTGCCAGTCCTGGGCTCGGTGAAGCCATGGTCCCTGTGGGTGTCAGTTCATGGGCTTGATGGCTCAGAACTTGCTGAAGGGGGATTGGTGTTGGGGAGCTGACAGGGAAGGATCAAAAGAACTCTGACTCCCTTCTGTGAATTGAGTTCTAGAAAGATCCCCAAAACCTAGCAGTCCTTATATGCTTTCCTTCCAACCACTGAATCCTGTTAACATTTATACCATAGATCATTGTTTTGTCCTGCTCCTGTAAAGAAGTTCCTCTAAATGTCTCATTTTTTTGAAAATTTTGAAAGGTAAGGCTTTTGTGAGGTCTAAAAGAAGAGGAAAAGAAAGAAACAGGTTTAAGTGTTAGAATTTCTATGATTCAGGTGAAAGGAAAGTAGTTATGACATTGACATTTTGATATGCTGCTTCTTATGTTTTGATTATGTGCTAGAACACACATTCCAGAAAGAACAAATGCGTCTTATGTGAAGAGTTGTGTCCTTGTAGCAAATTTCTGCTTTGGGGTTACTCTGAATAATTTCTCTTGAGCATGATCCTTGGATTACTCTATCCACTTGACAATTCATGGAATATTTGAGTTTAAGCTTTGCCAGTAGCCTTACTTAGTCAGCCTTGGGGTAAGGATTATAGGTATTTAGAATTAGTTCCTAAGTTTTACTTTCTCAACTTTTTTGCCACTGTTGGTTGTAATGCCATCAGTAAAAATGGTTGACTGCCACAGGCTCATGTAAGCTGCACTCATTTTTTAAGTTAAACTATTTATGGCACAGGCTGGTTAGTCTGTTCAGAAAGTGAACTCTACATACTTAAGGGGAATGCATTTAGACTTGCTTAGGGCTTTCTTTTGTCTGCTTTAGAGTTTTATTTTGTTTTGTTTTTTTCACTGTAGTTGGTTTTATGGGGATTGAGGGTGGTGTTTGTTTTGTTTTCCCAGCAAGTGTATGGTGTACTTAGACTTGTAGGGCCAGTTATTTCTGTGTATAGTAGAATTTGTGAATTATGTAAGCATGTTACGTAATCACAAATAATCTTAATTTTCATTAAACTGTTGTAAAAGTCAAGCAAGGAGAAAAATTTAATGCTTGGGGTTATTTGTTCAGTACTACTAATGATCCCTTATTCAGTACTATGAGCATCTTACTTGTTTGGTTTCCTGATAGCATGTACAGTGTGGCAGAATGGCACTAGAAGACTGTCCAGTAGACAAATACTCTACCAAAAAATTGATTTTTTTTCTATATTCAGAAAGTATTTTGGTGATTATTTGAATAATGCATTCTTAAAAAGCAGTTTTAACAGCTGTATTGCATTTGTAGTAAGCAGTATTTAATTTGGGCTCCTTTAATGGTTAATGGTTTTACTAGCCATGAAAAAAGATTACTTAAACATGAAATGAGTTTGCTAAGGTGCAAACCTCAAGGTTGAATTGTAATATGTTTTTATTACACATATATTCAAGTACATCAAATTTGTGTTAGCTTTACTAAATACTCAAAGATGAGTAACTTCTGAATATATTACTGTGATTGTAAGTCTTTCTGCAGAAAAACTTTTCAGGAGGGATCTGTGAGGATTGCAAACTTGTCTTTAGATGTGTGCTTTAATTCTTATGTGATGCTGGATCAAACTCATATCAGTTCTATGTATCTCAAAATTCTAACATTTTTCAATCACATATTTGTATTTTGTATAGTTTGCCCTGGCTTTTGGATTATTTTCTCTGTTCTGTGCTTCGTATTTGCTAATCCCTGAGATTCATAACTAATCTGGTTTGATGGCTTTGTTTTTCCTGTGGTCAAGACTGAGAACTTTTCCCAGTTCTTCCCAATAAAAAAGCAAATGAAGATTCAGGAAGGCAGGTTTTCAGGAAGTTGGGAACAATCAACAGTACTCCAAGGGCTCGCTTGAATATAGATCATCTGGATTTCAAGGAGATGCTGGTTTTTCATCATTTAACATGGAAGATAAGACTTTTACAAATATTACATGTTTTCAGCATCTAAATCACTGGGTAAAGTGTGACCAACCAAAACTGTTGGTTCTATAGTTCCTTGTACCTATGAGGTTCCTGTGAGTAGCAGGAAAACTGCTAAATGGAATCAAAGAGTTCAGCCTCAGACTGTGACTTGGACTGCTTTCTTAATGAGAAAATCTAATTTCCGGTAAGTTTTTGTGCCTTACCTGAAGGAAGAGTCTGCTCTGAGGTCTTTGTGGTCAGATCTCATCCTGACACTTTGGTCTGACACTTCTCTCTCACCCTGGCTGCCTGCTTCTGTCTCAGAGTTTTGTGTCTGTCTGTGACCCAAGATACTGGGGGGTTTGAGGGGAGTCAGGGAGCTGATCCAGTTTGGGTGAGTATTTAGTGTTTGTCAATCAAAGTTTAGCTTCAGTGATGTCCATGTCACCATTTGGTCTCTAAATTTGTGGTGATGTGTTGGGAGGAGCAAGTATTGAAAAGAAAGGAGAAGCCAATTCTTTCTTCAGAATTATTGTGTTTTTACTGGTTTGAAGTGATTATGAAACAACCAGATGAGACTTCCTTTGTGACAGTTTCTCTTGAGGAAGCACCCACAGTGTGTGCTCTTGGAGAGCATTTTATGATGAAAAATATTTCCCTAGACAAAGATTTCTCCCCCCCCCACCACCACCCCAGCTTATTTCCTGAAGTTACAGGGTTTCTCTGCCTAATACTCACTTGTTTAAACTTTTCAGTGTTTTTTCAGTGTTCAACAGCAGTATCAACACCGCCTCTCTTTTGCTGGGGTTGCTGTTTTCTTGTTGTTTTGAGTTGTGACTCTGTATGCTGGACAGAAAAAATGATGAATTTGGATGTTCAGTATTGCTTTTCCCTTGTAGCTGCATATTTCTGTGTCTCTGCATAGAAGGGAATTAGATTGCAGCCCCCATGTTCCCAGTTAAAGTTTGTAAAAAGCTTGGTATTTGAGGGTGGTATGTTTGTAATTTTTGGTGTGTTTTTTTCTCTTCTGCAAATTATTCTGCACTTTTGATGTTTTTGGTGTTTTGTTTTTTTTTTCTGGAAGTAACATTCAATGGCATCTTAGTAGTTCTAATATTCCAGAATTCACTGCTAAGTTGTCTTTCTACTGACTTCCAGACCAGTCTAGGATATGTTTGTTACATAGTCTTCATTACAGATACATTTGTCTTATGCTATTAATTTAAAAACTGCTTTTAAAATGTAAAATACATTTGGCAGTTCTATTTTATTTAGGTAAAAGCAGTTGTATGAAAAATTTTGTCGATTAGGAACACATACTTTTGATTTCTAGTAATGAGATTTCCTTCAAATATTTGGTTCTTATTTGAAAATAATAATTTGAATTTTAGAAGTTGCTTTTTGTAATAAATAATGTATTTGAGAATTTTTAATAGAATTTTATCATGCTTATGAATTTTTTTTTCATGATATCATTGAAAGTTTACAAAATGAATAATAAGTAGAAAGTCAATACTACAGTGTTTGAACCTACAGTGGCTCAATCATGCACCTGTTTGGGAGTTTTTATGTGTTTCTGTGTATTCTGGACTTGATTCAGTTGGATTGAGCATGTAAAGCTACAGAAGGAATGTCTTTACTCTTACAGGTAAAGGCACTTTCTCATTAGGCTGTTTTGTCTGTGGACTGTGCAGTTCATTAACTTTTCAAATACATAGGAAGTTGCTCTTATCAAACTGAATGGTTGGGTGTGGAAATCTGACAAATAATCAAAGTAATAGAGATTATTGTGTACTTGAGGAAGAATGTACAGAGCTGAATGTGCATTGTCTTCTGCAAATGTTTAAATTTATGTGAAATTTACTTTTAATCCATTTGAAAATTAGGCAAAACAGTAAGATATTTGAATTAAGAGTAACTCCATAGGCTAAACTGTGCAGACAGTAATGGAGAATTAGTGGGTGTTGAGTATCCAAAGTCTTGTGTTGTGTTCCCTATCTGGAGCCCTTCTTGGAAGGTGGCTAAAGCAGAGAATCAGTAAGGTTGGATGAGATGGTGTTATAATGTAAATCTGGTAACTAGAGGTTCTTTTGATTGTGGTTCTCAGGTAAATATTGTTTTAAAGAATTCCATAATTTTTCAGCCAATAAAATCCTCAAGCTTTAAGTAGTACTGAGTTTGGTTCACCATAATGGAAAACAAGTGGTGTGCAAGTAATGAAAATGTGCATAATTATTTTTGTATTGTCTGGGATTTTTTAAAGCATGAATTACCTTTGTTTTTTTAAGGCTGATGCTGAATCAAAGAACATGCTTCTCTGAGGTACCTAATTACTTAATTTGCATATTTCTCCAGCAGTTAGAAGGAACAGAAAATCTGCATATGATTTATAGTCAGACTTAACAGGTCTGTTGTGGTATTGCTCAGCTCATCTGGCCATTCACATACTGAACATGTAGCATTGCTTTCCATCCTGTGGGGGAGGAATGACTCAGAACAAAATCAAATAAGGCTTGTGCTTAAACAGCACTAAAAATGTCAAAGGTTTTCATCTCCTTGCTTCTCCCTTCTCTCCTTTCAAAGCAGAGAGAACCCAAAGCTTACACTTGAGTCGGGCTTGTGTAAATGCTTAGAGCTGGGTTTGTTTGCAGTAATGTTGTGAGAATTCTGAAGGAGTCATTGGGCTGTTTGGTGAAGCAGAGGGTGTGACTGCTTGTGCTGGGATTTTGGAATCAAGGCATCAGATTACAATGTTATTTTAATATAAGCTGGTTAGGGGTTTTTTGTTTTTTTTTTTTAATTCAAAAATGTACAAATTTCTCACTTTGTACTCCTTTGTCCAGGGCTGGCATTTTGTGTCACTTACTGGCCTCAGGGGGATGCTCTGGTGGCAGTTTTATTTGACCGGCAGGGGGAATCAACAAGTTATTTTAAACTTTAGGTTTTTCTGCTGTCTAACCTCCTGTTGTATATAAGACTGCATTGTATTTGTGGGAAGATATGACCTTGATTTTTTTCTTATTTTTCCCCTCTGTGTTTTCTGTACATGATTCCCCTTTAAGACTGAGGGGAGTTAAATGAAAAGATTGGTTTGAAGAGGTTGAAATTCTTAGTTAGTAATTGAAGAGCTGGGCATGCTCCACATTGTTGCTTTCTACAAACCATATGGACACTTCCACTTCTTCCCAGTAAAGAAGATGGGGGATTGCTTAATAGCACATCTCTTCCTTTGCTGCAGTATCCATGCAAACGAAACCACTGTGATATATCAGGTGAAAGAAAGGTTTTTGCATTCTTGTAGTGCATCTGAGACACTCAAATTGTTGAGTGGGTGTCAGTTCCAATCTTCTGTTCTGATGGAGGTGAAGAGCCTGAGCACAGCACAAATACCAGAGCAAGCTCAGTGTAGTGTAGAGAACGTTTCAACAGTTCTTTAGCTATTGCTTTACTGAGTTTCCCACAAAACTCCATAAATCCTGAGAGAAGAGCAGGGTCTATTAAAACAACAAAGAAGGACATGGGTTTTGGCGGCTGTACCTACCTTCAGCTGCTGGACAGCATCTTTTTGGTTTTGAGGAGTGAAATAATCCAAACCACTTCAAAAGAATGAGTTAGTAACTATTTTAGGTCGAAGCTGCCTTTGAGCCCTAGTGTTTTTTTCTTCTTCTAAAGCAGGATTATGAGGATAGCTTCCTAAAAGGGAAATGAAATCAGTGCAGTTTATCCTACCAACCTTAATGGAGTACAGTAAGGCAGATCAGAGTGGAAATGATTTGGCTTTAGAGAGATGCTGATTGCTTAAAGTGTGTAACTTGCATGTGTAACTTATATTTGGAAGGATATTTGTCATGTATAATAAAAGAAGGTATTGTAAAAATACCTTGAAATGATACCCTTGAAATTGTGAATAGGGACTTTTTGGTGAAATGCTTTGAAGAGTCAAGTACTACTTACTCCTGAAAGTTCCAGAACATGGCCCTCATTCATTTTGTCTCATGTTCAGATTTATACCTTTTTTTTAGTATCTCTACCTGATGAAAGTGACATTTGCTGCTAACATCCCCCTCAGCCTGCTGTGCAGTGTCAGCTGTGGAAAGACTGCCTGGTAGTCAAGGACCTCTTTCCCTCTACTTTGTATCTACAAGGCTGATACTGTAAAGCCACAGGGTTGTTCTACATGTTCTTGCTATAGTTTGCAGTCACAGGCTCTGTGAAACAGCATCCAGCTCCATCATCACAAAATTGGTCTTTTATGCTCAGCTGTATGTAAAAAGTTACACATGCTCCAGCCAGGAATTGTGTTAATGTCATCACTTGGATTTGAAATTTTCTGGCCTGCTGTCAGACCAACAAATATAAACAAATGTTATGGCAGATGATCTGAATACTGCCAACCTGCCTTTGCAGGCAGTGTCATTGAGTAACTGAGGTGTCCAGACTGCAAACACAGCTTTGCTTTAACCTCCCAAAGTCATGGCTTAGCCTTGGACAGAGCTAATGTGTGGGTTTGAGGAGGAGTTTGTGCTTCTGTGTAACTGTAGCTGATCTATGAGTGATTTAATTCATTCATCTTCCAATTTAATTTTAGAAAAATAAGGAAATTAGAATAAATGTCGGAGAAAAGCCAGTTTAATTTTGTACCCAGAGTGCACAGAAGAGCATGAAAGTTATTTGACAGTGTGAAGACTGCTGCATTATTAGAATAGAATAGAATAGAATAGAATAGAATAGAATAGAATAGAATAGAATATTCTAACCATGAGTATTGACTGTTTTTTCAAATATACAGGCTTTGGATACTACACTGGGTTGGGAACAGAAGAATTTACCAAGTAGCTATTAGATTTTTAATTTGCCAGAAGCAATAAGTACAAGAAAAATAAATAATAAAAATATATTAACAAACATATACATACACATGTATAAATATAGTGCAAAGTTGTCACTGCCCATGGCAGTGGGTTTGGATTTAAGTCATCTTGAAAATCCCTTCTGACCCAACCCATTCTGTGACTCTACCAGAAATTAATTTTGTTCATGAAAAGGTTTAATGTAGGTGGCTGCAATTTTTCAGCTGTTATTTGTGGTTTCTCAGGTGTTAAGCCCACCTGGTTTGGAGCTCTCTTTGGGAAGAGGATACTCTGAAGCTTTCATTAAGTAAAGATACTGGATACTCTTCAAGGTCTGTAGCTGTATGGGAATTTTGGCAGGAATGCATTTTAGGATGAACAGCTGTATTCATGTTCTAGTCTTTCCATTATCTTTTTTGGCTTATCCCATTTCTGGCCAAGATGACAGAACAAGTAAATCCAAAATAATATTGAGACTCCCTTATAGAGATTTGCTATTTAAGCAATTCCACAGACAGGACAGCTACAGCTTTATCTGAGTGTTGATTAAACACTACCTTACATACCAATGCTTCTTTTTGCAACAGATGTAACATATGGAAAGCTTATGGAAAGAGGGGAAATAGCTTTCCTTTCACCAGACTTTTTTTTTTTGTATCCCGCTAGTATTTTTTAATAGGTAATGCTGAAGTTAGTGTAGAAAGAAAGCATTTCAAAATGTCTGCATCATGTAATATCTAAGGCAGATCTCCCCAGAAAGTCCATCTGGGGCTAAGATGAGATAAAATAATGTTAATAGAAGATGACTGTGGTCTGATGTTGCAGAACCTGTCTGTTCTAGAGACAACAATCTAATTTTAAGGCATTCTTCCCTCTCTGCCCCCAAAAGCAAAAAGAAGAAGAAAAAAAAGATGCGAAAAGCATAGCCTAGGATGTATGTGACATCTGTATATATACATATATAGCTCATACATATACATGTCTGAAAGTATTTGTTGTTGGCTGATAATTTTTATTTTACATCCCAAGGGTGTTTGGCACAGCAGTTCCTGACCAAGGCACATGGTTGAGCACCTCTGCATGTACAGGTGTGATCATGGATAACCTCAATGTGTCAATGTGTTATATTGCAGTAAACATAAGTAAATTAATATAATGTGGTGTGTAACCTCTTTATGTGGCTGTCTTGCAACACTCCCATGAGCAGGTGTTCATGCAAAGACTTGTCAGGAGATACCACAGAATCAGCAAGGTCCATGTGAGATTTCCTTACGTTAACAAGTTCTGGAATGATAGAAAAGACAGGCATGCTGTGTAACTTGTTCATCATATTTTATAGCAATTATTCATGTCAAAGAAATTTACACAGTCAGGCCACCAAGGTTTAATTCTAAACTTTAGAAATGGAAGTTAATGTTTTCTGCTCTAGTGAGTATGGTTCATATTTTTCTGTACTGTTGTTCTGTATTAACTCCTGTCTGTCCATTGTTTTTTTCTCTGTCAGCTTTATTCCTTTTTGTTCCTGTTTATATGTGCTTGTCTGCTTCCCTGCTCAGTTTCATGTGTGAAGAGTCGTGTCCTAATCAGTTTGTGTTTGCTGGGGATCCTGACAGGTGGTTCTGTCATCCCCTCACTCTGCTTCTTTCTAATCTAGGGTTTTTCTTTTAGTTTCAGTGGCCAGTGTGAGGAGAGGCTGATGGTCATCAGGCCAGAGAGTGTGGAATGTTGTACTTCCCAGTACCATCTTCTCCTTTCTGAACTGGCCATGCTGGGTGTGGAAATGTAGGGAATCAAGTGTGCAGACAGTCTGCAGTTGATGTTGCTTTTTGCAGAGTTGTCACTTACATGGGCTGCTAAGAACTTACCCAGGTCACTTACCTTGAAATTAGTGGTAATTACTGTCTCTCCTGTTTCTGCAGGAAAAGGAATACTTCTACTTTATGGATAAATATGCTTTTTGATCATAGAACAATGTAAATGTTTAAGACAAGGTGTGTTACAGAAATTTTCTGCATCCTGTAAAGCTTTTCCATATATGCAATTATCAACAAAGTAGAAAGCTTTGATTCATTGTATTGAATATTGAGTATTTCCAAGATTTGTCATAGAAGAATTAGAGACTTAACAGAGAAACTTGACTGGTCTGTTTATTTTAAACTGTTGTTTGCAGCACTACTATGGCAAGCCATCACAAAAGTCCTACAGGTATTTGAGAAGCAGGAAACCTGATATTTAAACAGTTGATTTAGAACTTTTGTCCTCTTCTTTCTGCTTTGGTAGTTGCTTAATTCTAATTCTTCAAATTTTAATTGAAATAGATGAAATTTCCTGTAGCATAAGTGATTAGGTTTTATTTTTCAAATTTTATGTTATTATAACTAATCCTATTGCTGGATTGCAGCATGATTGACTAAATGAATTTAAATTTTGTAGTTATTGCACATCTTTAGCTCACCCTGAGAGGATGGCCAAGCTTTTTTCATAAAATTGTTTTCTGAGGCACCCAAGTAAAAAACTGGTTAAAAATTCAAATAGTACAGCCCTGAATATGTGCCGTGCATTGGTGCCTTTTATAGAAGCATCTGCAGGCTTAGACAATCAGTGTGTTGCTTTTGCTCTGCAAATGAAGCCTCTTTCAGATTTATTGATAGCAGTTTGTTTTTTCAGAGCAGTCATTTCTAATACAGAGAAGCCCAAGTCAAAAGTGAAAGAGTAAACAAAACTGAGGGACACATTTGGGCTAATTTTGTGACTAGCCATTGAAACGTGTAACAGCGGATTTATAAGTGTAGGTAACACCAAAATTTTACAAGTTCAGTGTGAGTAATCCAAATTTGGTAGGTTGTTTGTTTGGGTGTTTTTTTAATTATTTCTCTCTTGAGACTTTTTGTAACTTGTGGCTTTAGTGAATCCTTACTGATCTTGCTGAAGTCCTGCAAAAGTACTTGCAGTGATTCATTTTGTAGAAGCGTCTTGTGGAGAGACTTTTGTTTTACTTATGAAGATACCTAAGGAACAAAGCCTGTTCTGAATATTTTACAGGTGAATTCAGTACTTAGCAGTGAATTTGTCATGTAGGAGTAGGAGTTGATGCTGAGAATCACCTTGTGTAGGAGCTAGTAAGCACCTCAGCCTGGAACAAAACTGAATTCCTGTCGTGCTGGTCAGGATTCAGGCTGGTGCTCTGCAGATAACTCAGTGTCCATAGCAATATTTGGAGACATTGCTTCTTTGAGAAGTCTTAATCTCAGACTTCTGAGAAGGAAGCTCACTTTCTCAAACAGATAGTGTATGAAATGATATTCCAGTACTTTTTTACACTTTGTTAGATCAGTTCTCTCCCGTATAAACCTCAGCTTCTAGTAGTTGTTAAATTTGGAAATATGAAGAGCAGACTGTGCTTAAAAATTAAGAAAAAGCTGAAGTTTGTGATCCAAGGATCTAAAATAGATTTCCTCCAATGCTTTATAGTATATAATCAGTTTCACATTTTCTTGTATCTTTTCTGGCTCATTTTGATTCCCAGAATAGGATATCACTACCAAAAACTTTTTGCATCATCATAAAACTGCTTTTATCAGGGCCAACACAGAAGCTGATGAGTTAGGAAATGTGACAGTGTACTGTTCCATGCAGGATTTTTCCCTGCCACAGCCTCATTTCAAAGGTGTTCAGTCAGAAATCATAGATCATATGTCCTCCTAAGAAAGGCAGTTCATTGTTCTCACAGGACTCTGCTTCAGGATTATCTGTGAGCTGTACAGACTCACTTGCATTTGCAGCTTGTAGTTGTGCCTCGTGTTCTGCAGAGCCCTTCTGGAAGCTGGTGTTTGTGGCATGGTAGCATCATTCCTGAGTTATCCCCCTGCCTTGGAAACTTTCTCTTCTGTAACTTTGCTCTGTAGTGAGAGCTGCTTCTACTTGCTCACTGGGGTGAGAGAGCCATCAGTTCCTTCCAAGTATTTACTACTGTGATGCGGCTTCTCAGTGTACCAGAGGCTTAGAGGAAAGATAGGGGGAGACTTCTTGCCAAGGTCTGTCATGACAGGATGAGAGGCAGTGGTTTTAAATGGGAATGCAGTAGAGATTGGACATAAGGAAGACATTTCTGATGAGTGTGATGAGACACTGGAACAGTCTGCCCAGCAGGTGATGCTGTGTTGTTAGCAGTGCTCTGGGTCATGCTGGACAGGGCTTTGAGCCACCTGGTCTGGTGCCCCCTCAGCAGGGCTTTGGAACTGGGGTGACCTTTGAGGGTCTCCTCCCAACCAGACTGTGCTGTGACTTACTTAGCAGAGGGATTACTGGCCAAGAACCTCTTAGCTACTCGCCAAAAGGAGTATCATTGTTCCAGTTAATTAGTCTTCTCATTATCATTTCGTTTTTACTGTTTCCTGGTGTAATGCAGTTATTAAAAGTAAATTTTACTTTGTGGAGGTTTAACTTGTATATGGGATAGGGATGAGTTTCACCTCTTTTGCTTCCGAAGCAATTAAATAAATAATGTCTCTATATAAATGTTTAGTTTAAAAAGACAGGTTTTGGATGCCTCATTGCAAGGACTTTGAGGTGCTGGAGCATGTCCAGAGAAGGGCAATGGAGATGATGAAGGGTCTGGAGCACAGTTTTCCTCAGGAGCAGCTGTGGGAGCCAGGTTTGGCCTGGAGAGGAGGAGGCCTCAGGGGTGACCTTCTTGCTGGCTTCACCTGCCTGGAAGGAGGCTGTAACCAGGTGGGGCTTTGTCTCTTTTCCCAGATAGGTAGAGGTAGAACAAAGGGAACTGGCCTCAAGTTGTGTCAGGGGAGGTTCAGGTTGACTATTAAGAAATATTTCTTTGAAAGAGTGGTTAAACATGGGAACAGGCTGCCCAGGGAAGGGTGGAAGTGTTCAGAAAATGGGTAGACGTGGCACTAGGTGATGTGGTTTAGTGGGCATGCTGGTATTCAGTCAGAAGTTACACTTGCTGATCTTGGAAGTGTTTTCCAACCTTAATGGTTCTGTGATGTAGATGGAAGAGAGAAAACAGTAATTGTTTTCTGTTTGCACCCCCTACATCTCTGCTGACACACTGGTTAAATGTTTCCAAAGGCCAGGATACTGCCCATTTACCAAACACCAGTTCATTTCAATGTGGATGGCCCATAAGGATGGCGGAGTTAATTAAAGGGGGAAAGGCAAGGCAAATGCCAAGGCACACAGAACAACACAAAACACATGCTTAAGAGGGAGCAATGATTGATAATGATTTTTTGGATTTTTTGAAACAACCTGTGTCATTAACATGCTTGTGCACAGCTTACAGATTAAACCCTTTTATGCTTCAGTCATGTTTCTACGCAGTGTCACTGTTTGGCCAGAAATGGGTTTCCTCTGTCCAGGTTTCTGTTACCTCAGAGTTAGATATTGTTTTTGTGTGATACAGACACACAACAGTGTATCACAATATTATTTATTTATAGAGTCTGTGGGAAGAGTTTCAAACATGGATAAAACTGGTCACTGCTTAAGTTTAAGCTACTGAGGAAAAAAGCCCCAAACAAGTGAAGGAGTGATTTTGTTACTCTGCACTCCTTTATTGTCCAAGATGATAGTGTTCTGATCATGCTGACTTTAATGATTAACGTCCATTTCAGTACTCTGAGCTGTTCTGGGCCATCACATGACACATCTGGGTAACTGTTGTATGGATAGATGGGCAGGATATGGGATTGTCAGGAGAGCTTGTATAACTTTGCCATAAGAGATCAATTGGTCAACAGCAATAGCTTGTCTGCTTTATTTTTAATTTCATTCTGCTGTATACCTCTTTTTTGTGCTTCACATTGGCTTCCTGCCATCCAGGGGTTTTATGATCTTTTTACACAAGTGAATGACTGTCCATCAGAAGACAGCTTGCCAAACCATGAAGCTGTGGTTTTACTGGCACAGCCAGTCATTCAGAACAGTGTCAGCAGCATGCTGAGCTCGACTTTAAACATTGACTGCTTGTATTTTGCTTTGTTGAACTTTATAAGTCTGTGTGAACTGACAAAATGTCTTTAAGTTCTGTTGTGTCCTTCCTCCTGTGTGAAGCAATACAGTCCCAAAGATCTGGGATGTATAACCTTGTAAATAAAGAAAACTTCTCTTTACAAATAGACATTCTAATTTCTGAGGTGGAAAAGTTGTGCCTAGCTATATATAATCCTAAAAATTATTTTAGCTGGACAGTTGCGGGGAAAAATAACCTTTGGGATTTCTCTTATGTTTATACAGTGAGTGTGTGAATGAAGATGGTTGTGAGGAAAAATTGCCCTTGGCACTGTTAAAACACTTTAGTTTCTTGTATTTTTGAGATTTTAAGGTCTTCTAGCTAGCAAGTTTTTATTAAGGTGTCACATTACCATAAAGTCATTTGCCTGCCTTTGCTGCAAGAGCAGTCCAGCGTTTTAGTTGGATTGATGTAAGTGTTGTGACATTTGTGGGATGAGTTAATTGTTTTTGCTTATTTGAATAGTTAAATAAATGCAAACTTAGTGTACAAATCTGTTGTCTTCCTTTTCAGTACTGGAATTAATAGGTTGTGATGATTTTTAACAATTACAGCCAATGTAATTTTCGACTGCAGGCAGGCACCTTTGAATGTAAGGTGACAGTGCTTCTAGAGGCTGCTCAGGGATTAGAGGTGGGATTACATGATTGCATCCGCAGCCAGGTCAGATGCTGGGCATGTTTACAAGGCTATAATTGATGCCTGTTAAATAATAGGTATGTGTGGGATGGGATGTTAAAAACCACGTTTTTGCATAGTTAATCCTTTGTGTGAAGCAACTCAGTTTGAATTTTTAACTTTAATCTTAAGTGTCATGGTTCTGTAGAAGCTGATTTACAAAAATGTTGCTCTTCAACAGCTTTTCTGCTTGCAGTCACTGTAGGAAGCCCCACAATAATTATACACCTTAACATCTACTTGAGTACTGAAATACAGGAGTGGAATTGGGATGTGATGATGCAGTAATGGCTGAAATCATACTTATTTGTTAAAACAACAGTAGCTAAAGCCCCAAAGATACTAATACTCAGTCTAATAAAGTGCTTTCTAAATATGTTGTCTGAGCTAATTAGTCTCTTGTCTTCTCATGTGTTACTGTTGGCAAGCAGTGTATGGGCAGTATCCTGGCCTTTGGAAATGTTTAACCAGTGTGTCAGCAGAGATGTAGGGGCTGGAATCTTATCACTCACTAGTGATAAAGAGCTGCTGCCTGTAATCAGTTGGTCTACCACAGTGCTCACAGAGAGTTTTTTAGAGCATAGTGTTAGTATATTGCTTGGATGGTGAGCAAGTGATGATGGGGAGTTGGAAGTGTGGTTTCAGTTCTGACCTGGTATCTGGTGGTGGCATTGGGGCTCAGCTGACCGGCAGCTTTCTTGCACTGCCACAGCATGGTCTGTGCTAACTCCAGTACTGACAGCACTTGGTACAATCCCCATCCTCATTTACTGCTGTTTATACAAGAACAGCTTTTGCTTTTGCTACAAATCTGCTTCAGGTGAAGGTGTTTTGTCGTGGCTTTAACAGATCAGATGGCTGACGTGTGCTGAAGAGAGAGAGGTGGTGTGGTGTTCTTGGTCCTGTGTCCTTTTCCCCATTACACCTTTCCATCTTCCTTTATGCAATGGTGTGATGTTCAGTGGGTGTGCATTGTGCAGAGAAAGCTTGTTAAACTAATAAAAAGTGTTTGGTTTGTTTTTTAAACTGTTTTAACAGGTTGAGTTAGTACACTTGAGTTGACTGAGGGTGAGAAGAAAGGTGGAGAAAGCTGTTCAGTTTTATGTGAGTTGTGACTATCAGGGAGGCTGTGAGGGTGGTGAAGGGTCTGGGGGAGCAACTGAGGGCCCTTGGTCTGTTCAGCCTGGAGGAGACTGAGGGGAGACCTCAATGCAGTCACAGCTTCTTGTGAGGGGAACAGGAGGGGCAGGCACTGATCTCTGCTCTGTGGGGACACTGACAGGACCCGAGGGAATGGCCTGAAGCTGAGTCAGGGAGGTTTAGGTTGGGTATCAGGAAAAGGTTCTGCCCTAGAGGGTGGCTGGGCACTGGGACAGGGAAGTGGTCACAGCAACAAGCCTGGCAGAGTTCAAGTGTTTGGACAATGCTGTCAGGCACAGTATGGTTCTTGGGGCTGTCCTGTGCAGGGCAGGGAGTTTGATATTCCTTGTGGGTAGCTTCTGACCCCAGTATATTTATGATTCTGTAAGCTGATTTTTTATTTTTGAAAAAAAATGGTTTTTTTCTTCTTACACTTCAATGCCCAACTATTGTTATAAAATTCTTAATTAAATTTAAATTCTTCAGGCCTAAGAAACTGTCTTCCAAGTAGCCTCTTTTCTGGAAATTCATTCAGTAATTACATTATTGTTCCCTACATAGTGATTGTGTAAGTGCACATCAGTGCATAAGTTATACATTTTCAGATAGTATTGATTGACATAATTAGTATTTACTGACATAATTTAGTTTCAATTGGATCTTATTCCTGGTGATTTAGGTGTCCTTATTTAAATTGATTTATTGCTTCAGAAATGATGGTATCAGAATAGATTCCCTTCTCTACATATTTGAACAGGTCTTGGGGAGGATCAGACTGTAGTAGTTCTGCTTTTTTATTTACTCTTTCAGAAAAGAGGCATCAGTTGACTGGTGGAACTGTTGGTTGTTTTCTTAACTCATCATATGCACAAATGGCTTAAGGAAAAGATTAAATGTACATATCATTTGGGCATGTAAAAGGTGTGAAAAGGCAAATTACTCTATTTCTTTAGGACTTGCGTCATGGTTTGCTTAATCCCTGATATTCATTGAGTGGCTCCTGAGATCAGCTCTGCTTATTAACACAGTAGGACCAATTCTGTGACAATATGCTGTGGTTTTGCCATTAGAACTGCTGTGTATTTAACACTGTTAATTTATTCCATCTTCATGAGATGCTTTTCATCTAGAGTTTGAGTATTCTCAACTCCTTCCTGAAAGCTACTGATGAAACATCTTGTTTTCATTTTGACTTTATGTTAGTTTTTGATGCATCGAACTTTCAGCAATTACAAGGCTGCTCATGTAAGGCACCTCAGTGTGTCCCTTAGCCTGTGAATGCTGTGGAAGAAAGTCTTTGAAGGATTGCTTTCCTAGCGTGTTGTGGCTCAGCAGGAGTTCTTGTCTAAGCGTCTCAGCTGTGCAGCCTTTGCTGTAAGCCCTTGGCTCTCTGAATAACTTGGTTCTCTGCCTGCCCAGTGCTGTGGAGCAACATGGGAAGTGGGTATTGTATTGCAGCCAGTTCGTGCCTGCTTAGAGTGGAAAATGTGCAGCCAGTTGTAGTCAGGTCAAGTAGAATAAGCTGAACAAAATGCTGGACAATAGGCAGGACAAAAGGCTGGGCTTGTACATAATGACAATTGTAAATTTTGTGGTATTGGCTAGGGGGAAAGAATCAACAAATTTCCACAGTAACTTAGCAATGTAATCCAAGGACTTCAGAATTATTGTGTGTTTGGTCATGCTCCCCAATAGTTATTTTGAGTCTCTTGTAGGCTTTTTAAGGCTATCTGTGTAAGTGTAAAGGCTGGAAGCTTCAACTCCTCAAAATAAAAATGGAACTTTGTTACCCATTGTGTTTCAAAGTTTGGTAAAATTCATAGTTGGCCAGTAACTGCCAACTACTTTGTGTTATACCTCTACTCACCACACATATTTGGGAAATGTTAGAAAACAAAAAGTTAACTTCTGTAATTTTAAAACTAGTAGAAAAACACTGATTGTGTTGATGATAGATCTTCAGTCCACGTTATGTTTACAGTCACCCGTGTTACATTTAAACTTTTATTTTAAGAGAGAAATGATGCAAAGGATCTTGCCAGTGCAAATGAAATTTTTATAATTATTAACTTCTGTTTTAGATGCCATCATTCATTATTCCACAGAGGTTTTAACTGCAATTTATTCTGTTAGGGTACTCCTTCATTACTGCATTTCAGCCTTTGCCTCCTGGGATAAAGTAGAGTTGTGTAAAAACAGAGCTTGATTGCTGTCAGGTTTTCTTTGAGTATTCTTGTGATGCTCTGCCTTTCAGAGTATAATGTTTGTTCATCATTTACCAAAAAAAATCAGGTTTATAAAAGATCCCCTATTGTGAGTGTAGACAGGAATTTTCTGCTGGAAGCTGCATTTCCTTTTAAAAAGAGCATTCCTGCAGTGAACAGAAATGAGTTGTGATGTACATGTAAGTTTATTGCGATATTTCCTAAGTCACAGGAAGATAATCCACATATCTCACTGTTCTTTAGACTTTTCTCATTTATCTTGAAAAGGTGTGTGATGTGGCAGATGTGATAGTGGGTGCTGCAATAATGAGACGGGCCAGAGAGGGACCCTTTCTGTGAGCACAGGTGGAGTTCAGTGAATGCTGGTGGCAGCTGGGAGCTGTCCACATGCAGAGCCACACGTCCTGGGCTGGATTTAGCTCCTGCTTTTTTTACCCCTAAAATTTTAGCCAAAGATTTTTTTTTTTTTTTTTTTACCCTAAACCTGACACTTTACTTTTCTTTAAAGATACATACTCTGTTTTCTTGCGTATGAAAATAAAGAAACTTTCAGAGGAAGCTGTTGGAATTTTAGTGCCTAGAGGTATGTGTGCATTTGCTGGTCTATTGTGCTGCTGGAGGCTGCAAATGAAAAGCTGACTGAGTACCTGTGCCATGTGCCACCCACAGTTGCACTGAGGTCAAGATAAGCATGATTTAAACTTGGGACTTTGAGTAGATAATATATTATTAAACACCAGCTCTGCTGGTATCTGAGTTTCATTTTCTTTTTGAACACAGCAGTGCATTCTCTGCAGTTAAGAATTCCACTGAGCAGTAGTGTTGGAAAGGGTTTTGAAGCTTAGCAGTGATAGTTGTGTAGCAGGGGCTGTGTCATGCAGCACCTCATGCAGAGTTTTTGTAGATCTTTGCTTAGACATCAGCTGCCTTTTTACTGCTGTGATCATGAACCACGAGCACAAAAGGCGTTTGTTGACTCTGACTGTATTTGCCTTCCAGTAGTCCTTGGGTATTGAAGTTCAGCTACAATATTTTTATTGTTGAATACAAGAATTTTGAAATAGAAGGATGTTTAGGGGATTTTGTTTCATTTGGTTTTTGTCACTCATTAGTATGAATGTAACAGGTACTTCACAAAAATCTTAGGTAGATTCTCTAATCCTGCAAAAGGCTCTTTAAATTCTGTTTAATTCTTGTTCAGTTTCCCAAAAATTACTTCTGACTTCTTGGATTTGTAGTGATGTAAAGACAAAAGAGTTTGAACCCTGTTAATAGAGTAGCTACTTTGTTTTCCAGTCTCTTATTTCTAGCGTCTTGTAAATAAGACGTGTAATTGGTAATAACTTCATTGTTTTCTTCTGTTCAGAATTTCACTGGGAGTAAATATATAACAGTTCTATTTTATGAAAGTCACACATGGTGCTACAGTGAGACTGAGTAAAGACCTGAACTAGCACATTCCAGTGCAAGTGCCATATAGACATACCTGTGGTATGTTAAGTGTTTTAATATTACTATTTGAGATTATTCATTTATTATTTATGATTATTCCCACCCCCTTGTGTTTAAGCTGTTATCTCTCTTGGTAGTTAAAAAGCATTACTGTAGTTTTTCTACACAAGCAGTTTGGGAAAGACAAAGAATTGTGATGGCTTAAAAGATGGTGTTTTCTTTCTTACAGAAAATGCCAGAAGCCTCAGAAGACCACAATCACTGGAAGGCCTGTTGACTTCCATTCCCTGGTGATCTGAACATCCTCCATCTGGCATGGCGCAGGGCAGCCAGCAGCTCGACGTGCAGGTACTCCACGACCTCCGGCAGCGCTTCCCTGAGATACCTGAGGGGGTGGTGTCTCAGTGCATGCTCCAGGTATGGTGAACACTCTGTCTGGTTTGTTTTGGCACAAGGTATGAGTTCAGTATGGAAACCCTTTTTAGTAGTACGTGTGGAGCATAGGTTTTAATTCTCCTGGTTTTATTTTAAAAGGCTGGGAGAGTCCAATGCTTGCATTTCTGTCTTGTCTTTTAGGTACAAAAATTCTGTCCTTCTTCACTTAGGTTTGTGGAGGTTATTTTGCACCGATGTTTTTTCTGATTGTCTGTGTGACCTGTGACTGTATGCATATGGATAACAAAGAAAGTGGCTAATAGGATGTTAATTGATGATGGCTACATACATAACATACATATTCTGGAGCAGGTTTTAGTAAACAGTCACTCATCCTTCCAGGATAAGTAGCTGGACTTAGCTAGCAATCTGACAGTTTTCCCCCTTGATGGTATATTTTTCTCATGGCTCTCCAGAGGTTTAGTTGTACTTCTCTCTTTCTAGGTAAGGTGGTGATTTGTCTCTCTGCACTCCTTTTCCTTTCCATTTCATCCTTCCACCTTCATCTCTAATCAGAAATTGGAAGTGATAATAAGTTACCACATGTAATGAGTAGTGGTCATCTGGGAATACCTTCAGTTAATGGGAGAGTCAGGAATGGAACAGAAACATGTGAGATCTGATTTGGCCTTGGGTGCCCATGGCTTGGTTGGGAAGCTGTACTTGCATCCTGCCTGTCCCTGGCAGATGAATAGGTTTACTCAGAACAGGGATTGTAATTTTTGCATTTTGTCTTCTAAACCATACAAATAAAAATTAATTGATTTCAGACAAATGTAAAGCAGGGGAAGTCCCTCAGTTTAAAGCTTTACTTATCCTGACAGACACATCTTCTGCACTGTTAAGTACACAAACCTTTTGATGAACTGTGTTTGTCATAGACATTTTTAAATTGATAAAATTAAAGAACCCATAATGCTGCAGAAGCATATGGTGCTCTGTCTCTATTATATGGCATTCTGGATAGCTAGTTAACTTTGCACAGCAAATACTTGTTATATTTTAAAGTATAGATTTTGTTTCCAAACCCACTTTATATTTTAAAGGTGTGTGAGCTGATTTCCAATAACCATTTGCAATAAATGCTCTTGATTTGAATCAGTTTAGAGTTTTAGACCTGTCAAAAATTGAGGGTCCTTTGAAATGACAATACATACATACCCTGATAAAATCAGATCAGAGCCTGTCCTGTATATGTTCTCTTTATCTGCACCCTGACCAAGTGACCTAAGGAAACTGAAGGCTCTGTTCAAGAAGTTCTGTTTACATGGCAAGTGGCTGATGGTAGTGGTTCACTTTTTTGAGACTGCTGCCTTGGCATTGTGGTGCTGGTTGTTATTACAAGGTCTGGTTCCCACATATCCTGGTCTTAAATTTTTAGTGCTGTGTCTAAATATTCCCAGTGATCAATCATGTCTAGAAGGAGAGCTCAGCATGAAGGGAGGTTGTCAGAGACAAGTGTCAGTAGAGTGAGAGCTGTTCCTATTTAAGTGCTGCACTCCTCTGTCATGTTTAAGAGTAACTCTTCATATGAGAAAATACAGAATCTGTGAGTTCATCTGATAGTGAATTCGTATGAAATTTTGGGCAAATCATCAGGTATTAAGACTGACTAGGTATAGTCCATGAGAAAAGAAATGTAATATGACTTCTCAGCCAGTGGCTATTGAAAATTGTATTACAAGGCAATATGTGTGTATATGTAATATATGCATACAAATTTATACAGTGATAGTGATTAAAATAGAAGTGCAGTCATTATTAATGTCCATTCCTTAGAATGGTAATTTTAGCACACTGAGGAAGGCAGGGGTGTATGTGCATATATAAATATGTACACACTTGCTGTGGGAGGAGGTGCTCTCTGTCACAGAAGGTACCAGTCTTGGGTCATGTTTAACAAAGTTAGGGTGCTAAAGGCCAAATTTATTTGAACTTAAAGTCAAATTTGTTTTCTTTAGCTACTATGTAAATTAAAATCTGAACCACAACTGATGGAGGCTGTTACATGATAAAGTGGGGAGAAAAATAAATCCACCATCTGGAACACTTTCTAGTGATTTTACTCATTTGGAAAAGCTATCATTTATGTTGTTCTTTTTACAGACTACATTAAGCTAAAATTAGTGGAGAGGGCAAGAAGGGAAACGGAATTCCCCATTATATTTCTCATTTGATTCATAATTTATTGTCTGTATAGTTTCAACTGCCAGCACCACAGAACAAATGAAACATTTAAAAGGGTTATTTGGTTTCTCACTGATGTATGAATAAACCTTTTTTAGCCTTAAGCTTGAAGTTCTTAAAGGCAGTTTAAATTTGGTTGGAATTGTAATGTTCTTTATGGAATCCCTGGAACTTCTTCAAGCAATACTTTGACTTCATTGTTAAGGTATTAAATATTGTTCTGCCAATAAAAACTGGTTTAAAATGTTGGGTTTTTGAACTTCTGGGTGAAGAGAAATAGTCAGGTAAACAGTAAACTGAAAGTGAAAGCAGTAAACACTCAGATAAACATTGGAATGTTATCTGCATTTTTGTTTTGCTTTTTAAGAGTTTGCAATTTTGATCTAGTTTATTTTGATTTGTGTTGTTACTAGAAGTAGTTAATTGTACAAACTTGTTCCTTGAAGAGCATGCAGAGAGGTGTAACCATTGCTTTCCCAAAATTGGACTTCTTTTTTTTTTTTGATGTGTCATAGTGTAACTAGTGTTACTGGAGCATTTTGCCAGCTGCAATGTGAGCTATGTATTACTCACATACTATGTCTCAAGTATCATCTTTATTTCACAATACCTGCGTAGGGAACATTACCCCTAGCTGTGTCCAAGCTAGGCCTTGGTTGTGGCCTCAGCTGAATGTTGAACACAGAGTGCTGACTCTTTCTGTGCTCAGTGTCAGTAATAGGTGCCTGTGACAGTAGTGACAGTAATAGGTGTCTGTTCTTGCTCCTAGAACAACAACAACCTCGATGCCTGTTGTCGAGCCCTCGCACAGGAGAGCAGCAAGTATTTGTATATGGAGTACCACAGCCCTGATGACACCAGAATGAACAGAAATAGCCTTTTGCACATTAATCTGGGTATTCATCCTCATACCAGCTACCACGTGGGGGATGGAGCTCAGCTGAATGGTGGCCGTACACTGGTACACAGCTCCAGCGATGGACACATTGACCCGCAGCGCACGGCAGGTAAACAGCTCATTTGCTTAGTCCAGGAACCACATTCTGCTCCCGCCGTCGTGGCAGCTTCTCCTAGTTACAATCCATTTTTTGTGAATGACCAGAATAGAAATGCAGCTACTCCTCCTCCACAGCCACCTCCACAGCCATCTTCCATACAACCAGGAATGAACACGTCTGCTATGCAAGGCCCTCCCACGTATATGCACATACCTCGGTACAGTACAAATCCCATTACTGTTACAGTATCACAAAACCTCCCCTCTGGACAGAGTGTACCCAGAGCTCTACAAATTCTTCCACAGATTCCAAGCAATCTTTATGGGACTCCTGGCTCTATTTATATTAGACAAACATCTCAGAGTTCTTCAGGACGACAGACTCCTCAGAATACACAGTGGCATTCGTCGCCACAGGGCCCAGTTCCACATTATACTCCTCGTCCTCTACCTGTATATCCACATCAACAGAACTACCAACCTTCTCAGTATTCTCCAAAACAGCCCCAGATCCCTCAGTCGGCTTTTCGATCTCCGCCCGCATCCCAGTGTCCGTCTCCCTTCGGCTCTCCTCAACACCAAGTTCAACCTCCTCAGTTGAGTCACCAGAGTTCACATGTTTTCATGCCTCCTAGTCCTTCCACTGTCCCACCCCATCCATATCAGCAAGCATCTCAGACTTTTCAAAAGCAAGGTGGTCACTCTGTATCGTACCTTCCTCCTTTTGCTGGACCTAGTTTATCCAAAGGTTCCATGAATAAAATAGAAATTACAGTTGAGCCACCGCAAAGGCCCGGGACTGCAATGAACAGAAGCCCTTCACCTATAAGTAATCAACCATCTCAACGAAACCAGCACCCGCTGTATGCAGCCACTACTCCTCCTTCAAGCTCTCCATCCAGAGGTATGTCAGGACAACCCAAACCTCCATTTAGTGTTAATCCAGTATATATTACCTACACTCAACCAGCTGGGCCTGCAGGTGCACCATCACAGTCTCCTAGGGTAATGGTGTCTCAGCCAAACCCAACCATTTTTAAAATCACAGTAGGTCGAGCACCGACTGAGAATCTTTTAAATTTAGTGGACCAAGAAGAGCGTTCTGCAGCACCAGAACCTATTCAGCCTATTTCTGTAGTCCCAGGATCTGGAGGAGAAAAAGGAAGCCATAAGTATCAGAGAAGTTCTAGTTCTGGATCAGACGACTATGCTTACACTCAAGGTAAATGTTTCACACTGCAAATTGTGGTTGTTGTAAAATTCATTTTCAGTTTGATTTTACTGCTTAATGAGAATTTTTGAACCTGTACAGAAAAAATAGAAACTGTGTCAAAAATCAGACAGTTTTTTTCTGATTTTTTTTAAGTACTGCCAAATTTCACTCTAATACATAAAGAATTTCTAAGGGTCCTAACGTTGCAGTTCTTTCATGTAAGGGGACTTTCTTAAAACACTGCAGTTAACAATGATAAGTAGTTTGTTCACGTACTGTGTGTCAGTTTTGTCAATTTTGTCAATTCTGCATTGAAGAACTGGGTCATAAATTTACATGTGGATTTTTATAATGTTTTGTATTTGTTCCATATTCAAGTATTTTAGAACACCTGGCTTCTGCATTTGGTTTAGATTGAAGAATATTAAGTCAAAGAGAAGAGAGAGAGATAAAATGCAGCTAAAAACCTTTGTGAATACAAATATGTTTTTAAAGGTAATAAAATAATTATTTTGAAGAACTTAAATCAAAAGTTCACTTCGTCCACTTAGAGTTTTCAAAGAGGAAGAAGAGATTGGCAGATAAATTTTAGGATGTATGTTCTGCACAGGGATAAAACATAGTTTTGATATATAAATGAAGAATTTGGTAATTCAGTAAAGAAAAAAAATATGAAGTTAACCCTAGGCTGAAAACTACTTTTCTTGGAGTCATCTTCTGTGTAGATTTGAAACATTTAAAATTGAGCAAGTGAATCAATCTGCAAGCATTCAAACCAGTGATTTGGATAATGACAGAATGATAACCTGCAACAGGTATTTTCTGGATTTGTGTTTGGAAAGAACAGTCTATTCCTCTGTTGTTCCTTCTAGCCTTTGCTTTACTTCAGAGAGCTGAAGTGAGAGCTTACAGTTCTTCTCTGTAGTTTTTGATTTCTTTCTTCACCTACTGCCTTTTGAGCTCTTCTAGCTCATCAACAAAGCTGTTTTGTACCTCATAGACCCAATTAGAAATTCTGTAGACCCAATTCTTCAGTAAAAATGAATGCCAGTAGGTCTGTAACTGAGGTCTTGTGCTTTGGTGATGTTGCTATTACAGCTTCAGTAGAGGTTGTCATTTATGTGAGAAAAATGCAAGTAGCTTCACATAGCTGTGAAAAACATGCTCTGAAATGTAAGACCTGGTTTTGCCTTTGGGCCTTCCATTAAATTTGTCTCTCTGAAAAGCAAACCAAATAAAACCAATTAGTGTATGCTTTTTGGGGTGTTTGCATTTGTGGCAGTACCAACCAGAGGTTTTTTTTATTGCTGCACTCTGAACTCTTGATAGAAATAAATTATAGAGGAATAAACATTTTATCTTTACTACCACTTTACTTTATCTTTACTACTCCTTTACTACCAAAGGAGTCCTAGAAAAGAGTATGTTTAACAGCTTAATTTAGGGAACAAGTTTGTTTAATTTTTGCTGGAATGTGAGCCATTGTTAAAAGTGTAACCAGAAATTCATTCTAGTTTCTGTACTTTGCTTCTTTGTAATATGAGTCATGTTTGATGAGTTGTACTAGAGTACAATGTGAAGCTCTGAAATGTAGTCACACCGCGTTGAATTGAAGGAATCACACAGAGAGAGGGTTTGGTAACAGTAGTGGAAAATCATTCAGTCTGATATCTGTACTTTTTCCTTAATTCTGCTTGCATGACTTATGCTTGCTACTTGAAAAAGTAGAGAACAGTTCTGTTAAATAATTCTGGTGCCTGTAGTGTAAAAACACCTGGTGTTATTCTTAGCTAGGCTCTTTGGTGTTCATTCGTTGGCCATGAATTGGTGAATCCATTCAAAATCCAAATTACAGTGCTACATTTTTGTTTGGAATGCTGATATGTGCTTCTAACAGGTTGGTGTGTTCTTCTTTTGCAGTAAGTTGTCATGGTGTTACTTACTTTTCTAATACTTTTTATCTCATATGTTAATATTCTTGGATAGTATGTGCTTTTCCTTTGCCTTTGTTGGATGGGATGAAGAAAAGGGCAAGTTCTGGCTGTGACTTTCAATGAAGTATCATTTTGCAGGTTCTACAGCTTCCTTGCTTTGAGCATTGTTTCATGAGCAGCATGTTTGTCTGAATACACACATCAAATGTCTTATTTTATTCTGTCCTAGCAGACTTCAATCAGGTAAAACCAGCCTGATCAGAAAGGATTAAGCACCACACTGACTTCGCCAGCTTTGCACCATGATGAAATACTGAGAAATGCTCTCTTCATTATGAAGCTGAATATTGTCTTCTAGCTAGTCAAAATTCTTTTCTTTGATTCTCTGGGAGCCCAACAGCAGTTTGTGACTGAGAGTCATAAATGTCAGTACCATGATAAAAATGAGGGAGTGACTCAACAGCAGAGAGAAGATGGGGAAATCGATCTGTTATAAAATTAAGGTGTGAAGCTCCTGAGCTGACTCAACTTTTTATTTTCTGGATTCTGTAGTTTTTGTTGAAGCTCTATAGTTTTCCCTCTGAACCCTTAGGAACTTACAGTGTTGAGAATTACAATATTTCCTGAAAAGCTAAAACTACTTTGAAGTTATACCATAGTTTATAATAGTAATGAAAAAAACAAATTTGGGACTGACATTTGGCTAATGTCTCAGGTCTGGTGTGTCAGCTGCTGTTGAGCTGCAGGTATGAAGTGTGTGTTACCTCCTGATCTTACCTCTGGTATATTTTTTTTTTGTCAGTAGAGTATTAGTATAACTAGGTTGCTGTTTCATCCTGAGAAGCTGTCTCCTTGTACAGGTGCCTTTGTATTTTTGAGACGAGAAAGACCAAATGCAAAAAAAGAAGTTTTGACCAAAATGGTAATAACAACTTTAAGTTACTGTACAAAATGTGGTTTTATTCTGGAAGAACTTGGTTCTAAATTGTAGTTCATTTGGCATGAAAGCATCTTCACACTGATATTTGGCTGCATGTCTGTGATCACCTTTTTTTTTCCAGAAGGGTCACTCATGAGTCTTACGCATAAGTTAAGAACTCAGTGTTCAGGTTTTGATGTGCTAGTAACTATTTCTTTGTGTAAAACATTAGCCTTGCTGTTACATCAACGGGCAAGGATGGAGAGGTTAGCAAAGGAGCTGAAGCTTGAGAAAGAAGAGCTTGAACGCCTGAAGACTGAAGTCAATGGCATGGAGCATGATCTGATGCAGAGGCGGCTTCGGAGAGTGAGCTGTACAACTGCAATTCCCACAGTAAGCAAGTTGTTAGTATTTTAATTCAACATACACGTTTTTTTTTGTGTGTTTTGATGAAGCTAAGGTACTGTTCAAAAATACTACTGAGTATAAAATCTTCAGTCTTTGGGGACACTTTAAGTACTTGACTCGTCATAAGCTAATTCTTGTAGTTGATGAAATGGATATGTGTGCAGTTCTCTTCGTATTCCCAGCAAAACTCAAAAGGTTATATGCATGTACTTTTGTGGACCACAGAACTGCATATACTTGGTTCCTTACCAACCAATAAAAGTATGTCCAAGTCTGTTCAATAAGCCTTAGCCATATAGAGCTTGGTGTCCATGCAGGAAGTTTTACCTTTTGTTTTTAAAAAGCTATTTTATTGTTTGAGTTGTTGCTTCTCATAGACAGTATTTCTCTTTTGGTATGTGCAGGATGTGCCAAATAACTTTTCAGTGTCAATGTTGCCTGAAATAGTTGGAACTCTCCTTTTAACCTTGTTGATTCTTCTTATCTGTGTGACTTGCACCTGCAAGTGACTCTAGCCCAAATATGTGTGTGGCTCTGATAAGGGAATTCATCTGGCTGAAAAATAGCTTCCACTGTGTGTAGTTGTTAAGCAAATCAGCTGAGACTTACTGGCTGTATTGACACAAACAATACACACAGGTGTGGGCTGGAAGACACAGAAGGGCTGTTGACTGCTTTGCTATGGCTGTTCTATGTCTCACCTGTTTCAGGGCAGCATTTGGCGCAGATGAACCTGGGAGAAGTTCAGAGGCACTGAGTGTGCCAGGATGAGGTTAGGAAAGCCAGAGACCAACTGGAGGTGAATCTGGCATAGAATTTCAAAGACCAAAAGAAAGGCTTCTGTTACTGCCACGGTGACAGCAGGAAGACCAGTGAAAATGTGGCCTCAGCAAGTTAGGGGGCATGGTTATGTAGGACATGGAAAAGGCATGAGATACTGAATGAACTACTTGGTTCAGTCTTTACAGTCCATCAGGAATCCCAGGTCCCAGAGACTCTGGGAAAAGTGTGAAGCAAAGAAGGTACACCCTTAATGGAAGAGAATCAGGTCAGGGAATGCTTAGGCAAAGCGGTCATACACGAGGTGTGAGTGCTGAGAGAGCTGGCAGCTGTCATTACTCCAGGTAATCTTTGGTTCATTAATGGTTTTTGGGAAAGTTCCCAAAGGCTGGAGGAGAGCAAATATCACTGATGTCTGCAACAAGGGGAGCACCCAAGGATCCACAGGTTGGTCAGCCTCACTTTGATCCTTGGGAAAGTGATTGAGCAGCCAATGCTGCTGACCCTTTCCAGGCACATGAAGGACAAGAAGTGGTCAGCAGCAGTCACATAGATTCACCAAGGGGAAGCCAAGCTTGGCCAATCTGGTAAACTTCTAGGATGCAAAGTCCTAGATGATCTCCAGAGGTTCCTTGCAACCTTGAATTTTCTGTGATTATGTGACTGTGATGCCGGAATGTATCCTAGGATAAAATGTGTTAGTGATTGATGCTGCTAGTATTAAAAAAGCTTTCCATTCCAGTAACTTAGGTTTCTTAATGGTATGCAAATATATGCACTTAAATAACTGATTATGCTGTTAAAAATAATTGCAGTCCTTCATCATTGAATGATTTAAATATACTGAGCTAAAAGGTTGGGCTTCTTGGATCTCCTTGGGTTGATGCAAATGAATAAACTTTTGACCTCATTCGGTTATAAGCAAGCAATAGTTAATGTGGGCTGCAGTTTGTATTCTGGTTTTGATTATCTTGATGCAGACTTGGGTAGCAAGTCATCCATTTATACAGAATTTAGTAACGTGTGTGGTTTTATAAACTTGAGCTCAGCTATGTCACCTTACTGATGAATAGTAATATTAAGTAACTTGACAGGTTTCCTCCTCACATACCAATAGAAGAATGTTTTTTAAGGGCAAGTGAGTTAGGAATAGTAGGCCAGACACTTGGGACTTCTTTCAGTGCCTTATCTATACTCAGTTTTTAGTAAAGCTGTTAACAGAGATATAGCAATGTTATTTCTATTTCAAATAAGATGCTGACTTTCCCACAATTACTATTTTGGGATGTTTCTTTCTAGCCTGAGGAAATGACCAGACTGAGGAGCCTCAACAGACAACTCCAGATAAATGTTGACTGTACACTGAAAGAAGTTGATCTCCTTCAATCTAGAGGTATTGAATTGATACTTTTAAAGAAACATCGTTTGGATGTGGTCACAAATGTGAGTCTGCTGGAGGTTAGGAAGGCTCTGCAGGGCCTCTGGACAGGTTGGACCAATGGGGTGAGGTCAATGTTATGAGGTTCAAAAAGCCTCACAACAACCCCAGGCAGAGCTACAGGAAGGGTGTCTGGAAAGGCCAGGAGGAAAAGGAGCTGGGGATGTTGGTCAGCAGCAGCTGAACATGATCCAGGTGTGCCCAGGGGGCCAGGAAGGCCAATGGCACCTGGCCTGGATCAGCAATAGTGTGGCAGCAGGACCAGGGCAGGGATTGTCCCCCTGTGCTCGGCACTGGTGAGGCCACACCTCAAATCCTGTGTCCAGTTTTGGGCCTCTCACTGCAGGAAAGGCATTGAGGGGCTGGAGTGAGTGCAGAGCAGGGCAGCAGAGCTGGGGAAGGGTCTGGAGAGTCATAGGAGAAATGGCTGAGGCAGCTGTGAGTGCTTAGCCTGGAGAAAAGGAGGCTCAGGGGGACATCATTGCTCTTTACAATAATGTGAAAGGAGGCTGTGGTAAGGAGCAGTCTCTTCTCCCAGGTAACAAGTGACAGATGAGAGGAAACAGCCTCAAGTTGCACCAGAGCAGGTTTAGATTGGATTTTAGGGAAAATGTCTCCAGGGCAAGAGTTGCCAAGCATTGGAACAGGCTGCCTAGGGAAGTGGTGGAGTTGCCATCCCTGGAGGTATTTAAAAAACCTACAGATGCAGCTCCTGGAGACATGGGTTAGTGATGGATTGGCAGTGCTGGGGTAGCAGTTGGACTCAATGATCTTTGAGGTCTTCTCCAACCAAAATGATCCTATGGTTCTAATATGCCATGTGCTTAAATGTGAATATATGGAGTTTTTAGAGTTCAATTTATATTAGCAGTGACACCTCTAAAAGAAGGTGGGTGTTTTTTCAGTAGCAACCTAATAAACTTGGCTTGCTAATACTTCTGTTGGCCAAGTTAAATTCCATTAGCAACAAAGTGGTGACATAAAATGACTTTGCCAAGAGCATATTAAAAAAAATATTACTCCTTTATGAAGATCCTTCACTTAGAATTTTAACTTCTTGCTGACACAAGCTGTGGCCAAATAATACAGAACTGAACAATGAGTTGCAACAAACAGGCTGACAAACAGAAATTTACTAGGGTTTTTAAAAGTCTTTTTTTAACAGAAACTTGTCTTAAATAGAATCAGGATTAGGAATAGATTAGGATATGCACAGTCCTTTTTTATCAAGGAAGTATCCTGTAGCAAGATGTACATTTCACATGTTTTCATGGCAATGCAAAATGTTGAGCTGGAGTTGATTTTTCAGTATGGGATTGCCCTGCTAAAAATTACTGTGATTGACAGAAAACTAAAATTATATGACAAAACTTGTGCAAAAGCTAAGATATAATGTCATAATAAGATGATGTATGAAATAAGAAGCCTTTGGATGTTTATGTCACTTGCATAGGCATTTAAATAACCTTCACCTTACACTTTCTTTTTCTTTTCTGACAGGAAACTTTGATCCAAAGGCCACATGTAACTTCTATGATAACATAGAGCCTGGTCCTGTTGTGCCACCAAAGCCATATAAGAAAGGTAGGTCAACAAACAGGCATTATCACCAAATCTGCATTGAGTGAGGTTTTTTTTCTTTTTAAACAATCCCTGTGGTGGCAGGAAGCAGCTTTAGTTATTTCACTTTTCTGTTTATAATTCAAACCAGAACATTTTTCTATAAGTGCAGTAATCCTGGTTACAACTTGTTTTCCTCAGGCAGACTGTTGTGAATGAATGTTCTGTTAATACCACCTTGATTATAAACAGTTATTCCCTACTAGAAAAAAGAGCTGAAATAGCTAGTGTGGTATCCTATGCTCTGATACAGAAAAAACAACAATCTTTTCCCTGAAAATGTTATGTGTGAGAAGATTTATAACATTGTGTCTGCTCTTGCTGTACCTAGCATGCACTGCACTTGTTAGTGGAAAGGAAGCAGCTCTTCTGAATCAGTAATCCCGTGGTCTCCCTGACACTCCAGAGTTAGTAAATGAGTTCTGGTTGCTGATAACACTCCACAAAGGTTTCTGTAGATGAATTTTGAATTCATATTAGGAAGTTTTCCCCCTTTTTTGAAGCAAGTGTTTTACCTCTCAATGTAATAAAATTATTGCTGTGTGGAAATTTAGAAGAAAGAGAAGGCCTAGAACTGTTTTTTGTGGCTCAAAGAAAAGGTAATTCTGGGAGGAGTTCCCTGCATTAGGTGGTAGTGTCCAGGAAAGCAGTAGCACCAGGTGAGCCATGGTGTGCCTGGCTGGAGTCACCTTAAATTGCGGTGATCATGCTGTTGATTAAGGAGTTGTTAAGTTTGTGGTGCTTGAAAACATTCTCTTAATTACACTACAATATTTAATGTATTATTTCAAAGCAAAACAATGTGCAAAACTCACATGAAATGAGTTATTTTATTTGGCAGTTAGGAGGATAGTGCCTTGTAAGGATTTGTACAGCAAGCTTCCAGGTTTTGTCTGCCAGCTTATCAGAGTTCAGTTGTAGGGCTGCTGTACTGTATTCAGAGCTTGGATTGTTACATGGAGGCATCAAATTTTTTTTGTTGTTAAATAATAAATATTGTTTAATATTGAGCTGTTGGAAGCGTGGGCAGCCAGACGGGTGTGGGCAGACAAGGGTGTGCTCTGTGCTGCCATCTGGCCAGGCAGTGGAACACAATGAGTGCCCACACTGAGGAATTTGTTGAGGTCAAGCACTGCTGATGTGGCTGTGACTGTGCAGCTTCTGGCCAGGAGACTGCATCTAAGCAAAGAGATTACTTTTATTTCCTTTGTTAGCCTCTGAAGACTTCAGTACTGTTTGCACTAAGGTTGTAATCAGGATCTGCTGCATTTCTTAGCAGGTAGGGCAGCAACTGGAAATTACTTTGTGTGCAGTTACAAATTGCAGACCTTTGTTAGACATGAGTTCACTGATGTTTAGCAGCTGGGTATCCCAGCCATACCCTCTAGGTATGTGTCAATGTTAATAAGTATTAACATTTTCTAACGTGTTTCCACATCCTGGGAGTATTCCTTACTTATAGTAGATAACCTGAGGTGGTGTCAGGTGACGTGGAAAACTGAGTGTTTCTGTGGGTTAAGGCCTATTGTGTGTTTTGCATATGTACTGATTTTATGAGTGAAAACAGACTTAAATGCTGATTCATGTACATATATCCCTGCTTCAAAGGCATGAGGAAGAAATTGCCTTGTTTTGAAATAGGGCTGTCATTTTATTTTTAGATTGTATTCTTTTTCAGCCTGAGTTAATGCTAGAAATAATATGTGTTTTGTCAGACTGCTTGAAGCAACTAAGTTAGAAGTAGTTTTCCCTTTCAGGTGAAGCAGGGTTATTGTAATAAAATATTTGGAAATAGGCTGCTGTGTGTAAACCTTAACAGGATGGTGCTGCAGTGCCAGTAACAAACTTGTATGCTTTAAGCTGTTAAACCTTTAGCAGCATCAGTGACCTAACAGGGATGAGTTCTCTTGTTGGTTATAAGGTGTTACAGTTAAGTGGCTCTTCGCAGAAGTGAAATACTTCAAATATTCAGATTTCACAAACTGAATGAGAAGGGCTTTAGGAAGAGGTTTCCATGTTCATTTTAAGATCAACTGTTTAATTAGGTGACCTTTCAGTAGTGTTATCTTATCTGTTAATCTTTCTCTGCTGAAATAAAATGTTTTCTTTTGGCTTTTCTCTAGATCATCAAAACAGCTCCAAACAGACTCCACGGACTCAGCCAAGAGATGAAGACTTTGAAGGAGCCCCATGGAATTGTGGTAGCTGCACCTTTCTAAATCACCCAGCACTAAATCGCTGTGAACAGTGTGAAATGCCACGATACACCTGAAATTCAGGACAGGGCTGCACTGGGTTGAACACAGGCTCTCAAGCCAACAGCTGTAAGAGAAGGAAACATGGGGAACCTTTCAGTCCACCTGCCCGGCCTTTGCCAGTCAACAATCTTCATACTGCAAGGGGTGGGGGTAATGTGCTAGGATGTTTCTGCTTCTGCTGCACTAGAAAATAAATAAATTAAGAGTTAAATTCCTTCCCATTGTAGTGAGCAAAGCAGAAAACGAAACCTGAAAATGTAAAAGGATTAATTTTGAGAAGAATGTATGCAGGAAAGCAAATAACTACTGGTGTTTATCCCTGTGGTTATAGTTACTGCTTAGTGGCTCTAAAAACAACCAACCCAAAACTACTGGTTTTTTAAAGAAAATTATAGGACTCGTAGTAATGGTGTGAAGTGTTACACTTAACCAGAAAAACTGAAGAGCCAGAGCTGACTTAACCTGGCCACAGCTAGCTGGAAAATAAAGGCTCCCTGTGCTTCTAGATTGTAAGCTACTGAAAAAGAAGACAGGTAAATGCAATGATAAATTTTGCGATGTATAAAAAAAAAACAAGGAGAAGGGTATTTGTAATTGCTGCTTTTTTTCAGGGTAACTTATGTCTACAAAAAAATTGCTGTTTGAAATAGTGACCTGAGGTGACTCAGTGAGGAACAGTGTGAGTGTTTCAGAGAGTGTAATCAGAGGTAATTTTTTACAATCCCGTTTGCTTGTACAGTGCCCACCTGGCTGTGTCAACACTGGTAATAAACCGAGAATGAATTCTACCACGTTGCAGATGAAAATCCTGCTGCATGCTTTCATTGGGCCTTCGTGTTTCCAAGCTCAAAGGATGCTTTTCTACACAACCTTCTGAGCCTGTGCTGTGCAGCAGCACAGTGAGATATGCCATGCACAGGCTACTCCAAATTCCATTTGGAAGACTTGGGCTCAGCCATGGTTGTGTTTGAGAAGAGTTTGTACCCAGTTCCTTAGGCCTTTTCAGCTTCCAATTTGTGAAGAATTCATGGTGTTTACAGCACAGAAGGTACTTTGTGCCCCAGATCAAAGTTAGCTGAAAAATGATTAATCAGCTCTTCAGTAAAGGTTTATTTGCACATTATTAATAAACCAGCCTGTACAAAATAGCAGATGCCAGATCCTGAAGAATTACACACTGCATTCTTTCTATTTTGGTCAGGAAATATTTGTCATAGGTTAAAGAACACGAGACTTGCAATTGAAAATCCTACTGGTACTTATCTGCCTATGATACACTGTATTCTAAAGGTGATGTTCAATCTGTCTGGATGCTTCAGGCTGCTGGAATAAGCACTCGATACTTTGAGAGCGACCTTGGGTTTGGGCAGCTGAATGATTCTGTGGCACAACTGTGTGCCTGAGTAGGGTGTTCTGTGTACTGGTCAGGGGCTGGTACAGTGCATTTGAGTTTTTATGGTATAACTTCATCACAATTCAGAGATGCAGCCAAGCACTTCAGCTGAATTATGGTAATTAACTCGGTAAAGCAAAATTTGCTATTAAATTTACCATGAGAGTTTGAAACTACTTCATTTTAAGCTCTTCTTAGCTCATGGCAGCCACATCCATATTGTCAATTACCACAGTTCACTCGATGTGTGATAACATGCTAAGCTGTGGTAGAACAATCATGTCTGAATCCTTATTTAAAATAAAGCAGCATTTGCAAGGGGTGGGTGGAGAAAAACTCATCTTGACTGCATTGCTCAATCTGGTGTCTTCTTTCCCCACAGTTTATAAAGACAACAGTAAGAACCAAACTGTTGATCTTAGATGAGGAACCAATATTTTATCTGGCATTTTTCAATATGTTCTTGCACTAAATCTTCAGGGTAAGTTAAAATAAGCTAAGAGATCTCCAGCAATCAGTGTGCACCACTAATGAGCAAAACTAAGTCAAAGGCATCAGAGATAGTTTTCCTTCCTTCCCTGTGATTTACACTGCTGTGAGGGGAGCTCATCACATGTGGAAGGGGATAAGAAAGTTACTGCCAGTTACTGTCAGCTGAAATTAAAAGCCAGGTATTAATTTTGTGCATGTCAGTGGACAGTTTCACAAAACTGAGAACTAGAAAACAGATGAGCAGAAGCATAGCTGTTATCAGCTGCATAACAAATGACTCCAAACAATACCAGTAACTTCATGGCTTTTCTATCCTGATGCCTTTGCCATTGTATTATTTCAATTTTCTGTTCCTTTGTACTTCTGGTGAAGTTCTAGAAGCATTTGTTTTTGCTGGAATTACAAAAAAGATAGCAACTGAAGTGACAGTCAGCAAATGAGAGTAGGGGTGTCATGCAAAAACACAGTTGTGCCATTTTCAGACAGAATAGATGCTACTTTCAAAGGAGGAGGTGCAAATATGCATTCAGTCCAAAAATGCCCTGAACTGCAATAACCTCACATGGAGACTTGCAAATCTTAGTCCCAGCTTCACCAGAGGAAGAGAAGGAGGGCTGCCACCACAGCAAGACACTCATTGGAAGAGCAAGTGAGTGCCATTAAATTGAAAAATGAATCCTTTGTACCAATGACTTTACTTGGTTTTTTCAATTGCTCTCATTTGTTGCTTGTACAAACAAAGAAAACCACCACACCCTTCTGTTGTATTCTTTTACTTGTAAATCCCATATTCAAACTTTAATAGTAAAGACTTGACATGGTGCTTGAATATTTCTAGTTTGTTAGAATGTAATTGTATTTTGAATATTGGAAGATCCATTTTCCTTCTGAAAGCAGGCGATGCCATTCAAACCCCAACTGAATTGTAGATTATACCAAAAAGATTGGTTTATGGAATATTTATTGAATGCACATAAAACCCTAATGTCAGCTGGCAACAAAATGCACTGTATTGTATAAAACTTGTGTGTGTGTGAGTGAGAGAGAGAATGTTGGGATGCTGATGCTGTTGATTTAATGCACTACTTGTATTTTCTTTTTTCCTTAATGACTGAGCTTTCCCTCAACAATGCTACTAGATTGGTAGAGTTTGTAACTGACTTGGACATTCAGTTATTCAAAATGATCTCATTGTTCATTGAAATTTTATAAAGCTTATTTTATATTTACTGTGCTATTAAGATGAATTCCCTTTAATTATAGGATACTACTGTAGCTCTTGAAAAGTTTATTTAGAGTGGGGCTTGTGGAAAATTATTCAGAACATAGTAAACCAAAAAAAATCCTGAACTTTGGATCTACTTTTAATTTGGTGTAATTATTAGTCTTGTTTGGGTGAAGAGGAAGGGGGTGGGAAAGGAAAAGGAAAGGAATACTTTGTAAAATGTAGTCTTAGATCAGATTGAATTGTGTATCTGTGTGTCTGTTGTATGTGTGTGTTTCCCTTGAAAAATGGGAGGTGTGGTGAAAAGGTGTAATAATTCTTAAAAGAGCTGGTCTCAGTACTTTCTGATTATGATATGCTACTGAATCACGTTTGTTTTTATTTTTAAACCCAGCTTTTCTCTCAATTACTTTTATCTCTCCCAGCTATACATCTCTCACTTCAATTTCTAAATACTTTTCAATTTCTAAATACTTCTGCATTTAATATTGATTGTAAAATCCCTTGAAACTGAAATAGAAATACTTGAGTTGAAATGGGGACAAAATAAAAACAATAAAGAATGTTTTAAAAAAGAATGTGAGAATATTAAATATGTTAAAAACAAGCTTGTCATCAGGATGATAGTTCTTTTAAAATGCAGTGGTGTACCCTAGAATGTGAACATGACTGTCCTGATGAGAAGTGGATGGTTGGACATAAAGAATTCAACAGCCAATTTGGTACCACAGAATTGATGTGCTCTGTACTGCAGCGACTCCAAATGCCACACGGAAGGAAGACATGCACAGATATCACATTTCACAGTCAGTTCTGTCTCTGTGTGCAGCTGCATTTGTTTTTGTTTCAAAAAGTCAATCTTATATGAACCCAGACATGACTGAGTTTTGTCACATTTCTTCAGTTGGGGCTTTCATTGCTGTATATGTCCATAAATGCAAATATTTTTCTTGGAATAATCAGAAATCAGTGGAGTTAATGCAATATTATAATCCTGGATTTCCAGTATCTTTGAAACCAATTTTAAAAAAACTGTGTTCTTGAAACTTATTTATTTATGGTGGCACCAGTGTATCTAATCCATACTTCCTGCTGTGTGAAACCCTGTTAAATTTTTTCATTAAAAAAAGGAAGACACGATCTTGTTTAATCCTGTATATATGGTGTCTACATTCTAGATTTGTGTATGCTGTGAATGAACTTATTACTAAGAGATGAAATTGTATAAAAGCATTCAGAGGCTATGCATGCATGGTACCTCCAGAAAGTGCATACTCCAAGTTGCAGATTCCTGCAAAAATAAATTAATAAAACTAAGCAAACATCACATCCTGCATTTGTTCTCGTATGTAGTAGGAAACATTTTTAAAGTACAGCCTTTTTTGGCCTTCATAGCCTGATTGTTTCTGGTCTCTCACTTGGACCTGTAGCTGTACCAAGTTTGTTTCAGGGCTTTTGGGGTTTTGTTTTGGTGATCATAAGGTATTTGCTGAATATTTAACTGGGGTCTAAATCTTGTTCTCATGAATGTGCATGAGCAGGAATCCCATTTAGATGATGGATATTGTGTGCAGCTTCTGCTGTGGAAGCAGGACTTAGCATGTTCAGGGTGTGAGGTGGCCTCAGCACTTCTCCCTTGGACAGAAGGTTGTTCCCAGAGCAGCTTTGCTGCTGCAGCCCCTCGGGGCTGGGGCCTGGGTGGTGCCTGCAGTACCTGCAGCACACGAGTCCCTCTGCTGCTTTAACCCTTGGAAAGGCGCTGCCCTGGGAGAGGGGGAGAGGTGGAAGTGCACAAATGTGAGTGCAGGCACTTCCTAGGGCTGTGTTCTCCATGGTATCAGCAGCTCTGGAGCTGTGCCCTGCTGGGTTCTGCCCACACACACTGAAGGTCCTTCAGCACCTTCCTGCTCACAAACCTGCTGAACTTCAGTCAGGAAACACAGGTAAGAACTTCGTTCTGCATTCCTTTTGCTAAGTTGACTTTATCACAGTCTCAGGAGACATTTGTATTTTAATTAGCATTTAATTTTTTTCACTTTAGAAGTCATTGCAGTTGGAACAGATTAAAAACAAAAAACAGACCAAAAAACATACAAAACTTGAGATACGTGTAATGTATATTGTGCTAACAGAGACCATGCAGAGCCAAAAGACACCAGTGTAACAAGATCACCATTTTTTGTTGTTTCCCTGAAGTCCTGAGGAGGCAGATCTGCCTGAATTGCATAAAGGTGGTTGATTGATTCCTCAGGATAACTTGGCTTTGGCAGCAGTGAACTGTGTCTTAAATCTGTGGCTGTTTGAGAGATAGTTTGTCCTGTGGTCTGGTAAATATTCCTGGAATGCAGTGCTGCTGCTTCTGCTGAGAACAGTCCATGCTGTGATGGACAGGTACTGTGCGTTCTCTGTTGCACCATCTCTGGTTGTAAATGCACTTTTTGAAGGAGGTGGTTGATGCCTGGCTTTGAATGGGACTCCAAGTGTTAGTGGGCTGCCTGAATTTTTATAGAAACCTTGTGAAGCTGCTGAAGAAGGGGCTTTGTTAATTTTTAGCTGGAGGGTCTGTGATTATCACGTGTTCTAGTTTGACAGTAAAGCCAGGCCAGACCTGGAAAAGCCTTTTTCAGGGGCACCACTCTGCTTCAGAAAATATTCTGTTTCTCTAGAAAACAATAATGTATTGAGTTAAAAACAAAACAACAACAATGAAAAAACACCTCTGCACGTAATTTTCCAGATAGGCAAGACTTACAACCTTGCATGTATTTGCTGCTTTTGCAAGCTTCATTTTGAAAATACAGATTCATTGTCCCTTCTTCCTTCTTGAAGTTAACAAAACCTCTCTTCCCTGGTTTACTTAAAAATGAAGTCAATATGGTTCCTTTACTGCTTTAGAAACTAAGCCACAGAGCCTGGGAATTAAAGATGTGCAATGCAGGTGCTACTTTGCTTTTGACTAAAGACTTCTTATTGTTTTTTTTTTTTTAAAGTTTTAGGAAAAGAAGTTTAGGGAAAACATGGAATACTTCAGGAAAAAAGCTGCTAGGTGGGGAAAGTTTTCATGGGTTTGAATGTGATGTTCTGATTCCAGACTGGTACAGCCCAACAGTGTGTTCTGCAGTTGGTGCCAAGTTCTGGCTTTGGTTGCAGTGATGCAATAGTCACAGCTCAAATATTCATCCCAAACTCTCATTGGCTCTCTGCTGGATTGTTCTGAAGTACCCCAAACCAGTCTTGCACATTTCAGGCTTGGGGGATTATGTTTTATTATTTCACCTGAAATTATTACTCTCTACTTTTGAGCCATTCAGTTAAATCCAATGATTTTGCGAGACAGGAGTTGGTTTTGGCAGTGCCTGTGTGCTGGGGAGTGCCTGGTGTGACTGCCCGCAGTCAGATCCACGTGGAGGAGCCCCCTGAGCCAAGGATGGGGACAGTGACACAAAGACACTTTGCACGTGAGTCATGGGAGTAAGCAGGGTCTGAGAAAACTTTGTAAAGAACTTGTGCTTTATGAGAGCTGGGGAATCCTTCCCTTAATTAAGTTTGTGTGTGTGCCTTGCTTTGCTTCATGGTAAATCTTTGGTGCTGGAGAGCCTTGGATGACTTTCATCACCACAGATCCTGAAGCTTCATGGCTTGGTTCCTGTTCCAGGTAACTGATTTTACATTTCCCCTGACCTCCCTTTGTCTCAATATTCATTGTTCATAAACTTGTCATCTTTTTCTCTTTTTTGATGCCAGACATCCTCACTGGCTGTGTTTGTGTGCTCCCACCTCTGCAGGATCCACTGTGAGGATCATCCATGGCAGCCCAGCAATAGCAGGGAGTTAAACTAAATATGGGATTGTGTTTGCAGGGTGCCCATGGCAGGAAGGAATGATGCATCTGACTCCGTGCTCTCAGAAGGCTAATTTATTATTTTATGATACTGTATTATATTAAAGAATGCTATACTAAACTATACTAAATAATACAAAAAGGATACTTAATGAAGGCAAAAAGGATAATAATGAGAACTCGTGACTCTTTCCAGAGCCCCAGCACAGCTTGACCCTGATTGGCCAATGAGTCAAAACAATTCACAGCAGAATCCAATGAAACAATCACCTGTTGATAAACAATCTCCAAACACATTCCAAAGGAGAAAAACACAGGATAAGCAAATCAGATAATTATTGTTTTCCTCTGAGGCTTCTCAGCTTCCCAGGAGAAAAATCCTGAGCGAAGGGATTTTTCCAGAAAATATGAATGCCACAATATGGCTACAGTATTTCAGTATTCTGGGTGAGACTCAAATCATCTGTGCTCCAAGGAGGGAAATGCAGATGTTTTCATGAGCTGTAAAAACCACCAAGTGTGTGGAATTCCCACGTGGCGGTGCTTGGCTTTAAAAATGAAAGCGAGTTTATTGCAGCAATGAATGCAGAGTGTGTAAATGTCTCCCAGTAGTTTTCAAAGCTGTTCCTTACAACTGGAAGTGAAAAATAACCACTTTGCTCTTTTTCCAGCTCACAGGTTCTACTGGCATCACATTTGTTCTAAAAAGGAAACTGTTTTGAAAGAAATTCTCTGCCCTGACAAATGAGGGACTCTTCCATATCCAGAGGAATAACTTACTGTCTCCCAGATACTAATTTTGTATTTATGTCTGGGTTTTTCTAGCTTCTGCAGAACTTCAGATCATTGTAAGCTCATGTTCTTTTTCAGCTATCACATTTTTCCACCCACCTTTGCCAGCTGCAGGCAAAGGCCTCTCCAGGCTCCTGTGGGTCACTGCCCTGTGACAGACGGACAGACAGACACACACACACACACACGTGTGACCTAGATGTGATACATCTGTCATGCCACTTTCGTATGGGAAGAGGTCAACACTTGTGCTGTACCCTTAGGATTCAGAAATCCCAGCACCCTCAAGCATGAGCTCCTCTCATGGTCCTGGTCACTTCTCAGAGCATTTCCTTCTCTGTCTCTGATTTTGGGGCAGCCAATCTGAACTACTTTTGAAACTGCAGATTTAAGAGTTTAGTGACAGAATTTGTGAAGAACTACAGCCAGTTGCTATTTTTATTGATAATATTCAGTATTCAGCTGTGAGAAAAGTAAGGTGATAGTGAGGAACATTAAGAGAAAGATGTGTTGGTACCTTGGTGTAGTTATTCACATTAAATACTGTGTTCAGGACATTGGGATTCACTTCTGCTGGTGGTGGTTATCTTTCCAGGTGGGAGACAATCAGTTCCCTGGACCTGCTGGCCACTCCTCTTTGATACAGCCCAGGACACCATTTGTTTTCTGGGCTGCAAGTGCCCATGGCTGGCTCAGGGCCAGCCTCTGATCCAGCAGCTCTCCCAAGTCCTTTCCTGCAGCTCTTCCCCCAGCCTGAGCTACTGCCTGGGATTGCCCAGGCCATGGTCCCGTTAAACTGCATGAGATTCCCATGGTCCCACCTCTCAAGCTTGTCCAGGTCCTTCTGGATGCTCTCCTCTCCTTCAGGCTTGTCACCTGCATCCTCAGCTTGGTGTCATCTGAAAGCATGCAGGGAGGGGCACTTGATCACCAAGTTTGCCATTATTGTCACTGTGCCCTTGTTGCCCTCTTCTCAAAAGCCATGAAAAAGGGTCAGATAAAATATAAATGGTACTTTCAATATTATTTTGTAATAAATAAATAGCGATTAAACAGCCTAATTATCTCTCTGATTTCCTCTTTCCTACTCAAGGGGGTGCACAGCACAATGCAGCTCATTAGCTCAGGGATGATTCTCAGGAATGCACCAACATAAACATTCTGCCAAGTAGTATATTCAGCTTGCCACCATTTCAAATATCAGGAATGAAAAGTCTGCAGCAGATTAGGCGCCTACATGTGCTGTAGGGAGAGATATAATCTAGATTCAGGCCCTAAATGTCACATCTTCACTGAAAACCCTATTGCTTTTTTTCTTTTTCCTTATTTTTTGATTTATTTTTTTAAGGTAAGGCTGCCAGATGTGCTGCACTAATTCTGAAAGGTGCACTAGTAGATTAAATCTACATGGTGTGGTTTTGCTCATCAGCTTTGACAGGAGAAGATGCTGGTAAAATCTAAAACTCCTTCAAGACAAACTTCTCAGTCTTCAGGTATTTATTCCCACACTGCAGCAGTTCAGGATTTCTGACCGGTTAATCCCAAAACCCTTTTCTAAGATTTCAGACATTCCCTACAAAGAACAACAGTATTACTTGAGCACTGAAACAGTGCCCTGTTCCTCCCAGGAGGAGAAATAGGAGAAGTAGAAGGCAAAATCTCCAGCTCTGTGGCCATGGGAGCAGTTAAAACTTGCTCTGCATCCATCAGTTTTATCATCCCTGGCAGATTTTGAAAGCAAAACCAATATGAATTAGTTTCAATTTACATTGGTGTCATGCTTGGGCCCCTCCAAGGTAATTTGTTCTTTTGTTTCTCTCTTTCCAATATACAGAGTTTTGCAATTGCTGTGGTGTCGTTCCACTGCTGTTGAATCTTGGTTCATTTAACAAAGAAAAATGTTCCTCACAAAGGGAGTATCCATGATATGAACCACAAGATGGGTACTCTTATATGTTTTGGGGTTTTTCTACATCTGATAAAAAGATATTGATAGTTTTACCTGATCTTTACCTGCCCTGCTAGCAGGATGTTTGGGAGGGTAGATGTGTGTGTATACAAATATAAAATAATCCAGTTTACTGAGCTGGTCCCAGAGGGGCTGATCACTTGCGTACACTGAATTGACCATCTCAGAGCTGAGCAGGTTAAAGCACATTGTTTCTGGGCATTGTCCAAGCCTGTGGAACACTGACAGCCCTGGGGCACCCATCACCTCTCTGGGAAGCCTGGTCCAGGTTTTGATCACCCTTTCAGTAAAGAAATGCCTCCTAACACCCATTCTAAATCTCTCCTAGTGCAGTTTTGAACCACTTCCACTGACATGTCAGTGTCTACAGTGAGCTGCAGGACCTAAAAACTGTCAGTAAAAGATTTCTTACATTGCAAGAGTCCAGAGATTTACCTGGACAAAGTAATTTAAAGGAATTGAAGCCCTAGAAATGAACTCATACAATCTGCTCTACAGCATCCCCAGTTTCCAAAGGTGTCTAAAACCAATCAGCATTTCTACTTGTGCCCAAACACTTGATTCTACATCCAAATAAACCTGAATGGCCTGGAAAAAATGGTAAAGGGTGGTGTGAGTGCCTAGAGAAACCTGATCTTTACAATGTTTGTGTAAGAGCCTGAAAGCCAGGGAAAGGAGGATACAGCGACTGCACTTCTTAACTTCTTGTTCAGTTCTAACTGCAGAGAAACAACTTTTTTCCCTCTGGGAACTGACTTCTGGTCTTATAATGTGTAGATTGTTTGTGTTCTCAGCATCTGAGACTGCAGTGGGCATTAATCTGTGAGCCATGCCAAGCACTGCCAAGGCAGTCACCAATTTTTGCTTGTAACACCAAGGCTGCCACTCAGCCAAAGCTTCCCCTTCCAAATCCTGGAAAAACCACACAAAACAAGGGTAAATTTCTGGAATATGACAAAGTGCACCTTGGTAATGTCATGGAATAAATTCAGATTCAGAGACAGGCGTTGTATCAGTAGGCATGGGGCTCTCAGGGTGATGTCTTTCTAGGGGCTCAGCGGTCAGTTTTACTGAGTTTCATGAAGATCCACATGCACAGCCCTGTGCAGAGCAAACCTGCTGATATCATCAGTCCTTTGCTAGAGGCAGTAAATTACCAAGCACGACCTGCTGAGCACCCTTCTCTGGAGGTCAGCCCTGCTGCTGTGTCACTTGGTAAAGCTGAGATAAGCCATAAGCCAGGGGAATGCCTGGAAAGCTTTTCTTTCCCTCTCTCCCAAGCAGACTCATCAAACAGTTCCATTAATCCTGAGCTGGGATAATGAAGTACTCTCCTGACAAAACAAGGGAAGGAAGCTATTTTTGAGCAGTTCAGCAGCTGACCTTCAGGAGGACAGCACTGGAGCCAGCACATTCCCACAATATCCTCTGCCCCTGAAGGGGTGAACCACAGGAACAAACACTGTGGTTTTGTTCTGTCACCCACCAGGAGCTGAGCCCAAACCTGTCACACCCCAGTGTGACCCAGCCATGGCATTGGGCACCCTGCCAGAAAACACCAGCACTGCTGTCCTGATCAGTCCTAGGCACCAAAATTAATTCTGTACAGTCTTCATCTCAGTGCAAGCCATTGGGCAGCTGCTGGAGGGAATCATTGGGAACAAGTCATGGTTCATGGTTAAAAACCCCTACATCAACTTCTAGGTGCTGTCAGAAAAATCTGCTTTAATAAATGCCAATATAATGTGAATTAACTACTTTATAAAATCACAGAATCATAGAATATCCTGAGTTGGAAGGGACCTACAAGGGTATTCCAAGTCCAGTTCCTTATGATTTACGTATGTTAACTGGTTGAAGAAAAGGTCCAGTATACATAATACAAACCTTGAAAATAAAGGAAATCAGCCTTTCCTACATCAAAACTAGAAACAAACAAATTACCATCATTAATGTACTGAGGTAGAAGAAACCACGACCCCCTCTGTGGACAGATAAAATATGCCTAGCTGGTCATTACCATTTTTCATTAAATTAAAATAGATAAATGGAAAGTCTTAATAAATACAGAAGAGCAAGGTAAAAGATGTTTGCCTTCAGTCCATTCAAATTGAATTATACCCCACAATGGATATACATCAACTCAGCCAAAACCAGCTGTGAAATTGCTGGGACTGAGCCTGTGTAGAGAGTTCCAAATGAACTATTACTGTATCAGTGCATGAGTTTATGCTCACAAGAAATCATGTCTTCAGTGTGAAGCCTGCAGTGGCATTTTTCACACTGAAACAGAGCCTCCAGCACTAAATTAATTTCATTAAAATTCTTGGGGTAAGGTACAAGAAGAAGGTTTCAAAACCAAGCTACAAAGGAAAAAATATCTGCCTCCCTCCAAACTTCTGCAAGAATCCAGTTTGGCTCAGGTATGCCCTCTGCATTACTGCACCAAATTAGAGCCTTGGGCTAAATAAAACAACAATCTCACAGGTTTTAATAGTATTCTATTAAAAATAGATATTAGAAAAAATAAAAATAAAATTCTTTGTTTGTCTCATACTCTCTGAAAATATCTGAAACTAGGATATTCATGTAATTCTGCCTGACACAATGTAGAACACAAGCAAAGCATTTACTGAGAGCTGCCTAGTGCTGATTTGGATGTGTGACAACTCCTGAGATGCTTTACAGGAATATTTATGAGAGTGCAAGGAGCAGAGTGGCCAGCAGTCAGGGTTCCATGTGCATTCCTGGAATATCTGAACTGCAGCACTCACAGAGATTACAACACAGAGTAAAAGGGTATTAGCCTGGAACAGGCAGGTCTATTTATTTATAGAAGCCAATTTTATTTAGCAGGAAAATATAGAATAAATCAGCTCTAATATTAATGCAAGTTCTGATTTTCAGCACTAAAGCACCTTTTCAATAATGGAAATTCAGGGAAGAGTATTAATGGAAAAAGTCTCTTTGGCTCATGTGCTCAGTTCTCTTTTCAATAAGAAAAAGAGTTTTTGTCCATGTCTTCTATGCATTTCAGTGCTTCCTTTTCATTCTATTTGTTATTTGTTTTGACAGCTTGCACTGTGAGCATTAAGAAAGGCAGCAAAATTTGGTGCCAAAACACAGAGGTTACTTTATCTTGTAAACACAATGACAAGACATTTAGAGCAAGGCTGAATGTCATCAATGTAAACAGCAAATACCTACAAGTCCATTTATTCCCCCTTTCATCCTGACAGGAATAATTACTGTTTGAAGATCTCTACCTGAAGACCTATAATCTTCAGAAAAAAAAAATCAACAGAAATAATCACATCTTTCAAAACGGAGAAGAAATGGAACTGTACAACCTAAATTTCCCCCACTTTGTCTGGCAAAACCTGTCAATAATACAAGAGGAAGCAGTTGTCTGATTAAAAGAGCAAAAGAAGCATTTTTTTCACAAAGAGAGAAAATCTTCAGAGCAGATTCTATGTAAATTACAGACATTAGACACTGGAAGAATATAAAAGATGCTGAGGTTGAGTTTCAGGTTCACTGTAACTCTCTTGTACTGCAGCTCACAGAATTATTAAAGCAGACTCTCATCAAAAAGCCCTTGTCAAATAATCCCTCTCTGCAGGGAAAGTTTGAAATTATTTTTTTCAAAGAAAGCCTGAATACCAACTCTATTAACTGGGGCACCAAAACCTGAAATAAAAACAACTGAATAAATTATAGACACCATGCTATTTTTAACATCCCCATCATCTTTTACCTGCAGAAAAAGAAGAATCAAATTGGCAGGGGTTTTGGGGCATTGGGGTTTTATTTATTTTCCTTTTTTCTGATCTTCACAACTCCCCAGAATAACACAGAATGAATTTACCCAGTTTAGTCCTGCTTTACTCACAGGATCCAGGTGCAGCCAAGCAGAACTGGGGTCTGACCTATTGTGGTGCTGCTCAGCCCTTCTCAGCACGTTCTCCTTAATCTCACCCACAGAGTCAGCTTTCCCAGGAAATTTATTATGAACTGCCATGGTGTTCATTTATCACTCCCTAAACAATTCCTGGTTTTTACCCCAACACAATCATTTGGTCTCTGCTGAGAGAAAAGGTTTATCTGGAGCAGTTTGTCATGATCTTGGTAGGCTATTAGAGGAAAAACTGAAATGAAGTTGTAAAGCATAACGAGATAGAAGGCTTAACTTGGAGATTTCCTTGTTCTTTATGTCCTACTGTATGTTCAATATTCAAAGAAAATGTTTTCTTGCTCATGAAGCAATAGAAGAAAAAAAAAGGGCTAAGAAAAAGTACTCATAAAGCAGAGGCACAGAAATGAGATACTGAAAAGGGGAGAGAGTTGTTTGGTTTTATCCAAGCACTTAAGTTTAAACTGTAATTAAACAGAAGGGTGGCTGGCAGGCTAATAAAGAGAAGTTGTAAAATTAACATTGCACAAGGGGCATTTTGGCTGCTGCTGCTGCAACAGGGCTGCACATTGTCCTTGGGCAGGAGGATCCATGTGGGAAAACCAGGAGGGAACAGTCCAAGCCCTGAAAACCTCACACAAATGCAGAACTTGGCAGGTGCCCACAGGGGAGGGGGAAATTTTCAACCATGGGGACAGCATTTGTTTTCTTTTACAGAGCCTCTGGTTAGCGCAGAGTTTATTTATACAAAGTCCAACATGTAAATACCATGGGTTGTGCATAAAATTGTAATAAAGAGGGTCACAAACCTGCTGTGGTGCAATGCTGGGTAATCATTAACTGAAAAGCCAAAGTAAATTAATAAATTATTTGTTAGGCTAGGAAAATAATCTTCTTTTCAAACAGAAAGGATGATGCATGAACCCCCACAGACACAGAAACATCAGGCTTGTTGTCTGACAGCCAGGACTGCTCTCCCTTGCATACTACGAGAAACTAATGGTTTTCCAAAAATAAATGTTCACTGTGATCTTGAGTGACAAATATGTAGCTTTTGAGAGTGATAAAAGTCCTCAGCTTTTCAGGGCTCTTCTCTTTGATTCAGTAATGACCTCCTTGTGCCTTTCAAAGGATAAATATAGCATTAAAATCAATACTGAGATACAGAAATTTTTGGTATCCTTCCCACTATTGATTAAACTCTTCTCAGAATTTAAGGGAATAAAACATTTATTACTTTTCCAAACTTCTTTTTTTCTGAAAAATTCTTACTCCAGTTTTGCCATCCTGCCCTTACATTTACTGGTTTCACTTTGCTTCAGGCCCTCTGTATTTCAAAGAGCAGTGATGTGAGATGCACACTAAGATTTCCCCTACCTCTATTTGATCTATTTTTCCCAGGTCTCCTGGAAGGACTGGAGAGGTGCTGCACTGATCTGCAAATTCATTGTTCTCATTCATCAAGGAGCTCAGAGCTCCTGCCCCTCCTGGGGAGAAGAACTGAGCATGCAAATCGTTCAAAGCTGATTTTTTATTCTGGAAACACACACCCACTTCTTTCTCACTGAAGCTGATGATAATGTTAAAATGCAGTTAAAATCCTTCTCTGAATGAAGACATTTCCCTGGATCAGAGCTATTACATCCAGCACTTTGTCCTGGGTATTATTTTTTTTCCATTTGCCTGTCCTTAAAGAAAAAAATGCACTGTCAGGGAAAACTGAAATCCTTTAGTGTCCTTCAGCTAAAAGATGGGGAAAGCACATGATGAAATACAACAAAAGTAATGACTAGAAGTCTTTTAATAAATATCTTACAGATATTTATCTTAAATAATGGTTAAATTATAAATAAAATAAACTATTCATTTATAGGCTTTTTATGAGGTTCTTAAGCTATCAAATGGCATCAATAGTTTTTTTAGCTGCAATATCAAATTTCAGATGGAGATGCAGTAGCAGATAGCAACAAACAAATCCCTTTGATTTAAAATCTAGCTTCATTCCATAGAAAAGATGCATCAATGTTTCAGTGCTGGAGGAAAAGAATTTATAAATTGTCATGAAATCTTTGATGTATCTTGTGGAATTTAAAGTCATGGAATCATGGAGTGGTTTAGGTTGAAAGGGGCCTTAAAGGTCACCCATTTCCAGCTCCCTGCCCTGGGCAGAGATGCCAATCTCCATCCTGGGCTGCTCAGGGCCCCACCAGCCTGGCCTTGGGCACTCCCAGGGATGGGGCACCCACAGCTCCTCTGGGCACCTGTGCCAGGGCCTCACCACCCTCACAGTGGAGAATTTCTTCCCAACCTCTGCTCTGAACCTGCCTTTTTCACTTTAAAACCACTGCCCTTTGTCCTGTTGCTCTGTCCCCATATAAAAAGTTCCTCCCCTCCTTTTCATAAGCCCACTTTAGATACTGGAATCCCACTCTGAAATCTCCCTGATCCTTGTCTTCTCCAGGCTGAATAGATAACAAATTCTTCCTCTTAAAATCAAAGTAAAACTCTTCCTGAGTTGCATTTATGTGACAGTATTCACAGAGGTCCCAGGATGAGAGAAGAGACAAGGATCTGACTCCATGTTCAGAAGGCTTGATTTATTATTTTATTATATATATTATATTAAAACTATACTAAAAGTATAGAAGAAAGGATTTCATCAGAAGGCTAGATAAGAATAGAAAAGGAAAGAATGATAAAAGTTTTGTAGCTTGGGCTCTGTGTCTGAGCCAGCTGACAGTGATTGGCCATTAATTAGAAACAACCAACGTGGGTTAATCACAGATGCACCTGTTGCATTCCACGGCAGCAGATAATCAATGCTTACATTTTGTTCCTGAAGGTTCTCAGCTTCTCAGAATGAAAAATCTTAAGAAAAAGATTTTTCATAAAAGATGTCTGCGACACGTTTACTAAGAACACAACAAGAAAAGATTTTCCCTGAGCAAGGTGATACAAGAACAGAACTATTGTCCAGCAAATGCAGAATTTGCAGCATTGTTTGAGGCTCGTGCTTGGGCAGGAGCAGGGTGAATCCTGTGTGCACCACTGCTGTGGGAGATCCAGGTCAGGCAGAAAGGGTGACTGAGGCGAGGGGCTGACAGCTTCTTCACTTCAGGCAGAAGACCATCATCATCCTCCCACCAGCAGCCCTCACCTGAAGCAAAGGTGCAATGGTTGGAGTGAAAGGTGGAATGGTCCCAGCCTCACCAGGGACAGCCCAGCCTGCTGAAACCTGCAGGATGTTTGGTGATGCCAGGCAGTGGGAAATGCCACCAGGGTCAGCCCTGTCAGCAGCTCCCCAGCCCCACCAGCCAGGAGTGACCCCAGGGCTGCACAAAAGCCACACAGCAATTCTTGTGCCCATGGCCACTGCACAGCATTTTCTGGGAACTGAGCTACTGAAACCTCCAGTGGATTAGTTTCATCCCTTCTATTTCCACCCTCTGCACTTCATCTATTGTTTCTTGTGCTGGGTTACAGCTGGGGTGTAACCAAACTACAGCTCCTAACCCCACTGCACTATCCCTGATGATTCCCAATGGCATTTCCAGGAGCTGCCCAGGGCTGCAAGCAGGGTGTCAGATAAAGGAAAGGAGCAAACCCTTTGGCAGGGCAGTGTTTCTTTGCCTGCACAAATTTATCCAGCTGTGACAGCTCCCCCCAGCCTGAGGGGTTTATCTCTGCCAATGGCCCCAGTGGGTGGCTGTAACCACTGAGGCCATCAGGGAGCCCCCAGAATACCCTGTGACCCATAGGATTACATCATTCCACTGTGAAATTCCCTGTCCTGGGAGAGATACTGAACCTTCCTGCCTGAGTTCGGCCATCTATAATCTGGGCACTCTGGGGACCTGGAACAGCCACCACTGGGCAGATCCAGAGCAGGACCAGACCTTCCACAAGAGCATCACTGCTTTTGGAAAGGTTTTTGTGTGGGGTCCATTTCTCCCTGCTGGTTTACTTTCAAACCAGCACATTTAGTTATGGGAAGGAGAAAAAAGATGTTCTTGGGCACTGCCAAACTGCTTTTGCTAGTGAGGAAAATAAGGAGAAAATATCCTGTTTTGATCCCAATTCACAGTGTTGGTAATTGCTGGGGCAAACATTTCATTGGATCTGCTCATGGCCCAGCCAAAATCCAGGCATGGGCCCACATCCCCAGAACGTATTCCCATTTATCCCTCATTCCCCAAAACTTATTCCCACTTGATCCTCATTCCCACTTATATTCACTTTCTCTAATGAAGCTTCAGCATTTGAAAAATGAGCAAAGAATTTATCCAGGTGTAAATTTGGTTGCTCATGAGCAAAGAAGACCTGAGCAAACCCCAAAGACATTTAGGGATCCAATCAACAGCCCACAATAAAATATTTATCCCAAAGGAGTTACACAAACATCACTTGGGTGATTTTAAAATGACTCTTCAGGGCTTGGAATAGAAATGTTCTCAGCAGAAGTTTTTTCTAACCAGCAATTAAATTCTGGGGTTTTACTTGCATTTGGGGTATTTTAGACAAGCTTTGCTCATTAGCCCCACCAGGGGCAGCAGGAAGAGAATGAGGGTTATTTTGAAATAAAAGTGATCATGCAAGGAAAATCACACTGGCTCAAAAGTTAATCTGGAGCTGATGGCTCATCACAGTTAGCAGGTAATAGATCTGTGACAGAATATAAATAATACAAGTCCCACCATGCAGTCTGGAAAGCACAATAATTGCCAGGAGTTTGTGTATTCATCCACCTACTCACATTTTGATTTTAGAATAATTTGCGAACTTCTTGCATTCTAACAAGGAACTGGTGTATTCACTTTCCTGTGCCCCCACCAGAACAAAAACATCAAACTACAATTTTCCAATGATTCATCATGTTACAGATCAAATCCTAAAAAGTATAAAATACCATTTAATTTTAAAAGGGAGTCAAAAATAAAAATCACCTGTTTGACCTATTACAACTGTATGAAACATTATAACTAAGATTGTCTTTCAACACATCACAAAGAGAGACAATGGAAAAATAATAAACTTCAAGTAGAATAATCCTGACATACTCACACTACATCACAGAGAAAAAGAAAAGTTCTGTAAAGAGAAGACAATCCCTTGATACCCAACAGAACTTCTATCTGAGAGTTGTCTTCCAAAGTCCAATTAGAGGACATAAACATGCTGCTAAGTCCAACAACACAAACACTACATGATCTGAAAAACAGAATTATATTTATCTTCTCCTTGAAGCTTGAAAAGAGGTGAAAAGTAGAAACTATAAAATACATACATATACACATAACCCTACCTGCAACTGATACCTTTAATCCAGAACTCTAAGCACTGAGAAACTAGTATTAAAATAATTAAAGTTAACAAGGGTAATCCCCTTAAGTGGAAAAGTGATCCCTAGGGAAGGAGAAAGTAGAACAGGAAAGCCTCAGTGGGTGAGAAACCAGTTGTAGTCCCCTGGAGGAAGGGAATGAACCCTTTTTATCCTGCCTTATTTATTATTTATTCCTTGGGATGTGCACCTGCCTCATCTGGTAAATGCTCCATCCCTGGGGCAGGGGTGAGACCTCCTGGCTTTCCTCACCAATCCAAGGCTGGCAGTGACAGAGGAACGGGTGGCAGCGAGGAACATCCACCCCCATCCCTCTGGGATGAGCCATTCATTAATTGAGAGCTTTACCTTCCACCACAGCCATTTATTAATTGAGAGCTTTACCTTCCACCACAGCCATTTATTAATTGAGAGCTTTACCTTCCACCACAGCTGCATCACTGAAACCTGTTTGGGGCACAGCTGGAAATGATTGAGTGCCACAGGCTGTGACTCATTTATTGACCATCCAGGAGTGCCCCCAGGGCTTTTCCCAATGCACAAACCAAAGGGCAGCAGAGTCTCCTATTGCCAAAGGCATCAGGAGAAAAGCACATATATCAGGTGGAGGAGTATGGAAGGGAACAGGAAAGTTCATCTTTAATATCAGACTGAACAGTAATATCCAGGTAATACTGGATCCTGGCCATGGGAGGGGACAAATAGACACAGGCTGAACAATTCTTCTGTTTTGTGACCTTTTCCAGACTTATCCTTAATGATGGCATTTTGTCTCTGACTGGAGCTAACCCTGCACAATCTGGTGTTCAGCTATTGGACTGCCCCAAAGAAATTCCTCTTTGCTTGACAACAACTCCTGCTGCAAAAGGCAGAGCCTTTCCCTTTCTTATTTCTCAGAAACCATCAACATTTCTTTATCTGCAAAGACAAGCGCAAAAAAATAGCAGAGAGAAAGACTAGGCCACATAGAAAAGAATTCTATTTGTCCTTCCTCCTGCCAATGGATCACAGAAAGGAAGATGAACAGATTTGGGATAAGAGGAGGAAAATCTTCCCTTGGATGTGCAGCTCACAGCTCCAGCTGTGGCTCTGGGGCCAGGCAAGGGGAGAGCCAGGGCTCTGCAGAGCAGGATGCAGCCACCAT